>NC_138734.1:15243482-15870982 GCF_965113295.1 Leuciscus leuciscus | reverse complement strand
GCTCACAGACACTTCCTCGGTCCCCACAACAGCATAGGCTCAAAGCACAGTGTGTGTGTCTGTAGCTGTCACAAATCTCTACAGCATGCTGAGAAACACAACACAATCTGTCTCTCGTCTGCACACACACAGGTTTGTGTAAGAGGGGATAGGATTAAAAAAAGAAAAAGAAAAAAGAAAGTCAACATGGCATCTAATTGACCAGCTCTTAATACATAATTCTGGTCTCATTGTGAGAAATAAGACCATAAACATGTATTAATGTAAAATTACTTTTTTTTTTATTTGTCTCTCCAACAATCTGTCACATAGACACTACCATCCAATCAATTCCAAATGGATTCCCAAAATCTGACCCAATTAATCGTGATTAATCGCATCCAAAATAAAAGTTTGTGTTTACATAATATATGTGTGTGTACTGTGTATAATTATTTTATATATACTGTATATATAAATACGCACACATGCATGTATTTATTTGAGAAACATTTGCATGTGTATACTGTATATTTATTTATAGATAATTTATATTATATATAAATATAAATATTTTATATATAAATAACACATTTTTCTTAAATATATACATGCATGTGTGTATTATGTAAACACAAACTTTTATTTTGGATGCGATTAATCGTGATTAATCGTTGCACAACCCTAAAAAAAGCATGTCTCCATTAATACAATTATTAAAATAAATATAAAAAAGCTGTGAAGTCTTTCTGTTTCTTTCTTCGGACAGTGTGGTTTATTATATATTGAAAATTCATGTTTCATGGAACATAAAAATGCCTGGTAACACATACGGCCCAGACACTCTTATACCCATAAAAAAAAATTTAAAAAAAAATAAAAAAAAACCTGAACAAAAATTACAAACCATCAGTTGATAACTAACTAATCTAAATTGGAATGACAAATTAAAACTAAAATGGAAATAAATCTAAATAAAGATTTAAAACAATAATAACTTTCATCCCATTCTACATTTTTTCAGTGATATCCTGTTTCAAAATGTTGCAGATTTATAGCATTCTTATGTCATTTTGGCACTGAAAGATAGCAAGAAGATAAAACAGAAGTCTCATACATCAATATTCCAATGGCCTTCTAACACTTTAAACTGTTGCAGTCTTCAGGTCACTGTGTTTGGGTGGTGTGTGAGGTTAAGAGGTTTAGAAGACTGACACTGTGGTCAAGAGGAGGTCAAAGGTCAGCCTTAAGCCTATAGAAACTATGAGACTCAGCCAACGTAATTGGACAGAAACTGTCTTTAATATGCTGTCACATCTGACCTCCAGCGGCACACATACCCATGACAACAAGAGGAACTCACTTTTATTTATTACCTTCGCTCTTCTCCTGTTAGTATTAAAATCATATTTATAATGTATTCATATATATAACCTATGACCATTTTAATGATTATAAATAATGATTATTTTTGTTGTATAAACACACTAAGATGAAGATAAAATGCAGTATTTAATAAATCCACAGGCTAATCCACAAGATCAGAGTAACATACAACATATCCATAAACTGACGAGACCGGACAACTAAACTCAAACAGAATTGAACATATATACACACGTGATAATGAGTAGATTGATGAGTGAACAGGCAGTGAGTGGTGAAACACAAAGGGCCCTATCTTACACCCAGCACAACGCAGCGGCAAGTGCGACGCAAGTGTTTTTTGCTAGTTTCAGTCCGACGCAGTTATCATTTTCACGTCCTGCGCCACGTTGTTTAAATAGCAAATGCTTTTTCACCCATTTGCACCCACACAGGGATGCACAGCAGCACACAAACATTTATTTCAAATATTTCAAATAAAAGGATTACAATGTAAATATTATTATTGTGTACATACATTTGGACACGCCCTAAGTGAACTTGCGCCGTGCGCTTTAGACCATGCGCTTAGATCGTTAAAATAGGGCCCTACAATGTCAAAACTAACAGAACCGTGACAAATTAACATAAGAAAAATATGAAATGGCTTGACGAGTGCAGTGTTCCTTGCTGTGCTGACATATTTACTATTGAAATAGAAAGTTGAGGCAGAGCACATTAAAGGGCTTTTGTAATAGCCAATATTTTTTAGTCAGCTGTGAACTCTTAATTTAGTCTACTTTTCGGGGGACGCTGGTGAATAGAGTTGAGTTGAATAGTTGAATAGAGGAAACATGGACTAAAACTCACAATAATTGCTAAATAAAATAACATTTTAATGAAAATCTGTGTCCTTTATATTTAGTTTTTATTATTATTATACCATTACAATGTATATTATACTCTTTCCATGATGGTTTTACGTATAATACAGTATGCACTCAATGCCGTGCTGTATGCTGAATAATGGCTATATTCCCAATATAAAACAGCCAACTGTACCTTATTGCTTTCATTTCAATTTTAAATGTCAGTAGTTCCTTTTCATTATTATAGCCATAAATGGGTTTTGCTTGTTTGTTTTGTAAATCCATAAATGACTAAAGAGATTTGTTGCTACTGATATCAACACACAATATCAACAAACAAATATCAATAATTCATAAGCTTTACTGTACATGGTTAGTAATGTGGTTATGAACGCTTCCATACGATCTGTCCTTTTCCACATCCACTCTAACTGAGCGCTGACCCAAATCTAATTTCCTCTGCTTATTTGAATGACATGTGTTGTTGGTCAGAGACAGGCTCCTCCATTATTGAATCGGACTCTCTCTAGAGACACACACGCAGCGCTGAATAATTGAGCAGGTGCTTGTTAACACAATGACGAGCTGACAAGAACTACATGCTTTGACTTTTTCCCTTTATTACAAAGACAGTCATCAACCCTTTCCTAACACACAATTCCCCATTAGACTCACACAACCAGGCATTTGGGCAAACACTAACACGTGGACGTCTGATGTGTCTAAAATAAAAAGAAATCATGTGGACATAAAAAAGAAATCATCATGTTGGCATACCATGCAGAGACCAATGCAAATTAATGAAGAAATGCATCTTGTTGAGAAAGTGAAGTATGTGTTTGCTTTCAGGCAGACAGAGCAACAAAAAATAATAATGTTGAGACTCATTCATAAGAAATCTCAAGTTCTAGTTAAAACACAGCAGTGTTTCCTCTCTGAACCAGCACTGATCTCCTGTGAGAGGGTCTCGTCCTGCTGTGGAGGGCAGCTCCCAGTGCCAGCGCTTTGTTCTTGGGCTGCTTTAGCAGTTTCCTCCTCCTCTCTCTCTCTCTCCTCAGTGAGTTCTGCCACACGCCTTCACAGCGAAGACAGGTGGCCTGATCAAGACGGGCGCGCTGTTCTAAGCGAGCGGCTTGCCAATGGGGCACGGTGCCAGCTGGCAAACCGAGCAGCTGACTTTCCAAGCAGTGGGACGCTCTCACACATATGCGGCACCAAACACGCTCACACGCATACAAGCACACACACAAACACCGACACTCCCACAACATGTTCGCAACTCCCAGCGATGTGCAGTTCACTCTGACACGCGCACATATGTGCAAAAGCACATGCAGCATTTGTCAACAGATGAAATGTTTGCAGAATGCACACCGCCATGTTACCATATGTCAGCTCAGATATAGAGACTCAATATCCTGGCTGCTGGCACTCCAACGCACATTTAAAATAAAAAGACAGAACAGACCTGTTAAAGGATGCCATTACACTCACAGCAGGTAAACACACACACACACACACACACACACACACAGAGTCTTGAGGATCATGACTAATCTGATGGATAAGGATCTTAACACCATCAGGGCTCTTTTCCTTTTAAGACGTTGTTGTTTTTGTAGATTGGCAGCCCTGGTCATATAGGTTTGGAATGGTAAAAGTGAGTAAATGATAACGGGATTTTCATTTTTGGGAAATTCATTTTTTTAATCTTAAATCAAACTCTCCTAACATACTCTAAAGAAAAGCCTGTAAAACCTAAGAGCTGAGCCCTCTCACCCTAAAAGCAGCCCTCTCACTAACAATCTTTAGTTTCAGACCGGCAGTGCTAAATTAAACAAAATCGCAATCAACCAAATCAAAAACAGCTAGTGAAAATCTATATTTGGGCACTGAAACAGACCGTAAATTAAACACACAGAGATCTCTGGGGCCGTTGAATGCTGTGAACATCTTCCATTTGATCTCTCTTCTACACTGGGAAACTGCAGGGTGTCCGCGTTTAAGCAATAAACTATGAAAGGGTGTACTATATTGTTAGTATACAAAAAATAAAAAATGTGTCAGAATGTCTCAAAGACAGATCTTCAAATACCCTATAGAAAAAGGCACACACAAACATGACATCCAAAGGAGGTGTCACACTTTATCCTTCACTTTACGCTAATAGGCTTTAAAAACACAATACAGAATCTATATTATTAACAACTGAAATCCTTTTTTAATCTTTTTTTAAATTTTTTTGTTACATTGCTTTTTCTCTGTGAGTGTGTTTGGGTAAGATTGTGTGCAAAACATCATTACAGTACTTGAACATTTAAAAAACAGTTGAGAACAAAAACCCTACAACCTAGACTGCTCACACACACACACACACACACACACACACTCTACCGTCATCTGCCTCTGTTTCACTCTGTCAAACTGTTCTCCTTTCCACATGATTGCTCTTTTGAACTCTCTCTCTTTCAGCAGTGTCTTCATCTCATTCCTTCAACATCCTTTCACGTTTCTTCAGAATTAAGGTCACAAATAGTTGGAGATTATCGCTGGAGTTTATCGCTATACAAATCTACCTAACACACAGACACGTTTTTTTCTTTTATGGTGGTGGCTTCCTATTAAAATCTGTTGTTTTTATTGTTTCTCCTCTACCCCTAAACTTAACCTTTATGCACTTAAATGTTTTCATTAAGAAATCACTTAGTATGTTTTACTATCCACAAAAACACACAATACTGAACAGATAACTGTTACAACATCAACAGCGACTCAGTGTTTGATGTGTATGTGTGTGTATACTGCACTCCTCAATAATGTGTGTCTCCTCCCCATCCTTATGTACAGTACAGTTGTGTTTGGCCTTTGACCGGTGGTCACTAATTACTGCAGCCGTGTGGCGGTTTGAGTGCTTTGCCTGCAGCTCGCTTGAGCATTTCATCTAATTGGTTCCTTGTTCAGCTAGCACACACATCTCCTCCCCCACATTCATTCTCTCTCTCTTTGTTCACTCTCCCCCCCTCTCTCGTTCTTTTATTATCTATAAGTGTATCTCCTCCAATTCTCTCTTTTATGCTGCATTCTTCAGCGGTGTGCTCTGCCAGCTATAACAACCTCCCTGACTACAACTTGAATCTCTGGATTCCTGCCCGATCGGCTTGCTCCCCCCATCCATTCATCATAAAGACCCCTGCCCTCGACCCCTCACCGCAGAGTGCTCTGGGAGGGTCGTCTAAAGCTGTTCGTTCGCCCTGCATAGGGTTACAGGGCGCTCTTTAAATAACACATCAGAGTCAATACTCGATACCCCCCAGTCGTCCTGTCCCCTGACACACAGGAAACTAGACTGCAACTAATAGAAACATTCCAAAGACATTAGCTGATGTTTTGTAAAGGTTATGTAAATGGAACATCCATCCAATGTTTTTATTTGATAAAAGTCACAGTGTTAAAGATGCTGTAAGCTTGTTTGTGGAATAGCCAGGGGTAGCACAAAAGTGATAAGGCCCCCTTGCAACATATCCTTGATGGCAATCACTGTATGCCCTCGGTTGGTTTGTCAAGCAAGGACTCACATGAAAGGTGTGTTAAGTGTTTGGACGTGCAGCATGCGCAAGCCACACTTGATGGAACCTGTGAAAACTTCAAGGTAAAAGTGTTTTACGCAGAGCTTGCCTTCCTTTTGAGGAGAATACTGTAGGTAAATCGTCATTTCTAGTTCTGATTCTATATTGCTTTAGCTCTGTTCTAGGGATCTGATGTTAAGCTGTAAGGCTAAGAGTGAGCAGACAGAGTCTCTTTCAGGCTTGAGGACGTTTTATTTACAGCCGCAAGGAGTTTGGCAGCAGGTAGGCCAACACCCTCCACCCAAGTTGCTTTTACTGAGCTGTCGGATGTTGTTTTAATGTGCTGTTGAGAAGATGAACTTGGACTGGCTTGATTAAGCTCAATGTGAAGCAGTCTTTATTAGTTTAGCGTTTCTTGGCCAGCTGAAACACACTTCTGC
This sequence comes from Leuciscus leuciscus, assembly GCF_965113295.1. Lineage (NCBI taxonomy): Eukaryota > Metazoa > Chordata > Actinopteri > Cypriniformes > Leuciscidae > Leuciscus > Leuciscus leuciscus. The sequence continues at coordinate 15,864,763 of NC_138734.1, read as the reverse complement.
TTTGCAGGTCACTGCCATTCTTTCAGGACCTCCATTAGGAGATTCCAAGGTCTGGAAGTAGCCATTCTCACCACGTCACTAACTCTACTACTTCTGATTTCAAGATCATTTTGGGTCTAGTGGACCAGGGGTATTCAGGGAAGCCAGCAGCCGAGAAAAAGGTTGGGGTCCGCGACCTTGCTTGGAGGCACATGCTTCCCCATAGGTTCATTGACAAAAAGTTTGGTGATTAAGTTGTCCCTGACCCTTAAGTCGTATGACCTGTCCTTGACCTTCTGGTCAGAAACAGCCCCACACAGACAAGTGTGTCGAACCACTAAAGTGTATTTGCCTTTCTCCTCAATGCTCTTTATAATCGGTTTCATCAGTTCTGCTGCGTACAACATCTCAGACGACAACAGTTTATCTGTGTGCTTTGCTCAGCAACCTACTCACCTACTGTCCTTTCAGATCGCCGTCGTTGTCCGGCTTCAGAATACCATTCATTTCAGAACTATGATTATGTTTTTAATAAAAGCTCTGCACATGGAGCCAAACTAAAAGTTTCCTGGCGCTACTTTACAGCATGAAGAGGCAGGTGGCGTTAGCTTTTGACCATGAACGACCCAAGTACCAATCTGGATTTTTCCAAACTCATTCTTCTCTCTTTTTTATTGCATATCAGCTCATCAATAAAAATTAAGATAATATAAAAAAAATTGTGTACTGTAGTATATTCCAACCTTTTGCCTGGTTGAGCCTGATTTCTCCCGAGATTTTTTTTTTTTTTTCATTTCTGTTTGGGTTTCTTGCCACTGTCACCTTTGGCTTGCTTAGATGGTTACACTTAATATTCAGCAATAATATTGATTTTACTGCACTGACAAAACTGGATGAGAGGTAAACTTGAACTAAATTGAGCTACTTTATAGCTGAATTGAACTAATTTCATAATTAACAGGATACACCCCTGGATGGCCAGTCCATCACAGTTCTCACACACACAGCCAATATTCAGGTATACAGACAATTTAGCATCTCCAAATTGACCTGGAATCCATGTCTGAAACATACAGTATTGGAATGTTTATTAGTATTGTATGTTAATAAACTGATAATGAATTTACGTTTCAAACATTGTTTTTTGTGTGTGTGTGTGTGTGTGTGTGTGTGTGTGTGTGTGTGTGTGTGTGTGTGTGTGTGTGTGTGTGTGTGTGTGTGTGTGTGTGTGTGTGTGTGTGTGTGTGTGTGTGTGTGTGTGTGTGTGTGTGTAATATGTTGTCTGTGAATGTTATTGTCTTATGGATGTTTTATACTTATTTTATTCTGTGCAAAGGGCAAAATATAACAATATAAATAGTAAAAATGGGTTAGAAGTATATAGTTAACCAAGTTCACTTGTACTCAAAGTTTACACTAAAATAATATTTTTATAAACTGCGAATTGGGCCAACTTCCAAGAACTATTGAAAAAGTATACTAGTGCATTGATACTAGTATACTTAAAACATAAAGTATACTTGGAAAATATAAAAGATTCCACCCCAAAGCTGGCTTGTACCTAAAAACTTGAACATGTAATTTTGTGTGATAGTATGTAAAATTGAGTACTATCTTTGAGAAGCCAATATGTGTGAAAATATGTATTTAATAGGCTACTCTATCAGAACAGTAAACAACTACAAGCCAAATATACTAAGAAAAGTATAGTTAACTACTCTAATCAGTCAAAAGATTAAGTACAAGTACAGGCCAAATATACTTAGACTTTTCTGTATACGTGTCAGTTGAAGCTAAGTAAACAAAGGAATAGTTCCCCCAAAATGAAAATTCTGTCATCCTTTACTCATCCTCAACGTGTTCCAAACCTGTATGAGTTTCTTTCTTCTTCTGAACACAAAAGAAGGTTTCCAGTAGCCACTGACTTCCATAGTAGGAAAAAAATAATGTCTGGTTACTAACCTTCTTTAAAATATATTTTTTTGTGTGTGTGTGTTCAACAGAAGAAAGAAACTCATACAGGTTTGTAACAACTTGAGGGTGAGTCAATGATGACAGAATGTTTTGGGTGAACTATCCCTTTGATTTTAGTATATCACTGTATATCTTTGATTAGTGCAAATAAAGTAAACTGAAGCTCTATTTTTTAGTTTAAAATAAGTATACTAATAGCATTAAAGCTATACTAACCCAGTGTCAAAGATAAAGACATACTCATAAAGATGTGATCAGTGTGTGACGAGGAGTGATTTACAAAAAGCAATGACAAGCCTGCAATTGCTCACATGTAGCGGGTTAAAAATAAGAGAATTATGAGATCAGGAGAGACGGAGAGAGAGCGACGGTCAGACAGGAAGGCCAGGGGTCTTTGATCGTTGACCTCTGTGTGCCTTAGGCTTCACCTGTACTGCAAAGAGCAGGTGGTCAGGTCAGAAGTCAAAAGATTAAGGTAAAAATCAAACTCTAATGCTTTTCTAATGGATTCCATCACATTATGTACGTGTGTGAGACGCTGACCAGCAGAAGAGTCATGCCTATTTAAATAATGCAGATGCACAATAAATTAAAATATATATATATATATATATACATTTTTTTGACGATATGTTATTTAGAGTTTTAAACTTTTTGATTGAAACTCACTCACTCACTCACTCACTCACTCACTCACACTCACTCACTCACTCACTCACTCACTCACTCACTCACTCACTCACTCAAAGTGTTTTGCCTAATACACTATAGAAATCACACATTTAAATTATGAAATATAGTGTGTCCATACAATTTTCTCCACTCCACAAATGATTTGCTCTAAACTGAAGATTCTGTCATAACCAACTCATGGTATTCCAAACTTTTCCTATTCCCGGTGGGGAGAATACAAAAGGATTTACTATCGAAATGTTCGTCTTTTCAATACAAATTTACTATAAAAATGTTTACATTTTCTATACAAAAAAAGAAGAGATAAATAATCCATAATGGATGGATGGATTTAAACCCCAATCCCCTTGAATGCCAGGTCTGACAGACCCAGGATTGGTTCCCATTAAGAAATTGGCTGCTAACCAGCATCCAAAATGCATCATGCCACAGTACATCATGCTACAGAAAGACCTGACGTGTGTTTGTGTATATAATTTATGTTTTAATAATGACATGCTATCATACTATTTCTGCAGCACAGGGCATCTATACTATAGACATGTAGCAGGGTAGTTCCCTTATGAGAGGGTCTCTCGACATTGCATTCAGCTTTAGCTGCCACTTTTGGAAAGCACCTTTCTCCTGAAAATACTGAAGCCTGATTCGCATCATAGTATTGTCCTGCCATGACCATTGTAGCTCAAGCATGAAGATAGGGGCACATGGCGTGCCCTAATTTGTGGCATGAGTTACCAAGATGTGGCACGATGGCTGTCATGGACTGTCATGCTCGACAGACACCTGTGACTCACATTAACAGACATGAAGGATGTGAAAAATTCCGTCCTCTCGAATGCTCCGTAGCTGAGTGGGACTGTTTGCCAACTCTGTTGAGTCCTTCACTGAGTGATTCACCGAAGCGCAAAAACAAACAAAAGCTACCAAGCACTTCATGCCGAAGCTCTGGACCATGGCCAACACATGCTTTGAAGCCACGCACTCAACCAGAGCCTTCGGTGAAGCTTAAGGACTCTTGGCTGCAACTTGCCCAGCCCCCGAAGCATCAAGGACCCTGCCCTTCAACCAAGCCGACTCAGACTTCTCAGTTGCGTTTAGCAAAGCTTTCCTGCCCATCCACCGCTTTGCACCCCTGCCTGTTGCCGGCGACAAGAGCAAAAAATTGCTGCTTGAATGTTCTTCTTGCATGTGCAATAAAAATAAAATAAAAAATAAACCTTGTGCAAAAAGCTGTTCTCCTCTTCCATCTCTAAGACAGACTCACGATACACACAGCTCCCCGCCCCTCAGCAGTGAGCTGTCACACCAAGCCCCTTAGACCTCTCCTGCAATTCACAGAGGCATGGCAAGTGCTGACAAGCCTGTCAGAGTGGGTGCCAAACATGATAGCAAGCAGTTACAAGCTCCAATTTGCCCGCAGACCACACTGCTTCAATTGCATGGTGGTTCAGGCTCAAAATGCCCCGGTTTTGAGTGTACAGATTCAGAACCTCATCGCCAAAGGGGCAGCGGAGGTAGTGTCCCTCTAGGAGCACGAGATGGGCTTTTATACCCGTTATTTTCTGGTTCCAAAGAAAGATGGACTTTGCCCTATTCTGGACCTTCGTCAACTAAACCACGCCCTCACAAAGAGTTCATTCAAAATGATTACGCTGAAACAAATCCTCTCGCTTGTCCTGCCTAAGGACTTGTTTATATCTGTGGACTACTTCACCTGTGACCGGTTCAACCTTGATTGAAAGCCCCAAAACGACAGCCCACGGTGGAGTCGAGGGAGGGAGGAGCCAAGGTGGAGTGAAGGCTGACGTCAACTGGGGGAGGACCGACGGAGGCGGAGCCGATGGATCCCAGGGTGCAGACAGAGAGCTGATGGAGTAGAGTGAGACCGCTGGCACAGGGGGCCAAGGCGTTGCCGAGACGACAAGCGTCTGAGGTGTAGCCCTAGTGCCCGAGGACTGAGGTGATGCCGGTGTGATGGTGGACCCGAAGGGAAGGAGGAGCCCACTCCAGCCATAGGGGTGGAGGAACGGCGCGTAGCGAAAGAGTCCGCAAGTCTGTGGCAGAGGTGGTGTGAAGACTGACCAACGGGGTGCCAGTGGGACGAGGGAACCTGGTAGAGTCGAAAGGCCAAGGGTGTCTGGTGGAGCTGAAGGTGGGAGAAGACAAGGCGAAGCCAACAGGTCGATGGGCCGAGACAGAGCGTGCTGATCAGCGGCCGGAGGCGGAGCCACAAGATCCACATGCGCTGATGGTGGTTGCTTGACCTGAGGCTCGACGTCACAGCTTGGCATCACAGGAGATGGCTGCAAACTTCCAGCAGAGGCGGGGCTGGAGGACTGGCTGAGAAGGGCGGTGACAGAGGCAGATGAAGACTTGACAGGGTTTCGGTGCTGTTCAGAAACAGCGATAAAGTTTCACAGTTCATAGTGCTGTCTAGAAACAATGATGAGCAACATAAAACGGGATTGGATAGGGTGGGAGACGATACCTCTGTACTGAAGTCCATCAGCCAGCCCTCAGGCTCTATTTCCACCAGTATACCCTCGGCCACAGATGTCGCGGGCTCACACCCCTGGTAAGACTCACTGTGGGGCGCCTCTTCCAGGGCGAGGTTCAGCACTGTCCACTTGTCCTCAGGCTCTGTCTGAAGCGTTGTGGCGTTTGGTAGCTCTCCTACGTGCTGGTAGCTCTGATTCCTCCATGATCGCAGGCGGTGAAACAGGCTCTGGGTCTGGCTGTGTTCTGGACCAGGGGTAAACACTCTCCAGACACCGTAATTTGCTAATTTGCCCCGATCCACAACAGTGACTTCAGGGTCTCCTTGTCAAAGGGGCTGGTGAAGGCAAGGAGGCAGAATTTTTCAGTAAAAACAAAAAAGTCCAGGCTCTCACAAGCCACAACTGCAAATCGCGCTGCATAATCCATTTTATGGTCTGGTCTTTTGTCATGGAACAGAAGAATGCAGACAAAGGTAAAATCTGAATAGAGTTTATTGAATAACAGAAAGTTAGCAGGTGAGTCTCTGGATTGCAGAATCTGATGGTAATACTGGCATGGGAATGATACATCTTATCTGTAGCAGGTAGAGATGAGAAGTGGCTGGTGGACTGAAGACTGGCAGACAATGACACACAGAAGACTGAAGAAGACAAAGGATGGGACAGTGCAATGCACAGGTTAGCAATGCACAGGTTATAGGGAGATATAGTCTGGGGAGAGAGATGCTGTAATAATGTAAAATATGTGAAAAATAATGCGTTTTTTGAACAATCAAGCATGAAAACATATTCTAGTACACCCCAAAAAATCAAGACTTCGTATGAGGACATAATAAGACCCCTTTAATGCTACAATATCGTTTCCATGATGGGAGCATTGAAAAGATTATGTGGCTTGGATGGCTTGAGTCCTTGATGATTTTCCTCACCTTCAGTGTAAATGTCCAGAAGGGAAGGGAGTTCAACATTACAGTCAATCCACTTAAATTAATAAAATTGAAATTGGCTTCATCTTTTTGTGTTGAGACTACATTAATCATTTTAGCTGACAAATAAAACTGGACAGTGGAATTCTAGTTCACATCACAGACTGAATTGGTTCATTAATGTTGAAATTAAGTGGGGGTTTTTTTCTTGTAAAAGGAAAGACTTTAGAATTAGAAAATTTAGATAAGTTTCTGATAAAGTTTTTGTGGTTAACAACATTGTGCTGAAGAGTGGAGATTATAGTTAACTGAAAGAGATTCATTTAAGTTACTTTAATAATTCTAATTGGGCTTCATTTAATTCAGTTAAGTTTCCACTACACAAAAACTTCCATTAATTATGTTTTTTTTCCCAACAAAACAATAATTTGTTGATTGATCTTGTTGTACAAACTTAAATTAATTGTATTTAAATGTTTTCAGATAAGTTCATTGAACAACACATTTTTGTTCAACATTTGCTGATTAAAACGTGATTTCTCTCGATTCAGTTATTACATAATATTACTATGTATTATTTTAATGATATTATGATGGAAACTGGATTTTAAAACAGACTTCAAGTCAGGAGGCAGTTCACTAGGTTTTAAAACAGCTACAGTGTAAAGTGGTAAAAGAAATATTGGGCAAATCAACTTGAAGAATTACACACAAAAAAAGAGAGAGATGATAAAAGAGCGCACACACTCTATGGTGTTCTATTCAGTGTAAAATAGCAGCAGACACCTCCAGTGAGTATGTGTTTTATGACTGTGAGAGTGAGAAATGACCCTGTCATCATAGAGAGAGATCCGCACAGCCGAGTGAGGTCGGAGGTCAGCTATTACCCACTCCAGCGGTCACATTCCTGGGCTTAATGCCCAGAGAGGCATCTGCTGCCATTCACACACTTAGGGTGCAGTGGAGCAGTAGTTTCTGCAGAGTCTAAATGCATGCTTTATAATGTGTGCACTGCTGGCATGCTGATTGTGTGTGTGTGTGTGTGTGTGTGTGTGTGTGTGTGTGTGTGTGTGTGTGTGTGTGTGTGTGTGTGTGTGTGTGTGTGTGTGTGTGTGTGTGTGTGTGTGTGTGTGTGTGTGTGTGTGTGTGTGTGTGTAAAAGGTCAAAGACATTTTTGCTCATCTCCACTCCAATTTTCTCTGTATTAAGTTTGCTGTGGCTGCCACCCATAAGCACAGAAATAGACCATATAAGGAGTGCATTAGGAAGAAGAGAGGAAGAGAGAGGGATATCTATCAATAGCGCTCACACTGACCCTTTTTTGTTTCACCCAAAAAAGAAAAATCTGTCATCACTTTCTTACCTTCATGTTATTCTTATTTTAAACCTGTTATCTTTTCTGTGAAACACAAAAGGAATTGTTTGAAGAATCTTTAGGCTGCCTTTAACTAAGGTCTATCAATGTTTCCTGGAGCAGAGTGCTCATTCCCCTCCTCTTCTTCATATATACTATATTGCTGGGACAGATTATACAGGCACATGGTTTCTCCTACCATGTTACGCCAATGACACTCAGCTATACTCATTTTAACCAGACATTCCCATTGTACCTCTGCCTGCCTAGCAGACATCTCAGCGTAAATGAATAAACTCCAGCTCCAACTCAACCAAGCAAAGATGAAGCTTCTTGTCTCCCCAGTCACTCCAAAAGTACAACACAATTTCACATTCTATCTTTGCTATTCAAAAACAATTTCAGCCATATCATGCAGAAACTTTGGGGTAATCTTTAAAAACCAATTGAGCTACAAAGACCACATTGCAAAGACAGCACAGACATGCAGGTTTGCATTGCATAGCATCAGGAAGATCAGGCCCCTCTTAACTGAGCATGCAGCACAACTCATTATTCAAGACCTTATAACTTCTAGACTAGACTACTATATTGCTCTTCTGACTGGACCTCCAGCATTTGCAATCAGACCTCAACAAATCATACAGAACGCAGCAACACAACCCCTTAATGAGCCCAAAAGAGCCCACGTTACATCTCTCTTTACATTTTTTACATACTGTCCAAACTCTCCATGGAGATTTTGTGAAGAAACTTTTTGCTGAAAGATGAAGCAGCCAACAATCGATTTACCTTAACTATTCATAATAAATAATAATAAAAATACAGTAAGAAGAAAAAAAAAGGTTTAAACAAATAGACAAGTTTCTCCTACATTTCGACCACTCCTACCAACAGATGTGCGATGTATGTCTCACTGAACAACATTGACAGACCTAAACAAGCAACCCAGAAACCCAGTCCTGAGTGGACAAGGAGCCGTATGATTGCTGTTTTAAACACCATCTGAGCATCCAATGGCCACTGACAGCCAAAACAACAGTTTGATCTCTGATTACTTGGAAAAAATAAGCTGATTGAGGAATATTTCCAGAGCTCCTGATAATCCACATATTTGGAGACAAATCGTTTTAAAGCGCAAAGAAAACAGAATCCATCATTCATATCCCCCTTTTCTTTGTCTTTGTTTTACTTTTTTGATGTCGGCTTATTTATTTGTAATTGTTTAATGTATGTAACAACTCAATTTATGTTCTCACTTGGTGAGAACAACTCCAAGAGACACAAAGTAAAGCACAAAAAAAAAAAAAAAACAGAACTGTGTCTGCTCACTATATTCAACATCTTTTTTGAAAGGTGCATGTATAAGAGATGATCAACTACTGCTTATAGATGTTTGTAAAACAAAATTTGAATGCAGGTTTTTGGACATGATAATATCAAGGTAGAAGTACCATCTGATAGCATCACTGTACCGCCAAGTATTCTGTCCCTTAAATGCTTGTACTGGAGTCTTCAGCACACAAACCATTACGAGACTGCTCATGCATACACATGCAGCACTTTGGCAGCAGATCCATTTGTAACAGTGTGCATCTCACACAACTGGGTCCAGGGCCGACTGCTGCCCCCTAGTGGACTCATTTTCTTTCTTGCTTGCTTTCTTTCTTTCTTTTCTACCTGACAGTACAGTGATGCTATCAGATGGCACAACTACCATGATATTACCATGTCCAAAAACCTGCATTCAACATTATTAACAAACATCTTTAAGCAATAGCTGACCTCCTCCAATACATGCACCTTTCAACACAGATAGAGGTTGAATATTTCCTAGTGGGCAGAGTTATGACTGTTTATTTGAATTTTTTCTTTCTTTCCATATGTCAGATGCATGAGTCGTGACACAAAAGGTGGAAGGTCAGTGAAGGTCCTTATAAAAAAGAGGAACCTTTAACCTGTGTGTTTCTCTATACGCAACCCATCTCTGCACAAACACATGCTAATCTGACTGACCTTTAACCTGACCCAGTGAGTCCTTTAAACCCGCTTTACTTCCCTGACCCCTGACTCAACCTCACAACCCACAGAGTGGTGTTGCAGTGACAAATCAGCAGAGACTGCCGCCCAGCTAATAAGTGTTGTCTACATTCAGAGAGGGCAAAGGTTAACTTCACCTCCCATCCCCCAACACTCAAACCTTCACTGAGCTGTAAACACCAAATACTGCGCTGAGGGACATGAAACACAAGATGCAGTACTACACACAGTTTTAGTACATTACTTTCTGTAATATATCAGGACGGGAAACAACACTTATTACTCAACTCAGTACACAATGTTTTCTTTTTATCCCAGTCTTTGGGTTCCCAGACGCAACGTCTGACATCAGGTCAGCTTTATATAACCCGAAATCTGACACAATCGACTCCTGAAAGAGCAAAAACAAAATGTGCATGTTTACCTACTAAATGAAGACATACAATTTCTTTAATATTAAGGTGAATCACATAAAACCAGTCAAGAACAAGCTTAGGTTATATTCCAATTTTATTAATTAATTGTTTGTTTTTTCATTTAAAGAAGTCCCTGGATGTCCCCAAAGTGAGGTTCTGTGGTTAAATATTGTATTGGTTTGATATTAGTCTTTCTACTTCTTTTCTTCTTCTTTACATTAAGACAGTGGTTGGTGTTTGAGCAAGTGACTGACAGATGTGTTTTGTGTAGCACCTCCTGCAGGTTACACAGGGTTCTGCACTTCAAAACATTCAGGCCTTTATACACCAGCAATTCACATTTGCCAGGTGATTTGGTTAAAAGCGGTCAAACAAGACATTTCGATATGTGCAACTGGTGCTTTTATGAGTCTCAAATGCATCTGTCACCACTTGTTTTGTGACCAAACATCGAGGGGAGAGTCTCTGATTATGTTACTACATAAATCACTCACTACATCAGTGTGTTACTGTACGTTTCTGTAGCGCAAAAATGATAGACAAAAAAAACAAAAACAAAGGCTGGACATCATGTTTAAGAGTGTCGGCGTTCACCTGGGTGGATGGGCGGTTTGAAACAAAAAACTGAGTAAAAACTCAGACATTCTAAGACACTGAAATATCTTCTCTCGAGTACATTAGCAAATGAACATTCAATTTTACTTCACAAATATTTCAAGAGAAACATACTGACTCAATTGTTATAATCTCCTACAAAAACGGATGATGTTCCACTTGTGCATTAAGCTCTTTAAACAGAGACAAATCAAGCAAATGTTAGCTAGGTACTGTACTTTTAGCAAACATAAGCTGGCGAGTTAGCCAACGATGGTAAATATGGGGTGTTTTCAGAAAATATATTATAACATATGACACAGTCCAAACAGTCCATGTATGTAGGCTGTCTATCTTTCAAAAGCCAAATCATGAAAACAAGGATAGGCCTTAATATTCTAGAAAGGGAATTAAATCATGATGTAGTCAAATTAAATTTAGAGGACCTTTAGCACCAAGGCCTGGATGTACTTGTTAGACAGTGAATTTGTTCATCTTCTGGATATGACCTGTTTTTATCACTCGCATTCATACTTTTTAAGCAGCAGTAATCTCATCTCAGAAAGAAGATAAAATTCACAGGCAGAGCCATTCTTGTATTGACCTGTGCTCTGTTGTTTTACTATTAGCTCAAATTTACACAGAAGAGACCCCTTCATTTGAGATCAGAAAAATGAACAACTCTGAGATGTGCCCCATGACCCCCTGCTAGAGTATTAGGCAAACACACACTGCTCCGCTCTGATTAATAAAGGTCAATTAGCAATTTTACTTTCCAAATTTAATCAGCCCCCTGAGCCTGCACTCTCCCTCTCTCTCTCATTTTTATCATGTTTCTTCCTGTGGAGACTCATACTGACATGCTAAAAGGAGAATAAACCTTGAAAAAATGAAGCCGTACACACACACACACACACACACACACACAGGCTGTGGTGGCCCTCTGACAGTCGCTGTCCCTCATTAATCAGAAAGTGTCTGCTGTGTGCTGCATTCTTCCACGGGCTTTCAACTCCACTGCTAATTGCAATTAATCACCAGGAGAAGCAGATGCTCGCAACAAAGACTGCTGGGAGAAGTGTGTATGTGCGCGTGCGTGATGAAGCCGTCACAAAGGCTGCTGGGTTTTCTATGCTCTGAAGGTGGTCGCTATGACCCTCTCATCAGGACTACAAGCTCCTGCCATATGCGGGTTACGTGACACTGAGTGATCATGAAACCCAGAGCGGATCAAAGACGAGGATCATCTGATTAAAACAAGTCCTGTTATCTGACCTGCTGCTGCACCTACAGTCTTTTCAGCCTGATGATTTCCACTACAAGAAACACATACATACTAACGTACAACTCTTTCAGTTTACTTAGATTTAAATTTGTTATTCCTGTTTCATTTTATATTGCTTTGTCTGTCTCTCTCGTTTTCCTTATATTGGTCTCTCTCCTTCACACTGTCTGACTCTGTTTTGACAGTCTGTATTACAGCTCATGACAGCCATTTAGCACATACACTTCCTCGCTCTGTCATTCTCCTGGTTTAGATAAACACTAAACACTAAATAGTGTATAGAGACACTATCATACATCTTCACACACACATTTATATATATTTCACGAGTTCACATGTTAATGAAATCTGATGTAATATTATAATGCGTATTTGGCTTGCTGTCCGGGGGGAGGGCTCCGAGCTCGGAATTCGGCCCGACCCCAGAGTACTCCCCCCTATGAATGTATAGCTCATAGGTATCTATGAGTAGACCCAGCCAAAAGTGAGGTGATGGGGCGGTGGCGGGATGCTGAGAAATTAGTCATGAGACAGGAGGTAAGGGAAGGCTTTATTTATACTGGCTTCTTCTTGTGCTGATTGGATGATTACCTGAATATGCTCCTCCCGAACTTTGTTACATAAAACTTCATATAAACATATATATATATGCTATTCATTTTTGTTTAACGCATTAAAAATATTTTACGCAGTTAAACAATTGCAATAATTTCATGCAGCATCCAATTTTTTCCTGGAATCCTTTGGCTAGCGTTACAGTAGGCTACAGTATATGATCACGCTATCAAGCATGATCTGTCTGTAAAGCGGCTCAATGTAAACACAGACATCTGACACACACACACACACACACACACACACACACACACACACACACACACAGAAAGAGCCCCAGTGCCGCATTTAGTTCTCTTTCGCGCAGAAATAGACAAAATATACACAAAACTATCAAAAAGCCCACATAAAACAGTCTTAAATGAGTTAAAAGAGTTGGAAGAAAATCGGATGCGTATCAGATCCGTGTCATGTGCATCAGGTCTTAAAACTCACTTCTCCAAACCCAAAAGTCTTTAGTTCATCTTCGGAACACAAATAAATATAATTTTAATGAAATTTGAGTGATTTCTGTTCTGGCCCTTCATTGCTACGCAACTACTATATATATAATTATTCAAATTTTGCTGATTCTTCAAGTAAACGTATGACCACAACGGTAGTAATGTAGTAATGAGTAGACAAGTTGTATGTTCTCATATAGTGTGTGTGTGTGTGTGTGTGTGTGTGTGTGTGTGTGTGTGTGTGTGTGTGTGTGTGTGTGTGTGTGTGTGTGTGTGTGTGTGTGTGTGTGTGTGTGTCCATGTTAATGTTGACAATGTAAGATCTGCATTTGATTAAGAATATTTGTAGCACAGCATTTGTTATCTTTGATTCTGACTGTTTTACATGGTTTCCTTGGGTATCTTTGGGTGACTAAAACATATGATGCATCATAAATAATTAATCATATATAATATATTAATCATAGCCAGGCTATCCATTAATCAGAGCACTCTCTTATTCTCTCATAATCTACTTTAACAAGAGTTTCTGAAGAGTTTGTATATGGTGCATGCCAAGTGTTGTGGGTGGTTAACAGGGCAATGCTAGTTACTATAGTGTTCTGATTGTTTACTAAATTTAAAGAGTCAACCCTCAAGTTTTTGTGACATCCTTGTCTCTATGTATGATTCAGGTCCTTCCTTTATTTTAACTTTATTGGATTCTTCCACACATTTTATTTCCCACCCGGTTAAAATTGGAAGTCAGATCACTAAAAAAAGTAATAGCACACCCCTAACACATTAAATGGTGTGGGTTAGTGCTTTGTTCAGATAACTGCCCCTAAGTGCGAGCAGTAGTAATCATGACGCTTGACACCGTTAATTACTTCCTGCTGAAACTGTCTCCTCCCACGCCTCTGACACACAGAAACCTGTATCACTGATCTAATGTCTGCGGCAGTGAAAGTTCTACTGTCAGACTGGAGGATGGAAAGACTACAGAGAAAGGGAGCAGAAGTCATGAATAACTGAGAGAGAACAGCAGGAGAGACGAGAGGTGAGACAAGAGGGTGTGTCACACTCTCTCCATCACCTTCCTATCAAACATTCATGCAACAGACGAACAGCACACACACACACACACACACACACACGTCGGCTTTCCATGTTTTATGGGGACATTCCAGATACGTGATGATATACAAACTGTATATTCTATCCTCTAACCTTAAACCTACCCCTAAACACAACCCTCACAGAAAACTTTCCACATTTTTACATTTTCAAAAAACATAATTTAGTATGATTTATAAGCGGTTTTCATCATGGGAACCAAAAAATGTCCATGCAAGGTCTAAGATTTCTGGTATAAACATCTTTGTAAGCACCGTAGTGCATGAATGTGTTTATCTTCCACTACCATTACACAATTAAATAATGTTATGTTACTATGGTTAATTTCTTCTGGTACATTTCAATTAGTAGCAGTGAACATACTTATGGTGCATGATCTTTTTTTTTTATCTTTAAATTTAATTTAATGTATTTGAACAGTCAAACATATCTTTTTTTTTTTTGAGTCACCTATACGCTGAATGCTTTTCAGAAACGAGCTCTTGTGCACCTGCTGACATGAACTCTGGTGCCCTTTGACTTCAGACAACTGCACAGGTCAGAGGTCAAGACAAAAAGACTAAACAAAAGACCCTCTTGGGTCTGCTGCTGAAAAATCTGTTTTTAAAGCAGAAACTATCACATCACTGAAGTTTGAAGACTTCAAGTGTTTAAGACTTTAAGTGATGTGACTGAGTTTTAGATCGCCTTGGGTCCTCCTCGGTTGAAATAGCTGTCTGGTGGGCCCTCGGGGGGGATCTGTGTGGGTCACCCTGGCTCTGGGCCCAAGGCATTAGTCCTACCTTTCTACCCTCTAGCGACGAGGTGATAAATGCATCTGTGACAGATGTCAGCTTAAAGTCAAAGATTGAGTGAAACATCAACTAAAGCACATCTACGGAGCACACCTTTAAAGTATGTTATTTGATGCTTGTTATGTGATGCTTTTTTATTGTCTTCCCAGTTGTCTACTGTACATGGCAACTGCACACTGGATGTGCACTGGAGCAAGTATTTGACAAATGCTCTTGACATCAATGAGACATATAAGCTCATTGCTTCATTGAAACATAGCCAGCAATCTCTGACAGTATGTGTGTGTGTTCAGAAATACTGCATTAGAACAGCTTACGGCAACATCCATAAAACCCTCTAAACTTATGTCTTACCATAAGGAAGATTAGATGGAAAGAATACCAGCTAACCAACTCTTTTGTTGTGTCAGGCTAAGATAAAGTTTTACTGTGACTGAAAGAAAGTAAATAAGCAGGAAAAGCCCTCGACAGGCCCCGTGCTCCACAGCTGTGAGCTTCATCTTTTATTCATGTGCGGGAGGTACCGTGTGCCACTCCTGAAACCAGCCACTTAACCCGTTAAGAGCACAACTTTGAACTGCTTGATAAATTATTAACATTAGCATTTATTAGTCTGGCAGACAGAAGAGATGGCAAATATCCAGAAAAAGGGAGAGATTAACATCGAGTATTAAACACATGAAAAGCATGGGAATGGGATGTGATGTTTTTATAGAGCCATCATCACAGCACCAAACTATTAATGAGCCTCCAGAGGCCAAATACCAAACATGTTTGCTCAGTAGGGGAGAGTGGGGCACAACCTAACACATTTTGGTTTTGGCTCAATTATTTTAAAAAAAGAATTAAGTTTGATTAATCGAATTAATCAAGATATAGGAAAGGGCTGCACAGTTTTGCAATAAATAAATAAATAAAATCACCAAATATTGTAATTGCTATTGAATTATATTTGTGTGTGGCAGCTGCATGCAAAATGATTATTATTAATGATAATAACAGTAATAATAATAAAAACGAGCTCAAAATCACATTTTAAAGGGTTTATTGCATGAAAAACAGGCTATATTTTTAATAAATAAACAAGTGATCAATGCATAGTAAACAAATGTGAAAAAAAAGATCATACTTTCACATTTAAATTCCAACATTGTTTGTGAAAGTCCAACAAAGTTAAATGTGGCAAAGTAAATATAAATAAATACTCAAAACCTGAAAAGTTGTGTGGCTCCCTGTTTTCATTTCATTATGGTTGTACACTTGGCGGCTTAGCTGTAACACTGTGCTACAACTAACCCCGCTGTGCAAAACATATTTTAAGCCTAGCTAACAGTTGCTAGGATTTGCTGATATTTTTCAAAATGGTGTTATGTTTTAGCCAACAAGACAGTGATTAAGGTAATGATGAAAGCTAGATAGTCTGCCGGAAGCTAGATATTTTAGTTTATGAAGTTTTAAATATGGATATTTTTATTACAAAAACCCATTGCTTTGCTTCAGAAGGCTTTTATTAACCCCCTAGAGTTGTATGGGTTTTTTTCTTTTTTTTAATGGATGCATGCACTTTTTTGGACTTCAAAAACAGGACCACCATTCACTACCATTATAAAGCTCGGAAGAGCAATATTTTTTACTTTTTTATAAAAAAATACTTTTTTAATATAACTCAGATTGTGTTCATCTGAAAGAAGATATATACACCTAGGATGGCTTGAGGGTGAGTAAATCCTGGGATAATTTTCATTTTTGGGTGAACTATCCCTTTAACCACCACACACCCTTAAAACCAAAAATCTCTCTCTCTCTCTCTCTCTCTCTCTCTCTCACACACACACTTTAATTTTCTCTCTCCTCTATCGTACTTCCTAATCTAGTTGTCTAAAAAATAAAAAAACTCACGTCATATCAAGTCGCTTTGGATAAAAGCGTCTGTTAAATGCATAAAATTAAATGTGCACTAATGAGCAACATCATAAAACCATCAGAAAGAAAGTAAATAATACTTAGTCAATTTTGATTTAATTTGTTGAATTTATTTGAATTTGAATTGGGGCCTTATTTAGGGGTCAGTGGTTACAATTTAATCGTATGTTGGTAAAAAGGTTTTAGTTTTTTTTCCTGTTGTGACTTCCACTGCTCAGACAGTGCATTTCCTGTCAGTCCTCTCTCCATAATGAGATCCTGGGCAGAATCTGTTTTGATCTCCATGGTGACAGGCAACAATAACCAGAGACAGAACACAGGATGATGCTTTAATATCATTAAATCATCTCTTATGCTCTGAAACACACACACACACACACACACGTTGGGTTTCCATGTTTTATGAGGACGTTCCATAGACAATGATTTGATACGGAACAAATTGTATATTCTGTCACCTAATCCTATAAACCGACCCAATACAGAAATTTTACATTTTCAAAAACATCATTCTGTAGGATTTATAGCCTGTACGTGTGAGCGTTATCGTACACTACTTGACAGTTTCATGCGTTTTTAGTATTTACTAGTGTTTATTAGTTCTAAATGCATCTGTCGTCTGCTGTGTTTTGTTTGACTACATTCAGGAAGTGTACTTCCTTGGAACCGATAAAATAAAAGGGGAGTTCATATATCTGACAGCTTGTATTCATAGACAAAAATGTTGCCATGTGCATTAATATAGCAATGCATTGTGATGTCGAATCGAAGACATGATAATCGTACTTTGCAGAAAAAAGTTACCTATAATATAATACCTATAATATAATATAATATAATATTCAACAGGCAATTTTCGGTCCATTTTATTTCGCTTTACAAATTCGCTTCCACAAATTCAGTGGTTCAAATTCGACAGTAAATTCAAAATCGACATCCAGAAATTGCAGGAAAAGCAGTAGATTACCGAGCATAATCTCCATCTGCTGTTAGTCGACCTCACCAGCAGGGGGTGCAAGCCACCTTGCAACCGGTTGTTGACGAAGACCAGCAACAGTTAGAGAAAGCCATTCATTCATAAAAACTGATTTATAGAAATGTAAGTGTATTTGTGATTATTATGAGGGCTGTTTTTATGTTTAATTCAGTGTCTTCACAGTCCCTGTGTAGCTTACATGCATCTTTCTCTACCGTGAATGAGATTATAATATTATTCCCCTGATGCTGTACAGATCACATTTGAGGTAGACATATTTCTCTTGATTGTTTAGTTGCCTTAACTTTATATTGCGGCGATGTGCTGCAGTACTGGGTTTCCCTCAATACTTCAGAATTTATGGACACATAAAACGCTTAACGTAGCTTAATGGACTAATACAGTGATATAAAAGACCAAACTCACACCTTATTGAGAAGGCTGTACTATATGGCTACAGGCAAGCAGATGGACTCAGAAGAATATGAGCTTATCACGCAAAGTTTTACAGTTGCTGACAGTTAAGCAAACAAACAAACAAATAGATTTAGGTAAACTCTCAAATATACGGGAACCAAAATGGCATGCCTACTGAAAGTGCCTGAAATGTTGTGGATCCTATTTTATTTTACATTTTTTACAGTGAATTCCGGACAACCACAGCTGCCAGTTTAAGCAACATTTTTGACAGAATTTGATTATAGCAAATCTACAGGTTTAACTACAGTAATCGTAATTATATGAGTGTGATATATTCCCATCTTATTCCCATGTGATTTGGCATTCCTCTCCCTCTTCACACTGTCTGTTCACTTGGACATCTCCTGGAACACGGATCACTTTGGCTCTAAAAAGTGTGCTCACACTCATCCTGGAAACCTGGTAATACCCAATAAGCAAAATAATAGTTGAGGGTGAAGTTGCAGTGCATGTTTTTTTTGTCATTTATTTCCTCTGTGAGGATTATAAATGAAATGTCAGAGAGCTCTGATGCACAGAGAACAGGCGAGGAGAAGAAATTGTTGGCCTCTTTGGAGTAAATGCAGGCCATCTTCTGTGACATTGCCAAGCTGACAAACCATCAGTGTCAAGCTGATTGGAACTCAGAACTTGCATGAAACATTAACATATCAGCTTTCACAAGAGTTTATGTGCATTGAATATGTTAAAGCACTTCCTGTGTGTTCGTAGGTGAGACTGAAAAGCTGAGGGATTGGGGGTGCTGTATTTCACTACAACTGTTTAAATAAAGAGAGTGATAGTTTCCATTTCACCTCATTAGAGCTGTCTAACATAAACACCACACACACACACACACACACACACACACACACACACACACACACACACACACACACACACACACACACACACACACACACACACACACACACACACACACACACACACACAAACACACACACACAAACACACACACACACACACACACACACACAGTCAATATCACTAAGGAGATCAATAGTTTAATTAATAAAGTGACGAAATCATCAGCTTAACTAGATCAGATGTCTGTTTGAAATAGTGGTTATGACATGTCTAGAGGGTTGAGAAATACATGAACTGCTGAAGGAATTAAATGTTATTGTCATAGACTTAAGACAATAAAATGTCATAGACTTTAATATTTCATAATATCAGATTAATACAATCCTTAATTGAAAGAAAGGACAATATAATTGGCTTGCTGTCCATCATAGATGGCTCTTCCTTAAAAAAGTTTATTCAAGTGTGCTCTTAGTACTGTATAGGCTACTTAAAAAAATAAAAAAATGATAGGCTACTTTCAGCATTTTTAATTACTTATTGGAGATATACTTAAAACAATACTTTTGTATACTTGGCTAATACTGACAAGTATAGAGAAAAGTATATTTGGCCTATATTTGTATTTAACATTTTGATCAAAATATATTTAAGAAAAGTGTAATTACATATTGTAAGTATTCTTGGCTTGTTTTTGTCTATAGAGTAGCCAATTCAATACTTCTTTACACATATATTGTCTTCTTTGAGGTATTACTTTTCCATGCTATCTTGTAAACTTACATGTTCAATTTTATAGTAAGTCAGTCATCTTTGGGGTGAAATAGTTTCCCTTAAGTTAACTTTATTTCTTAAACTTATGTTCAAGTATATTTTCTAAATCGGAGTGTCTATATACCAAGTGAAAATAGCCAGCCTTGTTGACAGGGGATTTTTACACTAATTCCACTCATCACTGTCTGGTTGAGCCAGACAAAAATACAAAAGAAACCCATCTAATAATAGAAGCAGCGGCGTGGAGAGTAAGGTGGGTGACATTAGCTTTTGACATGACCGACCCTAGTTCACGCTCCTTTTTCAGAACCAATTCTTCTCCCTTTTCCCATTGTATATAAGCTTGGAGAGCCATTTATTTTAAATACAAATGGAGTAAATATTTTAAAAAGTGGCAATAATCTCAAAGTCTGAAACAGGTATTTAAGTGGGAATAAAGAGCTTAACGGTTATAAGGCTATAATTGAAATTCTATATGGTGTCCTTGCGTTGATTGGATGTTCTGGCTCATCGACTGTGATGCGTGCAGCTCTTATTCCCATGCTCAAAACCATGGCTCCCTTCCTAGACCTTCGAGGATCTTTACTGATCAGCAGGTTCAATATGGTTAAGGGTAAGGCTAGGTATAGGGATAATTCCATACTGTTTTATAATATACTACAAATAGGTACAAATAGTATCTGCCCCTATTAGTATAAATAACAACTAACAACTATGTTCAAATGTATAGATTCAAAAAATCATAATTCTAAAATCAAATTGATCTTGGGATAATACTAAATGGACTTGACTACTGCAATGTTCTGGTTCCCGGGCCTTCCAGACAGTGTGACTAAGACAGATAATCCAGATGATCTAGAATATGGCAGAGGTCTTCAATCAACCAAAGAGGGCTCTCTTGGTCTTACTCCATCAGCATTAAATTTAAAGTGATAGTAATGACAATTCTGTCCTCATTTACTCACCCTCATGTTTAAAATCTGTAAGCCTTTTGTTCATCTTCACAACACAAATAAAGATATTTCTAATGAAATCAGAGCAATTTCTGTCCCTCCATTGACAGCTACTTAACCACTTTGTCACTAAAACTAATTCATATGAATTGAACGTGTCTCTTCAGAAAAGTTGGACTAAACCGATCACTTTATATGATCAATTTGGCCTTTTATTCACATCAGCGAACATAAACAGAAGCTCAACCAAACCTGCTTGACGTGTGAGAACAAACATCTTGAACCTGCTTGAGCTTCCATTTACCACAATTGATATGCGAGTTGATTTATCTTTATAAATAAAAGACTAAATTCAATCTGTTCAGTGTATAAAGCGATCGTGTCTCTTCAGAAAAGTTTTGACTAAAACGCTCAATTCATATGGATTAGTTTTACAATTTTTAAGAACTTTTTGAAGCATCAAAATGCTAGTTGCATAGCTGTCAATGAAGGGACAAAAATCGCTGAGATTTCATAAAAATATTTTCATTTGTGTTCCGAAAGTCTTACGGTTTTGGAACGACACGAGGGTGAGTAAATTATGACAGAACTTTCATTTTTGGGTAAACTATCCCTTTAAAGGGGTCATGAATTGAGAAATTTTATTTTCCTTGAGGCTTTGACGTATACGAGGTCATCATACTATAAGAACATTCTGTAAGTTTCAGAACTGAAAACTTCCTTGTTAGTCCAAAAACAGCCTTTATTGTAGCCAAGCCCAGAGAACGACTCGTTATAGCATGACATCATAGATAGGTAAAAGGCCGCCTCTGCAGAAGAAAATCTGCACACCTACTTCATCATCGCAACTTTGGCCCCGCCCACTGGCGTGTAAGTGAGATGACGAGGAGAGAAGAACGATACGGGATCACTGGACTAAAAATAACATTACCTTCCAAAGGATCCTAATTCTAGGAATGTGTTTGTTTTTTCAACAATGTGAATGTCTCAGTTGAGCATTATTTATTTGTATTCGGTACATGATTTCACTGTGGATTCTTTGGTCGAAATGTTGGCGCAAGCTTTGCAAACAGACTTTTATGATATGGACTGGACAGTAATGCCACAACATCTAAGTAACAGTGTTAATTCTAATGCCTGATCTGTGAACAGTGATTTCTGATATGTAATGAATCTTATGCTATCAGGTTAGCAGTGGTAAAAAACACTGATTTATTACCTCTCATGGTCTCCCTCTCCCCTCTTCATATGCCCTTGGAATCAGGACTGTCATGATGGTGACATCATCTTTTTATCTCTTTTTTTTAAAATAAGTTGGGGTGCCGTTGCTGTGGTGATGTGACTGTTCTGTTTAAGTAATTAGAATGAGAAAAGGTGATCCTACTACCTCAATATACCTACCAGGGCCGTCCCAAGGTGCGGGACCAAGTGCGAGTTAGAGGAAGTGTGGCCCCTCTCGGTCCATTTGCAATCACCTTCGGTGGTGGGGGTGGGGGTGGGGGTGGATTTGGTCCCCCTCAGTCTATTCACGCCAGGCAAAGGACAGCCCTGATTTCTAC
Source organism: Leuciscus leuciscus (assembly GCF_965113295.1). Taxonomy (NCBI): domain Eukaryota; kingdom Metazoa; phylum Chordata; class Actinopteri; order Cypriniformes; family Leuciscidae; genus Leuciscus; species Leuciscus leuciscus. Next base: position 15,842,567 of record NC_138734.1, on the reverse strand, counting down.
CATCCATCCATCCATCCATACTTGTTCTATGTAGGGTCAGAAGGATGATGGAGCCTATCCCAGCATCTCAGGCAATAAGTAGGGAAACATCCGGGACAGATGGCCAGTCCATCACAATACTTATTAAGTAAATGAGTGGCTCCTGGTGGTTTCGTTACAACATTAACTCTTCTCTGTTCCTCAGTAGCGAAACAAGCTGCCAAACTCAACCCGATGTTGTCATCACAACTTTCAAGAAACAGCTGAAGACCACCACCACACTCATAAAGTGGCACTTCCTTTTCAAGTAAAAAAAAAAAGGTCCAAAAACGTAATTAATTATCTTCTTTTCTGCATTTAAATTCCACTCTAGCTTGTGTACAGTACATATCTAGCTTGTACTTAACTTGACTACAAACATTGAAGGTTAAATAACAGGGTAGTATTGGACAAAACAAAAAAACACAACATAATCTTCTCTGTGTGACCCCGTCTTGAGGGCATAAAGGGAATTCATTTCAGATCAGTTGATAAAAGTGAAAAGTATTATTATCAGCACCTCCCTCTCAGGATAATTATTCAAAAACTAGTAGGATCACCTTCTCTCATTCTAATTATTTAAACAGAACAGTCACATCACCACAGCAATGGCACCCCAACAATTTTTTTTTTTTTTTTTAAAGAGATAAAAAGATGATGTCACCATTATGACAATCCTGATTCCAAGGGCATATGAATATGGGAGAGGGAGACCATGAGAGAGGTAATAACTCTAACCTGATGGCATAGACTGGATGAACTAAACATAGAGCATTTTTACAGCTTAATGGCTAGAAGGGCATTGAGTCAGAGTGGGAGGTTCTAAATAAGATTTAGATGGGTCAAGCCAATCACACAAGAAAATGGAAAATATTTTATAATAGTGCAATTTCATACAATGTGTTTTGTATGAACATTGTATGGTTTTTATGAAAAAAGTACACTTTAAAAATCTGTGAAATTTACAGTAAAATACATGGCAGATGTTGCTGCCAGAACATTACCATAAAAAAATTTGACAGCATGATTAAAAGTTTTTCAAATTGACTTAAATTTACAATAAAAAATAATATATATATTTCATTAACTGAAAAATTATCAATATTCCACATTACTAATTCTACATCACTTTTCACCTTTATCTTATCTTCAGTGAAAACCCATTAAATGTGAGTTGTCTCACAGAGAATGCTGGGAATGTCAATTTATGTTTTTCACTGTAAATTAAAAGATGACTGCACATTAAACAGCATTTTACAGCAAAATGACATGCAATGTCCCACCACATCTATTAAAGTTTTTCACCTTATAGAGTAAAGGGAAATGTAAACCAATTTACAGGTTTTTACTGCAGCATTTTTTGTACAGTCTTTTACCGTTAAAATTTAAGGTGCTGAAGTCCGTGAGCTGAATGGAGGTAGCGCAGTACAAATTGAGGACTGAAACTGAAGAAAGAAAAGAGAGAGAGGTGTGACAGAGAGAATGAGCTGCTAGAGCTGTGCGTAATCTTGCTCTCCCAGCTGGTCCCCATTAGCCAGGCTGGAGCCGGCAGACCCTAAGGGAGAGAGAGTCACGGCCAGACCACGTCACTCCTAATGCCGATGATGCTCTGCAGGGCACCAGTGCCGGGGGAAACTTTCTGACAATTTTAGTGACAAGAGAAACGTAAACAAATTACATTAATATAGCAATGTCTTCAATGCACGTAGCACAGCACAGACAGAGGGTCACAATGCCCATTCCTTACAGTGCTGCCTGAAGAGATTCAAACATATCAATTGGAGAAACTATATTAATATTGCTGTTCAGGGTTTTCCTGTCGTGTCTCTGCTATTGTACAGGATTGTTCATTCAGCAAGCTGTCTGGAGTTGTGTCGTTCATACGTGGGTTTGATCCTGGCATCTCACTGGGAACAGCTCGATTATGGTTGGGAGGGTTTTTGATGAGAGGTCTGTAAGAGGTCTATTACACACCGATTAAGAAGGGCAGAGGGCTGTCAGAATAAACAGTGGCCTGATTTATTTTAATTTTTTTCACATAAACCTCACCCAAAATAAGAGCAGAAGCTAATGGAATACATTAGGATGCAATTCATGGAGTAGCTTTACGTTTTGAGTGACCGTGTATTTGCCTTAGAAAATGTAATGATACTTCAATGAGCATAAAAATACATACAAAAATTAAGTATATTTAAAACCTAAGATAATTGCAATGTATTCTGGGATTGCCTTCTCCAGGAAGGATACATGTGATGTTGCCTTAGGAACTGCAATAGCAGCATGTCTAAAGTGAAAGACTGTAAATTAAGAAAAACAATGATGAAGTATATTAACACTGAGACGGGCAGATACTGACAGAACTGACTGCATAAAGAGAGCTGGGTCTGCCCATACTGTAGCCCATGAAACATGGAAACAGAGCAATATGTCCTCACCCCATTTCATAACTATGAGGAAATTCTAAGACTTAAAAAAAAAACAATACACAACTTCAATATTAGGTGAAGAAGGAGATTGTCTCTTGCTAAAAGCACGATACATCTATGCCTGTCACAAAAGAGGGAGGAATCGAACAAACATTGATGTGCTTCACACACACACACACACACACACACACACACACACTTTCATTGTTTATGGGGACTTTCCATAGACATAATGATTTTTATTCTAACCCTAACCCTACCACTAAACACAACCCTCGCACAACACATTCTGCATCTTTACATTAAAAACAAAAAGCAAAACATAATTTAGTATGATTTATAAGCTGGGGACCTCATGGGGACAAAAAAAATGCCCCCACAAGATCAAAAATTGCTGGTAAAACTATCATTGTGGGGACATTTTGTATTTCACCATAAAGTAGAGAATACCTGAAACTCATGTACGCAAAGATAAAGAGAGCATGAACACATTCCTCTCAGACTTCATACCTCGACCAAAGCTACTATTTTTTGGTCTGTGTGTCAGAATAAATAGCCCCAACACTGATGTGTTTATGTGTGTGGGGGGTGGGGGGTGTAGCCACTGCTGTACCTTTTAGCCGTGTAATAAAAAATGCTGTTGGCAAGGAAACCAGCATCTCTGGCCCACAAAAAGAGTGTATAAATGTGTGTGTTAAATGTGTGTGTATAATATGTGTGTGAAGGCAGGGGAGATACAGGGCACATGCCAAGAGGATGAGGAAGACATGCTTTTAAAATTCCCACTAGGAATAATACAAGCAAAGCTACTTAAAAGAAGTCAAAGAGGAGAGAATCATGAACCGGCTAGGTTGTCAGCTGTCTGGTGGCTCTGCCTCATACATAATATAAAGACTAGGTCTAAAATAGGGACAAAACAGGATAATGAATTTCCATCAATTACTACTACTGTAGTGAGCTAAGCATTCCTTTCATGTCTTGAGAAGTTACATGAGTTTTATAAGACTGAAAATCACAATTTCTTTCACCCTCTTTCCCTGAACACTCCACTGTCCTGAAAACAATATACAAATAAAGCAGCAAGCAGCATTTCTTTCCTTCATAGTGGTGCACTTTTCTTTTGTGAAATGTTGTGGTCTCTATGATTTATGGTGTCTGATGCCCATACATGTAGGGCAGAAAGAAGAAGAAGAAGAAGAAGAAGAAGAAGAAGAAGAAGAAGAAGAAGAAGAAGAAGAAGAAGAAGAAGAAGAAGAAGAAGAAGAAGAAGAAGAAGAAGAAGAAGAAGAAGAAGAAGTAGAAGTAGAAGAAGATGAAGAAGTAGAAGATGAAGAAGTAGAAGATGAAGAAGTAGAAGATGAAGAAGTAGAAGATGAAGAAGTAGAAGAAGAAGATTCTTTGCTTGGACACCTAATACAATAACAATAATAAAATAACTAATAACAAATAGAATAACTTATTGAGACAAAAGCAGAAGTGTGTTGAGCTAACTGTCTAAAGTTAACAAAATTGCAAGAGAGAAAAAACAGTCATGACATACTGTACTTCTAGATCTTCGTGAGTTTTACACCGTAGATCCCTGGCTCTCAATAATGTTTTCATTAAAAATCACACTGTTGGATTAGAGGTTTTGTCTGCTGGGTGCAGCATAAGCTTTGGACTTGGGAGTTAGATAACTAGAGTCATCTATAGCAGGTGTAAGACAGTAAGTGTGCAACAAGCTGAAACAGGTGGTACTGAAGCACCCTGGACTTTCTGAAGGGATATGACAATAGCAACCAACTCAAGAGAGATTCTGTGGGCTTGCTGATAGCTGCCAATCACAAATCTCACACACTAACCAATAAGAAGTTTAATGGGTGATCCGGCTCCATTCCAAACATTAGTAAGTTACCTACTTTGACAACACTGTAAGGTGTCATATGCACACTCCTAATGTGAAAGCTGTTCTAACAGAAGACAGCAAAATTATACCTGCCTTAAAAATAAATCTCACCCAATTTATGGAAGAAACATTTATGTATTGTTTCTGCCTACTGGAATATAGAGTCTATGGCTAAGCAACATGTTGACGTCAGACTATTGAAATCAACCGTGAGCTTTAGTCTAGTCTAGTGTATCAAGCGGTTCCCAAAAGGAGCTACAGTATATGGGTGGCACACATTAATGAAAAATCAGTTCATTTTAGTTAGGAAGCTGCCTAAGAAGGAACATACCTGAACCTGCCTATGTAGACAGCAAGAAGGCTTTCTACTTTAAAGTCATAACTACTGTGTTTTAAAAGGTTGTGGATCCTATAATCAAATTCTGAAAACTCCACCGTAAATATGATGGCATACCTGTTTCAGCTGAGAATGCCAAAGGTTAGTAACACTTTAAAAGTTTGCATTGTTAGTGAAAATCACAGGCATGTTGGTCTCTAAAAAGAAAAAGACAAATGGAGAGACATACTAGAGATAGAAAGGCTTATGGCTTAATCTGTCCAGTCAGCAATATGATAACGATGTATGGTTAGACGTTTCTCAATGATTATACACTACTTCATTGGTTAAACTACACTCGCTTTCTCTTTGCCAAAACAAATTACTGTTGGCTGCAGAGAGAAAAACCACAAAATTCAACGGAAAGCTCCTTTGGAAGAACCCCCACTGAGCAATTCTTTCATCTTCACTTGCTTAAAACACCTCCATAAAGTTGCATGCCAACTCACAGTGAAAGTAAGGCCAATTTAAATATTCTCAGCAATATCCAGCATCATTGACTGGATTTTATCACCATGGATGCCAGAGATCCATTCAACATATGGCGATGAGTAGATTGAGTCCAAACATGATCCCTTCAGAAGCCACGGAGCTGCACAAAGCAGACGTGTGGCTCAATAGTTCTGCTTATAGTTTGATACTTTGCATCAAATATGGAAACACACACATACACACAGCCCTGGAGAAACTAATAAAACTGGAGTTTGGCCCAAGCCACTGTCTCCAGCATAATTCCTCTGTCCTCCGGCCACGGCGTACCCCAACCCACACACTCCCTCCCTCTCCTCTTCAGTTAACTCCATAACTTTGCTTCAGATGATCTGTGGAAAAAGAGGGCCGTCATTTGGCATTCTGCAGCCAAGGCACTGCCAAGAGACTCAAAGAGTACCCACAACTCCAGCAGCATTTTTATCACACACATGTGCGGAGAAATGTTTGCAGAGAAATATGTACTGATCTCATAAAAAAAAAAAAATATATATATATATATATATATATATATATATATATATATATATATATATATATAACCTTTAAATATTGACCTCATGCACTTTAATATTATTTGCAAGTAATATTTAAATTGATTACTTCACAATTACAATTCCTGTTTTGTCCCTATTTATTTATTTTTCTTTATTCCCTTAAATTCCTTTTAATCAATTCATCATCATGCTCATGATCTGTGGCTTTCAGCACAAAGTTGAACTCCGAGAGTAGCGTTACTGTTTACTCTACTGAAAGAAACCCTCTAAAATTGAGATTAATTTCTCTGAAGATTAAAGCTTAAATTATGCCTTGGGTTTTTTATGCATAAACAAAGTTGTACGCAAAGCCTCTCAAAATATACTCTATTTAATGTGTATGCATACAAAGGTAGTCGTCGTATCCGCATTTGGCTTGCTGAGGTAGTCTGTGTTACCAGTGGTCTTATACGGTGTTTAGCCATTCACTGATTACATTACTTGCCCGCCACAACACTGTCCCAGTTGTTTTGCTTTTTTATAGAAATAAAAAACATTTAGTTCAGTTAGACAATTATATTCTGGAAGCGTCTGCTCAGGTCCATGAGCAGGTCCATATAGCATGAGCTGCAACGTCACAGCACAGTGCTGCAGGAGTCAGATTTCATATAGTGCTATAGGGCCTGCTCTGAAGCAGGTTAGATGTGTAATGTAAGTTACCATGATGAACACCCTAAAACTAAACTCAAACTTATCTGGGTAGCCACTGAAACCAGCTTTGTGCAACAGGCCACAGTACATTATTTCCATTGTTAGTGCTATGCTAATATTTCACATATGGAAGCTCTAAAGTAAAGCACCTTTCTGTAACCACTTGATCAATTGTGTGTTTTTTATGAGTGGGTTCTTCCATTTAAGTGGTCCAAATAAACATTAAAAATAATTTAACACCCACTCTCATGCTGACTGTTGATTATGATGGCTGCCTCTGTAGTTTTAATGTAACGTTGAGCAATGCCATAAACATAGCAGTGATTAAAACATAACCAATAACCTGACCCTAACAGAAAACTTTCGGCAAAAAAAACAGAACTTGTTAAATTTTTATACCATTTTGACAAATGAGGTTTGTTATATTTAGCTCAATTCTGGATACAAATTTGTCCCCAAATTATGGTTAAAGGGGTCATGTGATGCTTTTTAATGTTTTCCTTTTTCTTTAGTGTGTAATGTATCTGTTTGTGCATATATAAGATCTGCAAATTATAAAGCTCATAATCTCCCAAAAAAAGGGATTTATTCTATCTAAAGGCCCGATATACTCACAAAGTTCTTTGCAATTCAGCCCTCCAGTAAAATCATGTCACGTTTATTTATATACTACTTTATGCAATCGATTGTTTAAAAGCAAGCAGCTTTACATTTTTAAACATTAAGCGTAGCGTCAGTTCTGGCAGCTCATGTTAGTCAAGCTCGCATCAGATGACTCTCAGCTGATCCACGTCTACCTATAGGAATACGACGCCTAACTCTGTATACATACTGTATAAGCTCCTTCAGTTTTATCAGCAGCTATCGCGTTTCTCAGGAGCTAATTACCCTCCTCCATCCCCAGCTCCTCCTCTCGTCCAATCAGGATTTAGCCTTCTGAGTGCCCTTTGAATCAGAATAAATTCTCGAATTATGTTGTACTTTAAAATCTTGAATTAATGATATCTGCAATACATTTAAGTTGGTTCTGTTCTGTTTACCCTAAGGGGGGGTATTGCTGCTCTCCCTGCTCTTATCCATGCTAGGCTGCATGGATGCGCAGGGAGTTCTTACCCAGAACAGAACCATACCTCCAATCCAAACTGTATGCTAATTGTCAATCGTATTTACTATTACGTAATCTAATCACCACTGAACAATGGTAGTTCAATGGTGTTTACTAGACAGGGTGAACTTTCTTTGACAAGCTGTTTTGAACTCCAAACGAGTTCAAAACGAACATAGCTTTGGCCTGATTTTGTTCAAAATGACGTCACACCAGTTCGTTCTTCGATTTCTCTTGAATTATATCAGTGCCTTAACAGAAAAAAACAGTTTCAGACCTGCCTAAAATGCCTCGATCGAAGTCCAGATATTACTTCCGGGAATGACTACGTGACAATGTGACATACTAGCATAATTCCCAACCAAAGGCATATGATTCTAGTAAGGGACGTTACATTTCCGACACACACTTGAGGTTTTTGGCCAATCACAACGCACTGGGTCAGCTGGCTAATCACAGCACTCTGGGCTTATCGGAAGGAGGGGCTTTGTAGAAATGCGTTTCAAACAGACTGGGAATAGAGGTGCTGCAATAATATAGAGTATGTAAAAAATCTTTGTTTTACATTAAAGCATGTTCACCTATTCTTTTACACCAAATAAACAAAATAATGAACTTTTAAAATAGCATAATATGACCCCTTTAAATAGGCACACACACACACAACCAGGAACAAAGTGCATTTGAAATGGCTGTTAAGTTATCATTCTCAAAATGAAATGTTTTCCTGCTTTTTACCTGCTAAATTGTTGCCTCTTATAGAATGGCAACCGGTTAAACCGGTTTACAGCAAATGACACGTCAAACATACAGCATGTATTCATTTTCACAAGTACCCTGCTAATAAAATTCTAGAGGACTGTAAAATAATTTGGCCAGATAGAGTCTTACCATAGAGATGGTACTTCCTGTCCGACATGTGTCTCTCCTTCAGGATGTTTCTACCTGTAGGCCCGTTTAACATTCAGAGACACCTAGATTGCCTGTTTCCTCTTTACTGGGCATATCCAATGAAAGCAGCAATGTTTTGTCCTATATGTTGTTTGGGTCACTATGATATAGTTTGCTTAGAAAACACCTTCAGTCTGTGGTCAAAGCTAGTACGATCAGCTCTGACACAATAGGACAGTCTGTGTGTGTGCTCATTCACAGGACTATGGTCAAACACATCTTAGATAGACACACACTCATTCTTCACCCTCCCTCTCTTCTTCCTGTGTGAAACTGGCCTCCTCATCTCTTTCAGTACGCTGTCAAAGTGCTGCATGAGCTGCAAAGCAGAAGATCTTTTCCAGAGCCTTTATACCAGACATCAACCGCCTAAAACCTTGTGTTCACATTTCTGGATCCCTCTGTCTCTGTCATGTATTTGTGCAAAATACAGTACATGTCATCAGATGAGGGCTATAACCAGTCATTTGCTTTCTGTTTAAACACACACACACACACACACACACACACACACACACGCATCAGTGTAACCACACACTTCCGGATGTTCAAACTTGATCAAATGAGACTCTGCATAAAGCAAGTTTCCTTGTAATATCTCTTTGGTGGGGTAATAGTGTCATAATATAAAAATAGCATGTTACTGATCTATTGATTTCGCTTTACTGAAAGGAAAATGTCAAGCACACATTTTGCACCTAAACATACAGTCTAAGAATACAGCTGTCTATTTAAACCTGGAAACAAAGTTTTAAGATTTGGAAAAAAGAGAGAAAAAAGTGAAGATCAAATGTTTAAGATGCTGCACTAGTTTTGCTTCATTAATCAAATGCAAGCAAATTAGTGACACTGAGCATGCAAATGTTTTACAGACTGTCCGATGTTCCTGCTTCGCTTTTGTTGCAACATAACAAGGATCATCAGGTTTTGTCCATGCCAACAAAAGAGTGCTGCTTTTATTCAAGCAAAATGGGATGTACCAAATGGGTACAGGCATTGTCAAATTCATGTACCTTTTCAGTTAATTGTTTCACTCAAATTTGTATGCCGATAACATCCAAAGAAACTATAGATTTTTTTATTTATTTTTTATGTAATACTTGTAAACGCCGCCTCCTTCTTCTTGACGATTCGCTGCACTTCTTCGTTTCACCACCATATATTTTTGTTGGTGAACTGCATCGTCCATCCCAAAACCTGACTAACAGCTTCCTGGATCTGGCTAGTCACCCTGTCCCATGTTGCGTCCAACGGTTGGTCAGGATCCATGTACACTCGATCTACAGCCGTCCTGAGCTGATCCGGTGGTCCTTGCTCGTTGATGGTGAAAGATTATGTGTATTTTCAGTTAACTTTAGTCAGATGCATTTACATTGTTACTGTGCCTCACATGTAATCAACTCTATCTGTGTCTGTAAAGGTGTGAACAAAATGGCCCATACAGATGTATGGCCCATAGAAACTGATTGGTGTGAATGACAAAGAAACAGCATTGCTCAGAGTAGATTGCAGGGTATATCGATCTCCTGTGGGAGGCCCTAACAGTTTTCTATTGTTTGTAGCCCATTTGTCTTCATGTATAAAGTTCTGTCTCATAGACAGAACTTTGGGTTAAGATTGTTGAAGGGCGACAAGCTAACATCGCTGCTGAAGGACTGCTACACTACAACCCTTCAATAAATGCTTCTCCCCACAAGAACTCTGGTCAAGCTTACTGATTTTATGTATTGGAGAAATCTAATACATTGGCGAGCCACCCAAACCACTGCTCGGCTAAATACAGCAAAATCTAACAATGGGAACTAGCTTTAGGTCGAATCTTCTTAATAGTCAATTTGGGTGGTGCGAGGGTCTCTTCCTGAATAATTTTTTGGCCACAATCAGGTAATGTGCCACCACACAGTCCAAGATTTGTCAGCCCTTGTCGTTCTGAGTGCCCTACCCCAGGCCGCCGTGCAGGTGTTCATATCCATCCCGCTAGGAACCAACATGGCAAATGCAGTAGAGGCTCCTGGCCGAAAAATGTAGGTAGGGCAGATTCTGGGTCTTAGTGCTAGTTTATGATAAACATTTTGTAAGCTTTATATTCTAATTGCTGAACACATCAGAGACTTTTGGCAGAATTAGAATGGCCTTGCATTATTCAGCCTGACAGTGGCGCTCCATTGATGATTGATAGACTTTAGTTCACACAACAAACGCATAGAATGCCATCTTAGGGGCTGTTTACACGACACCGTTTTCAACTAAAAACTTTGTTCGTTTACACGATAACAGCGTTTTTTGGGTGCCTGAAAACGCAAAGTTTTGAAAATGTGTTTCAAAGTGCAAGTTTTTGAAAACGGTCTTCATGTAAACAACAAAAAACAAATCTCTGAAGACGATGGCGTCATGCACATGCATATTACGTGTTCAGTCTATAGCGTTTCATCGCCATCTAATGGCCTGGCAGCAGAATACTAGCCTGACTATGTCAGACTTCCTACTTCCGCTAATTTCATTTCGCTCCTGTAGTCAGTCTGAGATAGCAGCCTATCTTTCAGTTTTCCACCGGCCTGAAAACAGCCGGGCCAATCAACGAACAGAGGGCGGGCTGAGAGCCGTGATGTAGACGCTGATTGTACCGTGGATGCGTAGATTTACTTCACATAATCTGCAAAAGTCATTCACAGCCATGTTCACTCCGGTATTTCGCTCGATGGTTTAGTTTTTGCATCATACATGCGTTTACAGTGGAAGTTAGATGCGGCTGAGCATGCGCATAACACACGCCATAACCAAACGTTATGTGATTGGCTTACGGGTAACCAATGATTTTAAACTTCAGACAAGCGCCCCCCCGCGAGAGAGAAAACACTTCTCTATTATGCCCTTCCAGACTCTGTATACGAAGCAAAGTGAAGTAGCAGAGTCTGGTATTACCAGGCTAGCAGAATACAGGGTTTTTAGTCATTTTTGACAATGGTGTCATCTGCAAGCGGAAAGCTCAAAGGAAAAACGTCTCAGTTTTAAGCATATCATTTTCGTGTAAACGTACCTTTAGAAATGCCTTAATGTAGTATTTATTGCCACTGAATGTTGCTGCTAATTAATGGCGCAAATATCAGTTAATTGACTACTGCAAACATCAGTAAATCACTTTGAAAGGCACCTTGAAATCGCGTCTGAAAGGGAAACTCCCTCAAAAGAATATGCACTAAGGTCAGCCGCAAAAATAACCGTGTCCACTCCTTTTCATAACTAATTTTTCACTGCTTTTCTTCAATAATCCTGTCCAGTGTTGACTACTGCTGACTTTCAGTAACATGAGTTTCATAATCAGATTACTTCTTTCAAGCAAAGTAATGCACACAGAGTTACTTTTTCAAATAAGTAATGCAAGTTACTTTGTTTTCCCATTTATTGACTGACACCTCCACTGTCCCCATGTTGAGAGAAATCAGGATTAAGGTGCAGAGGCATTGTGTGCGCTGTGTAAACATGATGGTTATTGTAGCTGTAGACTAAATATGAGCATGCATTTACTCATCTCACTTGCACAAAAACATGTTCAGTATTCCTCAAAATGAATACAAAATCTCAGAATATTATATTATGTAAACCTGCAATAATTAAATATGTTAAATTACATAAATATTTACATTTAATCTCACTTTGTGTATTTGCCGCCCTCTACTGCACAGGCGTGAATTTGCATTTCCTTCAGCTTGAGGCTTATTCATTTCACTTTTGGTGTGAAAGGGCCTTTACAGTGGCCCGGAGGGATGACATTTGGGATGACTGAGACTGAGACTGAGACATACATGATACACATCTTAACCACACATAAGAAGACGCGCATGGAAATTACAGGTGGTTTAACAGAAGCTGCTAAAATGTTAGATTTAAATAAAACATGCTCTTCGTTGAGGGTGGACAAGAGTATAGATGCTCCAGGGGAGTTGGTGGCACAATTTCCTGCTGACCCAAAGAGGGCAGAATCTCAACCAACTAAATTCCATAGATGTGTCAGCCTCAATACTCAAACACAGGACAATGACAGAACAGATGGACAACGAACAGCTGGAGGCAAAAGCAAACAAATAGAGAAAGACAGCTAGACAAAGAGATAGATTATGCATGAATGGGATGAGAAGGATGGGATCTTTCTTTATAAACAAATTTTGTCAGCTCATCTCTGCTCTAACTGGTTCACCCTTAGGACATTTAAGCACCAGAGCAGCCAGAAAAGCACAAATATACAACTAAAAAACCTTACAAATGTAACTTACAAACTACAAATACTTGCTCATCAAAATAAAATACTGGTGTGAGAAATGTATTATTGTAAACATAAGCAAATTGACATTTGAAAATATAAAAATACATTAAAAAGAATCTGTAACACTATTATCTGTACTCTTTGATACCAATCTTTTATTTGAAAGTCACGTTTCTAGTATCTGTAAAACTATATTTTTCCATCTTAAAAATATATCTAAATGACGTCATATGCTCTCAATGACAAATGCGGAACAATAAGTTCATGACATCAAGGCTAGATTATTGTAATGCTATTATGGGTGGTTGCCCTGCACGCATAATAAATAAACTACAGCTGGTCCAAAACGCAGCAGCTAGAGTTCTTACCAGAACCAGGAAGTATGACCATATTAGCCCGGAACTATCAACACTGCATTGTCTCCCTATTAAACATTGTATACATTTTAAAATATTGCTGATTAATTACAAAGCACTAAATTGTTTAGCTCCCCATTACTTGAGCGAGCTCTTAAAGGAACACTTCACCCATTTGCATTAAGCTTTGTATCGTTAGAAGAAACCCAGTCATATTTTTGATGGTCGTGCATTATTCCCTCATTTTCCCCTAAGACGGGAGAAATACGGATTTCATTCGGATTTAAGCTGTTCGAGTTATTCCATGTCAAATAAGAAAGATATGCATTATCATTATAAAAATTATATATATTTTTTTGTCTTTTATCAGCAGTTTCTCGGCAGGAGAATGTCCTAATGTAATTTATATATTTTTTAAATTTGAAAAGTGTTCTTTCAAACGATACCTACCGTTTGACTCTCCTTGCTATAGTTTTGAAGTTATGAGTCGTTAGTTTTGTGTATGTCACTCAGAAAACATTTTTTTTTTATTGCCTTCCAAATGTGTGAGGACTAAACAAAAAGGCTACCTTTGTTCCAACTGCGGAGTTATGAGTCTTTAGTTTTGTGTGTGTCACTCAGACAAAACAACTCTGAAAAATGCCTTCAGGGCTTAAGGGGTTAATGGTTTGGGTTCTTGATCCACCAGGCCCGGTTGTTGTGTGAATGAGCGGGCCGGAGCGCGTTAAGGGTTTTCTGTTAGAATGGTGTCGTGTTAGCGGCCCCCAAGTTAATAACTAATGATCTTTGCAACGGAAGTGAATCAATCAAAACTAACTTTAGCTGGAGAATAACTTTATTCTAGAGCTGCTGTAAAGCCAAAACAATATCTGTTACTTTAATTTCCTATTATCACTCTAAAGCTGCTTTGAAACAATCTATATATTGTTAAAAGCGCTATATAAATGAAGGTGACTTGACTTGACTCCTCCTATAAAGATACATGAGGAAAAACGTTTTACCTAAACACCCAAACTAGTCAATGAACTGTAACGTTACAGTCCTTGCAAGCATCTACAGTACAAAAACTGTCTCTTCTTGACCACTGAACCCACACTCTCCCCTTACTGCAACATGCCTGTTTGTAGCTATTGCCCCATAAATAAGCCTCCATTGTAGCTGTTAGCTTCTATTCCTGAGACTTTTACAGGGACCTCCACTGATCTTTCAGGGTAAAATTTTACAGAAAACTACCTTGCCCACCTCATCTGTCATTGTTCTTTCAGTGTCTCCTCATAAACAGTTTTAATACATTGTACAACTTACAACAACTTTATAAACATAAAACATAAAATGCCTAAAAACATTCAATTTTTTTTAGGCATTTCTCAGGAATTCATAACCCAGAGGTCTCAGAAACATCTATTTGTGAGTCTTCCTGCATATTGTTTTCAAGATCATAAGCAAAAACTATTTTTGAAAGCATCAGTCAGTTATCACTTTCCTGTAATGTCTAAGCAGTTTACTTCTCTGTGGACAATGAGGCATTAAGGTATTACAAACAACGGGAATTTCTGTAAAGCAGCTTTGAAACAATGTCTTTTGTGAAAAGCGTAATACAAATAAAAATAGACTTAACTTGCAAGATTCTACACACACTTCCAACTATCATGGTTCAGATCCCTAAGCTTTGTGTAGTTGTGCCTTATGAGGACAAATAAACTGTTTGTCCAACACTTAGAACAACCCATACTACCTGTTGTAGCATAAACCATTAAAAAAACGTATATGCATCCCAGACTTGAAATGAGAGATTGCATTGTTTCCTTCAAAAACATGAAGACTAGTTATTCATCTTAAAAGAAAACTAAGGGTGTGTTCATGCTTGTAGTTCGGTTCTCATTTCGTTTGGTCCAAAAAAAAAAAAAAAAAAAAAAAAAAAACATTAAGTACTTGTTCACATTGGTATTTTAACATCAAACCTAAAGATACCAAACCTAAAGGCATAGGGATATTTTCACAACCTGATTGGTTGACTTTTATTACACATATTTTGCGATGGAACTCACTGAACATCCAAAACAATGCTGTGTGCTGGACTAAATGTGCTTGTTGTATGTGCGTAGCCTACATATAATGGTATTTTGACCAGCTGAGAACTCAATCACACCAGGGTTAATTTGAATCGAACCAAACATGCCAAGTGTGAACACAACCTGACTCCACTTTACTCATCCTCAATGCTGATGTTGTTTTTGCAAATAATTTGTTCCCCCACTGCTAGCATCACATCCTCCACTGAAAGACCCAACAAGCTTAGGCTCACACCTGACTCCATGGCGGAGTCATAGAGATAAAGACGCAAGAAAGAAGTATAAGCAGACAATAGAAAACATTTTTCCTCACCACCACATATACTATATCTAGCAAGAAACTAAGGGAGTCATTAAATATGAGAGAAAGGCTCAGGAAAGAATAGTTTGGACTCATGAATACTCACTGGTCACTGAGCTATCTGTTTTTTCCACTTTCAGGCTGCACAGGGGCGAGGTGACAGAGGTCATTCTGGTTTCGAATGATGTAGTGTGGTCTTGCTCTGCAATCTCTGCCGCAGTGATTATTGCTGGTCTGGTCTCTTCATCCTTACTGCTGCTGGCTGTCTCCTCCACCAACAAACCCTGCAATGAACATTTTGAATTAACGCGTGAGACATTCAAAGAAACACAGTATTTCTTATTAAAGGGCACATTCTAAACTTTTGAAGCACTTATGATATTAATAAATGTTTCTTAGAGGATATTATTCAAACAAACAATAGTCCTTGATTCATATCTCAAAGTTAATTAACCAATTTTAAATATGAGTTTTTGTTTTCCAGCCTTCTGAAATGCCAGGATTGACATACACATGTGCATGTAAATCAAAGAGGTGTGCTCTTATCAACTCATGACTGTCCATAAATCACAAGAGTGGTAGTGCTGAGTAAAGCCCAGGACACACAAAGCCGACGATTGGCCGTCGGGCAACGTCTGGCCGTTTTTGAGCATCGGCCGTTTTTTTTGGTGTGTTCTTCACTGCTGGCTCTAGTCAGACGGAGCCATTTTATTTTTTTTATTTTTTTGCCGATTCAGCATGTAGATTCGTTGTCGGGCCGTCGTCGGTAAGAGAGAACTCTTGGGGTAAAAAAAAAATAAATAAAATAAATAAATAAATTGGCTATCCTCTGTCCCCTATCAGCTAAGTGAATGAGTCGGTGCACGAGAATAGCAAAACAGCGAGCAAAGAAGTCAATTACAACTAAAATATACAAAATTCGTTGTTTCAAAATGGCACACTTCAAGTTAACTAATCATTAACACACTTGAAGTATACTAAATTAGTCTGGCTGAAAGTATACTTAGCTTTTTCTTTTTTTTTACCAGGGTATATAAGCATATAAACTCTCAAACAGTGTGTTGATTGCCACATGATGAAACAACTCCACATGATGACTATACGCTTGCAGAACTAATGGGCCCTGTCAGACACTCCACTGTTTTTAGCAGCAGTCTTTACTTGAATTTCTGGGGAACGTTAAAAGTCTCATCTTTCAAGTGACAGAGACTAGATATGTGACAGAATTCTCCTAGATCCATCAGAAGAACAAGAGAGACATAGGAAGAGGAGATATTGAACAGCACCAGTATGTGAGCACTGATGAGATGTTGTCTGACCATGAAAGGAAAGTAAGATGCTGAAAGACGAGGTACAGAAAGAACTATCAGAGAGAAGTATGAAGTTCAGCAGAAGCTTCTGTAACAGCAGAAGCTTCTCGGTCAGGCAAACTGGAGCCTGTTTCCACAGACTTGAGGAATGAACAGTGACATAACGATGGTACATGTTGTTTACCTGACAATAACCAGTCTAAAATCAAACAGTGCGCATCCCGGTGTTTTGCCGGCAGTCCAGCACTTCTGATTTGCTGTTCACAGCTCGCATAAACACCTGGTAATGTACTCTGATCTGTCCTTTCTGGTGATATATTTAAACTGTTTTTAAAAATATTTAAAAATTCACTCACTCTCTCACATACACAGTTTTATATATTTAGATATAAAGAGCAATGTATTGCAACATTATTGCATTGCTCAACGAGACTGTCATAGACAGCAGAAGTTGACAGATTGCCAGTAAGGGTCTTTACATGCAGCACAATTGGGGTACTGGGCAAGGTTGTGAAAACAGTGTTGTTGTTTTTTTACAAAGAGTACATCAAGTCAAAAAAACCTTAACATCATGAAAATGATTCCACTCTAACCCTAGGTGGACAGCTTTGGTTTAGGACTACACCCAGACAGACAGAACATTTTGCAGAAACGTTTTGATTTCAGGCTACTAGAGGTAATATCATCATTCATATAAACTTTCCATATGCAAACTCCAAACACAGTGCTCATGGCAGAACAGCAGGTATAAATAAGCAGGTAAACACTAAAGACTGTGAGTGGTGAAGGAAACCTCCATCTTACAAACACTCACTCGTCTGAAAGCACAGTGCCTGTCTCGCTCACCTTTTCCCTCTTCTGCAGAAACTTCAAAAGAATCAGGGGAGAGGGTTATCCCAGTGCTGGAGGTGACTTACTAACAGGTTGTCATAATTGAAAAAGTGAATATAACTTAAATAATTGATTCTCTTTTTAAAGCAGGCATTTGCTCTGGCAACTACAGAAATGCAGTAAGAATATTAAACAAGATCCATACATTGTAACACATGGATGTGTGGAAAGAATGATGTTTATACTGTCACAGGCCCAGGTCAAAGATGATGAAGACCACAGAATAAGTATTTCCCAATAACAGCAATAGACAGAAATATTTATTCAGCGATTTATTCAACATGAGCAAACAACATGAAACAGTGTCCTACGCACAAACAATACCGGACAAACACTGAGTGAAGGTGACAAACTTAAATACACATGGTGATGAACTAGATGACGAACAACTGTGATGAATGAATGTCCATGGTTACTGAAGAGTGCAGTAGACTAGAACAAAGGAATATGTGACTGAAGACAAACAAACTAAAAGTCTATGAAACTAACTTAACATAAACGTGACATGTACAAACATTTAAAAATATACACAGTTTGTATTTTAAAATGTGTGCCAAATAATTACGTTTGGTGTGAAAGGGTGTATATATATATACACGGCAGGGGTGGGCTGGCCATCAGGCAGACCGGGCACTTTCCCAGTGGGCCGACGTGCTTTTTGGGCCAATACATCTCATACTTAGTAAAAATAAAAAATAAAAAATAAAATAATAAAATAATAATAATTATACATATATATATATATACACATACAGTTTTTTTTTTGTATATATATTTTTTTTCTGAACGTCCCATAAAACTCGTACATCGGCGGCCCATTCGTTTAGTTTTGCTTAATTTGCGGCGCTGGGATCTTTGTGCCGGTGTAATGCATTGGACAAAAAAAGTCCGCGTAGGTTGTTTTCAGCGAGGCTCCAGCGTAGGTCCGAAAGGTCCTGAAGTATAAATCAGCCTTCAGTGTGTATCTGTCAAAATAGTCAGAGAGATGGAGAAGAAACGCAAGGAATGTGCAGAGAAATATTGTGAAAAAAAGAAACAGGCCCTTCAAGTGGCTGATGAGGATAGTAAGGAGGATAAGGAAAGAAATTAGTGAGTGTAGCTAACTGCGGTAAGCAGAACTTGGCTACTCTCAAAACACTAAAGCCCAATTTATACTTCTGCGTCGAACCCACCTAGAGGGACAGAGGTCCACTCACCACACATTTACCAAAAATCCTGTGGGAAACACTGGTATTGCTAGCCAATGCAGCTTATAGCTTGTTTTAGGATTCATCACTGTGGAGTATAGTTCAATTGTATTTTACAATTAGTAGTTATTTCATCTGTTAACTCTTACTCATTCCTACTCACTCATTACATGGCATTAGTGGTTTTAAGGAATAGGAGTTGGTATACATAATTATTTAAGGGCGTGTAAAGATCGGTTGTGTTTATGATCATATGTAGTGGGCCGGTCTGGGCCAAGATGCCAAGGCCGTTTTTTTGTCCCAGTCCAGCCCTGATACACGGTGAGTGTGATTTCACCAAGTACAGTATGTTCCTGGATCAACAACTTTGTTGATCCTGGAACAACATTCCAATCAACCAATTTAAGGGACAAGTTTACAGTTTGTCAACTAAGCTTACAACCAGGCTTAGGTGCTTCTACATAAGTGTTTATTAATCTATCATTTCTCTCTGATCTTAGAAATAAGTTATGGGTAGGGTTAGGTTTAGGTGTATGGATAAGGTTAGGACTACTTTTGGCAGACAGGAATGTTGTTCCAGGATTACAAAATATGTTCCGGGAACATGTTACTTCAAAAGTATGCAAAATCACGGTGACCATATAAATACTCAGTAAACTGAGTTTTGGGTGATGTAATATGCCTTTGAATGAGATATGCCTTATAAATGTAATCATGAAAGCGATTATAACAAGTTGGAACCAGAAGTCGCAGTAGTTAATCACACAAAATATAACCAAAAAGCCAATTCAAGGTACAATAGATAGTCCAACATACAGCACATCTTTCATTACTCTGGCTTTTGGCTATAGAACAACAGAAGCAGTAGAAGCAAGTTCAAAGCATCTCAGCAACAAAACAAAACAAAAAGAGAGGAAGGAAGAAAGAAAGAAGGAAAGAAATACATACGATGAAGCCAAGTGTCACGGCCCCTCCTCTGCCTTGCAGGGGCGGTTTCTCCTGCAGACAGAGGAGGGTTGTTAGTGATTGGAGCCACCTGGGCTCAGGGTATTTAAACTGCCTCACTAACCTCTTTCTCTCTCTTTCTGCTCCTCCAGGTATGATCCTGTTTTGTTTGTTCCTTTGTAGTTTTCCTTTGTCATGTTCACACACACAAATTTACGCATCCCTGCACTTTACATACACCTTACATTATGACATTCTCACACCTCATTTCTTTTTCTTTGTTTAAAGTTAATAGTTTATGATTTACAATAAAGACAACCTTTTTGATTGGCCTATACCTGTTGTTTGTGTCCCCTCATTTTTGCCACAGGCTATGAGCCGGCCTGTGACACAAGTCATTTGCATTTGTTTTGCATTGTGGAATTTAACCATGAAAGTTCAGAAGCATTTACATTTTTCACTGTAAAAAAAAAAAAAAAAAAAAACTCTCTACAAAAGGGCAAATGTTCCACAGGAAACGATTGTTTCTATTTAAAATCTTGTTTGTGCCAAATATTCATGTTTGATATGAAAGGGCCTTTACTGTCTATAAATTGATTTTCATTTATCAGTCTTGCTGTATGTACAACTTTTATAGAAAGGTGTTTTGATCAGTCGTGTGTGTGTGTGGACCAGGTCATGAGGGTTATGTTCAGCCTCAGGCTGTTTATTTAAGGGGAGGTGATGATGATTCAGTGACAGTTGATTCACACTACACCGCCAAACAAATAGCACAG
Source organism: Leuciscus leuciscus (assembly GCF_965113295.1). Taxonomy (NCBI): domain Eukaryota; kingdom Metazoa; phylum Chordata; class Actinopteri; order Cypriniformes; family Leuciscidae; genus Leuciscus; species Leuciscus leuciscus. The sequence goes on along the minus strand of NC_138734.1, from coordinate 15,822,031 downwards.
CAAACACACTTCTGTCTGTCACACCTAATGCTCCCTTTAATTTTTGCTTTAGCTAAGCAAAACCGGTTTCCATCACTTTAAACCCTTCAGCCAACTGAGCAGAAACCATATGTAGTGTCCACTGTGCATTTTTTAAAGTGCCCCTATATAGATTTTTGAAAATGACCTTTCATGTAGTGTGTGACATAGCTCAAAGTGAATAAAACATCCTGCAAAGTTTTAAATCTGAAAGTGCACCGTATATAAAGTTATTGTCTTTCAAAAGTAAGAGTCGACTCGGAGTCATTGAAATTAATTGTTTTTCAAACGAGTCATAAGCTGTTTTGTTGTGACGTCAAGACGAAACATTAGCATATTGCCCGCCCACTTATTGCGCGCGCAGATACCAGGGAAAACTTGAACCTCAAACCTGCAGCTGATTCCTGTGGATACTGGATAGCATCATGTTGAGAAGATGCTGTGCTCTATAATGTGAAGGTAAAGCCTGTTTTTTTTTTTTTCACTGCCCAAGGACGAGCATGTGAAGAATCATTGGTTAAAATTCATCTTTACCACAATACCACAGCTGTATAATCCTAAATGTTTGCTGTGTTCCCTTTATTTCACTGACGACTGCTTCTCAAATCTCGGAGTTCAATGCAGGATTCGCAAACCGCTTGCTCTTGAAAGATGGTGTTCAAAATACTCAGTTTTGAGGTTTATATTGTGTAGGTCTCCTGATAACTGGCTAACTCACGTTGTCTTACTTAAATGCTCCTGCTAATCAGTTGTGGACCACTATTACCTATAACTGTGTCTATTAATGCAGATTGTCTGTCATTCTCACTACTTTGAGGAAAGATTAAGCATGGAGCAAGATTTGTTTTACCAACGTTTATGTTACATCAGTCATTCACGCTAGAGTTCGGCTAATGTATACATTGCATACATGCACTGTTATTGATACAGTTTCCACGTGTTCACTGCAATATATTACAAAAATACTCAGTAAATAAATTAGTACAAGTAAAATAATCAGTTTGTTGATGGACATGCACTTGTTAATGCTGATGGTGAAGAATTACAGATGCAACATCTCATAATGTACCCCAAACTGAGTAATGTATCACTGAGAAACGTCTTGCTCGAGTCGTCCTTGCGATATGGAAGTTCGGGTTGAATGACTAGTTCTTCCAGTGTTTCATCATCGGACTCGCGCTCGCATTGATCGCTCGCATGCGCACTCGCATTGATATGGTAAAATTTTACCATAGGAGAGCTGACGTTGTTAGGGGGTGGTGGTGGCGCAATGGATAAGACACATGCCTTTGGTGTGAGAGACCGGGTTCGAATCCACTGTGAGACACCAATGTGTCCCTGAGCAAGACACTTAACCCCTAGTTGCTCCAGAGGCGTGCGACCTCTGACATAATTAGCAATTGTAAGTCGCTTTGGATAAAAGTGTCAGCTAAATGAATAAATGTAAATGTAAATGTTATGGCAATGGGCTTTTTTGTTTTCGACGCGAACGCTGTACACGGCAAACCAATCACAACAGACTGAGCTGTCTGGCCAATCAGAGCAGAGTAGCTTGCGGAAAGGAGGGATTTAGAGAGATTAATTCATCTGACGAGTCGTTTGAGAATCATTGAAAATGTGGTGATGTGCAAATGTATATTATGAGGAAATTAAACAGTTTTTTTTTTTTACCTTTAATGCATGTAAACCTGTTGTAGGAGACTCCAAAACAACATTAGGAAACTTTAAAATAGCTTAATAGGGACACTTTAACTATTTATTTTTTATTTTTTTTAACATCAAATGCTGAACAATTATTAGGTCATTTCACACATTTTAGTAGAGCCACCTGTAAGGGGGCAGTAACTATACAGTAACTAAAAACCATAAATATGTGGAATTTACCTTGCATGTATTTATTCTACCTATAGATGAGATAGACTGATAGTTGTTTAAAGTTGCAGTAATTGTTACGCTGGCCAATATGGCAGCATTTTGACTTATCATTTCTCTACAGTGCAAAACTTGATTATGCAACCACATTTTGCATTAAGCAACTAAAAATGTCTGTCATTAGCTACTGGCTTGTAAATTGATAGCAGTTAGCAGTGATCGAGTTTTGAGACTAAGTTTAGCACTAATATATTTTCACTGCGTCTTGTGTCCAAGAAGCTCTAAAAGACCCCATTCATTTAAATGGCATCAATGGCAAGTGAGCAATCTGAAGGCTCTCATGGACTCTCATGGACTCTCTATGTTCAGAGATTGGGAGTCACAAGCTGGGTGGATTTTGTGCTGAACTGGTTTGGGGAAAAATATCACACAAATACATCGAATTGGACCACAAACTTTTGAATTTTCCTTCTCAATCCTTACAATGCACCACAGATATCAACAGATTCAGAGTTCTCTCTGATGCACTCTCTGTAGGTGATTTTTGCATCCAAGCAGACTTGTGCATGGACAACAGTGCATGTGCGAGTGATTGTACCTTCAAATAGTAGAGTCTACTACATAGTGTGCGTGCACAGCACAAGTCCATCCATGCTCGAGACGAAGTAGAATATGGAAAACAAAGTATAGAATGAGAAAGCAAGAAAGGCCTACATACAGTACCACACAAAATCAATGTACTAGATGTAAAGGGCATTTTATATGTCTTTTTTTGTTTGTAAAAATGACAGAGACCATTTGGTTTTATTTGTTGTTTTAGCTGTTCACATAAAATACAACCTTTGAGACTACGCAGAAGCCTTCAGCAGTGGGTAAAACTAATGCACAAGCAGCAACCAATCTCAATGGCTAGCACTCACCAATTCCAAGACAGGTTTCCATCCAATCATCCCCCCTCCCCCCCCCCCACACTTTTTTCTCTTCATTACACATTGAAGGATTACAAATTTAAGAATCTATTTCAGATATGCTTCCTTACATAACATCATGGTGAATAATATTGTATTTAGATTTTAAGGTTAAGATGATGATATCACACGAATGATTCTGCTCAGCAAAGTTGCAATTCCTGTTTTCTTCTGATTGTCTTTAATGGCTCTTGGAGTCCCAATTTCACTCAGACTGATGGGATTAGCCTCTATGCAATTTGAATGATAGTGTTATGCTGATTGGGCCTGTTTCTGTTGAGCAAGCCAGAAAACCTGCCTAACTGGTTTTCACTTGATAGAATCAAATCATCCCTATGCTTTGTTCGAATTTCTCTCCACTTCCAAAAGTCCCTCCTCCTAAAATGCCTATAAGATACCATGTAAAGTTAATTTAGATTAGACTTGATGAACTACAGACTTGGAAGAATAAATCTCTTCTGCTTAAAAGATACAACCCAAGCCTCCTGGTCTTGCTTCGATGAAGGAATAAAGTTTCCAACAACACATTAATTTGATGTTCCTTTTATTTTAAAACATTGCAAGTTAAAATTCATTCATTTTGTTCTGAAGATGAAAGTCAAATTGCATTCTGTAGGCTACACTGTATAAAAAAAGTGGTTTCAACATAGTGTTCATGTTGTATTACATTTAGTCAACTTAAAATGTGAAGTACGCAACAACTTGAATATTTGAGATAGCCTATTTTAAGTTAAATCCGGCAGTTATTCTAACGCAAATATTTTAAGTTGTAAATTGTGATATAATTGCAAAAATTATATCTAAAATATAAATCCAGAATAGGCAGTTGTTTCTCACGTTTAAAAAATAATATGCCTATACCAAGCATTTTTTTCAATACAGTCTAATAAATGTAATCAGAAAAATAATAGGCCTACAACTGCACCTGTTTCTGAATATTGCTTTATGATCAAGTATTGATCTAATAAGTCTATATAACGTAGAACAAACCGAAGTAACACTTGTTAATAAAAATTATTTATTATGTACTGCCTACAAATAAATAATATAGCCTAATAAAGTTTTGTTTCAAATGGATGAGGACAATATACATGCCGTCTTGAAAATCCCTGCAGCTTGTAAAAAATAAAAATGGGGTAGGCCTATCTGTCAAATGAAGGAAGGCTGTTGGAGTTTCCAAAACTAACAAAAAGAAAGGTAAAATAAACAAATAATATGTGACTTCTGTAGGCCTTATAATCTTAAACTTTTAATCATGTCATAAAATCACGAGTGTCATGGTCAGAAGCTGTCCTGGCTGGATGACAAATGAAAATCACAAACATGACACTTAATTAAATTTTATAAATTCAATTTATTAATATGTAATATAATTTTATCTCAAACAAATTAGGAAAATAAAGTGAGTTAAATCCAAAAAGCTCTAAATGAATTTTAGAATTGTTAGGTGAGAATATGTGAGAATAAGCATCAGTTAAGCTAATGCAGACCATTTAAAAAGGTTAAATACACACATAAAATGTTTAGGTTATAGCTGCATCTGTCTCAAAAAAGAAAAGTAACAGCAGCGATTTGATGTTTTTGACACGTCTAACCGCTATGCTTGACTGCATGTTAAATGGTAGCCTACGTTGAAGATTGTTGCTATATGCAAAGACTGAACATTTCATTGTACCACTCTTTTTATAAGCCCTAAAGTTTTGCATAAATTATATTATAAAATGAGCTGCCCTGTGTCCAAACTCATGAGCTTTGTGGCATAGAGGCAATTACGAGTCCTGTCAGATGAGCTAGCTCTGATAATTCCTGATATTTTCTCATTTAATAATATTATTTGTTAAAATCTGTAACTGGGGAATGTCATTTGTCAAATTACGTTCTACATTTTACAAATATTTGGGATGCGACATACGATATAATTTGCGATATAAGCAAAATGATTTATGTAAACGGCTCAAGGGCAGAATTTTTTAGCAATACAACATAATTTATACGACAATGCGTTGGAAGGCCAATTGGATGGAAACAGGCTGGAGACAGTAAATTTCGCAAACTTTTTTTATGCATATTCTTCTTTGTCGATAACTAAGCACAAAACCTGGATGGAAACTTGGCTATTGTCTGCATGTTGATTTCAGCAAATCAGTTCAGGTAAACGCAGACAATGTGATTAATATTTATTAATCCCGCCGCTTGTCAGGCAATAGACCTCAGTCAGGGTAGACACCATATTGAATTTTGCATGGATGAAAATGAGGCTGAGAGGTTCCTAGATCACTTAATTTTTATGGACTGTTTTTGACACATTTTTCAAACTTTTTTATGGAGTTTTTGTTGACTGAAAGTTTTTTTTGCAAAGATTTTTTTTTTAAGATGAACAATTACTCAACAGTTCAAGTGTCAGGAACTGGGTTTGATCCCTCTCTCTCTCTCTCTCTCTCTCTCTCTCTCTGCTCTGCTCTAATTTTTGTTTTGGTTCCTCTCTATTGGCACATGCATTCACACTCATCTGATTGTTATCTCATTTGTTCTGCTATTTAATCTCCTCTGTTTCTCTATTTTGTTGTCAGATTATTTTCTCATGTCTATTCACACTAGTAACTCTAGTCAGTTTCAGTATAGTCTGGTCTAGTGATCTTGATCTCTGCCCAGCTTACCTGTTCCTGCAGCACATTTCTCCCTCTGGCCCAGACTTTTATTAGAAATAAAAGTATTTATTATTGTGCATTATTAAAGGCAACTAACACTAAACTCTAAACCTATAGAACATTTTGTTAATTAGTGTTACTCAGTACTTATTTGTGTAATTACACTGTAACAAGGACACATTTAAAAAGTAAGGCCACTACCATGTTTGTTTGTTTTTTGGACATGTACCATGGTAATACATGACAAACCTTAGAGTATGGAGCTTATAATATGACAAAATGATTTGAATTTGAATTGTGTTCATTTGAAATATTGACAAGTGTAATTTTACAAAATTTAATAATATGTGGGATTTTAAATAGTTCTGAATCTGATTTCTTTAAACGAATATTAAACATTTGAAATGTAACGAATTGAAATGTTTTTATGGCTGAATTTTATAGACATGTATTTTCAAACAGCTGTTTTTTTGTTCTGAATTCTTAGACCTCAAATTTAAGGATGTATTGAGTGTAATTCAAACAAGAAACTGCTCCTAACCACAGCTAGAGAGCTGTCGCTCTCACCGCACAACTTTGCGATGCTTGTTTGCGAATGTTTCGGGAAACATTGACTCGTTGAACTATGCTGATAACGATGGAACTTGCGACCATAGCTGGCTAACGATGCTTTTGGGAAACACAACCCTGTGTGACAGTTCATGCGTCAACGTTAGGCCTATTATTATTATTACCCAAGTCAATGCATTATTCTTTCCTTTTTGTATTAGTGTTTAAAATATTTTATTTACTAATAATTATATTGATTTACAGTGGGTACGGAAAGTATTCAGACCCCCTTACATTTTTCACTCTGTTATATTGCAGCCATTTGCTAAAATCATTTAAGTTAATTTTTTTTCCCTCATTATTGTACACACAGCACCCCATATTGACAGAAAAACACAGAATTGTTGACATTTTTGCACATTTATTAAAAAAGAAAAACTGAAATATCACATGGTCCTAAGTATTCAGACCCTTTGCTGTGACAATCATATATTTAACTCAGGTGCTGTCCATTTCTTCTGATCATCCTTGAGATGGTTCTACACCTTCATTTGAGTCCAGCTGTGTTTGATTATACTGATTGGACTTGATTAGGAAAGCCACACAATTGTCTATATAAGACCTTACAGCTCACAGTGCATGTCAGAGCAAATGAGAATCATGAGGTCAAAGGAACTGCCTGAAGAGCTCAGAGACAGAATTGTGGCAAGGCACAGATCTGGCCAAGGTTACAAAAAAATTCTGCTGCACTTAAGGTTCCTAAGAGCACAGTGGCCTCCATAATCCTAAATGGACCCTTCGTAGAACCCTTCGTAGAGCTGGCCGTCCGGCCAAACCGAGCTATCGGGGGAGAAGAGCCTTGGTGAGAGAGGTAAAGAAGAACCCAAAGATCACTGTGGCTGAGCTCCAGAGATGCAGTCAGGAGATGGGAGAAAGTTGTAGTAAGTCAACCATCACTGCAGCCATCCACCAGTAGGGGCTTTATGGCAGAGTGGCCCGACGGAAGCCTCTCCTCAGTGCAAGACACATGAAAGCACACCTGAAGGACTCCAAGATGGTGATAAATAAGATTCTCTGGTCTGATGAGACCAAGATAGAACTTTTTGGCCTTAATTCTAAGCGGTATGTGTGGAGAAAACCAGGCACTGCTCATCACCTGTCCAATACTGCAATGGCTGCAATATAACAAAGAGTGAAAAATTTAATGGGGTCTGAATACTTTCTGTACCCACTATATATCTTCATTTATTATAATATTTTTTTTTACTTACTGGGCGACCATGGTAGGCTATGACAGCCGTCATTTACCCTTCTATACCCAGCTGATGCAAAGCGTTTATATCTTTAATTTATATCTACACAGAAGAAAGCCTCGTCTAGGCTCTTCCCCGGTACGGGTTGTGTCGAGCCATTTGTTAGTCAAGAAAAATATGAAAATAGTTGCAATAAATGCGTTAAGAATCTGTACAACTGCAGCAGCGGAGGACTATTATTCGAATATTAGAAATCGAATATTCAAGCTGTTTTCTCATTCTCATTCTCATCTACTCTTAATATTAAATCAAAAAACAACTGAACGAATGATACACGGATTCTCTTGAACCACCACCACGTTTGCACCAGAAAACTACTGCAGTGCAGCTCTGTAATTGGCCAAAATGCTCCGTTCGACTTTCCTGAGATCCTCTACTCTAGAAAACTTCCTCATCTTGAAAACTTGAATTTTTTTTTTTTTTTACTGGATATTTGAGGTCTAAGAATTCAGAACAAAAAAACAGCTGTTTGAAAATACATGTCTATAAAATTCAGCCATAAAAACATTTAAAATGAGTTAAATTTCAAATGTTCAATATTCGTTTAAAGAAATCAAATTCAGAACTATTTGAATTTCCACATAATATTCCATTTTGTTAGATTACACTTGTCAATAATTCAAATTAACACAATTCAAATTAAAATCATTTTGTCATATTATAAGCTCTATATTAGAGTAGCATGGCAAATCAATGTCAATGAGATTATGCTTTTCTAAAGTCTGATCAAATTTTATATGACTCTTATATTTTATGACTCATTGACCTCAGACATACTACATACAATGTTTATTTCATATGTTTTCATAAAATATTCATTTCCATTTTAATTTATTTATGAGTAATGTAACCACAGACCTCAAACCACTGTGTTCAGTTGCCTTCCTAGCATGCACCTCTCTGTTGCCAACAGCCACACCCCAGACAAGACCCGTTTCTCTATTATTAACACCCCTCTGTTTTTCTGTCACATTTAATATGGAGGAACATATCAAATTGCAAAAAGAGAGAAAGATGAAGACACTGATATTCCAGAGAAAAGAACATCCAATGATTTTATCTGAGTAGGATCAGAAGCAATAAACAGTACAAAGGCTAAGAAACACTAGTGACAGGCTTGGTACTAAGGTTCGTTCAAGTATAGAGTGGTGCAGGGATGGCGCTATTCAGCCCCCCTAAAAATTTGTGATTAGCTCCATAATCTGTATACAAATTCATGATCGCCTCAGTCCCCTTTAAAACTCATGAAAATCGTCTTCTCCCCGATGTTTAGTCTGCGTTATTCAGCGTGTTTGACATCTACATCTGTTTAGTTCTTAGTCATAAATGCAGTTTACATAATGAGATGGAAGCAATCCGTAAAACGACTCGATGAGCTGTCATAAAGTGTCTCACTCTCATTTTCTGCCGTGATCAGTAACGTTAGTCCTGTCGCTCCGGAGACTGTAAGCTTGATCACGAACAGTTGTACTGATCCATCCTCGGGTAACAACGAGAGTAAACGAAGACTGCTATGTTCATTCTTACATCCAACAACAAAACACCTCAATCGCTTTCGAAGACATTCTTGCCTACAGCTGCTCCAGCGTCGAACAATGGCGGACTGTGTCCAGCTCACTCAGGACGGGTCTACGCTAAAACTGCAGTGTCAATCAACAGTCGTGGGAGGGGCCTGTGCAAAAGTACGTCACACTGCCCCGAATCTGGGAATGGCTTGTTCTGAGACAGTGCTTATGATTTATGGGGATTTAAAAAAAAGCACTGGGTGGATTTTTATCATTATAGGCTGGTTGTGTACACACAATGACAACATACATTTATGTTTAAACACCATGTAAAAGTGAATTTTGCATAATAGGTGCCCTTAAAAAAAAAAAAGTTAGTTAATAGAAACAGATTAGTTTAATCACAGAAACTCCAAATATTGTTATCTGAAGACATATAACTGAATTTAAGTTTATTGATGAATTTAAGTTTATTTGACAAAATAAAAAAAGTTTTTAGTTTTTTTGTAACATATTATTTTACAGTGCAGTGATAGACAACACTCGGTCGGTCCACTCATTTAAACTCAGAGTGAATGACAGAAACAGAGAAACATGTTATTTAATTCTACTAAATAATGACCCAGCAGCTGATTGTGTCATACATTTATTAGCCTTAGATTTGTTGTTTTTGATGTCACTTTGAATTATAAAAGTTGTAAATTGATAGATTCATGCGCTGTTTTTTAAAATAAAATAAAAAGTAATGGTTTCATATAGGACAGATCTAGTCAATTACAGTATTATAAGGTTTATCTATATTCTAAATTAATATTAATTCATATGATCTGGTTAGTTAAAATGATTTGAAATAAAATCAATATTCAGTGGTTCCCTGAAGATTTTCCTCTTGGGTTTTATTATGTTTTTTTTGTGTGTTTTTTTAATTTATGAGTTAAATAAGGTCTATGGTAAACATAAGTTGACGATACTTCAATGTTTTCTTCAACGTAATTCACACCCCAATAATTCTTATCAATTTACATATTTTGCAGTATTTTGGATTTAAACCCAATGCTAATAGGGAACCTGCAAAGGTTTTGTTGTGTTTTTCATTGAGAATAATAATGAACCCACCATTCAAGCAATTGCAATTGCATGCGTACGGATGCACAGGCATTTATAACGGTGCATGCCCAATGGCGTGCTATAATCTTATAATTTCATTATTTAAGATTATGTATCTGATTATATTAAAAGATGAATTTTTAATCTTCAAGTTACTTCTATCAAACTGCAAACAATCAGTGATTACAATGGCAAAAATTGGGTAAACACAAGAAAAAAGAGAGAAGAAAACAAGTGGTCGCAAATGCTTGCAGCAACGTTTCTACCCATTTTTCATATGCTATTCATGGGCAGACCAGAACTAACTACAAAATCTCAGATAAGAAGAGACCCAGCTTGTGTATATGTAACACAACTGCATGTTGTGTTAACCAAAAATGTTGAGTGTGTGTTTCTGAGAACGATCAGTGTGTGCTGAAGCACAGACGGTGGTTAGTTCACCTCTTCCTGTTGTGTGTCAGGGTTAAAGATCAAGACAGCTTTTAGTAATGCACTCTGATTCACACACACATAATTGACTGAGTTGGTTTGGTGTGTTTTGATGGACTCTTATGTCACCCATCTCAAGTCTCTCATCGAATGCATGGTTTTGGGAATATTGACATGTCAGAAAGGCACAGCAGCAGATAAACACTTTACCTGAGTGCATAGTTTAAAGCTGTTGTTTTAGCTATAAACATTAAATAAAAGTTATATATATATAATCAAAAGTATAAAATAATCATTCATTAAAAAAGGGGTTTTGATCAAGTTGCAGATTAAGTTTGTAATACTAATAAAAGTACAGACATTTGATGTGTTGAAACTACTTTTCATCCTAGTGTTAGGGTTAAATAATGGATTACTTAACATAATATTCAATAAATTATCGCAACAAAATTTTGAGAATTTGTGCCTACAATGCATAAAAAGTAACAAGACACTAGTGTACCCTATTCATGGAAAATGCCAAAACAAACCTTTAATTCTGCCACCTCTTTTGTCATCTGTCTCACTTTCCTTCCTGTATAAACTGTTGGGTAACTGCAGACATACATGCTGCATATGTTCTGTGTGAGATAAGAACCTTACATCCCTAAGGGAAGACCACAAAACACACAGAGAGAGAGAGAGAGAGAGAGAGAGAGAGAGAGAGAGAGAGAGAGAGAGAGAGAGAGAGAGAGAGAGAGAGAGAGAGAGAGAGAGAGAGAGAGAGAGAGAGAGAGAGAGAGAGAGAGCTGACCATCTGTTGGCAGTTATACGTTGTGAGAAAACACTCAAAGCCACACAATGGGCAACACTGACAGGCCAGGATTTGTGTGTGTGTGTTCTTTTGTCTATGTGTTATTGTGTAATTTTTGTGTTTGTCGGCCTAAAATTGTAAATTAAAGAAGTAGAAATTATCTGACAGTGACAGATTTTTTGAAGTGGACAGTAAAAAGGTGCTGATTTGTCAAAAAGTTTGTGTATTAGCAAGAGCAGCTTAGGAGATATAGGGAATAGGGAGTTTTTCATGTATTTACATTAGTGACTTAGCTTAGCATCACTGTTTTGCCATTGAAAAAAAATTAAATAAATAAAAACAGAAAAAACTGTCTGCCCTGGGGACAGTCATGAAGTCAATAGAGGCAGATGGACAGATTGTGCTTGCCTTGGCTAAAAAAGCACATATCCTACACCGAGTGAATGCAAATAAATGCTCCCTAATTCTATAAAGAAAGACATACAACAAACAATATGTTGTAAACGACTGTAATAATAACGACTGTAAACAATATGGCTCAATACTGCCACCTGTCTTTCGGAGGCTACTGATATATCCAGACATCCTGATTATCAGCTGTGAGAAAAGTGACATACCTCTGACCCAATAAAGTAAAATATCTCTTGCTCTAACCTGAAGCACAGTTCACAGGGATTAGGGTTAGTTTACAAATCCTTAATGTATTATCCTGCAAGTAAACTAAAACATTTTAAAACGTTTTTGAGTGATAATGTTTCAAAGAATTGGCAAGTATTACATTGAATTAAACATTAACATTTTAAAGTTAAAAGACTGCCCTAGTTAAAAATAAATATACCATATGCCAAGTACATTACAAATATATTTGCATATTTATGTACTTAATATAAATACCCTGCCATTGTATTTTTGGTATATTAAACTGATATAGCCTACTTAAAGTTTGCATTGTTTCTATTCTATTCTATTTCTACTTCTAAAGTTTTTAATTCTTGTTTTATGTGAATGAGTGGTTAGGATTATTTTGATATCGTTTTGAAGTAAAGATTCTTGCCTAGATCCAGTTTTCAAGTCTTGTGAACAAATATTCAGTATAGGTTTTATGGCCTTATTTCAGTGACTTAATTATATATTTATTTTTTTTCACAAACCACGCATAAACGTCAATTTTATCAAAACTACAAACTTTTATAGACATGCTGCTCACATATTATTGTAGCAGAGTTTGTGACGAATACAGTGAAATCAGACTCTAGCCATGAAAATGTTATAAGTAACAGAAATAAGCACAAATGTCAGTGCATGTCAAACATCCCCAGGGCCCAGAAAACACCTCAGACCCCAGAGAACTATGATCAATCCTCAAAAGATGAGTGGACAAGCAAAAGCCCTCAACTCTGAGCATTAATAAGGCATGAATGGATCACCATCAATCAGGATTTTGACCAGAAGCTGATATCCAGCATGGCAGAGTGAATTGCAGAGGTTATGAAGTAAGAGAGTTAACACTGTAAATATTGGATCTTTGTATATATATATATTTTTTTTTTTTTTTGCCAGTTAAAGCCTTTAAAACTTATGAAATTCTTAGCATTCTTTTTCAGTATACCATAGAAACATGTGAAAACTAATCTACAAATACTGAAGCAGCAAACCTTTGGCCACGGCTGTACACCTGTTCAGAGTTTCAATGGCCACAGGACTTCACAATAGCACCTAGATGGTTGACACATCCCACAAAGACAACAAAAGCACCATGTAGACACAATGGAGGAACTAGTGTATGCTGGAACTCTCTTTCCATTGCTGCAAGCCCCCAGATATTAACCAAAAGAGAAAAAAGGCCACCACAAGCATCAAACCCTGTGGGCCCAGCTCTCCCATTTATGATTATTTTTGAATCACTTCTATGTAAAGCAATTTAAACTATCATTGTGCATATAAAAAAATCCCTTTTGAAAAATAATTTAACTTTAGCATAGTTTAATTTAGCATAATTCGAATTATATAAATAATATAGCCTACTTCAAAAGAATATATATTTAAAAGTGTAAACTAAATGTAATGACATTTAATTGCAATTATATTTGTAATTACACATTTGTGACAATAAGGTTGCAATTTAGTCTATTTGAAATGTATACATTTTAAATGTAATATCAACAAGCACACTACATTTAAAATTGTAATCAAGTACATGTCCTTTAGTTTGTAAGTCAACACATCAACATAAGCAAAAAATTTAGTAAAACGTATAGTTTGGAATTATTTCAAAGTGCACTTTGTGTGTAAAGTGTGTAAAGGTAATCTTAAATTAAGCGCACTTCTTTTTCACAAGGGTAGTGTTATATAAAAGCTATATAATAAAAACATTAATTTCATCTGTCATATGGCAAATTCCTAATGAGCAAGATGAGAATGCGATCAGAGCAATAAAAAGAACATGTAGAAAGCAGAAACAAACAGCAGCAATCAAGGTCTCCATTACTTCAATACCTCCACTGATCACTACACTAACCATATGCTCTGTGTGTGTTTGTTTTTCTCAAATGTTCCTGTGGTGTGCTGTGTGTAGCTCACGGTGAGAGGTTTGAAAAGCATCCAGTACTCCTGTCTTCCTGGAAGCATGTCTCCTAGCAACATGCTCCTAGTCCGAACAGCAGCTGCTGCAGAGGATATCAGGTGTGATGAGGTCCATTTATGACCACACACAGTCCCCAATATCAGATATTTGAGTGGTTAAAATGTTTGGTCACACTTTATCTTATGTGTCTTTAATGCTGCCTTCACGTGCTGTCGGAATGATCCTACTTCCCAGTTCTGAAATTATAATATCATTTTCAAAAGCTTTATTGGAGATATTCGACTAGTCGCAATGTTAGCAAACATGCACCGATGTATCATCCGCCAATATTTACTGACCGATTTGTTATCAATTTAAAACCATCAGCATATCGGCTATAGCATGAAAAAGGCTGATATAACAAACCGATGGTTTATTAATTAAACCGGTGGTATAATGCCCTTTTCACAAGATGAAAAATAAGTCTCTGATGTCCCCAGAGTGTGTATGTGAAGTTTTAGCTCAAAATATCACACAGATATTTTTATATAGCATGTTAAAAGCATGTCAAACTTTTTGAGGGTGAGCAAAAACGCACCGTTTTTGTGTGTGTCCCTTTAAATGCAAATGAGCTGCTGCTCCCAGCACAGAGGGCGGAGTTTCAACAGCTTGTGTCCTTTTACCTCACACAGACATGCACTGAAAATTTAAAACACTTTTAGCCTTTTAAGTTCAAACCGGAGTCAGACAATGATGGAGAGACTCAAGAAGAAGTGACAACATGTAGACAACACATTTCTGAATGGTTAGTTGATGAATTTATGTAGCTTATGTGTAGTTATCTTCTAGTCATTGATTACCATATTCTGTCATGATAATCTATAAATCACATTCCCGAGGGCGGGGTTTATGTAAATTCTAGGGTTTGTGATGTCACTAACCTGGGAGGAATGTCATGTAGTCCCTCCCAGCCGTTTGTTGTAGTCCTTATAAAGCAATTTGTTTAAAATCTCCCTTTGCTTTGAACTTTTAGCATTGTAACTTTGCAGATGTTGTTAATGCTCAAACAGCAACATTACACACCAACTAAAGTTAGAAAAGTGAAATCATAATCAACCACCCCTTTAACTGCATGAATGCTCTGAGTTGTATAATGTCTGTTGCATAATACAAAATTTTTCTTTGGGTAAAATAATTAAATACTTGCTTAAACAATTCAAAATACAGCAGGCCTCGACAATAAAGACTACCCGGGGCCAGTGCAAAAAACGCTCGGGACAATTGACGGAACTATCACTGCCCCGATCTGGCCAGTGCTGCATTTGTGAAACTTGTGAAACTTTATCTTTTGCATGTGTTTTTAAGGCTTTCAAAATTTAAATAATCAAGCGCAAGTAAATGCGAAAGAGAACTCAGATCTACTCACTGTGTGCCCGGAAAGCTGCGTTTTAGGCAGTGCACAAATACTGAATTGAGTTCTCTTCCACTTTCACAAATTATTTCAAAATAATTGGGGCAGGAGCTATGCTTTGAGGTCAAAAATGGATATGAAAAACCTTTTTAAAAGTATAGTTTAGGAATCCTCAAAATGATCGGCCATATGATAATTACTTTGATAATTATGATTATCACATTTTTACGACGCAAGCTTGCTCACACCAGTCATGAAAAGCGGCAAATATGAAAAGATCAATGGTGTGGAGAGAAGTGGATCTTCTCAACTCCTCCCCTCACACAAGAGTGTGTTCTCCTCATTAGAGCTCCAGGTGAAGGGGTGTCAGTAGTAGAGATGCACCGGTCTACCGACCATCAATCAAAACCGGCCAGTTCCGTTTTTTGTTTTATTTCTCTGTTCAGGACTTGCACACAAAATGCATTGCAATCATTTCCCAAAATGTAGTTTGTGTGAAAAAATTATTTATCATTTAGCCAATAGTTGTTTGTTAAAAACCGGTATCGGTATTGGCCAAAATCTGTGCATCCGTAATTGCAGCGTATGCAAACTACGTGGTGACAGAAAGTCGGTTTATTGCTGTGTTCTATGCATGTTTTTGATGGCATATCCATTTCAGGTCTTGGAGTTTTTACTAAAGAGCAGAGTGTTTGATTAGGGAGACATCTAAAATGTGCAGTGCTGAGCAATCTCTCATACGCAATGCCGAGAGCCATATTCTGCCTGCAACTGTGGAAAATGCTGTGTGTGGTTTGAAAAATAAGATCTGTCATGTTACAAATCTTCTCCCAGACAAATAGATGCAAATTGGGGGGGGGGGGGGGGGGGGGGGTCATCTTGCCATCCCCTAACTGGCAAGGTCTCCTAAGTGAGAGAAACGAGGGCTTGACAGAGACACATTTTTGGACAATTTTAAGCTCTCTCTTGAATCATGACTTGGTGAGAATGCTGCAAGTTAAGCTTCCAAAAATGTTGGATATCACTTAGATGTGTTAGCTTGTCATAACAAACCATAATAAAATGCAGGGAATAGATGCTTAGTTACAAGCAGAGAAGGAGCTGCTTGCTGAAAATAAATTATATATCACTGAAACACACACATCACCCGAAATACAGCATTGCAACCATTTACTCGACCACCCAGTGAGAAAGTCAATGCTTGGAAATGGCCAAGCCTTTCAAGTGGACTCCAAAGAACATGAAAAGCGGCTGTGACTGTCTCTACCAATTTGACTGGTCAAGACACGCTATCCCCACACTGGACAAAGCATGTTCGTATAAAAAAAAAAAAGGAGATATCTTCATCAGAAGTGCTCATTATAGCAGTCTGGGAACTTGTAAACACGATTTTGTTCGTATGTAACCCTAAACTTTGGAACATAGTGCCCTTTGTCAAGTGTTTATTATGGGCCATATTCAAATTTGGGGAACATAGGACTCTTAGGGATGACTCTGAAACTAAACTAGCACAATTATGTCTGAAGACATTTCTGACAAAGCTCACAGTTACTTCAATCGATATTTCTACCCCAATCTTCACCCACTGAAGAGTTTTTAATTGAAAGCGAAACACAGCCTTGAGTGCTCAGAGTGACTCCAGTTAATAACATTATAAGTTCTCAATAACTATGGTGTAATAACAGTTCCTCATAGAGTCATCGTACAGACTGAATGTGTAACGGCTCGATAAGAGATAAGAGTTGCTACAATTAGTAACGCTCTCTATCTCCATGACGGTCATCATTGTCGTGTTTCCCGTTTGCAGTGAATAGGGTTTTTAGAATGAGAAACATCTGTGCTGTCATTTCTGTGAAGAGACTACAGTGAACACCGCCATCCCCATCAAAAGACACGCTGGGTGTTGGAAATGAACGATTTTAAATGTCACAGCAGCCATATGGAAATGCTGGATATAACAGCAACTTTACACACTCACACACACACTCAGTCATGTATATTTGGATCAAACTGTGAGAGGAGGATTATGTGGTTTTATTTCCTCAAACCTGTTTAACGCTTGCACGGTTGCTCAATGGGTAGCACTTTTGTCTCACAGCAAGAAGGTCCTGACTGAGCTAGGAGATCTATGTGGATTTTGAATGTTTTCCAGGTGCACTCCATAATCCAAAGACATGCAGCATTGGGGAATTGGAGACAATACACTGTCATTTGTGATTCAAGTGAGAGTGTAGTGTGTATCCACCCAGGGTGTTTCCCTGCCTTCAACCCGAGATGCTCTAGCATCCCCGCAACCCTATAGATGACAAATGGTTTGGAGGATAGATGGACCAATAGCTGAACAACAGCTGAAATGTATAATTTTCCTGTTATCACCGTAAAACTGCTTTGAAACTATTTGTATTGTATAAAGCGCTACATAAATAAAGGTGACTTGACTTTAATGTCACATACTAAAATTTAACCAATTACTTCAGTCAATCAGAAAACTGAAGACTGTAACCAATAAAGTTTTATCAACAACAACTAACAATCTTTAATTTACACTGCAAAGATGGAACCGGAGCTGCATCTGACATGCCATGTTCATTTATACAGACTTTTTAATGCTACTCAAAGGTGGCATAAGCCCTGTTCGGACGGGACTCGTTTTCCAGGGGGACGTTAGAGAAATTCACGTTTCACAGATGTACTGTGCGATTTTAATCCCGTCTGAATCTGCCAAATCAGTGTTTTTCTCACACAACCTCTTAAATAATTACAGGGCAAATGACCTACTGTCTTTAGGCAAACTCAACTGAGAAATCTAATCCAGTCCGAATGCGAATCCGAATGTGAATGTCTGTGATTTCTGATGTTGTATTATTCTGTATAACGCTTCTCCACATGTGTTTTGACCTGCCTAAGCTACCATTTACGCACCAATTTTCGGTTCATGGAATCACAGATGTCGAGTGATAAGAATTATAATATAAAATATTTCATTAATTATCAAATTAACAAACAGGAATTCATTACAGCCATTATCGGTAGATTATTGCTCTTGATATTCTAATTGTGATTATTAATGGTGATTAATAGAGACATTAAAAAAAATAATAATGGGGAAACAGCTGGACATGTTCTTGTGGGCTACACCGACAAAACAAGAACCGTTTATGCACTGAGTCACTGTGTTATTCACACTCATGAAAACTCACATTATAAATCACTGAAGCGGTCCACACTGTGAAACGATAAATCTTGTTTATATCATATCTACACTTTGTTTATGATGAGATTTGAGTGAGTGTGCGCTATGAACAAAACACCTTTTTCAGCGGGTTTCTTAATCATTTGTGATTAATCCAAACAACTCTGATTGGTCATTGCATAAGGTGAAATATTTTTATTTATTTTTTCATACTGGGGCCCCGTCAACTGTTTGGTTACCCAAATTCTTCAAAATATCTTCAACAGTTCCACCCAGTGGCATCCTTGACTGAGCAATTGACTGTCTGTGATTTGACTAAGTGCAATATTTAGTTATTTACCTATCCAGAATTTCTGTTACATCTATAATAATGTTTTCTGCAAAGCTCTTTGAGGTTTGCACTCTAATGTCGTTGTACAATGTGTGCAATGACAGTAAAAGCATTCTGACTCTGAGAAAACAAAGTGTAAAAAGAAATCTTGGATGCAACGTAAGCAGATCTAAATGTAACACTTTTCATTCATTTTCACGCCTCACTTTAATCGCAACAGATGTAATAGATTTAGTTTAATAGTGCAGGGGCAAATTCTGTACCCTTTTCTTGAATTTGTGGGGCATTTTTTGCCCCAAGCACCCGTTAATTTTGGAACCTGCTCAGATCTCTCAGAATAATTATGAAATTTCTCACTCCACCCCACATTTTGACCATCCAGTTTAGAAAATCCTAAGTCTTATCAGTTAGAAGAAATATAACATCACAAGTCAGAACAGTCAGAAGGCCTGTCTTAACTTTGGTGGGTGTAGCTCAAATGCTCTAGAAAAAGTTAGTCAGAAAAAGATGCTTTTTGAACTATATGGTGTAGCCTGCACCAGCAAAAGTTCATGCGCACAATGTACAACAAACTTCAGTATTCTGTAAACAGGTTGCATCACTTCTGGTTCAGATCTTTTGTACATGCTATATTAAATATGGAGCTGTTTTACTCATTACACCATCAAAGGAGCTCCTAAAGATGAGCATAACTAATGTCGCAAATTCAGGTTGACAAAAATTTTTTTGTTTTTTTTTCTCACTAACATTTGGATAATAAAATAAAATAAACTGGAACAAAAAAATAAATAACTAGTTAGGTTAGCTGATTACCTTAAAAGTCCATAGCTATCTCCATCAGTTCATACTGCTGTTAACACTTTCTTAGACAAGTGGATGTGATGAAAGTTTTCCTGTCTGTTCATGTGACATTCGGCATAAAGAATATGGGGTCATGCTAGCCAGCCAAACCATGACCCCTTGGCTGTAACACAGAACTGCATCAGGAACTCCACTACAGACCAATGCTATAGACTCTAGTCTAAAAGAAGCAGTCAGTCTCAATAGAGCGCTGCTGCCACCTATTGGATATAGTTTACTCGTCTGTTCAAATAATACATTAAAAAATATGAATGGTGTTGTGGTGATATGGCATGGCAATATAAATTGTGTATGTTCATATGAATATGGTAACCACCCAGAATCACATTATATTTCATGGGTGAACCTATTGAGCTGAGACATTAAAGAAAAAAATCTTTGTTCATGTTCTGGAGAAGAAGAAAAAATCATTAACATCTGAGGTGGCAAGAAGGCGAGTAAATGGAAATAAAAATGTAAAAAATTTGAAAAGCCAGTAGAAATTTGTAAGGCCAATTACTGGACTGCATTACTGTGAAAAACCATTAAAACATTTATATGAACACATCGTTCAAAATTTGTTTTAAATTTGTTTTCCCATGTTGTGAGAGTGAATGAAATAAAGCCTGATTGCTGGAAGCTTGTAAAGAATTCTGATTACAAACAGAGAAGACATTGATTAAACCACTGGAGAGCTATGGATTATTTTAACGCTGCCTTATGTGCTTTTTGGAATTTCAAAATCGTGGTCACCATTTGTTTGCCTTCAGAGCTGAGATATCTCTTTTGCAAAAAAAAAAAGGTGTGTTCTGCAGCAAAAAAAGTAATTCATATCTATGGTGGCATGGGGGTAAATAAATGATTAGAGAAATTGTATTTCTGAGTAAACTATTTGTTTAAGGCTAATTACTGGACTGCATTTATAACTAAAAAAATCTATGAAAAAGCATAACAATTTTATGTAAACATCTTTTGAAAAAACTGGTTTACATTAGTTCCCCATCTTTTGGGAATGAATGTAATAGAGCCTGACTGCTGGATACATGATGAAAATGGTGTGGCTGATATTACACATAGAGTAAATTAATAAGACACAATTGGTCTGTGCACTTTATTTCCACTGACTTTCCATGTATCGCAATGCGCTACACCAAAACATTACTGATATACTGTAAGTTATATACTATATAAGAGAGATACACAAACACTCAGCCATCTACCGCTAACATAATACCGGTTTCACTATTTAAAAAAAGTCGCAGGACAGTAGAGGATATGGAAATGTGTGAGTGCAGAGTGGCTGAAATCCTGACAAGGTCTTAAAATCGCTGTTGCCGCCACAGTGACGCTGCTCAACTGGAGGGCAGGGGGCTGTGGGTAGTGAGAGCGTGTGTGGTGAGGAGAGCTTGAGTCACAGCATGTTAACCAGAGCCATGTGTGGCCGCCTGCCTGAGGGGCTTCTCTCAGAACAGCTGCCACACACACACACACACACACACACACACACACATACACACACACAGCTTCACATGAGGAGAAAGGAAACCTTAAATATGATTGTGTATTTGTGCAATACATATACATATACATATATATATATGAGAAAGGCTTTACATACACACAAAAGACACACACACATACAGTTTTTAAGTGTGTTGTTTCAGTCGTGAACTAGTGACACACTGGAAGTGAAGGAATGTGAGGAATCTTCAGGGAGTACACTCACTCAGACACTGACCCAACAGATCTATTCAACAACAGTGATACACACATACGCGTTTGTTCTGTCCTCTACTCCTAAATCTAACCCATACACAAAGCATTCTGAATGGATACATTTTCATTGAGATCTTTTTTTATTATTATTAATTAGTGTTTTAGTTTTAGTTAAGTCCCCACAGCGCTAATTTCATGTTTTCCTATCCTTTACTTTCCTTGAACTGTACTTTATTGAGTACTGCACGACTCAGTTTTAAAGTGAGTCACCGTAACACGGATCTTATGTGGATCACAGAAGAGGGGCCCGGCAATAATTGAAGCGAGATCACACATGAGACTGCCATTCATTTCAACTGTCCAACCCAAAGAAAACTACAGTGACAATGTCCACATGTTAAAATGGCCAAAAACTTTACCACATGTCCAAAAAACAAAGCATTCCCATAGTACCAGGCCCAAAACAACATGGTATCATCCTAATATCACAGCCAAAAACATGGTAAAAAAATATATAGTATCATGTCCAAAAAACATGGACAGGCAGTGTCGGCATTCACAGCTAAAAATAACAAGCAAAGCTGTACCAGGCAACTGGCACTAATAAAACATCTACACAAGGATAATTGTATCAACACAGCAAACTGGAAAAGAGGGAGGTGGGGGAGTGGTGGGACGGGGGGTTGGTGGAGAGGAAGAAAAACAGGTCCCACAGAGCTACCGTACAGGCGCCAGTTAAGACAGCCAGCACAGAGAGAGGAGAAGAGAGGAAAGACAGAGCGAGAGAGGGGGCAAGAAACTCTCAACAGATGCGTGAAGCCCTCGTCAGCATTCCTGCTAGGTAACGCAAGGTCAGGAGCTGCAGGAAGACAATATGAGGACTATTTAGGCTCCCTCTGCGCCAGATGTGTTTTAATAAGACGGCTGCCCTCCCAGCTAATAAGGTCAGCCTCTGGCTCCAGCGAGACGAGCAAACAAGTCGATTCTTGGCAGGAATTCAGCTCGGGCTTGGCACAGTCTCCGGCTCGGCTTCCTGCACTCTGAATGAGGCAGAGAGAGCTTCAGTCATCTCTTTACACGAGCAGCTTTTTATTAGATACTTCCTTTTTACGCACAGAAGAAAAAATCGTAAGGAAGAAGGGGGACAGAAAAAGAAGAAAAACAGAGAGAATGATCATAAATTGGGGGGATAATAATGTAGTTATTTTTCTCAATTATTCTCAACCCTCATTATTCCTGTCCAATCAGGAATCAATGGGCTCAAATGTCTGTACATGGACCTCAGTGTTGATTCCGCAAATGTTTGGGAGGCAATGGACCAATCATGGGTAGAGAAACGACACAACAGAAGAACCACTGGAGTGTTATTCAACTGTTTTAGAGATTATGCTCCATTAAGTTATCTTTTATCATGCAATAATTAGTCCTGGACAATTCGAAATGTTACCAAATTATAGGTGGTTGGCATTATTAGCATTTTTATGAGGTCCATCACAGTGTAGACGTACTAAAAACAGCAAAAAGCAGAAATGCATGTCATTCACAGCAGACATCCTAACACATCCTGTCCTGACAGCTGGCCCATTCATAATAAAAGACAATTAATTTCCTCACTCTCTCTCTTTCTCTCTCTGGATTTGTGGCACTTTCAAAACATTGCTTTGTTTGTGGAGTGAGTGCTGCAACATGTTAAATTTTGGCTCAACCAATTGAGATTGGGACGAGACTATATTGATAAATGACAGACATGGGGCAGGGCGGAAAAAGTGGTAAGATTGTTTAGGAAGCCTGATTGGAAAGAGTCATCATTTTTGCTGTTCCATTTAGTTTCCACTAGTGGCGCAACATCAATACAAAAAAAGCACAAATATGGAGAATCCTCCAGTTAACTGCACAGGGCACAGTAAGCAAGCAAAGAAAAATCATAACAACATTAAATCACAACAAGCAGAATTCTGACCCATTTTAGTTATGAGATACATTATATACTCTACCGTTCAAAACTTTGGGGTCAGTAAGATTTTTAATGTTTTTAAAAGAAGTATCTTCTGCTCACCAAGGCTGCATTTATTTGATTAAAAATACAAACAAAAACAGTAATATTGTGAAATATTATTCCAATTTAAAACATCTGTTTTCTATGTGAATATACAGTAAAGTGTAATTTATTCCTGTGATCAAAGCTGGATTTTCAGCATCATTACTCCAGTCTTCAGTGTCACATGATCCTTCAGAAATCATTCTAATAGGATGATTTGATGCTCAAGAAACATTTATGCTGTTCTTTTGAACTTTCTATTCATCAAAAAAATTTGAAAAATTGTACACAACTGTTTTCAACATTGATAATAATAATGAATGTTTCTTGAGCATCAAATCATCATATTAGAATGATTTCTGAAGGATCATGTGACACTGAAGACTGGAGTAATGATGCTGAAAATTCAGCTTTGATCACAGGAATAAATTACAGTTTAAAAAATATTAAAATAGAAAACTGTCATTTTAAATTGTCATAATATTTCACAATATTACAGTTTTTTTGTTGTTGTTTTTTTATCAAATAAATGCAGCCTTGGTGAGCAGAAGATACTTCTTTTAAAAACATTAAAAAATCTTACTGACCCCAAACTTTTGAACGGTAGTGTACATAACACATTACGGAGTGATTATGAACACATTAAATGAGTGCATGGCACGGTCAGTTTTTACATAACTGTAATGTGTTGTTTTTGCAATTTTAGGATACCAACATCTAATTGTTTGACAAGTGTGGTGAGTCTCACAGGCTTCTGGACACAAAGTTGGGCAGTTTCCACAGGAAGGTTTGTTTACAAAAGTATCTTTTATCATTGAAAAGGACATATTTACACATATATTTACATTAGATGCTGGGACTCGACAGAGAGACAACTTTACCACTTTACAGTGGCACAATCAACAACATTGTAGTAAAAAAAAAAAAAACTTTTCAGATGCACACCAGCGACACCCTGTGTTTGATAACGATGCCCCAGAGACACTGGGAAACACAGGAGGTGGAGGAAATACCAGAGATGAATGAGAAGAAAGCAACCAACCAATGTATCTGACTGTTCTTAACCAGGAACAACAATAATAGACCAGAAAATGTATACTGTCTCCTTTAAATTAATGTAAATGCAAAAAGAGTGTCCATTCTGGCGGTTTTCTAGGATGACTTGTTGCAACATTATCAGTAAATGACTGTTTGATGCTTGAGGGACCAAAGCCAAAATATTACCAGTGCATGTACAAGGGCAGGATGCACTTTTGTTTTGATGGAGATTACAGATACTCTGTTACCTGTAATCAGATACTCTGTTACCAGAAGTAAAAACTGGACAGATAGTGAAACTAAAGTGTTTATTCTCATTCGACAAATGAAGAACATGCTGCAGTGTCTAAAGGTCATTTTTAAATTTAATGATGGACATCAGAGTTTATGGGTATTTTTATGTTGATGTATAAAACTGAGGTTAAAACTCCTATATAGTTATACTATATAGTTTTAACAAATCAGATAGCTATCAGATCAGTAAAAGTGCATGAAGTGACTAGGTGTAAACAGGCCCTGAGGAAGGGGCCCTGGAGCACCAAATGAGCCAGGACTGCCACCTGGATTTGAGACAAAGTACAAAGTGAAAATCTATCTAAGGGGGCCAATGTTCACCCCACTCCTACCCCCCACTGCCTGTAGCACTAACCCTGCCTTTTACTTAACAAAAGGTGTTTGGACCATGCATCATGGATGTAATGATACTCCCCTATTTTTGCACAATTCACACCTCAGATTTGGAAAAGGCTCTAGAAATGGTCCTGTCCATGTTTAGAGCACTAAAGTTGTCCATAAAAGTTTAAACACACTCACTCTGATCTAGATTCACTCTGTAAGTGATGCTGAATTTACCATGGTGTTCCATGCAAAAAATTGGTTTTTAAACATTTTGCCATTTTGTTTCATCCAGCACAGCAACTGGATTACGTCTTCCGAATAATGTGAACAATCGAATGATGTTTTAGCATACGCCGCAGCTCTTAGTACCAATAGCAGTTCAGATTTTACAATAACGTCATATTCTGTGATGTTGCTTTAACTTTGTTATTTAAACCGGAAGAACAAAATGGATTTTAAAAAAGCGGGTTCATGGTATAATATGTAAATCATACATATCTGTCAACATAAAAAAAAAGAAAAGAAAAAAAAGAGTTTCACTACCCTTTAAACGTACAGTATGGGATTTTTTCTCCACTAGGGGTCGCTAACCTATTTACAATAACAAAGGCGTAGATTGATGACGCAACATTTGCTATGAATTATGGATTTTGTCGTCAACGTCAAGCCGACCGATCTAATAATGTATATGGATTACTGAATACATCGATGCTTTTATCATGACTGTGATATGAAGCAGTTCGGGATTGCTAAGAGACAGCTATCAGCTCCAAACGCGATGTGAGTCCCGCGGATATAAAAGGAATATGGACATTTCATTCTACCGAACTACACGCAGAATTACTACTCACAGGTCAGTTTATTAGACAAATTAAACTTGAGAGGTAACGCAGCGCTGTTTCACTTGGTCTAACATTACACTATCACTCTAAACTGCATTTGAATGTGTTGAAATGTATGTGTTAATGTTAGTTTGTCTGTATGAGACTAGCAGTAAGCTAGCTAGATCAACATTAGAATAACATACAGATCATATTCTAACATTTTATCATTGTTGAACTATATAACCTTGATTAGTTTTATGTAAATGTGCTCACCTGTTTAATAAAGTACATGTAGGAGTTGTCGAAGTCTCGGACGTGGAGCTCTCGTTTATATAGTGTCCATGGGAGCTCTCGACATCTTGAAAACACCGCACTGATATTGATTCTCGGTTTAGTTCTCCTTTTTTATCCAAAGTCTGCTTGCCATGGTCCATAATGTTTGAACGAAACAACAACAGCGTGCAAATAGACATTGCGAACTACACAGTTGTCCGCGTCAGTTTGGTTACTATCAGAGGGCTCTGGTTCATAGCTCTGGTTGCCATGGCAGCACGAGCGGAAACCAGAGACAACACGGATATGACGGCATTGACGGCGACAAAACGGAAATAAAGACACGGTCCGTGTCTTCGAATTAAAATATTAATTTCTCTGGATTTAGAAGTTAATTGGAACTGTCGGGATAATGTAAATACACAACTTTAAAAAATCTATAACATAGATATAGTGATTTTTAATATTTTTAAGATGCATGAAATGGTAACCAATAAGCAGTCTTAGCCAGAATGTTTGGTATGGAACATGAACCTGACCTGGTGAATGAGCACTATCTACTGCTACACATGACCTGATGTGTGTGTGTGTGTGTGTGTGTGTGTGTGTGTGTGTATATGTGTGTGTGTGTGTGTGTGTGTGTGTGTGTGTGTGTGTGTGTGTGTGTGTGTGTGTGTGTGTGTGTGTGTGTGTGTGTGTGTGTGTGTGGTGGGGGGGGGGGGGTATTTCCTCTGGGAGGAAACTGGTCTACGTGCCCCCGTTGCTAACCCCTAACTCTCTGAGACACTCATAAATCTGACTACTGCTTTCCCTTTGTACTCTCCCTAGAGCTACAAACACATCACTTCTGATTAAGGGTGGCCAGTATACTAGTTTATTTTAAATAAAAATAAAACAGTACAAAACGTTTTATATACAGTTCATCCTGGTTTGTATTGTAGTTAACGTGGTTGTCACAAAATGAGGGCTACATTGTTGCTAAACTGCAGGTCATGCTTTGATAAAAAGAGTTGCTAAAAGTGTATCAAGCCACAAAATTGACTAAATGTGTTACTCACATGCTTTAGGTACATCCTTTTTTTTTTTTTATCATACTCTGTCTACTCTTCAAATAGCATTACGGTAAAAAAAAAAAAAAACTATGGCAATAACCTTCTCATCTGACGGCGTTTTGCTTGGGGAGTTAAGCAGACAGTGCTCCCTGTTCCTTTTCTTCCTAATTAAGGATTTTCTTTTAGTAATTTCCCCCTCTGTTTGGCCTAAAACACTTCATAGTCATTCAGTTTGAAATGGAGACTACAAACATGGAGGTTTTTTAGATTTTCTGTAGCAGTGTTCTCTCCAAATTTACGATTCTTTGCAGCCTTTAGCCACTGCCTACAATGCTCTGGAACCTTCACTGAAAAACTCATTCCCACTTAAAGGGATAGTTCACTCAAAAATGAAAATTGTGTCATCACTTACTCAACCTCGTGTTGTTCTAAACCTGTATGGGTTTCTCTGTTCTGTTGAACACAAAAGAAGATATTTTGAAGATTGTCGGTAACCAAACAGTTTGATGGACCCCATTGACTTCCATAGTATTTTTTTTCCCCACTATGGAAGTCAATGGGGTCCATCAACTGTTTGGTTACCGACATTCTTCAAAATATCTTCTTTTGTGTTCAACAGAACAGAGAAACCCATACAGGTTTAGAACAACACGAGGTTGAGTAAGTGATGACACAATTTTCATTTTTGAGTGAACTATCCCTTTAATGTTTAGTTTTTGAATTCTTGCACCCAGAAACGATACAAGTCAACACCATTGTGACTAAAAGTTTGCAAAGAAGTATTTCCTACTCAAGCAAGTTGGTATTTGTCTCTGATCAAGCCTATCCAATAGGAGCAGACCAGGGGTGTGAAGTAATGAATTAAGTTATTGTAATTAAGTACTGTAATTACGTTTTTTAACAGACATGTTAAGTAGTTTAAAAATTGTGAAAATCGTTCAAATCGTAACAAATACTCTGCTTTTTTCTCTCCATTTGTGGTAGTTACATGCTTGTTTAATTGTATTTTTATGCATTAACATGATTGGCTAGGGAGAGAGTAATCGGTCTTGTGACTCTCATCAAATCCAATCACGCATAGAAAACTTTAACCACAACTGCCTTCAGCCATCAAATCAGTCAAGATATCAGCATTTAATTCTTCCTCTAACTTCCTCTAACATGTAATTTTATTTTTAAATTTAGGATTTCTGCTTTCTAGATGATCTGTATATCTACATCTACAGGTCCTAAAACTTGGTGCAAGGTTGCAGGTATTGCGTACAATGTTAATATTTCCTGCACGGTCCCACTCCCATTTATTTACTTGAACATATAGAGAGACGTGTGATCTGCACTGCCTCATCCATTATTAACGCATTTACTGTCGCTATTCCAGAACATTAAGAATATTAGGCCTGCGTCGATTCATTCTTCCATGTATTTTGTAGCTTATAGAATCAAACGAATTTAAAGCATATAAGCACTTACATTGCAAGACAAACTGCACCTTATCTCGACGTTCGACAGCACATTTTGTGAATCAGAGGCTGTTCTTTGAAGTCCAGCAAACCTAATGTGCACTGACCGGACCAGCAAAAGTCATTTTAACAGAAGGCTAAAAATGTGTTTATATTTGAAAGGATTATTGCCGCTTCCATTGACACGAGTGTATATTTTATAAACTTTAAATGTTTTTTGCTAGTACTTATCTGTATTTAAAGGTCAGAAACATAAAATAAACATTATTTGGTTGATAACACTTGTGATATATGACCATTGCTGAATGCGTCCATCTCAGACTTGGAGTGGCCATGGATAGCAAGTGCATTATGGGTGTTTTTCTACCTATCTGGCAGAAGGAAAGACAACAGCACATGTTCTCTGTTTAGTCACCAAAAAAAAAATTAAAAAAAAATTTCACCTTTCTACCACATAGGCAGCCAAGTTTTATTGAAAGCCCATTTTGCAAGTGGTGAATAGTAGTTCAAGTAGGGTTGTCACAGTGAAGGAATTTCCCTTACAGTGACTGGCTCAATATTGCAATAAGAAATATCACCACATTAATATTACTATACTTCTATTATATTTTTTAACAGTTATTTCCGATTCATGAATTGACTGGACAAGAGGCCTTCCAAAAGTGCTAATATTTCAGAAGTATTAGCACTGGCACATGTCTCTGTGTGTGCTAGACAGGCTATTAGTCATTGCTGTTGCATTGTTAGGTGGCGGCATAATACGCTTAAAACGCTGATTCATTTATGAAATAAGGTGTTGAAATTAAAGTAACTGAGTGCCACTTCACAAGGCTTAACTGTTGAGCATCGAGTCACGTGGGTTATCCTGAAGCTGATGTTTCACTTTATAGAGATTAATGGGATTGATTCAATGCATTGAACAGCGCCAGTCATGGAAAATCCCCTTAAACGTTGAAAGGATACTATGACAAAAATATTGTAATCGTGAAATAAAATGACTACGATTTGGGTCATATTGCTTCATGGAAAATGAAAAGCATAGAAGGGAAGATATTTCTAAAATATTGTTTCGGTTAACAGTCCTGTATCATCTTTCCAAGTTCAAAATCTTCCTCTGAGGCCTTGACAAAGATCAACTCACTGCATGACAGTAAATAATGAACTGCACACATACTGTAGGCTGTGATCTTGAGTGCATCTGGTCATGCTTTTGGCTCAAATTATTCACACTTCTCTTCACACAATATGAATATGGACTAGTGTGAATATATACAATACACAAATATGTTTCAAACAGTGATAGACACAGCTCAAGTTCACCTGTTAATCACTGCAAAAAGAAGAAACCTTATTATAAACAAATGTCATTCAACTTCCGTAATGTGTCGTATTTCTGAGTATAATAAAATATGTATTTGGAAATAAGTGCGATGTGAAATTTAATTATTAAACCATTATAGGATTTGCTTCTTGTTTTCTTGTGTTCTTGTACTTTGAGCCCTTTGAAGCATAACTCTCCTTTGTTATCAAATTTGCTTACTGGGTTATAAAACTTTTTTTTTTTTAAATGGGTTTTGCTCAGGAAAGCACCACTAGAATTTTCAACAGATTTTTTTCTACAGATAAATTACGTAAGAAGAACAAAAAAGTAGATGAGAGTTTTGATTTCAACAGTAAAAAAAGTAAATGCATTGCATATTTCTCTCTATGTATAATGATTTTAAATGAGCAGCAGAATAAGAAACGACCATATGGTTCCATTCAGCAGTTTCCCATTTGGGCAGACACCTTTAGCATCTTCACAACCTAATCAAAGTAGATGAGGTGTGGATGTCACAGTGGATGTGTTTGTTTGAGCGGAATGTGTTTGCGACAGAGTGGAAAAAGACTGAGATGAATAAGGCAAAAAAAAAAAAGGAAATCAATGGAAGATGTGTGGGAATGTGGGTCTGTATCAGTTTGAGGGGGATACGTGTGTTGCAGTATTTGTGAAAAAATGTGAAGGTCTGAGAAATGTGTGGTTTAGTGTGTGTGTGTGTGTGTGTGAGTGTGTGTGTGTGAGGTTGGAAGGGGGTAAGTGGTGTGGTTAGACACCCGGAGTCACTGAACATTCTTCTGGCATGTGTTCAGCTTCCAGCCCCCTCTTCCTCTTCTTGTGTGTGCGAGACTCTGTCCTGGCAGCCAGCCCGGCTATGAAGTGAACTTAAACAAACTTCTGTTGCAGCCATCTGCTGGAGCTGGGGAATAAATCAAACAGCTTCACGGCCGCCAGCGATCGAGTTACCATGAGCAACAGCGCCCGCGCGCCTGCCTGGAGCCACAGCGAACCTCCGCCGGCCAACATGTGGCCACTCTAATCCCTCCCAGAGAGAAGAGAGAGAGACAGAGAGAGAGAGAGAGAGAGAGAGAGAGTGCTGGAATGTAATGTTTTGATACTCCTTGAAAGTATTTTGTATCATGCATTGTTTTTTTGTTTTTTTCATTTGCTCACACTTATTATTATTGACTAATAACCATTCTTGTTCCAAGCGGTTAAATGCACTTACATCTTGAAATGCTTTTTTGACACAAATTGAATGTAAGCACAGTCAGTTATGTTTTAGGGGATTAAACACAGGACAAAACATCTGATATGTCAAAATGGATATCATGCTATATATGATAATGTCATCATCAGTAATAATCAAACAGCAGTAAAGCTGAGAAAGAGAAAAATTACTGCTCTTAACTGGAAAACATTCAGATACTTAAAGCACTCTTTACTTATTGCTTGTAATATGTTTCTTTGTTCTTCTTTATTATTTAACATTTGCTTGTATGTTTTGAAACTAATTGAAAATTCTCTACATATAATTGTTTAATTTAAAAAAACATTTTAAAGTACTTATGGTTACAAAAATTCTAATATACTCCACAGCAATGCAAAGGAATGTGAGAAATATAAGTATTTAGATCCACATATCGAAAATTCACCGGAAACCATTAAACCATACGGCTATCTTTGGGATACTCATTTCAACATGCTATGGATTTGAGACAAAATCATTCTAATCCTGGATATTATTTTGGGGCAGATATAATGTGAATTGTGATGCTGGGTCTGATTTGGTATGGTGTTATTCAATAATGGAAGGTCAACAGATTATTATGAATTTTTTTTTATATAACCCGGCAACGCAAGTAAATTGCATTTACAAAACAGTATTAATAAATCCGATTATTTCCTGGTAGCGACGTCAAAACATTTGTGTATCTGACTCAGATTATTACATTTGTTGTGTCGGTTGTGATGTTAAATAAAGCATTAAAAACTGAACAGCGGTGAAACGTATAGATTTGTATATTCTGTAAGCAGTTACAGATTCAGACTTCTGACTGTACTATAATTCGCTGCATAAGATGAGAACACATTTTTATAATTTCTTGGGTCAAGAAAGAGTCTGAGTTTGCTATATATTTCGTCCTCTCTTACCGCAAAACGCTCTCTCTGTATGGATGCAGTTAAATCCGCAGTAAGGACGCTTTCCTGACACATATCACACATGCACAGATTAATAAGCCCATAGAACGCAAGTTAATGTGTTTACATGCCGGGTGAAATCAGGGTATGGGGCGAAAATGTCAAAATGTCAGTTTATGCTGAAGCTATTTATGATCTTACATGACCACATGTATTGTAACTTATTAAGCATAATTGGGTGCATGTAAACATGTAAGCATGTTTTTCTTTTTAAATGTTAGTGAGACTAGTACAGAGAATATTTCCATGCAAAATCTTGCTTTAAATGCAAGCATAAGTAGGTTTGTCAGAAAAGTGAGGAAATATGTATTTATGCTTTAGTTAACAGTAAGGTCCTGGAACACTGTTTAGTTGAATTTATTTGCTCATGGAAATTAAATGCGTACTTTTACTCAAGCAACTCAGAGGACATTAGTCAGGTATGATGTGAATACCCCATCCAATCAATTGGAAAGAATTCCAGATATCCTAAGACTATTTGATCCCTTATTCATGACTCCTCGCCACCCTAAAGCTCTTAATAGCACACTGATTCACTCATACACACACTATAATTTCTGAGCTGGGTGTTACCTGTAATGCATGACAGATTCAATTTTAGGAACAACCTTTAGATTTAATTATATATATATATATATATATATATATAGCTTTTATATATTCATATAGCTTTTAGTATGAATATGTTAGCCTTACTGCTATCTATTACTGCTTCTCCAAAACAATGACAAAATGTGCATTTTGAAAAAGTATGACTTCAGCTACTCATCACATTTTCTGTCCAATCAAATGTTCTCTAGGATCTAAAGCATCCCACCCCCTACATTATAAATAGCTGTGCAGTATGAAGAAGCCACAGCTAAAATTGGTCACTTGTTCACACATTTACTAATTTCTACATGATGAATGGCACATAGTGCACTACATAGGGTATAGGGAATGATTCAGACAGTGTAAATACTAAATATGCATTCCATTAGGGCGAATGAAGTCTGGTTACACGTTAGTGTCACAATAGCACGTCTAGAGACACGATAGCACAGAGCGGATCATATGCGCGATTCGGCACAGACCATAAAATGTATCGGACCCATTTGAATTCTGCACAAAATGCTACATTTTAAAGCAATGTGGAGGAGAAACGGTAAAAGATTAGGAGGAAACTGCGGCTTTACCAAGCTCAACGGCTCTGGTCGAGCTGTGATGAAAAAATAAACGCTATTTGCTATTTAAATATATTCCGCCCTGTCTTCCTGTTTCAGTGGAACTTACGTCAACACACTGAATATTGCTGCGCGTTTACAAGGCACTTCAGTACTTATAAAGCACATATTAATGTCTTATTCTGCATGATCATATTCTACATCCCTTAATCCTACACAATACCTAAACTTAACAACTACCTTGCTTGCTAACTATTAATAAGCAATAATTAGGTATTTATTGAGGCAAAAGTCTCAGTCCCTAGTTATTTAATATTGAGAATTGGACCCTAATAAAATGTGACCAATAGAGGTGACCAATCAAAGGAAAATGACGGTATCACACGGTAACACGTGACATTCTTAGGGGAGTTAGGGGAGCAAAAAACATAGAATCAATAATTTAACAATCTGAAAAGAGAGGGAAAAAAGGTTACTTTATATGGTGGTCATGTTTCATTCTTTAAAGGAATACATAACACCACACCAGTTGATCATTTTGCCCAGAATTGTACAGTGAAACCTCTCTTAGAGTGATACTGCAACAAGCAGCCGTATGTGTACTGTGAAGATGCTGAAAAATGATTATTATGATTATGATTATTGATGCATAAATGCACATCACTGCAGTGCTTAGTTTTACATTCAGAGAACAATCTAAAATGCAATTCAAATGTGGTGTAATGTACTAAATACAATGACCAGGAAGATAAAACAAAATTTATCATCCTTATCTTCAACACAATTTACTATCAAAACAATAGGTCTCATTCATTGATTCCTGTCTAATTTATCCATTCAAAGTGCTTTCTAATTCACAACACGTGTACGTACATAAATTTGTTCTTAAACTTGTTCCAACATAAATTGGTTCTCTGATATCAGGGAAAAGTCTGGCTTAACCTGAAATATTCCAAGAGACAACATAAATCACCAGCAGGTTCATGCTCTCTTTTTTGTAAAATCTTGCAACTTCGTAAAATACTTATGTTGTCTTAAAAAGACTGCAACATATTTAAGACAATAATACAAAACATTATTTCATAAACCAGTTTGGTACACTAAGGACCCAAATGCGAAGTTAGTTCAACACATATTATTGAGGGATCAAGGCAGAAATAAATCAGCAGCCGGCAGGCCATCAAGTCCCGGGACGAACTCCAATGAACACTCTTGAGCAGCGAACACATGAATGTGACCTGGTAAAATTACTATGAGATTATCTTCGGCTTTGAAAAATGCAACATCATATGTTCTTAACAGAAATGATAACGTTTCAGATAATTGCCCTATTTATTGATAGTTTAATTGTATCAGTGAGGCTATATTGTCCCGCACACAGGGGCAAAACTTTGAGCCAGTTGTTACAATTGTGTGCTGAATGAACAGAACTGCGTGATTGATTCAGTGAAGGAGAGAGACTAGAATGAGCCATCACACGAAGAGAACCAGAGGAGCAGTAAAGATGGAAAAACCCTCTCATTTCAGAGAGAGAGGA
The DNA here is from genome assembly GCF_965113295.1 of Leuciscus leuciscus. NCBI lineage: Eukaryota > Metazoa > Chordata > Actinopteri > Cypriniformes > Leuciscidae > Leuciscus > Leuciscus leuciscus. Next base: position 15,787,252 of record NC_138734.1, on the reverse strand, counting down.
AGAATAAAAATAAACAATGACTTCAATCGCTAGCCTTTCCCTCTGAGAAATCACAAACACACTAGAACAAAAAAAAATTTAAATAAAAAAATCACAAATGAGATTGAAATTCTGCAAAGTAATTACTCACTCTCATGTTGTTCCAACCCGTAAGACTTTCGTTCATCTTCGGCACACAAATTAAGATATTTTTGATGAAATCTGAGAGCTGGCTCACTCCCTCATAGACTGCTAGGTAATCGATATCTAGCATCTCAGAAAAGTTAGAAAAGACATTGTTAAAATAGTCCAAGTGACTACAGTGGCTCAACCTTAAGTTTATCAAGCGACAAGAATACTTTTTGTGCGCAAAAAACAAACAAAAATAACGACTTTATTCAACTATTCATTTTCTTCTGTGTGAGCCTCTGAGTGAGTTCACGTAGTGTAACAGCGCAGCGCTTCTGGGTTGTACGTCAGAACGTAGGCTCTCTATTGGCCAACGCTGGTCATGCGTGTGATGCTGGCCAATAAAGTTGTTATTTTTGCGCACAAAAAGTATTCTCGTCGCTTGATAAACTTAAGGTTGAGCCACTGTAGTCACTTGGACTATTTTAACAATCTTTACTAACTTTTCTGGGATGGCAGATATCGATTACCTAGAAGCCTATGAAGGAGTGAGCAAAAATCTCAGATTTCAGCAAAAATATCTTAATTTGTGTTCTGAAGATGAACGAAAGTCTTACTGGGTTGGAACAACATGAGGGTGAGTAATTACTGACATAATTTTCATTAACTTACCCTTCAATTGTTTCTCCTAGACAGAAATGGAGAGCAGATAAAAAGACTTAAGTTTAAATCTCCTGCTTTGAAGATGTTTCTAAAAAGACCCCAGTAATCTCATGTTTACTTTAAAGTTTCAGAAGAGAAATTATTTGAGCAAATTACATAGAGCTATATATGCTATATTTTACAGCTTTATACTCTTACTGTTTACAATTTACTATCTTTTTTTATTTATCTCTTGCTGGGCAATGAAAGAAACTGTGTTTTTCACAGGGCACATCTTTCATTCAGCAAGAATGGGACAGAATACAGAGATTTTCCGGGCGTTCTGCCACTGGCATGTTCAGTGGGGGTTTCACACAATTACAACTGGAGCTGGGACAAAAAAATTTTGCCTGGTCAGGCAGGGCAGGTTCTGTGTTTAGAGGCCAAGCTCCTAGATCAGGAAATGATGGCAGAGTGATACAGAACATCTCATTTTAAACACCCAGACCATTTATTAAAACTACACTGCAAAAAAAAAAATAATAATAATAATTCAGAAATGTTGATGGTTCATATGACCAACCACATTCATAAATCTCCTATTCAGTATTCAGCAACTTGAGCTGCCCTCATTAATGGTAGGAAAAAACTATGCTGTAGCAGGGGTTCTCAACTCTGTCCCTCGAGATACACTTTCCTGCAGAGTTCAGCTCCAACCCTGATCGAACTCGCCTGCCTGTAGCTTTCTAGTAATCCTGAAGACGTTGATTAGCTTGTTCAGATGTGTTTGATTAGAGTTGGACAGGACAGTGGATCTGGAGGGCCAGAGTTGAGAACCCCTGCTGTACAGTGAGTATACAGTGAGTGGCTGTACGTTATATTGAAACAAAAGCGTTATCATCAACGATATGGCTTAGTGCAGTTGTTAAATCGTGCAGGGTGGAATTGAAGTAAATGGTACTGGTTTCAGAGGCAAGCGCATCATTTACACATGTAGCTCATGATACAGTGTTTCAGATTCTCAGAACGGCTTGGTTCATTTACTGTGAATCAAGCCGTGCCCTCTGAAACTGAATGGCGCATTTATTTATTTGCCAGCATACTGTTAGTAAATGAAGACATAAATGTTACTATTGTAATTTTATAGTAAAATAAAATTATTTAGATTTTTTTTATCTTGCAGTGCTAATCATCACAATAAAATTATAATAAGAATAATACATTTTTTAGTTACATTGAATTGGTCAAAAACTTGGCCCCTCTTTTTTGTGGTCTGAAAGAGGATTTTTTCCCCTCTGTTCAATTAATGGTTGGACAGGTTGTAAATGCACATGAAGGGACACATGACGTAACCTTTAGGGTTAGGGTTTCCACGTCAGCGCTGTTTGATCTGACATGTGTGGTTTAAAACAGAATTCTGCGCCGAATTTGAATGCTTCCAATTAGATCTCGCTGCAATGTTATTAATTCTGCGGTGAAATCAAACGCTTTCTCACTGGATCTTCCAGCGCTGTGTAATAACAGTGTCGCGTGATTGAGATCGGCCCACGAGTAAACCTGTTCTGAGCTCGCGCTGTGCGGAAGCTCAAACAAATAGTGCGGTTTCGTAACTTTCGTTTCGTTTGCCGTTTGATGTTTCTCGTATCTTATGTAACAGAAGTTGCAGCTCTTATCAATAGCACAACGTGGTGGTCACACCAGTGCGACCTCTCGTCGCCCATTTGGTCGCAGTCTGGAGCCCTACTTGCATAAAGTGTGGCTCTTTTCCCCTTCAACTTCATAGAAGCCAAAGTTACGCTAGATTTTAATGCAGAGGGTGCCAGTCGGATTTCTCGCATGACCATCATGCGTCTCTGTTATGTGCACAGCTGCACGCCACAGACTGTCCAGGCGCCTTTTGCGTTCCGTCAACAATTAACATTTAGAAAATACATTTTTGACATTTGTGATTCGATTCAGAATCGTCCACGTCGCGATGCATCTAAGAATCGATTTTTTCCCCCACCCCTAGTTCCACTGTATGAAATTGTCACAGATCAGCCTTGTCATCTCCTCTGCACTACATTTTCCATCACCCTCCTTGGCTCTCACCTGCACGTCATTCATGATCACACACACCTGCACCTCATCATCACCGCCTCTATAACTACAGACACCTCACCCCAGCTCAGGGTCCGGTCTCGTTTTCACATTGTGGACTATCTCCCTATCTCCAGCGTCTCATCCTTCCACGGTGTCTCTTTTCCCATCTGTGTTCATCTGCCTCGTCACCCACCGTATCCTACCATCATCCTCTCCCTTTGTTGTTATCAATAAAACACCCTGTTAAATCACCCATCATCCTCTCCAGAGTCTGCATTAAGTAACAGAAATAACCGCAGAGGCAGGGAGGTCTGTGCTCATCATTTATGTGTAGTTTACTGATCAGAGACTCTTTGCCCATCTGTACGGTTATAAAGTGCACCAAACTTTACTGCAATGCACAGAGGTGCTGCCTGTTGTGTGACCAAGTGATTGTGGGTTTCTTAAACTTTCTGAAACTTTTCTGAAACATTATAATCATGCACTATCACAGTGATGCTTTCTGTATTAAAACTGCATATCTAGCTGACATATTCAAGCTTTATAATGAGTTCAATAAGCAGCTGGACGGAGTCAAACAACATGCAGTGCAAAGAAGCACTCACTGATCTTGCCTTCAAATGTACAGGCCTGGAAAAATGACACAAGGGCAGTTACAGTAATTTCCACTGCTACTGAAACACACTAGCAACACTGTGTGTGTGTATTTGTGCATAGTTTTCCTGTTACATGAATTAACTTAGAGGAATTAAAGCTCTGGTTTGCTGATGTTAATGAATACTTATCAAAGGACTTTTGAGCCCTTCATTTCCAGGCTTGAGAATGTGGAGTACCTCATCTGTGAACATGAGCTTGCTGAACTTCAAGTCAAGTCACCTGTATTTATATAGTGCTTTTTAGAATACAGATTGTTTCAAAGCAGCTTTACAGAAATAACAGGAAAATAATGCAACAAAGTTTGTTTCGGCTGTACAGCAGATCGTAGTGTCATAGTCCAGCTTAAGTAAGTTCAGTGATGGTTAATTTTTATTGTAAATAAGTTAGTAATTTAGTTCATTTATAATATAAATATATATATATATATAGCCGCTCTGGAGTAAACAGTGATGTCATCGTCCAGCTCAGTTCAGTTTTCATTCAATGGTGTCAATGCAGGCAGATATATTGTTGAATATTAAATGTCCCCAACTAAGCAAGCCAAAAGCCAAAGGTGACAGTGGCAAGGAACCAAAACTACATCAGGCAACAGAATGGAGAAAAAAAAAAAAAACCTTGGGAGAAACCAGGCTCAGTCAGGGGGCCAGTTCTCCTCTTCAAGCAGATTGAAGCAGGTTATATCAAAGAAATATTTCCTGGAACATGTATTCAAGAGGTTTTGGATGGTTAGAGGCAATACTGTCACACATAGACTGATCTGCAGCTTCCAAAGAAATATTGTTTCTATTCAAAATGGCCTTCCTTAAAGAGGCTTAAAGTGACCTCCACCTGTGTGATCCTTGACCTCGTAAGACCGTTCATCTGTTGCCACTTACAAATACCTTCATACCTTGTGATATAGACATAGTAACTCAAGTGTGAACACATTTCAAAGAAATGTATCAATTCTTACAACCAACCAGTGTGAGTATAAACATAAGATACTTCAAACAAAACTAAAAACAAAACAAAAAATACACACATATTTATATATATATATATATATATATATATATATATATATATATATATATATATATATATATTATAATAATAATTATTATTATTATTATATTTTTTTTTATATGTTATATGTTCCCTATACTTTCCCTGCCAGAATTTATTTATTTATTTATTTATTGTCAGTCAGATACAACTACAAGCCAAGTATACTTAATATTTTGATTGAGATATACTTCAAAGTATAATCAAGTATTCTGAGTACAAGTATAGGCCAAATATACTTCATGTACTACACTTATATGCTTAAGTATAATTTTACGATTTTGACATAATTCTGAACAGACAACTAAACAAAATAACATGTAATTTACTAGAGGTTCTGATCAAATTGATTTCTGGAGTGTATTTAAAATGTTTAATTTGAATGAATTTGATTTGAATAAATGATTCAATGACTCACTCATAAATACTTCACTTGTTTCATTACAGGATGAATCAGAGTTTCTGAACAAAACTCTTGAATGAATGAAGATTTGAAGGTTCCAGTGTGATTTTGTCAAAGGTTTAAAGGACAATTCCGGTATTTAACACTTTGAGTCTATTTTGAAGTTTGTTTTGGATGAACAAGAGTGGTGGACAAAGAAATTTTGACAATGGTTCCTGTCTCGACTTTTTGACTATTTTAGATTTGCCCATGACCGCTTTAGAATGGGAGTCTATGGCCATGCACAAACATGCCCTTAAAACAACCCTTAACGTTCGTTTTCAAAACTGTTCAACTCACCGAGTGGTTAGTGGTGTTCGTTGATATTCCAAAACAAGTAGCGTAGCGAAATACAGTTTCTGTCGTGTTTTATTTGGCATTTTGTAAAATCCCATTGATTTCCGTTGGAGAACTCATTGCTCGTTGATATTACTGCGCTACCGGAGACGGAAAGGGGGCTGTTTACATTTGGTTGTAGTCTTTTAGGTCTTTTCGCTCGGTTCTCTGTCTCTCAGAAGGCTAGCGTGAGCAGAACAACGGAAGTTTCGGAAGAGCGGAAGTTTATACGCGGTTGTGAGGTATCTGAAAAAATAGTTCCACTATAGAAAAATAAACGGATTGAAATCATACATTGCGCCGATATATTTGTTTTTAATCATCAACGAACACCACTAACCACTCGGTGAGTTGAACAGTTTTGAAAACGAACGTTAAGGGTTGTTTTAAGGGCATGTTTGAGCATGGCCATAGACTCCCATTCTAAAGCGGTCATGGGCAAATCTAAAATAGTCAAAAAGTCGAGACAGGAACCATTGTCAAAATTTCTTTGTCCACCCAGGGCTCGCAAAATTTCAAAATCGCTGGTAGCCCTTCGGGCAGGCACTCTTCAGATTTTGGTAGCCCGAAATGAATTTTACTAGCCCAGATAAAAAAACAATTTTCAATGTAGAAAATTGGTTAGGAGTCAAAACAATGAATCAAAAACTTTTTCAAAACACAAAATATCAACAAATATGCATCTGGTTCTAACTGAACTGAAATGTGTGTGACAAGTATGGAACATGAATCAGTCATGTCTGTGGCTCAGCCCCCAATGAGGGTATGATAAAAAAACTAAAAAAAAGTAACACTTTAGTTTAGGGTCTAATCTGGGTCTAATACTCACTCATACTCAGTCAGGGGGGTTCGGGGGCACCCCCGAGAAAATTTAGATTTCTCTGATCTACATATGTGCATTTTAAGATGTTTTGAAGGCCAAAAAAAATGGATGTAAGTGGCCAGCTGATTATTTTTCTCTCCTCATCAGCATCACACTCCTATTCTCTTTGTCTTCCCCTCCTAAAGCTGAGCTTTGACTGATATAGGCTTTTCATTTTTGTCTGTCAGTGAAGCATAGGGTCATCTGATAGGTTGATTTATGAATCATTTTCTCAGACGCATTAATTTACTGAAAGCTACTAGGAAAGCTAGGTACACATTCATTATTGATCTTATTCCTAATACAGGGCCGTAGACAGGGCTTTATAATCAAAGAGGTCCTGCATTTAAGGTTATTAGGGGGTTCATTTTTTTTATTTCTCTGATATGTCCATTTCAAGACATTTTAAGGCCAAAAAAGGATAAGAAATAGCTTTAAAACAACGTCAGTGGGCAGTAGATTATTTGTCAATACCTGCTCTCACTTCTTATCCATCACTCTTTCTTTTTCTCTCAGTCTCATCTTGCCCTGTCTCTTCCCCTCCTAAAGCTGAACTTTTTTAATTTACTGAAGGCTACAAATTGTATATTAATTCTCAACATGTACACATTCATTATTAATCTTGTGCCCAACATGAAAACGGCTTTGTTAATGCTCTGTTAATGTCCCCTCACAATGACAGCAAACTAATTATTAGTCACGTTACATAGGCCTATTTTCAGTTCAAAATGGCGAAATTCGACAAAAGTATATTCGTTTGTCTGATCATTTTTGTCATTCGTTTCACATTTATGACCTAAAAAACTGTCAAATATGAAATGTTTAGTTTAGCTACTTACATCTTATCTCGCACTTGACCGTAAACTGAAGCGAGTCGCTCTGCTCAAATTCGCGCTCAGAAGCTTCTGTGTATATAAAGCCCGCCTACTTTGATTTGATTGGTCATCTCAAATATTCTGACATTGACAGACCAATGAGACTCAGATGAACACACACACACACACCCTGTCCTCTGTTTCTGACGTGCGCTCTGCTCGGAGCCACTGCGGATTGAAGATGAAGAACGCGCTGAATCTGATTATAACAAGACTGAAACGAACAGTATTTCAGATAGCCCGTCGGGCAGGCCGGTTATGCATTTTGGTAGCCCGAATGGAAAACAATATAGCCCCGGGACGTCGGGCAGGCGATTTTGCGAGCCCTGCCACCACTCTTGTTCATCCAAAACAAACTACAAAATAGACTCAAAGTGTTAAATACCGGAATTGTCCTTTAAAGCAGCACTCAGTAGCTTCGGGACTTCTTCGCTGTATTCTCGCTTTTTGCTCGCAGGTTTCTCTCTAGAGCTCCCCCCACAGCTTCGGAATAGATATTTGACAACACTGTCGTAAAAACTCGTTGTTGATTCTCAGACAACAGAGGCTATAGATCAACGACATCAAAGCAGATGGGACGTTCTTTAAAACGTCTTCTTCATTCGGGTTCGGACAGCGTGAGGGAGCGCAATAATGACAGCATTTTAGCAGATTTCTTTTGGCCGTAAAGCAATTGTTTACATCGCGAGACCTGATATCACGTGAGACTTCCTGACGCAGCGGCCGGCGGCCCGCCGGCTCAAAGTTGCAAGTGCGTATTTTCCGCTCACGGGCACCAGGGGGGTGCGAAACGACCACCATTCAACCCGAAATAAGTAATATAACCATTCCAATGACTCCGAAGCTGTTCAGTTAAGGTAAAAAAAGTTACTTAGTTCACCTTTAATAGGCACAGGTGGATTGTTGTCATTTAAGAATGAGATTACGTGGGTGTTTGAATCAAGATCGAAATTTTTTGATTAATAAATGATTAATCATGCAGCTCTAGCTGACAGATTAAACATCAATACCTATTAGCTTACACCATAAGTTGATGGGCTGACAGTTTAAAAGTAAAAGACATATGTAGTCATACATGTAACATGATAGGAGATTGCTGGCATTACATGTCAAGAACCAATCAGCTTGCGCCACATAAGAGTTTCCTGATTGAATTTCAAGTAGGCCTAAGTAATTGTATAGAGCCGCCACTCTGTTACTCAGCAGAAACACTACAGTACTTACAATAGAAGTCTATGGGGTTATGCAAACTTTTCTCAGAACTGAGAGTTGTGTAGCTTTATTCTTTGTAGTAAATTTTAAAATTGTGCTGCAAAATGTATACAGTGTCTGAGGCGACAGATTTGTTGTCTTTTGGATAACAATCTTATCCCTGCTGCATAAGAGACTGACTATTTCTGCTAGGACTCAGTGATGCTGTCTTATGTTGGTATGATGTGTTTCTGATAATATTAGCCAAGAGCTCAGATCTAAACATAGGCAAAGTTTGTCACTCCAGCAGCAGGTCCTGAGACAGCTCCCATTACACCAGCGCTATTTTAGACATACCCAGAGACAAACAGCAATTCTGCTTTTTATCTCATCTCACAGACCCACAGGCAGGACCCAGAGGAAAGAGAAAAGTGTTGGTTAAAAAGAAAATTTCACCCTAGTAAGAAACCTACCTCTTTCAACCCTCTACGCACATCTTGGTAACACATATACAAATCAGTTGATCTTTATAAAATGGCACAGCCTTATATATATATATATATATATCGGCCAGTAAATAATGTTTTTTAATGTTATCGTTATAACCTAATATGAAAATTAGGCCAGATAATGTATTATTTCCAGCTGAGCAACTTCAGATGCGCGCTGTTTGCCATGATGTTTTTGAATTTCTTGGTATGATTGGAATCACTTTGAAAAGGAAGATACAGTTCAGTGCAACATGTGCAGCACCATCTGTCATTTAGGCTATATAAAATTATAATGAGAACATGACTGTAAAAGAATGTTGTGAATTCTTTGTGCGACCATGTTTCAGTGCGTTGTTGCGGAAAGAGCGCGTCCATGGAGTTGACTAGCAGTCAAGTTCGCTTGTGCATTCGCAGCCTTTTGTGCCATTGTAAGTTGTAATATTGTTTTCATTTTTTGTGTGTATATATATATATATTTCATATAGGCTCCGTTTGGTTGAATTAATGAACGATGCAGTAACGCGCTTCATTGTAGCCAACTGTTGATCATCTTTAGCTTTAGTGCACGCGGCTCAAACAGAAATGCACAACATTAATAACTTCCATAACTGTCATATACATAACATTATAATGAGAACATTATTGTAATAAAACATTGTGAATTCTTTGGGTTTAGTTGTTGTGTTTTAGCGCATTGTTGTGGGAAGAGCGCTTCTACAACAGGACTTACACATTCTGATTAGCAAGTAACTTAGTTCAAGTTCACTTGTACATTTGCGTCATTTTTACTTGCATTGTAGAGGGTTGTCCTTAAGGCATTTAATTCTTGACAATACAAGAGGAGATACAGCAACAGTTCTGTACACTTGCTGGTAAAGACTAGTCATATATAACAGAATATTGGCCAATATTGAGCCGTTTTGAGATTATCAACATCGGCTGATTAGCATGCCCAATTGGCCAATTATAAAACAAGTAGGCTAGTAGTTTTCCCTTGTCTGTGGTCAATAATCTATATTGCATAAAGGCCAACTACCTTGCGCTTTACATACATTTTCAACTAGTTGGCCCTTTAAAGGCCCTGATATACTCACGGCAAAGTAATTTTTTTTAAAGTAATTTTTTTTTAAACGCCTAGCGAACAATTCTAACGACTTTTTGGACAAACCTTAGTTAATTAACAAATGTCGCTAGTACTGTCCTGTAAGCGCAAGGTCTTGCTTTCCTGCAGCAGTCACACCTCTCTCTGCGTCTACTCTGTTCAGTGAGTGGCTGAGAAGAGCAGCACATTCCGTTAACAGCATGGATGCTGACATGAGCCTTGTTTATACTTTAGCTCAGCACAGCAAGCCTCCGTTCACTGCACGGGCTCCTCCCCAAACGGACAAGGCGTTTATACTTGACGTGCTCGCTTGCTGCACGATGTTTGATTTTATCACACTTCACTAGGGATGCTCCAAATGATCGGCTGCAGATTGGTATCGGCTGATAATCACATTCTATGACTCGATTGGTTGTCACTATTATTTGGCCGATCTCACGAACCAATCCCAATTTGATTATGTAAAACACGTGATGATGTCAAGCTTAAGCTCCACAGTCACCTGTCATGTTCTAAAGAAATATCACATGGAGGAACAATGACTAAGGGCGTTTTCACACCTGAAAGCCCGCACCAAGGTCCGAACCAAAGTTCGTGTTTTGATTAGTTTTGGTTTGGCTTCACATTGCAATTATGCGAGTGCACTAAATAACTTTACATGACGTACTTGCGTCCTGTCGTCATCATCTATATGGGCTGCATCTTGACATTAATTGGTTTGTAAACGGACGTGCGTCTGATGTCAGTGTGTTGTCAATTCGGCGGGTAACTTTGACAAGAATGAATGAACAGACGCATATTGTTGGCACTATACTGTTATTATTACGGCATTACTCCCTGCAGCACCAACTATACTCGAGTCTAGTTCAAATTCGCCAAATGAACATCCTCTTTGTGCGAACATTTTATCGTCGGCGGCAGGACGCAGGACAAATGTGTGTGTGTGTGTGTGTGTGTGTGTGTGTGTGTGTGTGTGTGTGTGTGTGTGTGTGTGCGCTGGAAGAAACGCTGTGGGCAGGACTGACAGATCAGGCAACGCGGGAACCACCAGAACTTCCTGTAAATGGTCTGAAAGTTCGAACCATACAAAAATGCTTTTACACTAGAAACGAACCAAACCTTTGCTCAGTTTGATCCGGACCGAGACTACCTCTTTTCGGACCGTGGTCTGGGAGAGGTTTCACACCTGTAATTTTGATTCGGACCAAACTGAAAAGTCTGAAGATCCGGACCAAACAAGGTAGGTGTGAAAGGGCCCTAAAAGTTTTAATACAATGAACCTGATTCGCTGCCTCTGTCATCTGCTCTCCACCACACACACACACACACACACACACACACACAAACAGAGCAGACAGCTACAGGGAAACTGAGCGTATGTGATTACCTGCATCTGTCCTTCAAGTCAAGTCAAATATTTGACTTCAACACCATCACACCGCAACGGGGTCTCGTGCACTAAACGCGCACGACCGGCCACACCACGATGACGTTATTTTTGTAGCGTGCACCGGGATGTATGTGAGCATGGATTAGGAGAGAAAACAGATGTGATATGCCTACATTAGGCAGAATTAAAATAATACGCGATTACGTCACGAATATGCTAATTGACGCATGACGTCATCTAGCAACATTTAGCGAATTTTCGGGCAGGCTTTAGCTACTTTACTTTACTATGCCAAATAGTTGGCAACACTGGTTTATACCAGCCTTTATACTGGTTTATACCTTAAAGTATATCAGGGCATTAAGGCACCTGAAAGTAAGGCTACAGCCAACGGTCAACTAGCGCATACTTTCTGCGTCTGCGTGGGAGGAAATAACTGTCTACACCAGCAGGTGGCAATAGTCTACATTTGTTCTTCAAAAAGGGAAACTGAAGCTAGAACTGCAGAAGTACAAACCGTAAACAAAGCAGCTCTTGATTAGCATTTTGAATATGAATCATGTTGATCAGTTGGTCTTAACTTTCTTCATTCCAGAAGGCCATGTCATTATGAAATATTTGCGTATTGGAATTCTCAGGCTGTGTGTATCCTCTCGACATCATCATATGCTTGCTTTCATAATTTTAATTATTCTTCTTATGCACTAGTTTACTATTGCCAATCAGAGTGATCTCTCTTACTAACTGCTGATTCAACAAGCTCAATCGGCCAAAAAGTCAGCAATTGCCAGCAACCAGGTACAACAAGTGCCAATGGTTTGGAACAACAAAAAAACTGATCCTCTTCTAGGTGCAGATGCTGCTGGTGTGAATTATTCTCACACATCTGACAGCAGGATATAATAGCATATGATGTGAAATCCAAAGAGAGTGTTTGATGTGCAATGTTTTTATTAAAAGATGCTCTATAAAATCTATGTTAAAGGAAGTACATTGAATCTATCTCTGGCTCGCTCATAATTTTGGCTTGGGACACTGTATACAAGCTGCTATCTTTGGAATGGTTCTCTCCCTTGTACACTTTTACATGTGTGCTCTCTCCCTCTCATACACACAGATGTTCACCCTGACATTATATCCAGCACTCCAACACCTGCTCAACCATAATCACTACCATACTACCACAACTCCAAAATCTCTCACAGCTCAGATGACCACAGGTTCTCCATCTGTTTTTTTCTAACAAGGCCGCCTTCTGACTATATGTGAGGTGACCTTTGCCATCTAAATACTGTACTGACTATTGACTACACAAAATAGGAGATACATTGGAAAAAAACAGAAACATTGGAGGAATTATGTCATGGATTAATCAACAAACAGCAATACACTAAAGGCCTGTTAATGTAAAAACATACACAGCATGTAAAACATACTGCTGACATACATAAATCCCCTGTAAGCAGATCAAGGCAATAGTTCATAGGGAGGAGGAGGGTGTCAGAAAAAAAGCTCTGATTTTCTTTTGAAGTTTTTTCTTGTTAATAAATCTGTAGTTATCTCAGATCTGTTTTTCACCAATTTGCACCTTTTCACTATGCAAAAGAAAAACATGCTACATCCTGGATCTTTATTCCGTGACAGCAACTTTTGGGATTGACAAAATATTTGTTTGGCTCTACGGACCTGAAGCTACACTGTTTATAGTTTGATTTTGAATGCAACAATACTCTCTACCTCAAATGAACATAATGTACTTTATATCAAATGAGTAACTTTTCAAGGTACAAGGTATTTAAGGTAGCAATCCTTTTTGCGGTTTCATTCAAGTGATCAAGTAAACGTCATATTGAAGTTTATCCTTCATCTGCCACTTCCAGCCAGGAATTCTGCTGGTAAATGGATAAATTAACAGATGATCAAATCATTGCCAGGTGAATGTGAGGGTTTTCTGGGTCCTATTCATCTAACTTGAACTGTGCACGAGAAGATTACAGCATTGCTTTCCACGAGTGATAACAGCCACAGCAAACACTCAGCTTAAACATGCAACAAAGACAATTGGTGTCAACAAAGAGATGCACTTTTAATTTAAGTGTGCAAAGGATTAGGTTGAAGATCAGAGAACAGTATGGTCATCCCATTCTGCAGAAACAACTAGAGTATGTACAATATATGTCAGTGTCAGGGGCGTTTCCACCGAGGAGTTAAGGGAGGCAGTGTCCCTTCAAAAAAACTGGATGAGAAAATAATCGATATTACAAAAAATAAAACAACGCAAATATTAGAAAATGTGACATTAAAAACTTTAAAAGTGACTCATTTTTATTACGTAACTGTCCAACAGAGACACCCGCAGGTGAAATTACAGCAGAAGGCACTCCTCCTCTGATCTCCCCATTGATTCCCTGTGCCAATGCATTGATGAAATTAACAGTTGGATGTGCCAAAAGTTTTTTCAGTTAAACGAGGACAAAACAGAAGTCATTACATTTGGGAAAAAATATGCAATTCTCAAGGTGAATGCATACCTTGACTTTAGGGGTCAAAAAAACTAAAAAAATCAAGTCAGGAATCTTGGAGTGATTTTGGAGTCGGGCCTTATTTTCAGTTGTCATGTCAAAGCAATAGCTAATCAGCATAATATTATCTCAAAAATATTGCAAGAGTTAGATGCTTTGTTTCCAGTCAAAACATGTTCATGCTTTTATCACCAGCAGGGTGGACTATTGTAATAGACTGCTCACTGGCCTTCCCGAAAAAACATAAGACAGCTGCAGCTCATACCAATACCAATATCATACTCATACCAATCACACCAAGCTGCCGCCAGGATTCAGAGCAGAACCAGAAAATATGAACATATTAGACCAGTCCTTAACACTGGCTTCCAGTTACATTTAAAGTACTATAACTTATTTATAAATCAGTCAATAGCCATGGACCTCAGTACATTGCAGATATGCTCACTGAGTATCACTCAGATCATTAGGATCAAGTCAGTTAGAAATTCCAAGGGTTCACTCAAAGCAAGGCTTTTAGCTATTATGCCAGCTGTAGATGGAACCAGCTGCCAGAAGAGATCAGATGTGCTCCAACAGTAGCCACATTCAAATCCAGACTCAAAACACATCTGTTTAGCTGTGTATTTACTGAATTGGGCACTGCGCTACTGTATGTCCGACTGAGTGCACTTTATTTTATCTGTGTGTCCTTCTTTTTATTCTTTTTAGAACGGTTTAATACATTTAAAATCAGTTTTAACCAATGTCTTATTCTTTGTTTATATTGTCATTCTTATTGATTATTTTATGATTCTTTTAAATCTGTTTTATTTAAAGCACTTTGTATTGCCATGGTGTATAAAATGTGCTATGTAAATAAATTCACCTTGCTTTGCCTTATGTAGCTCCGCCCCTTATCAGCAGCACTGTGCTTGTTGTATTCTGTCTGACGGTTTGTATTTCCACAGCATGAAGGTAAGATCTTACAGATTTATAAATGAACCGCTCTTTTTAAAACCTTCCTGGTCTACTGACATTTGTTATGACATCTGCTTCAAACCTTACAATGCTCATGGCTCATGATAATTGACATTAACTGTACAATAAGAAAATCCACTTAACCAGCTAATTGCTTTTCGACAGTGCTAAAGCCTGTACAGCGCTCCCGCAAAAATGGGAGTTCAAACTCAAAATTTTAAAGATGGCACATCTGGCCAGCAGTCTAGACTCATCAGTGCTACTGTTCATGAAGACACCCCAACACTATACATTTTGTATGTCTCCCTTATCGGATAAACCCACCTCGGGTCTTGCAGTCTCTACTAATGAGTTGATGAGTTAAATCAGGTGAGTTAGAAGAGGAAGACATCCAAAATGTACAGTGGTAGGAGGTCTTCAGCTTTTGAGGCAGTGTACAAATACTTCAGATTATATGCATTTATTTTTGCCAGGTAATCTTGAAATGAAATACCATTTTAAGAAAGAGACCTAGACAAAATGGCAGAGTAAGACATCAAGTCCACAACATAACAAAGAAAAAAAAGGAAAAAAAACAACAACATACTGTACATTAAAACAAATAACTTACAAAACAATTAAATGTTAAAATAATGCCATTGGCCAAAGTTGCTTAGTCATAAACTCATTTAATTAATTAATTAATAAACCACTAATATAGCTAGCCTATGTACTGTCAGTGAAAGCCATTCCATTTACGAAGAGTATGATGAGTCAAGCTAACACAATTTAACACACCATTGTAAACTGTGTCAAATATCTATAGTGAGACAACAAGTTTACAATTACTGACCAGTTTACATGCACTTAAAGCAGTGTTTACACCTTGTTGTGAACATGAACTTTTGTAAACATACATTTTTATCTTTATACCTGCAAGGTAAACATAAAGGCCATCTAATGGCCTGGCAGCAGAACACAGGGCTTTAGTCGTTTTCGTGGACCCATGTGAATGGGGATCGTTTTGACAATGGTGTCGTCTGCATGCGGAAAACAAAGGAAATCTTCTCAGTTTTAAGCATATTGTTGTCGTGTAAATGCACCCTTGGCTGATATTTTCTCTGCATTGCGTCTGTCATTTTGTAAAATAGTGCAATTACAGAGTATATCAAGCAAGTATGAACACAGATGTGTTGGTAGTTTCACAGTATTAAGTGAAAGTAAAAGAGACTTCAAACACTATCCCAGTGATTTCCAATCCTGGTCCTGGAGACCCACCACTCTGTGACCACCACCTGGAGACCCACCATATTTTGTCTCCCTTATTTAACACACCTTATTCAGATCTTCAGCTCATTAGGTGAGAGCTCCATGAACTAAACTAAGTGGGTGCTTCTGCTTCTCAAACTGAAGGCAACGTCCTAGTAAGGAAGCATATCTCAGCTACCACGTCATCAATCAGCGTCTCAATTTGAAGGGTCCTTGGAAGGCAGCTTTCGTTTTGCGTCCTTCAATCAGCTAATTTTGAAGGATGAATCATAATGAATTTTTTTTATTTTTTTTTATGCCGTGACCATGGGGCGGGAAAATGTGTGACATAGCCATGCTCACTTTCAAGACTATCTCATTCTAGCGTTTAATGCTGAGGAAGACTCTAGATTACAAGCCTCTGAAGGACTGGACTAAGAAGCACACAGCCTCACTAGGATCAGTGTTGGGGAAAGTTACTTTTAAAAGTAATGCATTACAATATTTAGTTACTCCCCAAAAAAGTAACTAATTGCGTTACTTAGTTACTTTTTATGGAAAGAAATGTGTTACGTTACTTTTGCGTTACTTTTTCTTACCTGGCTGAGGCTTGATCTCTCTCAGGTCTTACAGGTGTTTTTTCGACTGAGAAGTTATTGTACTAGTGTTTAAAGCTGTAATATATTCAACAACAGCCTATATAAGCACCTTAATGTTCTTTTAAAAACACATTGAATAATAATATAGAATAATATTATATTCGGAGAACTTCCTGATCCCAGAGCTAAGCATGCTATATAAAATATCAATAAACATTACAGATTATGGAAAGTAATGTGTTTTTTTTACTTTTGTACTTTTTGTGTGGGTAGACTTATAAAGTGAATTCACTATCCATTGTAATAAGGAGTGTAATACTAGCAAATTGACATTATGAAATAAGTTATATTAGGGTAAAAGACATCTCAAACATTTAAAATGTTTTATTAACTTATTAGAGGACAATAAGATGATACTTGAGAACAAACAACATCACCAATTAAACAGATCTGTCAGCTGTCTATTAAGTGTCCTCAAAACAAAATTATTTTATGCACAAAATCAGATCACTTCTGCAATACAATGCAAGCAAATGTATTGTCAATGTAATATTAGAGTATTATCTTAATAAGAGTTCACTACTTCAGTTATCTTACCACAAAGAGCATATGAGCTGTGAATTTGCTCTAACTCCGCTGCGATGGTATCGTACGTGTGTTTCCCACGAAATCGTCTGCAGGCGATTGCAGCTTTTTTGCGATGCAGAGTGGCAGGATCTATCCAGTGTAGCCTACTGTAATTCCCAGAAAACTTTTATTCTGAGCAGTCCATAGATCTGCAGTGGTTGAAACATATTCCAAATCGGCAAAAGTTTTCTTTAGTTCGGTCTCCATTTATTTCCATATATGCATTGTCCAAAAAGCTTGCAAAGGTTTTACGATCGGCCAGCACGGCTCCCGGCCTTTTCCCTGTCACAGAGATTTTGCTGATGATACTTCTAAATGTGGGCGCCTCCACAGTGGACAGCGGCTGCATCTCCTCAACAATAAAAGCAGCAACCAATTTGTTGAGTTCAGTGGAACTAATTGTTTTAGCTGGTGATGATGAACTGAAATCAAGCTTTTGTTGTTTAGCTTGAGACGGGGTGCAGGTATCATTCGGCGCTCTCTTCCGACTCTGTAGTGCTGTGCTTTGCGTGCAGATGTTTTTTTAAATTTGATGTGGTGTTTTTTGCAGTTGACAAGGGCTTTTCACCAACACACAGTTTACACTTAAAGATTATTTCCTTCTCCTTTTCTTCGACGATTTCAAAATAATGAGCATACTTCCATCGCAGTAATGTAATCTGGCCTGCCATCTCCGTTTCTGACTAGCGTTTGTTCCAGCAGGGCGCACACGTGTTCTACGTGACTACGTTCATTTTAATTCAGTACTTCATTTTTTTTTTTATGCAACTTAATTAAACTGAAAGTAACTCGCATTACTTTTTTTTAAAAAGTAACTCGAATATTAATGTGTAAATTTATAAAGTAATGCATTACTTTACTTGTTACTCCAGAAAAGTAATATTATTACGTTACGCACGTTACTTGTAACGCGTTACCCCCAACACTGACTAGGATGCAGCCTTCCATTTGAGAAGCACCTAGCGTGTCAGTTAAAGGGTTAGTTCACCCAAAAATGAAAATTCTGTCAGTAATTACTCACCCTCATGTTGTTCCAACCCCGTAAGACCTTCGTTCATCTTCGGAACACAAATTAAGATATTTTTGATTAAATCTGAGAGCTGGCTCCCTCCTCCTTAGGCTTCTAAGACACTATAACTTGCTGGCCCAGAAAATGCATTAAAGAGATCGTTAATATAGTCCAAGTGACTACAGTGGCTCAATCTTAAGTTTATAAAGCGACGAGAATACTTTTTGTGCGCAAAAACAAACAAAAATAACGACTTTATTCCACTATTCATTTCCTTCTCTCTGGGCCTCGGGTTTTTTCACGTAGTGTTTAAGCGCAGCGCGTCTGTGTTGCACATCACACGCATCACACACATGACCAGCGTCGGCCAATAGAGAGCCTACGTGTGACGTACAACACAGACGCGCTGCGCTTAAACACTACGTGAACTCACTCGAGGCCCAGAGAAAAGGAAATGAATAGTGGAATAAAGTCGTTTTTTTTTTTGCGCAGAAAAAGTATTCTCGTCGCTTTATAAACTTAAGATTGAGCCACTGGAGTCACTTGGACTATATTAACGATGTCTTTAATGCATTTTCTGGGCCAGCAAGTTATAGTGTCTTAGAAGCCTATGGAGGAGTGAGACAGCTCTCAGATTTAATCAAAAATATCTTAATTTGTGTTCCGAAGATGAACGAAGGTCTTACGGGGTTGGAACAACATGAGGGTGAGTAATTACTGACAGAATTTTCATTTTTGGGTGAACTAACCCTTTAAGAGAAACATACCAAATGTGCAGAGTGGTGGGTCTGGGGATTGAAAATAGATGTTACACTAACTCGTTAGTTTGCCCATTTATGCTGCCTAAATTGTGGTCCTGCTGCAAGCATGACAGGTAGACTTTTCACATAGACAGAGTAATGAGCCAAGAGCATTGGGAGGTGTTGCATCCTCACATCACTTTTCCAACAAAAAAAATTTATCTCAACACTCTACACAGTAAAATCCTCCTCAAAAAAGTTACCAACTAATCCCATGGAGAACATTGTAGTGGTGTGATGCACAGAATTTTCATTTGTGAACAAAAGTTCCTATTGATATTATCTACAACTGTGCCTCATGTAACCCTGGTACAAAACACAGAAAAACTTTACTTTGATGTTTAAACATTTTCTTTCACAGTATTTCATAAATCATGTTGTGCTTCATGTTGTCTTTTCATTTATAATTTTTTTTTTAGAATAAGAGTATTGCCCTATTCATTAATGAATCATTCTTTTTGAGCTGAGGTGACCTCACCCCAGCTAACAGAGAACGTTCTCAGAACTTTGACTAACATTCTGGCAAGGTTCTGTCAAGGTTATAAACAAACATTCTTCCAGTATTGTTAATAGAATGTTTGTACAAAGTTATCTGGTCTTTAATAATGTTCTCAAAAGGTTAGCTTAAATTTTTTATTTATACATTGTTTGTAGAACTTTTTTTCTGGAATACATTTTTTAGTTGGACGTTCATCTAAAGTTTTTTAAATGTTACTAATTGGTTGTTTGATCATTAACCTTAATCATTTGAAGTTGTCATTCATTCATTATGGGGCTGTTTACACAACACAGTTTTGAACTAAAAACGGAAAACGTCTCCGGTTACTATGGTAACCTCGGTTCCCTGAGAGGCGGGAACGAGACATTACGTCAACTGTGACGTATATGGGAACTCCTCCCTTCTCCATTTTGCTGAAATCTTATGGGCTAACGCCAGCTGGGGACAGCTGGCCAATTGACGCGAAGCATGCAAATACTGACAGGCTGCGGGCAGTATAAATGCATGGGTTCGTGGCAATAACGTCAGAATCACGACTGAACGCTGGCACAGCTGATCAAACAGCGACACGGCGGTTAACGTAATGTCTCGTTCCCGCCTCTCAGGGAACCGAGGTTACCATAGTAACCGGAGACGTTCCCTTTCAAGGCGGTAACTTCGACATTACGTCAACTGTGACGTATATGGGAACTGTATAAAATCACGCCGTGAGAGCAGAGAAGATAAGCCCAGACGGGGAACCCCTTGTCACATAAGCGTATACAACAGTTCCTAGCCAATAGCCGCACCGCTTAGGAATACACACATCTGATAGGCCGAGGTAGGCCAATGAGACGGCAGCTTCAACCCTATCAAAATTTGCATATCCCAAGAATTTTAACGTGAGGTCTGCACTGACAGTGACAGGGCAGGCACAACACATTAAGCACTCAAAGCATGAGAGAAAACACAGTGTCGACGGCTTCGCAGTGACAACTTGTATGAACCTAATAACCATAACAGGTTAGCTAAAGGTAGCTACTGCACTGGATCACAGTTTCACGGTACATGAGTAAACTCAACTTACCGAAAGCACTTGAGACGCTACGGACCGTACATCCAGCTTGTAAAACCTGGCGAATGTGTTCTGAGAAGACCAGCCAGCAGCAAGACATAAATCCTGGATAGACATCCCTTTAGACCAGGCCCACGAGGAGGCAACCGCCCTCGTAGAATGAGCTCTGATGTTAAGGGGACAATCCTTCCCCTGGCATTTATAAGCCAAAGCAATTGCGTCCACAATCCAGTGAGAAAGCCTCTGTTTTGAAACAGCATGTCCCTTATTACATCCACCAAAGCACACGAATAGCTGGTCCGACTGACGAAAGGCGGCCGAGCGATCCATATACATCCGCAAAGCCCTGACCGGGCACACAGCGGTCTTAGCGTCAGCGTCATCCGAGGCTGACGGTTCAGCAGATAAGGCGGGCAGGGAAACAACTTGTGCCCTGAACGGTGTATTGAGTGACTTCGGAACGTATCCCGGTCTCGGCCGGAGAGTGACGCTGCAATCGCCCGGTCCGAAACAGATGCAGTCGTCGTTCACCGAGAACGCGTGCAAGTCCCCGATGCGCTTCGCTGAGGCAAGAGCCAGGAGTAATGCCGTCTTTAAAGAGAGCTCCTTGACCGCAATCGAAGCTAGGGGCTCGAACGGTGGTAGAGATAGGGCTCTCAAAACTAGAGCTAGGTCCCACGGCGGCACAGAGGGCGGCTGTGATGGACACAATCTCCTCGCTCCCCTGAGAAACCTGGTCACCATAGCGTGCTTACCAATCGATTGCCCGTCGACCGGGGAACGAAAAGCAGCAATAGCAGCTACATACACCTTCAGTGTTGATGGCAAACTGCCGCTATCCATTCTGTGCTGCAGAAAGCGCAAAACATCCGACACTGAACTAGTCACCGGGTCAATTTCGATGTCCTGGCACCACTTAGTAAAAACTCCCCATTTCAGAGCGTAGAGGCGTCTGGTTGAAGGCGCGCGCGCCTCCGCGAGTGTGCTCAGCACTCGAGAATGCAGAGTGTTTCGCTCCACTAAAGTCCCCGCAGCGGCCACACATGAAGGTTCCACAGCTCGGGGCTGGGGTGCCATATCGTGCCATTCGCCTGAGACAGCAGGTCCTTCCTGAGGGGGATTCGCCATGGGGGAGCCACCATTAACTCTCTCAGGTCCGCAAACCAGGGCTGATTCGGCCAGTTCGGGGCCACGAGGGTCACTGACGCTCTCTCCTCTCTGATTTTGCACAACACCATAGGCAGAATCTTCACTGGAGGAAACGCGTAAAGCCTGGCTTCCGGCCAGCGCGATGTCAGAGCATCTCCCAACAGTGGGGAGTGAGATAGCGAGAAGAACGTCCGACAGTGCGTGTTCTCGCTTGTGGCAAACAGATCCACGTCCGCCCTCCCGAATCGATCCCAAATCATTTGGGCTGACCCAGGGTGAAGCCTCCACTCTCCTTGAGGAATCCCGTTCCTCGACAGCATATCTGCTCCACGGTTCAGGAGACCGGGGATGTGCGCCGCTCTTATGGAGAGGAGGTGACGGTCCGCCCACAACAGGAGACTCTCTGCCTGTTTGAACAGAGCTCTGGAGCGCACGCCGCCCTGACGATTTATGTACGAGACCACGGACGTGTTGTCGGTTCGAATCAGTACATGTTGCTGCTCCAATTTTGACCGAAATGCTTCCAGGGCTAAGGACACCGCCTCCAACTCCAAACGGTTTATGTGCCACTCTCTCTGTGACTCCGACCACAGGCCTGAGGCAGGCACGCCTAAGCACACTGCTCCCCAGCCCGAGGTTGATGCATCCGTCGAGACCACGGTGCGTTGTGTCACTATACCCAAAGGAACTCCTGGGCTGAATATGTCCGGGTTGCTCCACGGTCTCAGAGTGTTGACACAACTGTGAGTGACCGTAATGCGCTTGTGGCCTGAAGACCACGCCCTCGGCGGAACTCGGGTTCTCAGCCAGAACTGCAGCGGCCGCATATGCAGCAGACCCAGGTGGCACACTGAAGAAGCCGCCGCCATCAGTCCCAGGAGCCTCTGAAATTCTCTCAATGAAACAGACCTGCCCGGTCTGAAACGGCGCAGGGTCGAAGAGATTGTCTCTATGCGCTCTTGAGAGAGGTGGGCTCGCATCGCCACCGAGTCCAAACATACTCCCAGATAAGTTATAGTCTGACTCGGAATAAACACGCTTTTCTGCATATTCACACGCAGTCCCAGCGTATCCAGGTGGCGAAGCAGCGTTTCCACGTGACTGATTAGCACATCTCTTGAGTGGGCTAATATCAGCCAATCGTCCAGATAATTCAGGATACGCATCCCGCTCGATCTGAGGGGGGAGAGCGCTGTGTCCACACACTTTGAAAATGTTCGGGGAGCCAGGGCTAGTCCGAACGGTAGCACCGAATACTGATAAGCCGTCCCTTCGAAAGCAAACCTCAGGAAGCGCCTGTGGCGCGTCGCTATTTGAATATGAAAGTAGGCGTCCTTTAAGTCCACTGAAGCGAACCAGTCCCCGGGACGAATTTGTGCCAGGATCTGTTTCAGTGTTGTCATTCTGAACGCGCGCTTGTGAAGTGCTCGGTTGATGGGTCTCAGGTCCAGTATCGGACGGAGTCCTCCATCCTTTTTTGGCACCACGAAATAACGGCTGTAGAACCCGCTCTCTTGCTCGCTCGGAAGGACCCGCTCTATCGCTCCTTTCTCGAGCAGACTGAGAACTTCCTGTCTCAGAACGGGAACGTTTTGGGGCGAGGTCAGTGACGGGACCACGCCGTTGAAGCGGGGTGGCCTGCGTCTGAACTGGAGAGAATATCCGTGCCGAATTATTCCCAGTACCCACGGTGAAACGCCCGGAATAGCCTCCCACGCGTCCGTGAAGTGACACAGCGGACGCGTTAGCTTTATTGCCGCCGTAGCTAGTGACGATGTGTTTTGACTGGAGCCCCGCCCCCGCGAGTCTAAAAACACTGGCGGGAGGGCGGCTCGCGATGGGCTTGGTGTAATGTTGACACTCTCGTGCCCTCGAGAGGCCATTATAGTTATGGACTGTGACTCTGCGCTGCTCTGGGGCAGGGCGAGTGACACAGTGTTTGGTGTAAGAGGAAGAAAAAGCTCTTTTTGTGCAGGGGTACATGTTTTTATTGTGGAACTCACACAAACAGAAACAACATTTGCACACACAATGCACTTGTCGCCCGGGGTAACATGGGGGACATGGTGCTTTAGAACACGGCGTTTGGGGGAGGGCCCCCCCGCACGCTCTCTCTTCCTCTTGACCGCTCTGTCAGGTGGATGGCTTGGTAGCCGAGGATGGCGCGCTGGTTCTCTCACGGCGCGGGCTCCTCCTCTGACTCTGACCCTGGCGTTTTTTCCCAGGTCCCGTCCACTGCTTGTTCCGGCCGCGGGCGAAACGGGCGTCCGGTTCGGGGCGGGGCACCACGGCGGGCTGTCTAGCCTGTCCTTGAGCCTGGCGAGGAGCCGAAGACGAGCGGGATCTCGCCGATGGCTGGAGTGAGCGACGGGGCATCACGTGGCTCATCGCCTTCGCGCGTTTTTGCGTCTCAGAAAAACGCTCCGTGACTGACTCCACGGCGTCACCAAAGAGGCCGGAGGGAGTGATTGGAGCGTTCAGGAGCGTCTTGCGGTCAGTGTCCTTCAGGTCAGCTAGGGTTAGCCATAGGTGCCTGTTGAGGACGACCATGAAACCCATGGAGCGGCCGATGGCTTGAGCAGATCGCTTGGTAGCCATCAGCGCGAGGTCCGTTGCCGCGCGCAGATCCCTGATGACGTCACCGTCCACTGTGCCGTCGTCTAGGGATTGAAGTAGCTTCGCCTGGAACACCTGTAGTATCGCCATGGCGTGTAGAGCTGAAGCTGCTTCCCCCGCAGATGCGTAGGCCTTATCCGCCTGGTGGGCGGTGAACCTGCACGGCTTGGATGGCAGGCTGCGGTCCGACCCCAGTGCAGATGAAGACGGGCACAGGTGCGCGGCAACGGTCTCCTCGACGGGGGGCATGCGCACATATCCGTGGGCTTCCGCCCCGTCCACGTGCGCGAACATGGCCTGCGTGTTCGAGTGGGTGCGCGCCGATTGGGGTGCAGCCCACGCCCTCACCACGTGCTCGTGAACGTCTGGGAAGAACGGGGTACTTCTCCTCGATGCAGTCTGACGACGGCTCGACTGGAGAAACCAAGTGTCCAACTTGCTCTTGGCTGGCTCGTCCGGAGCGCTCCACTTGAGGTCCAGCTCAGAGACGGCCTTGCCGAGGACCCTGACGAGCTCATCCTGGAGGTCTGCAGGGCCCTCTTGGTCGGGGCGTTCGGATTGAGACGCCCAATCCTTTTCCGACGCCGAGAGTGACATGGAGTCGTCTTCCCCACCAGCCCCAAAGGAGACGAAGCTCGCGACGGCGTGGGGGGGGCGAAAGCTCGCGTCCGCGAAGCTGACGGCATCGAAGACCTCGTCGTCGGATGGGGGAGGGCCCACCAGCGGCTCGCTGGCGGCAGTGGGCCTTATCCCCGCTGCTGATCGAGCCACTTCCCTTCTGGCTCTGAGGGCGCGCACTGGCAGCTCGGCGCAGTGGGCGCACGTGTCGTCCGTTAGTGCCGCTTCAGCGTGGGCGAGGCCCAGGCAAGCGACACAGAACAGGTGAGTGTCGGGCGGGTCTAAGGGGCCCGCACATAACTGGCATGTAGTAGCCATCGGATGCGTCGAAGAAAAATGACTATTAGTCCTCTAATGCAACTTCACGATGACGAATGATTTCTTAGCGTGAAAAGAGAGATTCTGACGTTATTGCCACGAACCCATGCATTTATACTGCCCGCAGCCTGTCAGTATTTGCATGCTTCGCGTCAATTGGCCAGCTGTCCCCAGCTGGCGTTAGCCCATAAGATTTCAGCAAAATGGAGAAGGGAGGAGTTCCCATATACGTCACAGTTGACGTAATGTCGAAGTTACCGCCTTGAAAGGGAACTTTTTATGCGTTTTGGCCGTTTGGTGTTTTGGCCGTTTGGCGTTATTTACACAACCAACAGTGTTTTGGGGGCCTGAAAACGCAAACTTTTGAAAACAGATTTCAAAGTCCAAGTTTTTGAAAAATTATACTGTTATTGTCTCTGTGTAATTTGTGAAAAAGTTTAACTCATGCACATGCGTATTACGTGTTTAGTCTATAGGCACATAGTTTATCTTTACAAAGTGACATCGCCAACTACAGGCCTGTACGGTGGCTCAGTAGTTCACAACACAACAAACATAAATTCACAACACAACAAACATAAGTTCACAACACAACGAAATCAAGCCACAACACAAAGAAAATGCTCCCAACCACTAGGGGTCTCTTAGAGCATGGTAAAGTTAGTTTTCCTTGCCACTGTTCTATAGAGTATAACAAAGATATTAATACCACAATTAGTTTTAACAGTATGTAACCATTGTATATCGACATGAAATGTTGTGCATTATAGCTGCATATTTATACTCGAGAATGCTCTGACGCACTACCCCGGTCTGCCAATTCCATTAGGGTGTTAAAACGTATAATTTGTATTAATTAAAATGACTTTTTTACATTTAAAAACAGATATGTTCACATTCCAAAGCTTTATTGTATTGGTAAGACTGACTTACTACAGGTGACATTTTGCCAATACCTCCCTTTGTGTATTTACAGTAAACAATTATTTACAGAAAAAAATTACTGTAATACACCAAAAGGGTTTTTTCATGTTCCAAAGGTTGTAGTACGTTCCTAGGGACCAGACTGACTTAGTACAGATGAAATTGTGCCAATACCTGCCTTAATGTATGTACAGTAAACAATTATTTTAAGGAAAATATTACTGTAATTCACCAAAAGGGTTTTTTCATGTTTCAAATCTTGTGGTAGGTTTCTATTGGTCATTTTGCCAATACCTCCCATCATGTATGTACAGTAAATCATTATTTTTTAGAAAAAAATATTGTAATTCACCTAAAGGTTTTTTTTTCTATTTAATTACAATTCAGAGAGTAACGATTCGATTAAAAAACGATAGTTGATGCACCACGATGCATCTTTTCCTCTAATTCGTTTATTAAAAATAATTACTATATTAATCATCACAATATAGTTATTTTTGTTATTTTATTTTTGTTATTAAGAATAAGAACAAATATGCAAATAACAAATAGTACAACAAATACAATATAAGAAGGAAGCAAATTAAATGAACAGTGCTTTACATTTTTACACTTATTTACCAGAAGCATTCAGGTAAGAAATAATTAGTGATGCTCCGATCAGCATTTTTGGGGCCGATCACCGATTACCGATCACCAAAATCATGATCTGCCGATTGCCGATCACTGCCGATCACAGAATGGAAATATGATAGAGTCAAGAAAATCTTGAAGAACCACCAATATTTATTTAATTGTAGTTAGAAAACAAGATAACATAAGGCTACTGTAGGCCACCTTTTCCAAATAAGGCACAGTATAATTTTTCAAAACAAAGAGGGGTCAGGCAGACTACAATGGATGTAGTTGAGGAACTAACTACATCAGATCCAAAAAATAAAATAATGACAATGACATTTGAGGTTATTAAAACAGTAAGTCCCGCCCCTCGACTGCCAAAAATAAAAGTGTTCGAGCGAGCAAAATCAGCAGGCGAGAGGAGATCAAGCGCGAGAGTGTGGGGAATGATCATGCGAGCGCGCGAGGGCAGAGATGTCATGCGCCCGCGCAGGGTTTGAATGAGCTCGCGAGTTCCCGTTTCCTCGCGCGTAGATCTGTTATCCTCTCGCGAATGTCATTTACCGCGCGCGCCAGCATCAGTTGTGCGCTCGTTTATAATTGCCATTGAATTGCCGTCATAGGAGAACTCATTTTGCCACTGTTAAGCAAGCTCTGCTCTGCTGTTGTGTTGCCGCGCATGCGGAAAAGTTGCGCGAGTTATTTACGTCACGTGATCGGCTTTTTTGATCGGCGCTTTTGGGGGTTGCCGATCAAGCTATTTTTTGCCAATATCGGCCGATCATGATCGGCGGCCGATCAATCGGAGCATCACTAGAAATAATACAGAAACTGAATAATAAAATGTAAAAATAATCACTGCATAGTGTATTAATTACAAATAAATTGATTATTATGAAAGCTACAAAAGTTATTTAGTCAAGAGCAGTGAGTGATTCCCTCTTTTCTGTTTGATTAATATTAATGGAAGAGAGCAGAAGGTTTATTATATTAAGACCTAATGCACAGATCTAATACAGCCGTAATATTACACATCAGATTCCAAGTAAGACATAACCAACAATGTTTATGTGAATATTCGCCAAGACAGATATTTTGAAATAATTATGTGTATCTGACTGCTCAAGCGCTATACGCCGCTAAAGAGAACTGAATTTGGGATAGCACGTCTGCGAGATTAATATTTATTAATATATAATATGTTGCCTACTTTATTCACAATAAAACAGACTTTAATATGCATCTAATAACATTTTTAAAAATAAATATTCTTTAGCTTTTAAGCATTGATGCAGAATTGTTCACATCAGCAAATATAAAAAACAAATATATTCCACAACTCAACTGAAAACTGATAAAAAAACAAAAACATTTTGTGCATAAAGTTAACTATGGCGTAACGATCAGCATATGAAACTCTACAATGGTGGTGTGTTTCATGCTGCAATGCATGCTGGGTGTTAGCATAGTCCAAAACTCATTCATGACTCAAAGCATGCATTGCCGCATGAATACATTTTGCTACTAAATTGTCTTACAATTTTCTACTTTCATTTTGAGTCCGCTTTTTACTTCTATTGTCACCATTGTTGAGGTTTGTATGATGAGTGTTGATGTCTTAAGTGTGTCTCATTTTTTACACAAAAGATAGTAGCAGTTTTGAAAGCTCTTCATCTTTCCACAGTGTTACAGGGATCTTTCTATCACAACAGCTTTTTTATTCATTAATGCCACAACTTCCCTATTGTTTGCTTTAAATCAGACTTCAAGAAAAAAACAGTGGCTTAAACCAATTTATCATAGTCATCTGACTGCCATAAAACCAAACATCTTAACCGTATCTGCTTTTCATCAATCTCTTTCTTTAGCAATACACAACATTTATCTGAAACTTACTTAAATGAACAAAGGTCAAGGAACAATCCCCATAATGGTGACTTCAAATGAAAGTTATTTTCAAGAAATCATCAAAATTACCTAGCAAACACCTCAGTTAATTCGTAATAAGAACTTTTGCAAACATATGAAAGAAACAAAGGCAAACTGGTTTGTAGTAAGTGACTATGGTAATGCTTTTTGTTTTAAAATGTTATTTTATTTGCAGCTGACTTTTTTCTGCTCTTGTTGTTCCTAAGTGATTCTGCTTGTTTACAGCAGGGGTCCAGTAGTGTTCATTTAACACTGAGGATTTTGCTGTGTATCAAGTTCCTACAATGTTCACCATGGGATTAATTAGTAACTTTTTTTTAAAGAGGATTTTACTGAATAGTTCAGCAACACCATACTAAGCTTTAAATGATGTTCTATTAACATTTGTGAAACTGGACATTTTTATGTTTTTGGATTTTTTTTAAAAATGTGTTCAAATTGTAAAGGATGTGGCACTTCTCATCCAGTGTGCTACCCTCTTTACCCTTTGTTTTGCTAATGTTGGAAGCTCCTGGTTGGAGGATTTAATTTATGAACCGCCGAATTAACAAGTGAGTTGATATACGTGTTCCTGCTACAGTTGATTTTCACCTGCATTTATTCAGAAAGTCCCGTTTCGGCTATCTACAGAAGTGCATGTATTGTGTGTGCATTCTCCATGGGTACACCAAAAATCAATAAATTAAACAAAAGAAAATTCAAAAACCAACACAGATTTCTCTTATTAGACATTTCCTTGTTCATTTAACCAGTGGTTTGATTCGTGGTTTAGTTTTCTCGTGCTTAATACAAACTTATACAATAATTTTAACACTTAAGTTCTTCTTTTTCTGTATAATCCTTCACAGAGTATCTCTTTCAAATAACAAAAAAAAAAGTTAAATAACAAACAAAAAATGCTTTGCATTATACTTAAAAGATGTTGCACACACTTTACCTCATATGACTTCCACATACAGAGCTATTTGCTATCCATGACTAGCCCCTTCATTCAACTTCCAGAGAACAGCTTTCCCTATATCAGGAAACACCAGAATATAATATATAATGGGAAGTGCAACAGGAACCAGGAGCAGGGTAAACGAAAGCAAAACATGCTAATCTTTCATGCTAAAAGTAGCAGCCTAGTAGGCCTCCAGAATGTGACTAGATTAGCAACCTTTGTTGTGCCTACATTTTGTTAGCAGTAACTCTGGTACCTTTATAAAAGTTGGTCAACTCTGTATGATTAAGCTATGTGCCATTTCTGTAGCATTGAGAAACATTAAGTTAAACCAAACGCTCAAAAAATTGAAACAAAACTGCACTACCTGTTTGAACCATGCAGTGCAGACTATTTACCAGCTCAGCAGTTTAAACTAACTTAAAACCAGATGAAACAGACTCAACCTTCTCAAACGCAAAGAAAGTAGGTGAAATCATGTACAAGTTACAAGACTTTTCAATCCACAAATCACCATCCTTGATCCATTACTCTAGTGAGCTGTATTAAACGTACAGTATCGAATTTTTCGCCACTAGGGGTCGCTAACCTATTTACAATAACAAAGGCGTAGTTTGATGACGCAACATTTGCTAAAAATTATGGATCTTGTTGTCAACGTCAAGCCGACCGATCTAATCTATGGATCTAATAATGTTTATGGATGACTGAATACATCGATGCTTTTATCATGACTGTGATATGAAGCAGTTCGGGATTGCTAATAGACAGCTATCAGCTATCATATAAGGAATATGGACATTTCATTCTACCGAACTAACGTTACACGCGAGTGCAGAATTAACGTTACTACTCACAGTCACAGGTCAGTTTATTAGACAAATTAAACTTGTGAGGTAACGCAGCGCTGTTTCACTTGTCTAACATTACACTATCACACTAAACTGCATTTGAATGTATGTGTTAGTTTGTCTGTATGAGACTAGCAGTAAGCTAGATCAACATTAGAATAACATACAGATCATATTCTAACATTTCATCATGTCGAGCTATATAACATTGATTAGTTTTATGTAAATGTGCTCACCTGTTTAATAAAGTACATGTAGAAGCGGTCGAAGTCTCGGACGTGGAGCTCTCGTTTATATACTGTCTATGGGAGCTCTAGGCATCTCGAAAACACCGCGCTGATATTGATTCTCGTTTTAGTTCTCCTTTTGTATCCAAAGTCTGCTTGCCATGGTCCATAATGTTTGAACGAAACAACAACAGCGTGCAAATAGACATTGCGAACTACCGTCAGTCGCTTTGGTTACTATCAGAGGGCTCTGGTTCATAGCTCTGGTTGCCATGGCAGTACGAGCGGAAACCAGGGACAACGCGGATATGACGCCATTGACGGCGACAAAACGGAAATAAAGAAACGGGACGTTTCTCGAATTAAATTACAAATTTCTCCTGGTTTGAAAGTTGTTGGAAACAGTCGGGATAATGTAAGTACACAACTAAAAAAAATATATAACATAGATATAGCCTAGTGATTTTTGCTATTTTTAAAGCAAAAAAGTTACATATTGTGGCTTTAACCATGACATTTTGGCAGAAATGTGGTATAATTATTTTGAATATTACTGCTATTAATAGTGTCATATTTGTTGTATTGAATAGATAAGGGAAGTAAATGAACACAATTAAATTTTTATTATTAAAGTATGGCTGTTTATAATTTTTTCATATTATTAATTTTTCATAATAAATAATATAATATATAGAGCTTTTTAGTTATAGCCATAATTTCCATAATTACCATGACCATGGCAGTGAGGAGCCATGCATTTTTTTTTTTTTTTTTTTTTACTGTAGTTACCATGGTCTAACCTTTTAAAAGTATGGACTGTCGAAGAAGAGCAAACCCTAAGTAGAATTAAAATCAGTGTTTCAAATGTGCATTTCAGTGAGACAAAATATGTAATGTTATGGCTGACTTTAATTTGTGTCCTTTATTGGTCCCCCTATCCCACTGGTGCAAGCAAATAAAGTGCTGGTGCCACCATATGTAAAACTTGTTTGCACCACTCTCATATGCTAGTCCTGCAGTAAAGAAAGATTACCATACATTATTCTATTAGAATACAGGTGGCTTCACACACACAATCGATCAATCAATCAATCAATCAATAATAATAAGATACACATTTTTGTTCAAAACATAAAACAAACATCTGCCTTGATATTAAGATCTATAGACAATATGTGAATCTGCCAATTACAGCTTAAAAACCCTCTCACAAAATTGCCACATATAACGTGTCTCATTATATAGGTGGTTTTGTTTGTAACATCCTCAAAAGAGTCTGTTCTGTCTCTCTGAAACACACTTACACACAAGAAATACATGCTCACACCTGGAGACCAACAAAAGCTTGAGTTGGCCTCTGTGAAGAATGTTTTTAAACAGAGCTTACAACTACTAGACTGTCTGCAAAATGTTTATTTCTTTAATGCGGCAGGCTCCATACTTTATCTACCCCCCGCTTGCTGTGGTCGCCCCACTCACTAGAAAGAACAGCAGTCTGCCATAAAACTTTAGTTTCAACACTTGGCTCACTCACTCATCAGTGCATCAGATGAACTTTTGCATGCTGGCCCAGAAACAGCTCCAGCCAAGCTGCCTAATAAACTGTGCTAACTGAAGCCCCAGAAGACTCTGAAAGACCATCTAGTGGTTGCTAGAAAAACAAAGTCATCTGAGGTTCTAATGATTTTTTTTAAACATGTAAAACGGTTTGTAACCAGTTGGACTATGAAAGAGTCTAAAGATTATGATGGAAAGCAATCTGGCCTACAACAGCCTTACCTTGTGTTGAGCAATTCCACCGACCGGCTTCATGTTCTGTCCAGCCAGAACCATGGACTTACAATCCACACAGGAGCCAATTGTTAACTGCTTGCCATTGTCAATTACCAGGGTCTGGCTGACCCTTGGAGCATAGAGGAACACAGGCAAGCGGTCAACGCACACCGCTTTCAGCCCAAGATGTCTCTTCTTCTCTTTCCTACAGAAGAAGCAGATGAATGTGTTGCAGTTATACTGGCGTGCCCAGGGGCTGCTGGATGGGCCTGATCCTGAGCCCTGACTCTCATGTTGGGTCCACTGGCCCAGAAGGTCATGGTAGCACAGTGCACAGGCAGAAACAAGGCCTGTGGCATCAGCAGGGCGGGCACGGGGAGCGGGAGGGTGGACAGTTAGAAAAGGAAAAAAGGGTTCTCGCTCTCCACAACGCCCCGGAGGGTTAACATGAAGCTGATACTCTGTTCCTCCAGAGAGCTCCTCTCCACACAAGTAACAGATGGAGGTGTGGCTTGTGGTTGTTATGACAGTCTGAGAAAGGGTCGACAGAGGTCCTCTGGGGGGGGATACCAAGACTCCTCCCCTTCCCATGGCCAGGTGGTATCTCTCACGGAACATGCTGAGGGAAGTAATGAGCTCCTCACTTAGACAGAGACAGTACTCTGCCCAGACCCCCTCCAAGATGCTGTGACATGCGACACAGCAGTGTACCTGTCCATTACGCACACTCTGAGCATTTGGAGGGCATTGTAGCTGCTTTATGAATGGGAAATACATTGCACTGCGGGATTTACTTGCACCAGCATGGGTAAATGCCGTCCTGATCTCTCGACCGCAGTCCTTCCCACATAGGTAGCAGGCCTCCCTGTGATTCTGTGGCATGGAGGGGAGTGGGTGGATTTTTGGTAATCCATCCACACATTCAGGAGGAGAAAGAGGGGTTGCAGCGCCAGCGTTGAGGGGCACTACATAGAGTCGCTGGAGAACAGGCACATCTGCTAGCTCGAACCCTCGCCACTGTTGCATCAGGGAAGAGTGGCAAGTGGTACAAACCAGAGTATATCCACCCAGGTTGAGTGGCACAGCACCAGGTGGAGGGGTGTGGAGCCACAGAAAAGGAAAGAATGGTTCGCTGGACGCTCTCTCCTGCTTCTGCACAAACACTCTGAAGCGGCCCCCTGCTGAAAGCTTGATTCCACAAATATAACAGACGCATTCATCAGCAGAAAGACTGGAGTGACATTTAGCAGCTTGACTGCGCTCTATATCAAAGTCTCTCTCATCATCACTGGTGATGTTAATCTCGCAGCTGTCAGTCACGTCCAAATCACCGGTGGACGCATGTATCCACTGCTTATTACACGTAATGATGCCGTTATCCTGCAGGGGTGTGCGCACAGACTGACTGTCATACTGCTGGACAGCCATGGACACAGATGAGTGCGATATGTGATTGATCATTTTAGTCGCACGCCGATCTGATTTGGGTACGTCCTGAGCTGTGTAAACTCTGGTCGGATATCGCGCTGACTCAGGGCTGCTTTTAACACTCATTGCGCTCTTTCTGCCGCCTTCTCTTGAGGCTTTATTAGACGCACGGAAACCTGTGGCATTACTGCTATTCATGCACGCTGACAGGTCCAAGTCCTGCTCGGACAAGTCATTATCAGAGAAGGAGGACATGTCCGACTCATTGGCGTCATAATTACTAACGCTCATTCTCCGCTCAAGATCGTAGGAAATGTTCCGTAAATCGCACTGGTATGGTCTCTTAAGCCAGTACATGCGCTTTTCTATGGGCGTCCTGTTGCGCTCGAATGAGTTCCACTGTTCGCGCAGGAAGCAGTGGCACACGGCGCACACCAGAGCGTCCCCATCCGGACCGATCTCCGGCGCGCCTGGAGCCGGGTCCTGGCCTTGCAGGAATGGGAAAAACGCGCTATCCTTTTCTCGTTGGTATTTTACCTGTAAGCTCAGCTCTTTTCCCGGGGTCACTCCGCTCCCACAGATGAAGCAGTGGATGAAGAAAATCCCGTTGCGCTCGGGGATGCACACGCTGCCGGACAGAGCGCTCTCCTCCCCGTGCAAAGACGAAGCCATTCGCTGTAGCGCCTTGGAGGTCGGCGTGAGCTCCGGATCGTTCATAGTTTCATGCGCAAAAGTACTTCAGTATCACAAGCAGCGTGATTTTAAAGCCAGTTAGCATTCTTTGTGCGTTTTCTCACATATGTAGCGCCATTGATCCCGCGGGGGGGAAAACTCGTTCACTCCGCAAACTCACTCGCTCCGCCGATTTCTGATTTGTGTTTCAGTGTAACAATCCAGAAACGCACATTTGGACCGTCGTCTGGAGTCACATCCTTATGAGGCGGCGTAATCCGTGTGCTGTTAGAGAGTAGAAAATCTTAATAAAGTTGCCTGGCGAAGTTTCCTCACACCAGTTTGTGGCTGTGAGACGACTGAACTGAACACAGCGCCATCTCTCTCACTCACTCAGTGTCACACACACACACACACACACACACACACACGTTTGTTTCACTAGCCTATAGTTACGACATCTCATAGACTTCCGTTGTTTTTATATTAGATTCATATTTTCGCCTGAAACGAAAGTGTGCAAAACAATGATTTGGCCCGTTAGACCCAAGTCTTTTTTAACTAGTGAAGTCTGGCACACTAGTTGGTGTTCAACAAGTTTAACTATTAATGGGGGCATTTTTTTAATAGTGATGATGACTGACATCTCATTGACTTCTATAGTTTTTTTATATCATGTGAATGATACTATTCTTCTCTAGCCTAACCACCCTACCCCTAAATATCACAGAAACCTGAGTAACGCACTATATTTAAATATAAACACGATTTGGCCACAGGTTTTACAATCACTTCTTATGCAATCATGCTAGTCAGATGTAAAACATTTCAAAAATGATTTTGGTCAAGCTCTGGTTATAAAATGTTAGCATTTATGAAACAAAATTTAACAAAATAGTGTTAAATAGTGTTAACATGTACATTAAAGTTTTATATATATATATATATAACAGTATAAATGTGTTGTCAAAGTCTGTGGGAAAAGACCCATTGTTGGTGACATAATCATCACATCTGGATTCACTGCTCTCATTCAGAATCCAGTCTCTGCTTGTAAGGATGTAGTAGCCTACTCATTTAATATTATTAATAACAGTTATCGACAAAGCTTACAGCATGAGATTCAGTGTTGTGACATCCATAGTCTTACGGAATTGAAAAACATATTGTGCACAAACTGTTTTGCTCAAAATGTTTAAACAACTGTGTAATTTATACAGCTGATTTGTCGTATTATTTTATTTGATGTGACCTCTTAATAGCTTGTTTTGTGATGTTCAGAGATGATCTGTTAAATCGGAATATTATGCTGATTGTCACCATTGTTGAGATATACTGTAGGCTGATTGTTGATGCCTGTGTGGCAAATCCCAAATGGCACACTTCATATGCGCTTATGGCTTTGAGGATTTACGATGTCCCTGTGTGCAAAGCTGAAGTCCACGTTCATAGAGTGGCCTATTTGTGATTTTAGAAGGGTGCTCAACAAGAATATCTCATTGTCACAACACTACTGTTCTTACACTGTCAAGTCAAAGAATCATGTCATGTCATTTTGCCAACATCGCTTGGCGGCGGTTGGCTGCATGGATGAGAAAGTAATGACCAGGGTCTTCTGTCTTGTATGGCCAGCTCCTGACAAACCGTAAAGTCACAGAGTTGATGTATAATTACACAAAACACTTTTGATCAGGCAACTTTGTAATGATATCATCATCAATAAGTAATCAACCTCACCTGATCTCATTTAATTTGTCTTCTTACAACACATAAAGTGTTCTTTAAACTGTTTTAAACGCCAGATGTAAAATTAACATGAAAAGTCAAGGATCAATTGTCGGATACATTGGCTGATTCAGAAAGACGGAGAGTAGGATCCAAATGCAGTTCTAGAAGTTTATTAACAAAATAACAAAAGTGAATCCAGGCAAAGGCAAAAACAGAGTACATCCAAACACAGCGAAAAAGGGCAGGCAGAAACAGAACTGAAAACAATGCACACTGTACATCCACAAAGGACAACACCAGAGGCCTGTTGCATGAAGCTAGTTAAACATTCTCAGAGTTTTAGAGTAGGTTTAAGTTAATTGAGAAATAAAATCTATTTATGAGATAATTTTTTTAAGCATCTTCACTTTACAGCATTTTTACACAAGTGCCTAAAACTTTTCACAGTAGATTTGCAGGTAGGTTTCCTCAAGCCTTGGAGACGTTGCCGCAGTTTTTCTGGATTTAGTTTGTATCAGTTTTTTCTGTTTCTTCATGGAACCCCATAAGATATAACATCAATTAAATTGGAAGATCAGACCACAAATGCCCAGTATAAGTTGTCTTTTTTTATACTGTTACAGCGAATGTCGAATGTTGAGTTTATGGGCCCCATTGACTACCATAGTATGATTTTTTTTTACTGTGGAAGTCAATGAGGCCCATCAAATGTTTGGTTACCGACATTCTTCAAAATATCTTCTTTTGTGTTCAGCAGAAGAAAGAAATTCACACAGGTTTGGAACAACTTGAGGCCGAGACAATGATGACAGAATTTTCATCAGAATTTTCAGCTTCAGAACCCTGTGAATAGAAAAGAGGGGGATGATAACCAAGGCAACACATAAACAGAAGAAGCCCAGTCAAAGACACACGCAAGGAGTTGTGAGAGTATTCAGCCTACATCAGCTACTGACTCCATGTAGTGCGGTTAAGGGAAGCCAAATATTGGAGCATCTGCTCAAAATCCTGGTTTGCCTGCTCTGCCTGGCTATTGGATTGTGGAACCTCAACGACACACTGGCGGTGGCCCAATCTGCTTGCAGAATTCCTCTAAGAAATGTCTAAAACCACATCATCTGGAAGACCATATAGCTCGCCTCAAGAACAAAGAGCAGACTTCCATTAGGGCTCGCCTGAGGTGAGGTATAATCAGGATGGGGGCAGAAGAAAAGGTAAACTAAACAGATAAAATGCATGCAGATAAAAAAATAAAAAAAATGTCTGGGTGTCTGTTTCTTTCAGCTTTCTGTCTTGTTGCAGGATTTTGTTGCAGCTTCTCGTTCAAGGCTTGTGGTCACGTGTTGCAGACCAGGATCGGTTTCTGATAGTAATGCAATGTCTTCTGCAAATTCAAGGTCTGTACGCTGGTATTTGTTCTTCCACAGGATACTAATGTGTGGGCATGTCATTCTCATCATTATACTGATTGGCTTCATCACTGTCTCCTCTCCACCAGTAAGCTGGTGTGTGGTGGGCGTTCTGGCGCAATATGGCTGCCGTCGCATCATCCAGGTGGATGCTGCACATTGGTGGTGGTTGAGGAGATCCCCCTTCTATGTAAAGCGCTTTGAGTGCTGAGAAAAGCGCTATATAAATGTAATGAATTATTATTATTATTATTATCATGACAATGTCCATGGCTAGCAGGAACAGAAATGGAGATAGGACGCAGCCTTCCTGCACACTGGTGACGATGTTAAAATCTATGAACCCGTTTTCTATCTTGACGCAGCAGCTGGAATTTTAGGTACAGGTTCCGGAAGATACTGATGTTCTGCAGGGAGTCTCCATAGGATCTCGTGATTTCCCTGAGAGAGTCCCTATGGAAACTATTGAAGGCCTTCTAAAAGTCTGTAAAGATGATGACCAGTGGCGCCAAATGAAAATTTGGTCACTGCAAGATTGTCCCATATGGAACCCAACTTGCACTTTGCAGACGTTGCAGTAGGATGATGCTGCAGACCGTCTAAGACTGAGAGCATCATTATGCCTCGCCAATTTTTGCAATCAGCCAATTTATTACTCTCTTTGGTAGTTTAACAATCAAACCTTTTCTTCTGTCCCTGGGGACACATTAAGCTTGTCAGCGCTCATTGAACAGTTTACTTAGCATGGCCACTCGCTGTCGCTGCCTTGCATCAGCAGTTTGGCATCCAGCCCTTGAGCCTTGCTGCTCTTCAAGGCTTGTATCACTTTCCTTACTTCATTGGCCAGGATGTTAATCAAATCTATGAACCTGTATTCTCCATTGCATACACAGCATGTTCATTAGATCAGTCTTTCGCAATTCTGTTCCTAGAAGTATACCAAGAGTACATATTTTGGATGTCACCCTAATTTGATCCATCCATTTCAGTTCTCAGGTATGTTTGAATAAAAAGAGTTTATCAACAGTACAAAAATATGTACTGTCGGTGTGCCTCTAGGAACAGAGTTGGGAAACACTGCATTAGATCACACTGCCCCACATGCATCTACATGCTCTGGAGACACAGTCCTTCTCTTCCCGTGAAGTAGCCCAGATAGGTTGCCATGGCCCCATGAATTCCCAGGGTCAGATGCAACAAGAGGAATGTGAGGACTCAAATGCAAAGTTCAAATAACCTCTTTATTTGAGGCAAAAAAAAGGCACAACCCTGATTAAGGAAAGTATCCACAATGAACATTAAAAAATGAACACACAGGGTGCTTCTCAATACTCAAATTGATTCTTCCTCATTTCCTTGCTCCTCCGTCCACCAGAATGTGACCCAGAAACCGATCAAAGTAAACCATCTTGAAGGACATCTCAATTCTCTAATTGCACCATTAGGAGACGAGGAACGAGGAGTGAGGAAGCTTCCAGAAGAGACTATGGGTGCTTCTCATTTCTTATTTGTGCATCCTTGTGTCCTTTCCTCGCTTCCTTTCCTCGTGTCTCAGCTCCACCCCCTGTAGGGTGCAAGGGAAGGCTGCAAGGGAAAAAAAAGGACAGAGGAGTCGAAAGAAAGCTTATTTGTATATTGGAATATTCTTGATCACTCGAGCGTCACTTTAAAGCGTCATCAGCTGCGCTCAAAGGATCTGCCCTTATGTTGTTAAATGTAGTTTTTTTAAGAAATTAATAAATAATAAAGATAAAGCAAGATTCCCTATTGATATATGTGTGTGATATATTGTTTATTTAAACTGCAAAGGTTTCAAATTATTGTGACAGAGAATTTATATGTGCGTCAGGTTTCTCGACAAGAAAGACTTGTCATACACCTGACCAAACACCACATATAATACACCTGTGCATCCTCACTCATAGTTCCTCTGGAAGCTTCCTCACTCCTCGTTCCTCGCCGGTGCAATTAGAGAATTGAGATGTCCTTCAAGATGGCTGAATTCGATCGGTTTTCATGTCAAAGGCTGGAGGAGAGATGAACGAGGAAAGGAGGAAGCATCAATTTGAGTATTGAGTTCTATGCTGAAGTGTTTTTTGTCAAAAGACCTAACACATATATAGATTATCCTCCCTTTTCACATCTGTCAAAATCATTCTAATTTATGTTTTACCTTTGCAGTTTAAACCATACATCTCAAATATTTCAAGGGGGCATCTTGCTTTATTTTTATTTATACAGACCCACCCGAAGGGCGAAGGGATGGTGAGAAGGGTAGGTGAATGATGGTGAGAAGAGACGGCAAAAAGATGTTAAAAGCAGGCAGATGGGACCCTGGAGGCGTAGATGGTGGAGCTGAATGGAGTTGCCTGGGGGTCGAGACCCAGAGCACAGCATGGATGCCTACAGTGGAGTTGCAGGAGGGAGGAGCCATGATGTTACAGTGGCCGACGACATCCGGGCGATGACTTGTTCGGGCGAGGCTGGGGGTTGCATAACCTAAGGCTTCACATCACAGCAAGGTGTTCCCGGGGAAGATGATGGGCTGCAGACATCCAGCAGAGGCGGGGCTGAAGGACTGGCTGAGATTTGCGGTGAAGGTAACAAAGGTAAGCTTGCTCACACCCCTGGTCAAACTCACTCTGGGGTTCCGGCTCTGGAGCGATGGTCGGTACAGTCCTTTCCTCTTCGGGCTCTGGCTCACTCATCGTGGTGGGCAGTCGTTATCCGTCTGTGCTGGGCTCTAGCGAAATCTCCGCTGTCGAGGGTGGTAGTTGGCTGGGCTCTGGGTCTAGCTGTGTCCTGTATCAGTGAGAGACGTTCTCTAGACACCTGATGATGGCCTCCCTCTAGTCAAGTCCTGAGGTGTCTGGGAAGTCTACAGGTTGAGGTAGTTGGCCCCGATCCAGAACAACGGTTTGAGGGTCTCGTCATCATCATAGGGGAAGGTGACGGCAAGATGGCAGAATTGTTCCGGTCTTCTGTTACACAGTATTCCACAGACAGAAGAAGTTTGATAAAAAATAATACAAATAATACAAGAGCGGTAGCAAACACTTCAGCGTAAGTGTGACCGGACAAATGAGAACACAGCAACTTAAATGTAGACCAAAGAGGCTAAATAATGACACATAGCTGAACTAAGATAACTAATCATATCAGTAACCATGACAAAAAAAGAGAAGCAGGAAAATCAAAGGAACATAGAAACTAGAGAATACAAACTAAAGTCCATTATAACAACACTGACTGAACATAATTGTGACACTGCACTTGCCATTATTTTTAATCGAAGAAGACCAAGTGTTTTATCCAAGCACCAATGGCAAGGAAAGCCCCTTATACTTGGGAGTGGCCACGTATGAGATCTTTCTGGGTGTTGAAAATTTATGGAAATTCTTTGTTGTTTAGAATCCAGTTTTCCTATAATTCTTTTGTCTTTTATGATTGTAATAAAGAACTCTGTCTCGTCTTCTGTCCAAACATACCGCGCTATCATTAAAGAATGATCGACTTTTACGTAGGCCAGGTAACCAGTAGGCCAAATGCGAAAAAACTGTTTCCATTGCAGTTTTGCGAAATATTCCTTTTTCGAATTGCCTGAAAAACCAGCTCTTGTGAGCGTACATTTTTGTGATATATGGGATTTTTGCGAAATTGACGTGTTTCCATTGAGCGTATTTTAAATTCGCAGTTTCACTTTGCGCAATTTGGAGGGTAATGGAAATGCACCTACTGTTCATTCCCACCTTGGAAATTAGTATAAATTCATGATATTTTTAATAACAATCTCTTAATCCTTAACAGAGGGTTATGTTCTGTTTTCTTTCTTTTTTTTTTTTGTTGCATGTTTCCTTTATTCTAGTTTTCCCGCTTGTCTGATTCCCATGTTTGTTGCCTTTTTTTACTGATTTAATTACACCTGATCTGAGTTGCATTAATCATCCCTGTGTATTTATAGCCTTGATTTGGATTCATTCATGGTTTGTTCTCATCTATGTATGCTTGGTTGTTCTGTTCCTGTGGTTTCATGGGTGATATTCCTGAGTGTTTTGGTTCCTTTGAGTTTTGTAATAAAGAAGTACTGCTGCATTTAAATCCAACCTTCTTATTTTAGTTTTTTTTGCAACCAATTGTGACAGAAGTAAAAAAAAATGTTTTTCTTAATTTTCTCATAATACACATTGTTCAATGATTCTCAAACGAGTTGTTGGATGAATCAGTCTCTCTAAATCCCTCTAAAAAAGGCTTTCCCAGAGCCTCCTCTGCTCTGATTGGCCAGATGGCCCAGTCTGTTTTGATAGGTCTTCTGAGTACTGCGCCTGTCGGAAGCTACACACCCATTACTATAACTGAACGTCAGCTCTGTCCTGATGCTATTGATTGAACTGTAAAGACATTAACGAAGACGTTTTACCATGTCTGGTTTACCATGTCCATGTTTACCATTTTACCATATCAATCCGAGTGCGAACTAGTTATTCAACCCAAACCTCCATCGCAAGGACAACTTAAGCAGGACGTATGCATATGTTCGCCCAGCACTAACGTGAATGACTGATGTAACAAACATTTGTAAAACAAATCTTGCTCCATCCTTTATCTTTACTCAAAGTAGTAAGAACGATATTAGATATGCATAAGAATGCATAATAGACACAGTTTTAGTTAATAGTGCACAGCAGCTTAGCAGAAGTATTTCAGTAAGACAGTAATAACGTCCGTTATAGCCGGAAAAACTTTCACAATATAAAAGACAAAACTAAGTATTTTGAACACCTGGTATAAAATATATAGCCTGACTACGTCAGACTTCGTACTTCCGCTCAATTTCAGTTCGCTTCTGTACTCAGTCTGAGATAGCGACCTATCTCCCAGTTTTCCTCCGGCCTCAAAACAGCTGGCCAATCAACGAACAGAGGGCGGGCTGAGAGCCGTGACGTAGACGCTGATTGTACCGTGGATGCGTAGATTTACTTCACATAATCTGCAAAAGTCGTTCACAGCCATGTTCACTCCGATTTTTCTCTCGATGGTTTTGTTTTCACATCATACATGTGTTTACAGTGGAAGTTCGATGCGGCTGAGCCGGCGCATAACACACGTCATAACCAAACGTTATGTGATTGGCTTACGGGTAACCAATGATTTTAAACTTCAGACAATTATGGTTATGGTTTCGAAAAACCATAATAGGGGCAACAAACACAGCATACTGCCAAGACTATACTATTTCCACCACCTTTCTGCATTGTCCTGAGTTCACCATGCACCCCTGGATATGTAAACAGAGCACATAACTGCTGAGTGTAGGTGACAGGTATAACTCTTAGTAATATTTCTTATTTTGAAGTGATGTGATGTATTCAAAATTTAGCAGTAGGCTACCATGTTTTCCGAATAGTCAAGCCAAGTCACCTTTATTTATATAGCGCTTTTTTACAATAC
The DNA here is from genome assembly GCF_965113295.1 of Leuciscus leuciscus. Lineage (NCBI taxonomy): Eukaryota > Metazoa > Chordata > Actinopteri > Cypriniformes > Leuciscidae > Leuciscus > Leuciscus leuciscus. The sequence continues at coordinate 15,744,082 of NC_138734.1, read as the reverse complement.
AGATTGTTTCAAAGCAGCTTTACAGAGATAACAGGAAAATAATGCTACAAAGAACGAACAAATATGATTATGATTCAGGCAGCATTATAGGTCAGAAGTCAGATTGGATTGGAACAGTCAGAATATTATCCAGTTTCAGTGTCAGATCAGTGCCGATGGCTGTTGTGTCGATGAGTCTAGTTTACACAATCTCTGCTGACACTTCCGGGATGCGTTGTGGTCGTGTCTAGGCGCAGGTCCTCCATCTGATCTGGATACGGCCCTGATCCGGCTGACTACATCACACATTAAAATACACACAATAAATGTGTACACAAAAGAATACACACAATAAAATTAATACATTACCCTTAATTTAATTGTAGAAAGTTTTTACACATTGAGGCTACATTTAGGCTATTTCTTTTCAATTGAATCAGTTTAGTTTAGTTTAGATAATTAAATTAAATTAATTTACTGTAGTATGTTTAACATTTGTTTTTAAATTAATTTACTGAAGTTTAATTAATTCAAAGACTGGTATCAGTCACTGAGTGAAGCAACTAGACTCTGGCGACCAGGCACAATGTACAGTAGGCGGCGGTAATGCTCTAAAGCAGTGAGCGGCCATTAAACATCAAGAAGAAGAACTTGAGCATTAGCAAGAGCAGCAAGAGATGACTTGATTAACCAATACAAAATTAAGTTGCTGGATCGCCGCTTTTAAACACAAAACGTATATATATTTGCCATCTTAATACATGTACGAGTGAACATATTGTCATGTACTGGTTTCGAAATGTGAGGCGATATAATTCCATGTTATTGGGAGGCAGGTAAGATTAGGTAAATAGAGTGTAACTGACATTTCATTAATTCCATTTTTAAATATTCATAGTTGCTGCAAGTCACGGTTTAAATTGTATGCGCTTAGTATCAGATTTCTGCCAACATTATGAGGTGTTTGAAGATGTGCGAATTGTTCCGTTGATGTTGTTGTTATTTTTGTCTTGTCTTTTTTTCTATCGCTTTAGTATGTTGGGATTGTTGATAATGGTTAGCATTGTTTGTTTAGATATTAATTTATGATGTTCATCCACTGACTGAACACAAAAAGCTTCAATTAGATGACATTGATATATAATGCACCTGTATAACGCTCTCTGGGATTATAATACTTATTTTATATAACTTCATAAACGTGATTAATTTATTTATTTGCATATAAACATGTCATTAATATAATATATCTATATATTTATGCATATTAATTATTTTATTTTAATACAGGGCAGTGGAACTCCAGGACTGGATTTGAAGAACCCTCCAGTAGGATGACTAAAATGAGTTTTGTGTAGAATTTGCTTTCATTTATTTCAAACCTGTCCTAGGCCATAGGTTGTGTAAACAATGCTGAAGTGGTTTTCGGCAGATGAGTCCGGCTCTGCTCATGGAGTGAGTATTAAACATGCTTTTGATAAAATATCTTATAATGCAGATTATTTTTCTTGTCTCTTCCTGGGAGTGTTTAATGTTGGAATGTCTAGGAGTGAACTGCATCTTTTATTCAGAAATAATTATAAATGTGTCATGTCAACGTATTTATTTACTTGGTGAGATGCCGCATAATAATCTAGTCATCCGATTATTATCACAAAATAAACCCCTTCAGGGTAACGCAAGACCCCCAAAACACACCTTCCACAGTGGGATCCTGATCACCCTGGGTGATTTATGATAATAACCTTCTGAGTGTATATTATCCGTTATGTTCATGGTCATTAATATATCCTTTGCTTGTCTCAGGCTCCTGGCTCCCCGTCGGTGGACACAGGCACCGATATTAGATTTTCTGAGATCACTGAGCAGCTGACGCAAATGCAGGAACTTGTGGCTCATCTAAAAGAGTTGATCAGGGAGAAGGATGCAGCACTCGGCAATAAAGATGAACAAGTCAAGGTAACTTTTCAATTCTGAAAAATATGTTCAGTGGCCTGATGCCCACTGTTTTTATTTAGTTTAATTCAAAAATGCATTAAGATGCTGTTCAAACATACAAATACTTGAAACATGTTTTTAAGAAGAGCTCTGTCCTGCTCATATTGCCCATCCCCCTCGAAGTGCAGAGCAGGATATATGACAAAACATCTTTGGGAGGAAATAAAGTTAAACTTGGCTTAGTTCCAAAATGTTGTGTAATTTCTAATGCTTTCCGTGTTCTTGGACTTTTAATGTTTAACTTGTATAACACTTTTACAATTTATAAATGGTAAAATCCTAAATTGCACAAGAATTATAGCCCCAAGGAGCAAAAAAAAAAAGACTAAAACTAAAAAGCCTTCTGTCAGCATCTCCATTATTTTCAATGGCTTCTGCTCGGCTAGCGCGATTACCCTGAAAGTCTGTCATCTGGATGCTGACAATATTGCTCATTGCACTTTGTTCAGGGAGCAGGTGTCACATGACACATGATGTGGCACATAAAAATGTCTTCTCAGTCTCAGCGTACACACAGAACCACATCAATTAAATATAAAACAACATACCAATGCAGTTTTACTCTAGATCCTTGTGTGCATGGCGTGCGGTTAAAAGCGGCATACAACTAATAATAATGATAATAATAATATGTTTATTTTTTATAGCGCCTTTCAAGAACCCAAGGTCGCTTCACAAAATAATACAAACAGTTGACAGACAAAGAGACAAGCAATCTGCTTATTATAACAATCAGACAAGCAGAAAAGCAGATGGAGACAACCAATAACTACAAATAATTAACATGTGAAGTTGTATAATCAAAGAAAACATAAATGTCGATAAAGTAAGCATGTAACATAAAAAATGAAAAAGTGGAAGACATAGAAATAGAGAGGAAAATAACAGGCATGACAGGCTTTATAAACTAAACTAATGTTAAAAGTTTAAACTGGATGTGATTGACCAAAGGAAGCCAGTGAAGTTGGTAAAGGATTGGAGTGATGCGTGCAGATTTTTTATTATATGTAAGTCAAGTCAAGTCACCTTCATTTATATAGCGCTTTTAACAATATAGATTGTTCCAAAGCGGCTTTACAGTGATAATTGGAAATTAAAGTAACAGAGATTGTTTTGGCTTTATAGCAGCTCTAGAATAAAGTTATTGTCCAGCTAAAGTTAGTTTTGATTGAATCACTTCCGTCGCAACGATCATTAGTTATTAACTTAGAGGCCGCTAACACGACACCGTTCTAACAGAAAACTCTTAAGTTCTCTCTGCGCAAACTTTAAAAAACGCGAACCTGTGAGAACGCTGATGTCGTGCACATGCGTATTACGAGTTCAGTCTATAGGTATGCATGTTTGAATATACAGTATGTGCGCAGGCGTGTAGTCCTTCCCTACAAACCAACCCTCAACAAACTACTTGTCTGGCCTTAAAATTTATAATACAGAATTTTATCGCTTCCGCATAGCCACGCAAACCGGAATTATCATACATCACATACACATACACATTATCACATACATCTCACATACATCTCACTGGATTATTACAATTAATGGCAAAAGGAATGTTTGGAAATGTAAACAGATTTTTCCTATTGACACACTATAGCAAAATATATAATAAAACAATGGCTTAAAGCAATTATTTTTTTTTTTTGGGTGAAAATACTAACTTGCTTAAGACTTTTGCATAGTACTGTGTGTGTGTGTGTGTGTGTGTGTGTGTGTGTATACTGTACATATGCTGTACTTATTCAAGCAACCAGTTCTTTATTTGCTGTTGTGTTGCAAATGAGCAGAGACAGTCCAAAACAGGTGTGACACTTCATTCAAGTAAAAATTAATAAATGACAAGATATGGACATTAGGTTTCCAACCGACAGCAATGTTTTGTAAATACAATAAGGATTAGTTTATATTTAAGTTATACAGTGAAGAGTGCAGCATTACTTAACATTTAATTATTTTATTCAGTTTCTGTACCTGAATACTATTGTTATACCTGCCTGTTTTTATTTATTTATTTGTATCTTTGTTCTATTGTATTTATTTGTGGCTATTGCTTGTAATTTGATTATTTGTCTTATTTTATTACTGACTTTAATTTTCTTCAACCTCCTATATGTGTAAACATCAATGACATTTTCCATTACATGACCCCTACAAAAAAAAAAAAAAAAAAAAAAAATTCATTCCAGATTGAATTATCACATATTACAAATTGATTCACAATATGTTTTTATCACTCTATAATTGCTGCTATATTTAATATATTAATGTTTAAATAAGAAGTTCTCTAGCTCTGCTTGATCTATTCCAGAGGCTTGTGCATGAGTTGTGATGTCTTTAACTCAAGAGTAAATTTCACGCTTTTAGGAGCTTCTAAAAATCAGTCTCTGGAATAAGATGAACTAGAATGAATTGAAATTTAATGCGATTTTCAATTTTTTTATTAAAATTCATGTCTGTATTTAAAGGGGATAGTTCACCTAAATTCTGTCATAATTTACTCACCTATGAATTTTATGTATGAATTTTTCTTCAGTTGAAGTTAAAGGAGGAAATTTAGAATATGGGTAACCAAACAGTTAATGGACCATTGAGACTTCCATAGTATGAAAAAAAAAAAAATATATACTCATTGGTGCCCCACAACTGTTTGGTTACCAACATTCTTCAAAATATCTTCTGTTATGTTCAGCAGAAGAAAGAAATTCATACAGGTTTGGAACAACTCAAGGGTGAGTAAATGATGAAAGAATTTTCTTTCTATCCCGATAAAGGGTTAGTTGACCCATAAATGAAAATTCTGTCATTAAGTACTCACCCTCATGTCGTTCCAAACCCATAAGACCTGGTCAGTATTGGCTGGCGCCTGCGTCAGCAACACACGCATAGTGCTCACGTGAACAGTGTCAGAGACTCACACAGAAGAGAAGAAATTGTTTAATAAAGTTTTTTTTCTTTTTTTTTTTCGAACAATAAGTATTCTCGTTGCTTCGTAAAATTAAGGTTGAACCACTGTAGTCACATGGACTATTTGAACTATGTCTTTACTACCTTCCTGGGCCTTGAAAGTGGGGATTACTTTGCAGTCTGTGTCGGGTCAGAAAGCTCTCGGATTTCATCAAATATATCTTAATTTGTGTTCTGAGGATGAACACAAGACGAAGCGGGTTTGGAATTTGTTGTGTGAACTATCCCTTTAATGGGTGTCTGGTCTGTTAGGACTGCAGCAGTATGTGTGGTAGCAGGAGTATGATGTGAATATAATGTTATTATAATGTGTAACTTCCTCAATGATCAGTGTCTGTTTGTATGTTTTGTGCACACATAAGGACATTAAATAGTCAGTCCTCTACACTTTTAAGTCTGTGGTGCTCACGTATATCTTATTCGATTTGTTATGTGACTTGTATGTGTTTTTTTTTTTATTTGGTAGGAGCTGATAGAACAAATGCAACTCTTGCGGAGCGAGAGAGAAAACTTTCAGTCAAAGCTGGAGGCAGAGCGTCACATTACTCGGGCTCGGGTCAGAGATCTAATGGAGAAACATGAGGCTGAGCTCCTCAGGGCTGCTAATAAACACGAGGCTGAGATGTCAGAGAAGGAGCAGGCCTTACGCAGACAGCTTGAGACTCTTCAGCGCTCTATATCACTACCTGCAGACGCCTCAGCAAACCAATCCACCTGCATCACAGCTCAGAGAGTCACAGATCTGCAAGGTAGTCAACTATGCCACATACTTACTGAATGTCATCTGCAGTTTGACCTTTGTTTCTCAAATGACCTTAAACCCCTGTCCCATCCCAATGACTTTTCTGGTTTAGACACCAATAAACATGTTCTTAGTAGTTCCACCGATATTTTCTGTGATTTTGTCAATAATAACACTAATTTGACAATATTTTGTGTGTTTTTATTCTGGTATCTTGGCTGTTTTCGGCCTTTTGAAGACAGCTGACTCCCAAAACCTTTTATATTCTGTGCTGTAGTCCGTTAGCTGCAGTGACAGAAATTAACTTTTCCACTATGAGGCATTATTTGCCCCCATAACTGATTTCCAGGGGATTTTTTTGCCTTTAGTAGGGCAGTTCTTTTTTCAAACCTTATTAGATGAATCAGAATCAGATAAATGCCCATTTATTTTGTGGGCCAATTTTAGGATTTCTTTGTCCTGTCACTGCATTGTTGAATCTCTCAGTGGCTTGGTTTTTATATTTCTTTCTGTTCTCTTCTGTCCAATTTAGCTAAAGTGAAACTGAAAGATTCCGAAGTCAGTAAAGCAGAGGCAAAGTTCTTAAAGATGAAAGCATGGTCCAAGTCTCGGATTAGGCAGCTCGAGCAGGAACTCAAAAAAGTTCAGGTGAGAAAGTATTTTGCATTTTTTGTCAGATTTGCATGTAAACACTCAGCTAAATTTAATTATCTTCTTTCTGTTTTTGACTTCAGTCTGGAGTATATCTTGATATGTCCCCTGACATCACGTCCCTACATGGTCGCATTACTGAATTGCAAGAGGAGAGAGAGGAAATGCTCAGCAAACTGGAGCTTTACGAAGATATGAAGGCAACAAATGGTATAAATAAGTGGAACCAGTGTTTCAGTGTTTGAGCGAGGGCTAGTATTATAGACCAACAATTAAAATATCAGGTATATTATAATTATATGCACTGTTTTTAATTATTGGGATATATGCATGAAAGTGATGCTCCTTTTTGACACATATATTTGTAGAATTTTTAATTTCATAAAAAAGTCACTTAATGCATCAACCAATTTATATACTATGAACAAACTTCATGAAAGCAGCCCCAGTGCTGGAAGAAGTTTCTATAAAATCTCAAACCGATGGGACCAGATTGTTTATACCCATTGCAGAATAGGCCATTCCAGGATGACGCACAAGTTTTTAATACTAGGAGAAGATCCACCAAAATGTTCTTTCTGTCAAAACTCTTTATCATTGAAGCATGTTTTATTAAATTATTCTGGTTTTAACCCTGTGAGAAACCTTTTTTATTCAGTTAACTCTTTTGAAGAAGTTTTTAACAAAGTTAACCCAAATATAGTTTGTTTTTTTACAAAAATAAATGGTAACCTGATATAGTTTTACCATAATTTTTTCTTGCCATGAAAATAGCCACAAACAAACAAAATGCATCAACCATTCGATTGGACTAATCACTTCCAAGTTCTCGAGAATGTGGGTACTTGTGTCTATCCCTAATTTGCATGTTGTCTTATGGTAAGATTTTGTTGTATTGACAGATGAACTGCAGAAACAGCTTATGGAATATAAGGAACAGCAGAGGAAGATGCAGGTTGACCTTGAGCAGGTGACCAAGAGAGCAGCATCACAGGCAATGATTTATTTATTTGACTTTTTTACTTGTATGACTTTATTATAAAAGCAATGATTAAACCACTGTAAGGGACAGCCATTTCCAGTTTTATTTAGCATTTGTCACTAGAGTGTTCAATTGGCACTTTTAAAAGTTAACAATAGTATTTAACTAGCCTCACTAGTCATGTGAAGTGGGTTGAATTGTGTATACAGTATATGTATATTTCTGATAACAGGGGAGTGAGACCTGCAGCATGGATGATGTGCAGGTGATGGAGTGGCAAGAAATGGTTACCATGGTGACGGAGGCAGAGAGGGTTCAAGATCAGGGTCACGAGAAGAACGTCATGTCCTTCAGAATAAGCCACATCGAGGAGGAGAGAGAGGGTGAGGATGCATATGCTATACATTCATAGATTCTACCTAAAAAGTAATGACAGCTGTTAGGTAGATAAAGCAGAAAGCATGATCAATTGTGACATAATCTACATGTGCATGTCTACACGGTCAAGTGCTGCAGTGTATACCAGTGACATTTTATTAGCTATATTAAAATCACAGTGCTTTTTAGGTAGTAAGACTGAAATAGTATTTTCTTGTAAAACAGCCCTTAGTTGCTTTGACAGCCCTTTATTGTGTGTTTTAAGCGAGCCATACTTCGAGCACCTCAGTGGCTATGATACCTCTCTTGTCTGTTGTTCAGTTCAGTGAACCACTTTGAGACATCTGAAACAAGAATGAAAACCCACCAAGGGTCCAACTTCTTGACAATTTTTGTAAGAAACACAAGCACATTAACATGCTGTACTTACAGTCCTGTACTGTACTGTACTGTACTTGTGCGTCTAGTGTCCTTGCTTCTATGGTGAGCAGCATGAGACCACACGTTTAAAAGATGCGTTTCTATATTGTGTTGTTTATTATTTTGCTATTGCCAACATAACTTAGATTTAAATGAACGTTTTGGTGGAGCAGTCTTCATAAACTTGAAACTGTAATTCATAAGTTTTCATCATTGATTTCATATCAATTTGACACCTGATTGCTTTTGCTCTGGTTTGTCTGTTTTGTTGGCACATCCCACCTCTCCCGGAAGGTCCGGGAGTCTCCCGCATATTAATAGCGGCTTCCTGAAGGCCACATATTATATGCAATATCCCAGAAATCGAGAAAGCCTGTTTCCACCTGGTATTAAGATGCTAAGTGGTCAGCCAAGATGCATTACCATTACTCCTGGTAGTATCTTGTGTTTCTAATGCATTTTCTCTGACCTCTTGAGTTCAGATTTTGCGGGGGTTTGTGCCATCTCCTGGAAATTAGTTTTTACAGGGTGGGATGTCTGCACAAGTGCTTGAAATTTGCTTACCATTTGTTTATTTATCCATTTGTTAACAGGTTCTGTTGTCCTTACTTACTATGAATTGTGAAACAAAAATGTCTGAGATATTTGGGTTTCTTACACCTGTTTTCACACTGGAAGCGTGAGCAGAATGCAAAGCCGAAGCAGCTTGTGCCCATTGTGCTTTCAGACTGGCATCATTTCTAGCGTGCAACCGAACTTTAGCTGATGCTTTAGTCCTCCAATCATTGTCAGCCTATCACATTCTTTTGTTTACGATAGCAGCATTCGCTGCTGTGATGTGACAATGTTCCCTCCCCCTACGTACTTATGCCCTAAAATCATATAACATGTTAAACTAAATTATTTTATACAAATGTATTGTATAAACTGTGTGTAGTTTAAAATGATACATTTGTTTTAGCATGTTTTTTAATCTATAATTTAAATTGGTTGAACATGCTGAAAGTCATATTGGGACTACGTGAAACACATTAGACTTCACTTATATACTTTTATGTAAAAAGTATTATTTTTTCATGTCAATCATGAATAATACAGTGTTGCTTTAACTGAGCGTGAGCTGAGCAGCAAAAATCGATTCTGCACGGCACTGCCGCTTCTACTCTGCTCCTCCTACACGCATCTAGTGTGAAATGAGCCTTACTGACATGGTGGCATGCTTAATGAGTTTCAAAATGTTTTTTTTATTACATTTGTTTTGTAACACTTCTCTCCCACCTATTGGCCCTGAGACCCTCCTCCTCCCCATCTCTGCCTCTGTTCCTGCTCTGCATGATGGGTGCAGCCACTGAGAACAGTTTCCCATCAGTTTTGTGCATGCAGGTTTCATTGCCTCCATTGTTTGCCCCTGTCTGTACTACCAGTAGTTTTCTGCAACTTTTCCTCCTCTAAGGAAACTCTGGCAGTACAGACGAGGCTGGCTCATGAGGTCCTGTCTTTCATCTGTCATTTTGTGTTCCTTTTTTTTTCTCTTTTTCCAATTACCTGACTTTAATCTCTGCACAAGTCTGTGCTATAAAATGAACCGTTAGGAACTGTTTATGTGATGTTGTAAAGTTCAGGCTTTCAGCCTTTTAAATTCTGTAATCATTTACTCACCCTCATGTCATTCGGAACCCGTATGACTTTCTTTGTGGATCACATGAAAAAATAAGATTTTTAGAAAAATGTCTTAAGCCCAATTTATACTTCTGCATCGAAACTCACGCCGGTAGCTATGTCGTGTGTAGCACGCGCACCCGCCGGCGTACCCTGACGTGCGCCTCTCCAAAAATCTAACTACGCGTCAATTCTACTCGGACGCAAGTGCTGTGATTGGTCTGCTAGAACCCCTCCCTCGGGTTTCACATGCTCTTTCACATGCTCCCTCCCTGTGTGTAATTGCACATCAACATGGACAACGAAGCAGAAGTGTAAATGAAAACCAACGCATAGACTACAGCGTAGAGGGTCCGGCGTAGGTCCGATGCATAAGTATAAATCAGCCTTTAGGCCTCACTGGATTTTGTCTCACTGTATGCATGTGTGTGTGTATGTGTGTGTGTATGTGTGTATGTATGTATGTATGTATGTGTTTATTTATTTTGTTCATACAGTTACACTTGGTAGGGTCTTTTTTTATGGAAAAAATATCATACAAGTTTGGAACAACATGGAGGTGAGGAAAATGATGATAGTTTCTTTTTTCCTCCAGACAATTCAGTGGGGTCCAGTTTTGTTGTTTATATTTATTTGTTGTGCCCTCTTATTGTCTGTTGGTTTAAAACCTGGTGCTCACTGAGACGTATTTTCCACTAACTGAAACAGACTCCTCAAATTCTTTATAATTCATAATTTTGGAAATATTTTGGGGAAAATTGCAACTTGAGGTTTCCGTAGAAAAATCATATGATGTCATCAAACAACACACTGCATTTTGCCAGATGTTACTGTTGCATTCAGTGTGAACCAACCTGTAGTCAGACTAGACCAAAATACAGCATTTTCGACAAAAGAACCAGAAATGGGTTAGGCGTATACAGTAAAGTCATGCAGAAAAGTATAGTGTTTTCTCTCAGAATTGCTCATAGGCTTCTAAAGATGGATGTTTTAAGTAGCTAAAGACTTCAAGTGTTGGGCTGCCATCCTCAGGGAATGAGAACAGCAGCACAGCCAGCTCCTCTAGAAAGTTTCCCAGCTGACATGGAGGGAGATAAATGTGGATACAATATGGAGTTTTACAGGAATTGTGACAGTAACAGTATGAAACTCAAAATAATGATTGTTGTATAGAGAAGAGAAAGTTGAGTATTTCTATCTGTTGGAAATAAAAAGACCCAGTACCCCCAACCTGACGGGGAGTGTGAGAGAAAGAGAAGTATCACTTCAGGTGATGTTATCCACATATTGCTGTGACTGAGACGAATTGTCATAACTTCTTAAAAATATCTTCAAAAACATGTTTATCATGTTTAATTAATATGATGGCTTTGTGTGAACTTCTGTTCCATAGTCATGCCTTGAAAACCGAATTTGCAATGCGTGCTCCTTCCTGCTGCTTTCCGTCCCTTTACCACTCTCTGATCTGCACTAGAATTACCTGGCTGTCTCTCCTCAACCCTGATTTTGTACTCTGCCCTTAAATATATTTGATCCATTACCTTTGTCTTGTGGCACAAAACTGATTGAGGATGACTGGTTGTTTCCTGGCTGCTCCGATCCAGCATTAGCCAATCGGCAACAGGAAGTGGAGGAGGAGTTGGCCCAGGCCCATGGACTGAAAAGCAGGAAGCCTAAATATTTCACCCCACGCAGCCTGCAGGTATGAACTAAAGTTACTACATAAATTACATACAGATGAGTGACAAATTAAAGGAATATGTGTCTTAGTCAGGTTTTAGGCCACCACGTGCCGCCAGATTGACTCCGTCACTTTGGTATTGATTCCAAAAGTACCTGGATCCCTCCTACTGGAGGGATTGAACACCATTCTTCCAAAAGATTTGAACGAGTGATTGGTGATAGTGCTTTCTGCCAGTCCAAAATCTCCCATAGGTGTTTAGTTGGGTTGAGATCCTGGTGACTGCAAAGGCATAGCATATGTTTTGCATCATTTTTATACTCAAGTCATTCAGTGAATGCTTGTGTCCTGTGGAGGGGGGCATTGTCATCATGGATGAGACCACTCCCATCAGGATAGAAATGTTTCATCATTGGATAAAGCTGAGCACTCCCTTGCCATTTTTATATATTTTTCTAGTTACGCCAAGCTCTAAAGCATTTTATTCGGTTGAAATTTGAGTAAATTTTTTTTTTAAATAAATAATAATATATATATAAATCCTTCTCCACTATAAAGGTCATGTACATTCAATGGGGGTAGGCTTTCTAATTTTGTTTTGGACAATGAGGAGCCTTTGAGTCAAAAAGGTGGAGAACCACTCGGGGACAAGTGGACCCAAAACATGCCCCACCCCCCACACACACAAACTCAGATTTAACTTTAATTTGTCACCCATCTGTATTTAGTCCCTTTACATTTTTGCTGTGTTGTAAAGTTGTAGTTTAGCAAAAAATTTAATTTAAACCATTCACTTGCCCTTGTCATTTCAAACTTGTATGACTTTTTCCCAATGAACAGAAAGTAGATGATTTGAAGAATATTAATGCTGCTTTCTTCCATATACAGTAATATAATCATACAGTTACCAGGCCAAAAAAAAAAAAAAAAAAGGACTATACAAGTAGTCCATATTGACGTGTGTGAAATAAGTATCTTCTGACACCATATGATTTAAGACTTTGTTCACTGAAACCCTTTCCCTTTCTCAAGTGTCATTCATGTGTTACATTCAAACAAAGATGTGCTGTCAGGGTTGTCAGTGTAGCCAAACGTTATTACTAGGGGTGTGCATTGGAGACAACATCTGTATTTATAACAAATGCAAAATCCTTTTTATCTGTGTTTGTATTCGGTTAAAACCAGAAGTGGGCAGGGCTTTAACCAGAAGAATTACACTAGAATCCTCTTTTAAATATAATTATATTCCCTTCATTGTTGTCATTTAACAAATATACCTTGTATAACTCATAAAATAAATATTTTTTTTATTCTAATTTGACTTCTAATCGTTGGAGCTGATTGCCTCGTAGACAGTGCTCTGACATTTAACACCGTTGCACTTCGGGTGACCCGAGTCCAAGTCCCAGCTCAGTAGCCTTTCCCGATAAATATTTAAATATCTTATAATTAAAACAGTAATACTAAATGTTAAAATATATTACAGTTATTCAATGGCCATGTCTCTTTTCAAATATGAGTATTTTAAGTGTCTTTGAATTGATGTTTTATTCTATGTACAATAGACAATAATATTGTCTCTTCATTTTAAATGAATGGCAATACTTTCAGTCTTGTCTGGCAACTTGATAAATAAGTTTTGTGCGAATTGAACAGCTTCGAGGATTAAGATGAAACAACACTGTTGCAGAGTTATTAGCTACAGTTTTCAACTTCATAGATCATACAGTTCCAGAGGTAAAATGTTGTAGCGCCCCCTATTGGCACAATTTTACAAAATTGGTGTGCATCCTCAGAAAGGCCTCGTGTATAAAACTTTCCATAGTTTTCATCCTAAAAGTGTGCGTAAGAACAAAAGCTGGAATTTGCTTAATACGCCAGAACCTGCATGAAATTCCCTTTATAAAACCCAGTCAGCGGAAGATTGTGCGTACATGTGTCTCCACCCCGTCTCCTCCCCGTAATAACCATATATGGAGCTTTCAACAACTCGTTTTACTATGCATAAGGTCATCTGCGTATCATTTCCATGCATATTCCATCCACGTGATACCATATTCAATGGTGTAAGGCATTAAGAAAATATGAGATACAGACTATGTGCCGGCACATTACATTACTAAAATCGTTCCGTATTCTTGCCTTGTTTTAGAATAAATAAATCAAAAGTGTATAACATTTCAGAGAACGTTTTCAGAGAAGTGTTATTCTCAATCTTTTCCACTGGCCAAATAATATTTAATTAGTATTTCATTACTAATTAATTCAAATCAAATTTATGCAATTTTGCCCACAAGCTAAACATATATTTTAGGATGTTTATATATTTTTTATGTAAACAGATAGGCCTTATTTTGCAGTGTAAATAATTGTAAGACCCAGCACGTCACTGATAAAACATTTTCCTTACTGTTTCCTACTGTCTGTCTGTGCACGACAGGACACCAACAGCATAGCTGCGTTCAGCAAAGTTTGTACAGTACTGTGTTATCGGACTTATTCAAACGAGCCAATGGACTATTTGAACACCGGGCAAGTCCTTCGGTGTCTGTTGTCATTATAGTGTCTATGTTGCTAAGCCATCTGCTTAGATGGAGTCAAGTGCGTTTCATTGATTATTTCTTGCGCGAAAATATTTTCTCTATTTAAATGAATAAATAAAAAATTGTAACTTGGATAATAATTTTTACTTAACTCCATTAATGAGAATGGCATATTTAATCTAAATGTGTCAGATGTAAAACAGAGTTTAAAATTGTTCTGTTTACTTCATTACTTCCCTCACTCCAGTAAAAGAGTGCAAACACGGCAGTGTCCGTACATATTTACGCCTAGTTTGTTTTTTATAAATCCTGATATGTGCATGGAAAATTGCATATGCACATTTCAGTGCCTTTTTTTATATATATATATATATACGCAATGTTTATACATCAGGCCCCTGGGATCTATGCGTTTCAATTTTCGTCAAGATTTTGGGCTTATAGGTCAACTCATAAAAATTGCCGTGGCCTGACCAATTAATTACCTTGTATCTTTACAATACTTTGATGAATCAAAATTCTTGTGACAAATTTTTGGTCAAGAGAGTATGGGGATCATGCTTAACCCATGAATTATCATTTCTTAAAATAATCTTTAAAAACCTGTTTATCAAGGTAATTTGCACTCTAGTTATCATGATGGCTTTGTGTGAACTTCTGGTCCATGTCATGCCTTGAAAACCAAATTTGCAATGCATGCTCCTTCCTGCTGCTTTCAGCCCCTTTACCATTTTATGATCTACACTACAATAACTTGGATGTTTCAACCCTGATCACTGGGAGAGAGAGAGCCAGAGAAACATGTCATGTATCAAATTGTACAAGGTATAAAGGACATATCAAGTAGTATAAAATGTGTATGATTCAGTACCCTTAGATGATATTACTCTTGACAAAGCTCTGATTTCTACAGGGACGGCAACACGGCTATTTGGTGTGTGACCGTGCTGGTTAACACTCATTCACACACTCATTGTGTAGTGATTTTAGGTTTATGTATAATTTCGTGCTATCCCCTAGCTCACCTGTTATCCAGTAAATTTGTCTGCCGAATATTTTTCCTATTAGTCAGTACAATTCGTTTTAAAGCCATTATCCGTGCCTTTACGAATAAGGTATTTGGCATCGGGCACATCCTTAGTTATTTTTTTAAATGTCTTTTAACCGATCTTGAATCTCAAAGTTTGAAGATGTGGAAGAATGAAAGAAAGCCATACAGGTTTGGAAGGACTTGAGGGTGAGTATAAATGATGACACAAATAACTCTCCTGTTAAATTTGTAGCTTTTTCCCCCACTCACGTAGAATTATTTGTTCATTTTAAAGAAGTGGCCGTTTTTTATTTTTCTTTCTTTCTACAGGAAGACTTGGAATTTCATAATAGGCAAGACCCGATAGGTCCCAGTGATTGCGATGTGAATGGAGAGAATATGGGTGGATGGTGGCCACAGCACAGTTCTACAGATACAGGTGTGAAACTCACTAGACACTGTCCGTGTTCTAAATGTTTGATCTGTGCAGTTTTTGGTCTTGTTTTGGTCACAGACCAGTATGATGACCTTCCTCTTTTTACCTCAGGGCACCAGCTAATGCATTTCACATTGACATTATAAGAATGATTGTCCAAGTAGATCATATTAAATTTACATATTAGATTATATGTACATTTGTAGGGATTTACCTTCTTTCATTAACCATTTTTTTCATTCCAAACAAAAGGTAACACTTTACAATAAGGTTCACTTGTTAACATTAGTTAATGTATTAACTTAACCATGAGCAATATATTTATTGCTGTATTTGTTCATCTTTAACGTTAGTTACTAAAAATACAGTAGTTCATGTTGGTTCACAGTGCATTGACTAATGTTAACTAATGCAACTCTTGATTTTAATTATGTATTAGTACATGTTGAAATTAACATTAACAAAGATTAATAAATGCTGTAGAAGTGCAGTTCATTAATAGTTCAAGTTAACTAATGAACCTTATTGTAAAGTGTTACCCAAACAAATAACTTATTTATTAACTCACATTAGCTATACAATGTCTAATGCAAATTAGAAAATACACATTTAGCAGATTCTTTTATCTGTGTGTTTTTTACACCAATTCAAATCAGTGGTTCTGAACCTTTTTTACTCAAAGGCTCCCAATATTTAATCTGGTATTTCTGCTGTAATTATATCAACATCATTAATGTTTTTATTAACAGGAACTAACAACTATTAATTGATAGAACTAGTGACGACAAAAGCCTACTGTGTTGTCGTCTCACATCTCTTGCGTCTGGACCACAAAGTTGCGCTTTAACACATTGCAAAGTCTACAGCCAGCGGCCAACTAACACATACTTTCTGTGCCTACATGAGAGGAAATAACTGTTTATACCAGCAGCTGGCAGTAGTCTTTCAAAAACTGAAGCTGCAAATGTACAAACCGTAAACAAAGCAGCGCTTGCTTACCATTTTGAATATGAATCAGGTTGAACAGTTAGTCCTTACTTTCTTCATTCCAGATGGCCATGTCATTATGATAATATTTGCGGAATTGGACTGCTAAATTAAGATTATCCAAAATAAGAAGAGCCTTTTGTGTGTTCTGTCTTGACTGTCATTTACTTTTTCATCAGTTTTGTTTTCTTTTCAGAGTGATATCTCTCTATCTTTTCATTCTGCTTTATTTTTTGGTTGAGCATCCACTTTGCTGGTGATGTGCGTCTTTGTTTTTGTGTTTGTTAAATATTTTGCTCAACACAAAATAAAGTATGATTGGTGAAAGAGAACTAATGTAAAACATATAAATCAATACATTCACTTTATTTGTCATTATTCATGTGGATGAACTATTAGTTTTTTGTTTGTTTTTTCACTTGTTTAGATGGTTTGAGGTCTGTTGTTGAAGAGCTTGAACTGGAGAGAAACCAACTACAGGAGCAGATTTTGGTCCTCGAGAAACAATGTGGAGATCTAGAGGACCGTCTGCAACTTCAGGCTCGCATTGAATTACTACAGGTACACAGAAACTGTTTGGTCTGTACGTATTAAGGTGTCAGCAATTACACTGCTTGCCAACTGACCTTTTGCTAAGCCCGCTTTCTCGGTTACTGCTGCTGTAAATCATGCAGAGAGAAATTACTGGATTGAAATGCCTTAAAAATAATTAAATAAAGTGGAAATGAATCATGCCTAGTCACTTTAGTTAACTTTCTATAATCCGCGCAGAAACGATACGTCCCATCCGATTTAATGAAAGACAAGTGTAATCATGATAATTGATTCCAAAAATCAGTACCAAAGTTGTCCAAACGAAGATGTGTGCTCTCTGTTGATATACAATAGTTTTGTTTGAGGTATAATTTAGAACAGTGGTTCCCTAACTTTTTATTGGCGTATCCCCTGAGGCATTTAACATTCTTCTGCGTACCCCCTCTCTTCCACTTAGACTGCAGTCACAGCTTTTCCATTAAGGCAGTGGTTCTCAAACTGGGGTACGTGAGGTGACGGGGTACGTGAACAAAATGCTGAGTTTTGGCCTAACCCACCTTAATGACATTAAAACTGTGCAAGTATTTCTAGTAGGTAAAATGCAGTAAATACATGACATCCAATCAAATTACCTTAGCAAATCGCAGTACATTACTGCCGTTCTCGACAGTGTACCTTTGTAAAAGTGGGGATTTAGCACTTACTAGCATGAAGACCAAAAATAGACACTGACTGTGCATAGAGATCGATTTAAGATTCAAACACTCTTCGATACAAAAACACCCTGTGTGAGTTCTTGTTTTTAATATTGATCATATATTATACGAGCAAGAATGCAACGTTTCTGGATATCCACACGATTGCAAATGTAACATTGATTTTTTACAACAGTTCAGGAAACGAAAAGGTAATATTAAGCGATGTTCAGTTTAAAGAGTATTGTCAGTATTTTTTGCTCATTTTGCAACAAAATAATAGTTCCAACGAAAGCCACAGCAGAACTGCAACACACACCGGTGTTTTCATGAACAAATCTTCGGCTTTGAACGAATCGTGAAAGTCAATGATTCAATTACCTATTCATACATACAGCCACTTGCTTCGTTACTAAATGAATAAATGACTCAATGACTCACTCATAAAGACAGTGACTTAACCTACTAGTGGTTTTAGTTTAATATTTAAAAGTATCACTTTGTTTTTACCATCATTGCATATTTCTCGATTGAAGATTTGTTTAATTTTATAATTATTATTAGCATTATGTATTTTATAAAGGTAAAAAAATGCACTGGAAAAATCGATTTAATGGAGCAAATATGCATAAAATACATAATGTTTGAAATAAAAAATGTTTAATAGAGAAATATGTAATGATGGTACACTCTTGTACAATCAGAAAAAAAATATTTGATTTAGAAGGAAAAAAAACTGTCTAGCTTCTCAGGACAATATTGTACAGTAATTGATACAACATTTACCATATTTTTTTTATCATCTCTGTAAAATTTAACTTAAAGGTATAGCGGAGGATCTTTCCAAATTTTAGATAAGACCCGCCCTCTTTGATTGAATTTGATTGATTCACCAGAATGATTGACAATTAGGAGGACCAATAGTTTAGACTACCCACCAGGAAGTAAAACATCCTCCGCTATACCTTTAAAAATATCACAGACCTACAAAATCATACAACATAATAGGTTGACTCATGTGTGTTTTGTCACTAATATTTTTAAGATGCAGAGGCTTATTGAAAGGTCAGTTTCAGAATTTTTTTTTTTTTTTACACCTTGTTGAATCTTTGTATGATGTATAATTTGGTTGCCAGTTAATTACCTGTATATTGAGTGAACTATATGCAACACTCCTCTAACGCAGGCAACGTTTGGTTTAGATGAAGGTGATCAAGCATTGTCCACATCTCAGGTTTGTTTATGTTTGTGTAAGCTTCCAAAAACACGTCTGATCGTGTAACCTTCTCTTTGTACTCATCACCGTCCTCTTCACACAGTAATAAGTGTGCAGTTCACAAATAGGGTGTGTAGTGATTTTTAACAGTTTGAGTTAAGCTAGGGCTGCACAAATAATCAAAAATATAATTGTGAGTTATGTTTTTGGCTGCTTCGATTAGCTAATTGTAAACCGTTATCTTAAAGATTATAGCATACTATTTAGAACTAATCCAGTTTTTGTGAGAGTGCGTGCCAGGGCCAGTCGCGTTTCCACTATCACTTCCCGGGGCTTGATCGGGGCTTACTCTGGGCCAACGGCTAGGATTTTCTGGCCTGTCGAATACCTTGGGCCAAAGCGGGCCAGCTCGTGGTTACGAACAGAGGCGGAGTTTACCTGAGTCTGGAGACGGCAGCCCCGGATTCTGTCAGCATTAAAGACTTTTAAAATAATTAATTTTATGAATATACATGTTTGAATGCCTTCTGTTTGTGATCCGATGTGGATTCTGATCACCGTATAAGGTAGAAATATTTATATGCATTGCAAAAGTCTATGCACGCTAACCATTACCATAGTAAACATAGTAAATACGCTTGAAGATGCGCATCGTAAAAAAACATAGTGAACGCTTGAAGAAATCAGACAAATCATAATGGCTATCAAAATCATGTTTTTATTTTATCTGTCAGTAGCCTACGTCTCGTCTCTTTATGCCGGACTATCATAAAAATAAAAACTTCCTGTGTTTCTCTGACTGAAAATATAACTGTACCCTACTGGGAGAGAGTGCTAAAGCTCATCAGGTCGTATTTTTGGTGGCATATATTTGTAGAAATGATCATTCTTTCTAAATGCGATGTAAATTTGTCCTGTAACTACCAAATAAACATAAACAGACGCGACTGAATAAGTAAGTCTGTCCTCTTTCTTTTGTGAAATAGACCTAACGGTAATTTATTTCTGTATGACTAATGTGCAATTTTGACATAAATTAATTCATTATGATCAATGCATCACTTTTTATTGTAAACCTGTGGTAAAACATAGATGCTTTGCCAAAAATGCCAGCAAACGTTCGCTTTTATCATGTTTGTTTTGCAATCACGCTGTTTCCAGTGTTTTCTTTCTGATTCGTTTTCTGATAAAACTTCCATTTGTTGGTGAAATGATGGGTTAGTGTGACGTTGTTCTAGAGAGGCGTGTTACGGGCGTGTTTTAGTGAAGCGCTGTGGAGCTTCTGGCCCGACAGTGGAAACGCAGCAGATTTTGGGACCGCTACTGGCCCGAGGCTATTAGCCCAGCACGGCCCGTTTAACGCACTGGCTCGCACTGGCCCGACAGTGGAAACGCAGCTAATGTGACGTTTAGTCATTGTCTTAGAGTGTTTTCACACTTGGTGCTTTTTAGGGGTCTGAGCATGGTTCGCGAACAGTTTGCTAAAACATGCACTGTGAACACAAATCGTTCTGGGAGTTTGTTCATTGTATGCCTCCGTACAAATCGGCTATACTGTTTCTGCTGGCAGATCTCCCCAAATTATTAATTCACGACATGCACTTGTCTGTTGTCATTTCAACCTCTTTCAAACTTTTAGATAGATGTGGCTGCGTGAACACCTTGTTTGTAGATAGTACAACAAAGTAAAAGTAAATTTTTTTCATTAGAAATGTTCATGATTTTAAGTACCCACCTTTAAATCTACTCTTAAAAATAAACATTTTCCCCCAAAAATAATCAAGTAAATGTAACACATTAAATGTACTTCGTTATTACCCACCTCTGCTCTCCACCCCATGTCGCTCAAATCGCTCCAAACCTGTGCCATTTGTTTTTGCTTGATTTGTGCTGGTTTGTGCCATTAAAACAAACACTGTAACTATTTTACTTCCGCAGATATAACATATAATTCGGGATCTGTGACGTCACTCTCCACCCCATTTCGTCTAAATCACACAAAATCGGTATCATTTGTTTGTGCTCGATTTGTGCCATTAAAATGGGCATTGTATTTATTTGCCCTTGTTAGAAATAACAAATATAATTCAGGGGCTGTGACGTCAAATCATTCTAAACGACACAAACCGAGCACAAGCGAATGGCACTGAGAGTGATGTCACACAACCATAAAATAATATTCAATATCTCAAACACCAAAGCAGCACAAACATTTGTTTTTGCCAACTTCACGGAGATGAGTGAATGTGGTCGCATTTTGGAGGGTATAGCCATCAGACACCAAGCATTGTATTAGACATGGTCCAAAAAGTATGAACACAAAGAGGGTCTAAGACTAATAAGGATCTGAGTTACCAATAAGAGATTTGGGTCCTTTTTCACTTGGTTCACCTCTTGGTCCACTACAAGGATCAGGTTTTTGTTTTGCACTAATGATCAACAATGAGCAATTAATATTTTTTTCATTACTGTGCAGCCCTAGGTTAAGCCACATTTGTCTACTATGCCGACATGACACGCAGTTGTGCCGTGGGGTGCGTTTTTGCTGTTTTGCTTGTATCTTTATGATCTGTCATCTTGTCTGTCAGAATGAGTCTGAGCGGCTGCAGGCACAGGTCGCCAGCCTTCGCAGTCAGCAGATTAAAGACGCAGAAAAGCATCAGCTGCTCATCACCGGTCTGAACAAACAACTCCAAGGGTAAGCTCTAAAATGAGCTTCTGAGGCCTAATTACATAAACATTCCAATATTCGTATCTGTTTTGTAACATTGTAATTCACAAATATTGTGTTCAAAAGCCATAAAAACAATTTCTTAACACATCTGTTGACAGACTGAGCAGCACACAGGAGTGTCTGGAGTCCTCGCTCATTGAAAAGGAGCACACGCTTGCCAGAACCTCAGAGAAACTGGAATGTATTGAGAGTCTGAGGGAGGCTTTAGAGACAAAAGAAAAACAACAGCAAGACACCGCTGACAAACTTCTTCAAACTGAACACAATGTGGGTAAATGTGAACTGTATTGAAATAATGTGTGTATGTTTAACAAGATGACATTATCTATTTTGGGGACTCATCATTGGATATTTATTGAGCTCCATTTCAGCAGTTGGTCACATATTTCAAGTTGACAATAAATGTATACATGTTCAATAATTGCACCAAAAAAAAAAAAACACCTCTTCTTCACCACTCAGGCAGAATATAAATGATTTTCTTTTGAATTAACTGTTTCAACATAGGAATGTGATTTTACAAGCATTGCAGAGCTTTTTAAAGACTTTCTTGCATTCAGCATCCATTTTAGTTTTTTAAAAACACAATTTAGTACCGACCCAAGCATCAAGATCAGTGTCCCACATTGAAGATAAGACATGTGATTTTTAAACCACATATGAGTAATTGAGACTACCTTGCTATGCAGCTGGCTGAAGTTAAAAAGACATGCAGCACCTTTGAGAAGGAAAACTCAGAGATGAAAGCAACTGTTGCAGAGCTGACACTCAAACTTAGTGTACTGAAAGACAAGGTAACATCTCACCGACATGATTGTTCTTTTCTTGAATGTTTGTTTGTTTTTATGTGCAAGTTTGACAATTATATTTTGACTATATGTACAATTATTTCTTCTTTTAAAGTTCATTAACGTCATTACATACATTTTTTGTATTGTTTCAGATGCAGAAACAAGAGGCAACTATAGAATCATTACAGAGTGATCTGGCTCAAACAAACGATGATCTTGACAGACTGAACACAGCTCATATGGAAGAAAGAGCACAGCTGGTTCATGACTTGCAGAGCTGTGAGCGGGAAATTGATAGACTTCAAGATGTCATCACTGACAAGGACAAAGAAATCCTGGCTTTATCATCCATCACAGCAGAATATTCAGAGCAAATCCATGAATTAAAACAAGAAATTAAGCTCAATGAGGATGTGCTAAATAAAGTCGAACGGGATGTTCAAATCTTTAGAGACCCACAGCTTTCTGACCAACAGTTTTTTAATGTGTTAATACCTCAGATGATTGAACAATTGAAGAGAACTGAAAGTGATCTAAAGGTAGCGAAAAAAGAAGTTGAGTCAAAGAGTGATGAAATTAAAGACTTCACAAAGCAAACAGAGGACGATAAGAAAACAATTCAGGATCTCCGCATGGAAATACAGAAGTTGAGTATGAATGTCAAAGATCACCTACTGGAAAGAGAACAAGTGCATGAAAAAGAATTTGACAAAGAGGAATGTAATAAATTGCTTGGTGAAGTCAGCAAACATGAAAGTGAGCTTTTGATGTTCTCTAGAAAGCTTGAGGAGCAGGTTGAATGTCAAGAGCAGCTTAAGCAAGATGTCCAAGACAAGTCAAAGATAATATTCCTATTGGAGCAGAAACTGAAGGCTGTTCAAGAGGAGTCAGTAGCAGAGAGGGATAGATTTAACAAAGAACTCAAGATTCGAGATTTAGCGAAAGAAACCCTTGAGAAAGATTTGTCTGGTAAATTTGAGAGTTTTGAATCTGTAAACGATAACAACAAGAAACTTCAAGAATCACTTGAGCATAATTTGGGGGAGCTTACAAGACAAAAGCAGCTTCTGGATAATGCTAAGGAGGAAATACAAGCTGTGCAAGATCAGAATTCCAACTTGCTTTTACAAGTCAAAAGCCTCACTAATGACAATTGTCAATTAAAGAGGGAAATTGAGACTAGTGGCCAGTCTCTTTCTGATGTTTCAGATGAAAACAAAAGGTTGGTAAGCAAAATATCTGAAGTTGAACTGCAGCTCTTAGAAAGTGTTAAAACAACAGAAGACTTGCAGATGGATAAGGAAGAGCTAGCTCTCAGGGGAACTGAATTGAGCAAAGAACTTAAACAAAACAAGCAATCAATGGCTGATATTTTGTTAGAAAAAGATTCCGTTGTCAGACTCAATGAGACATTGAGTAGACAAACTCAACAATTACAAGAAATGTTTGAAGAGAAACAAAAGGAAATGCTTGAGATGTACAGCAAGGTCACATTAACTCTCAAAGAAAATGAAGAACTTTCTTCTAAAATCATCAGTCTTGATGAACAGAACAAGTACCTTCAGAAACAAATGAATGAACAGATGAAGTCACTCACAGAAACAAAAAAGGAGAGAGAGACATTACAAAACAAAATCTTGATTTTTGAATCGCAAGATGTGGAAAACCGCAAAATCATAGAAGGTTTACTTAAGCAAAAGGAAGGTTTGCTTTTGCAAGCAGAGGAATACAAAGTTATTCAACAGAAACAGCAGTCTGGAGCTGAGACCTTACAGGAAAAGTCTTCACAATGTGCAGCCCTCTCACAATGTCTCAGGGAGACCAAAGAGGAAGTAGATCATCTTAGGAGAGAACTTGAATCCTCTACTTCTCAAGTCATTCAATACAACCAAATTGTCCTTGAAAAAGAAAAGGTCTTAACCGACCAAAGTACTCAAATGGAAGCTTATCGGCACCAACTCAAGGATTTACAAGATAGTATATCCATACTTCAACAACAAGCTAATGAACATAAATCAGGCCTGACAGAGAAAGACATGCTGCTGCAGACAGAATCAAATACAAGTATTTTGCTACAAAAAGAACTTAGTCATGAAAGAGAACTTGTTTTTACCCTTCAACAAGAGATAAGCACTCTGAAAAAGGACTTGGAAGTGAAAGAAAGCACTTTAAGAGAAACAAATCTTGAATGTCACAATCACTCAGAAGAATTGTACAAAAGAAATGAGTCACTGCTTTCGCTAACTAGTCAGCTTGGCATTATGAATACAAATATTGTGAAGCTTGAATCTGATCATGCAAATTTAAAAGATACTTTAGAGATGCATTTGACAGAAAATGTAAGGCTAAAAGAGGAGTTGAGACAGAAACAAATAGAGGTTGTGGAATATCAGGATAGTTTTCAGGCAATGAATGACCAAAATATTGCAATTAAATCTGAACTGAAGAATTCAATGGAAGAAATATTTAGACAACAAGCGATGATCACTTCTCTACAAAATGAATTGGCTAGCAAAAGAGTGGAACTGACATCTTTGGCAGAACAGTTAAAATCAGAGCAATCTCATCTTGAAACTTTACAACTCACTCTGCAGGAAAAAGAAAACGTTTTCAGAATGCAGGAGATGTATGTAAATAAGATGCAAGTCAAACTGTTGGAAAGTGAGGACCAAATCACTCAGAAAATAGCAGTGATCTCTGAGCTACATGAAGAGACTCAGAATTTGCAGACAGCTTTGCAAAACAAAGATGTTTTGCTGTTAAATAAAGATAAAGAGTTTTCTCAGGTCAAGACTACGTTGTTGACACAATCAGAGGCATCTGAAGCCAGACTGAAATTAGAAATGGGTGTAATTGCTAAACTTCAGGGAGAATTACATAACTTACAAGAGAAGAATAACCATATCATCAGCATCATTAATGAAAAGGATTCTTTATTGATGCAGGAAAAAGAGAAGTATCTGTGCTTGCAAGGTAGTTCATCAGAACTGGAAAACACCATTTCCCAACTGAACTTTAAAATAGAGCAATTAACCTCAGAGATCACACAACTCCGAGAAAAACAAGCTGAGAAGGAACTAATCACTTTTGCTGCTCAGTCACAAATGCAGAAACTGGATGAACTATACAAGAAACTTCAAGAGGAATATCATTTCACCAAACAGGAGTTGAGTAAAGTTATCAATGAAAAATCATTAAAGGAAGAAGAGGTCTGTAAATTGGTCCTGGAAAAGGAAGAGATCTGCAGAAATTCCAGTTATCAGATTCAGAGAATTCAGGACCAGGTACAACACAAGTGGCAATCCAGCACCATGAATGAAGTGGAGGAAGATAAGACAATGGAGAGAGAGAAGCTCCACATCCTGGTTAGTGCTTAATGTAGTATCCTTACTGAGTTGAAATTCAGGAATAAGAAGATAGTTCAAATTTGAGTCTGAAAAGTTTCACTAACTGGTCTTGACAAACACAAGCATAGAATACTCTTTTTCTCGGCAACATCTAGATATTTTAAAACACGTTAATGTCTAAGGACAGAGAAGTTTAGACATTGATGCAGGAAATCCTTTATTTTTGTCTAGCTCTGAAAAGGTTACAGAACAATGGACTAGATGCTTCTAGAAAGGGTATTGGCAAGTGTTCAGTTCCGAGAAAGGAAATTTCTAATGATTTAAGTAGAGAGGTTTAGATAAAGGGGTTTGAGTGATTAATAATCAATATCTAACCTGATGGAAATTGTATATAAGGACGTTAACCTTGACAGAATGATTCACAGGCAAGTTTACAGTGACATGATACACATAACTAGGCAACAAAGCACTCTGTTAAAATGCAAGTATGATGTGGTAGTATGTCCCAAAACTTGCCTATTCTTCTGCAACACACTTAAAAGAATGTACTTTTCCTCCACAAAAAGAGTACATCATTTTAGGGCATAGTTTAGGTTTTTGGGATGCAGCAACATTTTTTCAGGGAGGGTCTGGCTAATTTGGTCATAGCACTCAAAAAACATTGATACACATTTCAGGTAGTATCTTGGAAAACTTGTTTTAGTATTTCATGACACTTGTTTTTCAGAATACTCAGAAACATAAGTTTAAATTGATCTGTGTATCTGCAGGAGTCCATGACTTTGCAGGGTAAAGATGTGTCTCCAGAACAGTTGCATAGCAATCTGCATCACTATCAGCTAGAGATCCAGCAAAGAGAATCTGGACTCCAACAACTCAACATCAAGGTATGCATCCAAATGTTACCTCTGAAAAACAAAATAATGTCATATTTATTGCCATGAATTGTTTTCCTAATATCTGTGCATGTATTATTATCCATGTATGTGTACTAGTTGCAACAGGCAATTGAGGAAAAGGATGAGGTGTCGAACCAATTGAGCACCGTTTCCAAGATGCTCAGAGACACACAGCAGACTGTTAGTGAGCTCCAGAATCGCTGCTATTGGCTGGAGAGACAATTTCAAAACCAGTATTCACCCACACAGGTGACTAAACGTGTCTGTCTGTAAATGTGGATCTAAAATACTGTAAAATATCGGCTACAAAGAACAATGTTTTGTGTTAAATATATTATAAAATATATTCTTCTTCAATCACAGACAGGCTTAAAATGACCATGAAATCAAAATGAACAATTATTTGGATTTATCATAAATTATTTATCTGTCCACATATTTTTTATTTATTAATCCGCCTTCATAATCTTTAATCAAAATAACGTTCCCTCCCTCTTGCAACGACATCTCTTCTCTTTTCTGATAACGTGTTCACATCAATTCAAAATCAGGTCCCGCCCTACATTTTTCTTTGTTGTCGAAAAGCCGTTGCTTGAAGGTAAGATCTTACGGATTTATTAATGAACTGTGCGCTTTGAAATCTTCCCAGTCTACTGACATATGTTATGACATCCGCTTCAAACATTACAATGCTCATGATAACTTTTATTAAACTTTCCGCAAAAGCTAAAGTTCAAACACAAAATTCTAAAGATGACTGCGCGCTTGTTTCTTGTTATATCACAAGAGGGAAGAAAAGACTATCGCAACATTTGTTACTGTCTCAGAGTACCTGCTCTGCCTGAGATAATGTGTAACTTCCAGTATATCTAGTGAAGTTTTGGTGCCTTGACAAGTAAACTTGCATATTTTTTGTCATTAGGTTGTTGGTTAAAAGTGAATGAACACATCCTTACAGTGTCACTGTACTGTACCATACACAATTTTATCTGTGATGTGAGGTCATTGGAAATTGTAGCACTAGCGTAGCAACTATTGTAGCACTAGATAGTTGATAAGTATGATATTTAATTTTTAAAATATTTTTTTGTTTGTTTTATGGCAAGTTAGAAGGGTCCGTGTATAAGTACTTCCTGCACAGTTATGCCTTCTGGCAACACAATGTGTACAATGTTAATGTTAGTTAGCTGATATTTGGACAGATGGTTCAAACGTGAGTGGTTCTGGAGTAAACATATAGGCTATAATCTGTGTGTTTACATAGCTTTTTTAAAAATGACGGGTGCTGGTGTTTTGCGTGCGTTCGGCCAATCAGTGAACACTAACGTCACTAATAGTTCCTATTGTGCTGGTTTAGACCCTACTCGGAAGTAGGAGCTAAATGAGTTCCTCCAAAAGAGTTCCTAGAACTGAAATCGTTCCTAGTTCCTGCGTTGCGAACGCGCCGACATCCGGGTACTTTTGCCAATAGTTCTAGAAACTATGAAATGGTTCCTCCAGTGCAAAAGCCCCTAATGTTAATGTATTTGGTCTTGGAGGAATAGATCTGCAACGCTGCTGCTACTGCAGAGCAAGTACAGAGACTTACTACTGCCAATACATTCACAGACATTGCTGTGAGCATGTAAGACATGCTGGGGCTGCACATAAAACAAACATGGAATAACCCCCGTAGCAGATCTATACAGGTGGAGCTGGGGAAGGTGGAGGGTTTCTGAAAGCGAGTTTCATGCCAGAACTTTGTATTTACTATAAAATTCAAAACTGTTCATGTCTACTCCAGTAAGTGTAATATATACTATAGTGCCTTGAAATAAAATGAGAATGTCTTTAAAGTCTTTAAAAGGTGTAATTTCTATTAATTTCTCAACAGGGTGCAGTCTATGCAGAAGTTCCACCAGGAGCCCCTCAGGAACCAATCCGTGCAAATTTCAACCCAGATGGATCAGACAGTGGAGACCTCAGGATGAGGTTTGTTTTGTTTGAGACAGACAATGTTTGTAGATGATTCATGTTGTTAGATTTTTTTGTAATACACTTTTAAATGTTTTTTCCAGGCTAGCTGAGGCAGAGTTTCATCTGTCTCAGTTAAACTCTAGATTGGAAGAGGAGAGATCAAGGAGAGAGGCTGCAGAGGAAGCCATGCGGTTGACCGAACAGAGAGTTGTGAGGTACAAGAAAAAAGTTTTTTTTTTGTTTTTTGTGTTTGACACAGAGTGCATGGAATCTGTTATTCTCAAAACTGTTTCAGATTACTTTGTGGAAGTAAGAGTGTAATGCCTACGTAACACTCTTACCACTTTTAAGAAAACAAGTACGAATTGTACTGATTAATTTTAGTTTTACGTGCATATGATACGCATGGGTAGGTTTAGTAGTGGTGTGGGGTACATATGTATTATATGTTTGGGTAGGATTAGTGTTGTGGGATGCGTGTGTATTACACGCAATAAAGTGCGTATCATATGCTCGCAAAAACTGCGTATATCATATGCATGTGAAAAACTCATTTTTGCATATAAAGAACGGGGTACAACACAATAGCTACCTTAACTATTTATCTAATTTATTATCGTAGGCCTATAGCTCACCTTTTGCTGCACTATGTTTGCGTAGCACATCCTTGTGCTCTCTGCCAATGTGCCGCTTTAGATTCCAAAATGAATCTTTGCTAACTCGACACACTCTCCACACTCCAATTTCTTCTCCCTGCTCGTTCTTAACTTTGATTTTTACTGTGCATTTATGTATAAGGCTTGAAACTTCACTAAAACAATATTTGAACTCCATGACCTATTGCTCCACTCGTGCTTGGCTATTTTACAGACTGTGTCGAACTAGCAAATCACCAAAGTGCATTCTGGGTTGAGCGGCGCTGAGCGGAATGAGCAAGCAGCATTCAGTCTTAAAGTGACAGCAGCCTAATATTCTTCTGTCATTAATGTTAATAAAATAAAATAAAAACAACAAAAGAATATAGTGAGGAGAGCCGTCAGGAGGAAAGTGATGATGACAGCTTGTAGGATAAGTGTGCCGCGTAAAGTTTGAGTACCAAGCAGCATCTCCAGGTCCTCCCTTGAGAGACGGGATCGGGAAAGGTCCACGAGCCAGGACTCGAACTCGGGTCGCCCGAAGCGCAACGGCACTTGTACCCACGAGACTATCGGCGCCCAGAAAGTTCCTTTTTAACCATCTGAACAGGGCTACAATGACTCTCTTGCCTTTAAGACAGAAAAATGGAAATACTCACTTGCCTTTTATTTCTTTAAATTTACAGACAAAAGCATCTGCAAATATTAGCACAATATGATTGTGATCATCTTCTTATAGGAAATATGATCTTTGCCCCCGAGATACTTTTACTGTTAGGTTAAAAATGTGGCCTATGCAGTGGTGTGCACCTGGCCAAGGAGGTCACAGGTGAATGTGCTTTGGGACTGAAGCTCAGTACAGCTGTGCAAAAGTGGCATCCGCTGATGTTTGGGAGAATGAGCTCACCTTCCTCTGATGGGAATGCGCTTTATATGTCTGTTTTCTTTAGACTCAGTGTTTCAGATGATTCTCGTTTCAAGGGGTGTGTGACTTGAGCCATGTCTTTCCCATTTGTCTCACTGTGTCATATTATTCGACTAATCAATATTTAAATTTGAAGACATTTTTGATTATCAGTTTTAATCAGTTTTACTTAACAGACAGTTATTGCAGTCCTGATATATACAGTAATAAGCGAAATTACTGCAACGACTGTTAAGGCTAAAATGCTTGTGGGAAGAAGAATTTATTGAAAGTGGTAGGTGTAGCTCTAGCTATTCAGTGCTATAACTCCTCATCTGGGCTGAGCCTCTTGACTGCTCCTAAGTTAATTAATTGCCTCATTGCAAAAATTGGCACTTTGCTGGTCCTTTGCCTTTTGCTTCTCTGTACTGAAGCTTGGTTAGATGGCTTTCTTAGATGGCTAGAACAGGGACATCTCTTGTTTCCTTCGTTTTCAACGGATAACATAACGGGGAATGCTTACTATCTCCTCTCATCTTGCACAGGACAAAGGGAGGCAAGGCCTTGTAGTATCCTACCCAGTCTTGCATGAATCAGCATAAGAAGCTTAGCATGCTTGAGCAGCTCGATAGGGAGGCTTACCAGATTGAAACATTGATCAGCGAATATAACACCTACATTTGTTAAAAGGACCCACAAAAACCAGTGAGGTTCATTCTCGTGTCACACCTGCACATTTAATGTTCCGCAAGAATCATTGAGGTTTTTTCTTGTGCATCAAGCAAGTAAGATTGAGCTTCTGTTTATGTTCTCTGATCAATGTTTATATGTGAATAAAAGCCTGTTCATCATTTAAAGGTATCATGTCTCTTCAGAAGACTTGGATTAAACCACTCGATTCATATGGATTTTTTTTTTACATTCTCTTTAAGAATGTTTTGAACTATTTTGGGTGAAAACTCTTTCAATGGAAGGACAAAAATCTCTCCGATTTTATGAAAAATATCTTCATTTGGGGTCACGTGATACAAGAAGGAAAGATGGCTGCTTAATACATTGCCGCATTGAGACAGTTATCCTACTAAGACGGTCAGTTCTAAAAGCAGATTGTATCCTGATTAAAACTGAATGAGCAAAATGTCTAAACAGTCGAAAAACTCGAATGCTGGAGACACTTGAGATCACAGGTGCCTGAACTGCCTCAGGATAGCGAGAGTTCCTCCCCGCAGCCGGGTTCAGAGAATGAAGGGTCACAAGACAGCGAATATTTACACTATGTTGAAGAAAATCTGGGATGAAATGGAGGGCATTAAAGAGATTTGCCAAACTACAGCTTATGTGGAAAACAAGCTATCTGCGCTGATCACGCGGATCGATGATGTTGAAAAATGTGTGAAATTCTTTGAGGAAAAGGAGAAAGATTGGCGAGCGAACCCGCCTGCAACTAAATGTGAACTTGTTCAGTTAAGAGAGAAAGTGGAGGACATGGTTAATCAGAGTCGACGGAATAATCTCCGTTTTATCATAAGGAAAGCGGAAACATGATTAAGTTCATGGAGGAGCTGATCTCTACAATTATCGACACATCAGAGCAACGGATTGTGATAGAACGGACTCACCAGTGTTCGGCCCACGATCTAATCCTGAGGACAGACCTTGAACTATACTGATGAGATTTCTAGGATCATCAGATTGTGATTCAGTGCTGCGCGGGAGAAAGGGTGGATACACTTCGAGGAAAAGTGGATACAGGTTTTCCCTGAATTTGCAAGTGACACAACTCAAACGAGAGAAGATCAGAGAATGCAGAAAAAATCCTTCATGCTCTTGGGGTGAATTTTGCACTGTTGGATTGAGACCAACGAGGGATATAAACACTTTGTTTGCCCAAAAGAAGCATTGAAGTATGTTACGGCAATGGAGCAGTGACTGTACTGATCCTTCATGTTTGATCTATGTATTTTTTTGTGTTTTATTTCATTATTACGACTTGAGCTGTTGTAGATGGTAAGAAAAGTTATGTGAATTTTTTTTTTTTTTTGGCTTCAAGTAGTTGATTAATATTGGTTATGCATTCTGACTGACTGAAGATTAGCATTTCGATGGTGTGTTTGTTTGCAGCCTTGGACCTGTATGGTTTGGATTGCTATTTCTTTTGTTGCTTTTTTTAAAGTTGGTATAGCATTTATCTAGAGTACTGTGTCTTACCACATGGAATGTCAAGGGGTTAGGTCATCGAATTAAAAGAAGAAACTTAGGGCAGGAAAAAAATGTGATGTGTTTCTTCAAGAAACTCACGTGTTACAGAAGGAAGCAGAGAAGCTAACGGGTGGATGGGTTGGTGAAGTATTCTATAGTGGGGGAGGGTACAAGCAATGGTAGGTGGGGTGATAATATTGCTAAATAAATAGTTACAATTTAAATGTATTAAGCAAATGAGGATTGAGAGGGGAGAATCCTTGTTTCACAGGGGGAAGTGCTGGTGCAGAATATATCAACATACTAGCAAATGTTTATGCACCAAATAGGGATGATCCAGCTTTCTTTGTAAATTTGGAGGGTATTTTATATGCAACTGGGCAGTACGATATTGTTTTAGGTAGGGATATGAATTTTGTGTTCGCTTGATCGGAGTAGTTCGTTTAGATGTAATATGTCCAAAGCTAGTGTAAAATTAACAAATATGTGCAAAGCTTTTGGATTAGTAGACATTTGGAGGCTTTTGAATCCGGATGGGAGAGATTATACATTTTATTCTGCTTCTCATCAGATGTACTCTAGAATTGATTATTTTTTAATATCAAAATCTCTTGTCTCTTTCTCTACCTGCTCTATTGGTTCCATCATTATTTCAGATCTTGCTTGAAATTCCTGAAATTAAAATATATTAGGAGACAAATATGGCAACTGCGCCCTCTGCAGGAACTCTTTGGGAAGCATTGAAGGCAGTGTTAAATTATTAGTTCACTTCAGAATAAAAAAATGTCTGATAATTTACTCATCCAAGATGTTCATGTATTCCTTTCAGTCGAAAATAAATTATGTTTTTTAAGGAAAACATTCCAGGATTTATCTCCATATAGTGGACTTCAATGGGGTACAACAGTTTGAAGGTCAACATGATTACGTAATGCATGGCGAATAGCAGAGCTAGTGCAAGACGAGCATTTGTGGTTAAAAAGTATATATATTTTTATTTTATTTTTAGAAAATGACCGATCATTTCGCTTGATAAAACCCTTATTCCTCGGCTGGGATCCTGTAAACGGAGTGCAAGGTGCAAGTACAAGGTGCTTAAAGTACTTGAGTTTGAGTTTTTGAAATTTAAGTCCTTGAAAACAGCCATATTTACGAATTATAAACCTTGTGTTTAATATATATATATATATATAATCAGAGATCGCACTTATCAAACAATATCTTTAGATTTTTAAAGGATTTATTAAACTCAAATTTATTTATATACTTAATTTACTTAAGTATATAAATAATAATTATATACTTTACTTAATTTATTTATATATATATAAATAATTAAATACATTGCAAGTTGTATTTTGAATACTCTATATCTGTAATTTGAGTTTAATAAATCCTTTAAAAATCCTAAAGATATTGTTTGATAAGTGTGATCTCTGATTGTGGTCCTTAAACTAAAAAATTAGTGCTTGAAAAGTCCTTGAATTTATTTTACAGTGTCTGTACGAACCCTGTGTAAACCGCTTTGAAGCTGCATTGAAACCTTCAAACCGTTGTATTGAAGTCCACTATATGGAGAAAAATCCTGGAATGTTTTCCTCAAAAACCCATATTTATTTTCAACTTAAGAAAGACATGAACATTTTGGATGACGTGGGGATGTGTAAATTATCAGGACATTTTAGTTCTTTAAGGGGTTATATTATTCAGTATGCATCATATATATATATATATATATATATATATATATATATATATATATATATATATATATATATATATATATATATATTAAATATCTGGCAAATTTGAAAAGAGAAATCAAAAAGAGGAAATTCGAGATGATGAAAAAGACTACACATGATGGTTTGAGTTTATAACGCAATTGAAATATAGTTATAATGATATACTATCTAAGAAGGTGGACAGAATTTTGGACAGTTCAGGGTGAGGCAAAAATATTTTGAATTTGGCAATAAAGCGGGCAAGCTTCTGGCAAACTATATTAAACGGAGAAATGTCTGCGCTAATTCCTGCTATTCAGTCTACTGAAGGAATAATTATTATTCCTTCCCTGTCACAGGCGTTTATTACACTTATCTTTAAAAAGGATAAAGATCCAACTGAGTGTAAGAGCTATTGTCCGATCTGTTTGATACCTGTGGATATACAATCTAAAATCCTGGCAAACAGGCTGGACAGTGTAATTACTTCCTTAGTTCATGGGGATCAGGTGGGTTTTATACATGGGAGAACTGGGGCGGATAATATTAGGAGACTTGATAATATTATGTGGGCAATGGCTGATTTGAACTCACCAGTGGCAGCAATTTCACTGGACGCGGAAAAAGCTTTTGACTGGAATGGGGTTATTTATTTGAGACATTAAAAACCTTTGGGTTTTGGGAGTGTTTTTTATTTATTAAATTTTTTTAATGGATAAAGTTAGTGTACATGCGACCCCAAGCTGCGGAGCAAACCAATGGGCAGATCTCTTAAATTACGTTGGCAAGAGGGACCTGGCAAGGTTCTCAATTATCCATTCTGTTGTTTTGCTTGGCTTTAGAACCACTTGCAGCAGCTATAACAGCAAGTACAGACTTTCCTGGGGTTTCTGTAGGGGGAACAGTTCACAAATTCATGTTGTATGCAGATGACATACTGTTGTTTAGTTAATTGATAGATATTCAGATTATTGAGATTATTGATTGACTGTATTGTCTATCTTTTCTGTTGCAACTTTTTCTGTTGTAACACCTTAATTTCCCCTTGGGGATCAACAAAGGAAGTCTAATTTTAAGTTGTTTGTTTCAAAGCCCTAGAGGATTGTGCCGTGCTTGTCTTTGGGGTAAGGTGAATGTTCGCAAAATGAACTGTCTTCCAAGAATGAACTATTTACTAGAGGTAGAGGACATGAGGCATCAGTATAGAATGCTAATGGATAAAGTAGGTTACAGTTTCCATTCTGCTCTTAAAAGAGTCTGGAGCAAGGATTCAGATGTCTCAATTAGTGATGAAGACTGGACCAGAATATGCAGAAATTATAAAGTAATGTCAATTTGGGATTACGATTTATCCAGTTTAAAATATTGAATAGTTTTTATTGGACCCCGAGCAGGTTTTTTAGGCTCAGGCTGAAGGCTGGTGATGTGAGAGGGAGGACGGAGACCTGATGCATACGAATACAAGAATTTTGGTGTAAGGTTAATAACTATATTCAAGAGGTGTCAGAATGTTGCTGTCCAGGTTTTTATGTCCTTGGAGACCCATCATTTCTAAGCCCTGATGTAGAGACAACTGAATGGATTCAAATAAGTATTAAAATAGCGTCACTGTCCAGCTTAAGTAAGCTCAGTGAAGTCTCATTTTTGTTGTAAAAAAGTTATTAATTTAGTTAATTTATATATAGCCGCTCTGGAGAAAACCGTGATGTTATCGTCCAGCTCAGTTCAGTTCTCATATAATGGTGTCAATGCTGGCAGATCAATAATATTGTTGAATATAAAATTAGTGGCGACAGTGGCAAGAAAAAAAGGCGACAGTGGCATGGAACCAAAAGTCCATCAGAAAAAACGTTCAGTCGGGGGGCCAGTTCTCCTCTGGCCAACGAGCGAACAGTGTATGATTATGATCCAGGCAGCATTATATATAATGCATTATATTTATTTGATATATATATATATATATATACAGCAGTTGTATCTAAACATTTTATAGGTTTGTTGTGGTAGTGTTTTATACACCATTTGAAATTCATTGTGTTTTGTGTTTGTTTCAGCATGGAGTCAAAACAGTCATGGAATGCTCAAAGGGACTTTAGTATTCAGCTGGAAACAGAGGAGCAACAGTATAAAGATCTTATTCTTCGGCCAAGCCAGCACACGGTCTTGCACAAGGTACTGAATACAAACAATGAAAACTACAAATGCATTAAAAATCCACTTTTTTTCAGCCTGCCCTGCCAACGTTCACTCTTTGGTTTTCCTTGGTTGTGTATCATTTGAGTAGTCAGAAAGTGTTTGTCTTTAATTGTGATTTAGATGAAGATCAGAGTACATATTATGAGTAATCATTGCAGAAATCCAGGTAATTCCAGAGGGTTTACTAACTTTTTGCAACTGTACTTCCTGAATCTAAATCTACACATTTGCTTACAAGTGAACTCCCATGCTGTAGTAATGTTCAGTGTCAGTTTCTAGTGTGCCTAAATTTTAAGCTGTGCTTTGCAATCTGGTGTTTTTAGATGAAGAGTGGGGTTCACCTGTGCCAGCGGTGGCTCAAAGGAAGGAGCATATTCTGCTGTTCCAAACTACTGACATCCAGGGGAAAGTCACGCTACATATTCATTGGCTACCTTCTTATGCTTCATGTGCTGGTTTTTGTGTGCCTTAGTTGGTCTCTTTAGAGAACAATTGTCATCAGAATCACATCTGCACAAATTGTTGTAAGCAGAGTAAAAGAAGTCCCACAATCCAAACAATTCCACTTTCTGTTATGCATAAAATAAACAGTGCAAGAATGTCTATTTAGTTGCTCACTCAAATGGTGTAAAGCAGAATGGTGAACTGTGTTTTTCTTCAACCTTGAACTGAAACTTACTGGTCATACTGGTTACAAAATAGACTTTAACACCAGCATTTATAATGGAGAGACCTCAAGTACATTGGCAGGTACTCAGAATGACAGAAGACTGTTTATCTGATGTTATGGCTATGCACTGAAATCTTAAATTTACTTTAGCTATTATGTTTTACCATTCTAAGTTATTTCATGTTGTATGTGTGCAGAGAGAATATTGAGTTAATGTTTTATTGGTATGCTAAATGTGCGTAACTTTTAGCAGCCATTATAAGTAAGGAGACAAGCATTGTGAGAAGCTTTACATATATGTTACTATGAATCTGATTATTGCAATGCAGAAACACTGGAATTGAAGCATGGTTTCTTTTGAGGGTTGACTGGTTATGTGGAATTTACTTGTATACAACTGATTTCCTTTATTATAATTTTTTTTTTTTTTGTAGAGCCAAATATTGAGTTAATGTTTTATTGGTATGCTAAATGTGCATAACTTTTAGCAGCCATTATAAGTAAGGAGACAAGCATTGTGAGAAGCTTTACGTATATTTTACTATGAATCTGATTATTGCAATGCAGAAACACTGGAATTTAAGCATGGTTTCTTTTGAGGGTTGATTGTTTATGTGGAATTTACTTGTATAAAACTGTAGAGCCAATATGTAATATTATTTTGCAGTCACACTACCCTGTTGTGCAATACTATATATAAATGTGATATGAGGAAAAAGAGTGAATGTTTGTTGAATTAAACTACTGAGACCTTCCATGTTGTCTGGTTTACTCTTAAATGCACACATGTTGTTGTTTCCTTTACATAAGCAGTACGATTTTTGCTATTAAATGGTAATAAAGATTTAAGACACATTAAGTGGCCTTCAATTAAACTGTGAAATATTTATTTGTATTAATATCATTAATATAATGATAGAGTCCTATTATTAATATCAGTACAGCTGCAAATATTGGTGCAACTCTATACATTGTACTTACTGACAATGCTCTTCATCATTCCAGTATCCTAGTGCCTATCTGGTGTAGAAATAAAATCATGGATATGCTTATTGAGGACTGTTGGAACAATTCAAGATCAAGATGGTTCTAGGGAGGCAGTCACTTATACTCTATACACATCTGTACCATTTGTTTCACATGACATGTGCTTCCCACTGTTGTTTATTAACACTTGTAGGGTTCTAATACATTTGATGAGTGCAATGACTGCAGCCCTTTTTTTAGTAGCAATTACAACCTCAAGTCTTTGTATATGATGCGACAAGCTTATCTGCAGGTCCTGCCACTGCAAAGAAAGAGTCCATATCATTGTGACTGGCAAAACTGCAAGGACTTGTAGCTGTAACTGGTAAGGTTAAGTAGATTTTACTGGGTGTACATGCTGAGCAAATTGGATTTTTTAAAAATATTTTTTTTTTTTAGATCCAAGCAAATAGATGTACAATATTAAATTCTGCTTTATCTGATCTTATGTTCCTAAAGGCATTATCGTTGGTAAGGTGGTGCCCCTCCTCTCAGTGATTGGGCAAGAACAAAGACTACTCTAAAGACTACTTTACACTACTAGAATTTCAGATTAGGGTTCTTTGACTTGTAACAGTAGCAAAAACTATTTTATAAGGTTCCATAAAGAACCATACTTGAAAGTGCTGTGTAAAACCTTTTTAATAATGGTTTGTTTTTATTAATATTTTTATATTTATTAATAGTTGTTTATCTACCTGGCTGGTCACATAACCTCTATTAGTGTTTTACAATATATATATATTAAAATCATGTCAATTACTTAGGTACTTTAATTTTTTTTTATTGACATATAACATCGCACAATGAGAGGTGGATACATAAATAATTCGATTTTTAATGTCACAGATACACGCTAACCCATTGACACGTTTTTACAATAAAATAGGAACCTTTAAAAACTAAGATACAGAACCAATATATATGGCCAAACATTTTATTAAAAGGTAAACAAGGAAACATGAGTTCCCTTTCGAATAGGAACTCTTACTGTGTCCTATAGGACGCTAATGGGGAACGCCTCAGCGTGACCTGTGTTTGAAGCATGCCGCACCACAGACCTGGCTCTCCGGGCCACCAAACAGACTGCTGCCGCGATCGGTAGATAGATGGCAGCGATGGTGGCCACGGAGAGGGAGATATGACCTGTGGGTGAACCTGGCCAGCATCGGGGAGAAAGAGGGCCAGAAGGCCAGCGTTGCTGCTTGGGCCCCTCCTCCACCAAGGAGCAGGTCACGAAGGTCACGCAGGAGGCGTGAGTTGAGGAAAAAGAAAGATGGAAGTGATCAAGTCTAGAAGTGATCACTGTCCTGGAACCGGCAGAGGCAGATAACATCTTCCCTCTCTTTTTATTTAGGTTGCTTTATAGGTTTTAAATTAGCGTTGTAGGCCTCCTCTCATTTTGAGAGTCATTCTTTATGAGGCTTCCACTCTTCATGTAAACAGGTGTGAGCGTTGTTAGGTCTCCTCTCAGGGATGAGAGTAATTTTGCTGAGATCTCTTTTCCCCATGGCTTCGTTAGTAGCTATGTGGAATAGGATTAACAGCTATTTTTAAGAGGGGAAGTAGCTTTGAGTTGTAGGTTCTCTTTTGAGCCTCCTCTATCTAGCTAGCCTTCAGCTCAGGTTAGGCTGGTTCACTTTTTAGAGAATTTTTTATTGTTGCTGGAGCTCCCCGGAGCTCCTTAGAGCCTATATTTCCTGACAACTTCCTAGTTGTGTGACTACTTTGTCTTGTGATAATTTTAATTATGAGCCTCCTCCCTTTTGGAGAGTCTCCTCAATCTAGATTGCCCAAGAGTAGTTTTTAGTTACTGTGCTGTGCTTAGGCAATACTTGGAGTTGTAGGCTCTAATAGCCTCCTCAGTTAACTGCCTCTAGGGTCCCTAGAGTCCCTTGCTCCCCAGAGCTCTAATTATGTATTTTTACCTGTGAGTCTCTTAAGTGGCATTATCTGTATGGATAGATCAGATCTCCTCTCTCTTAAGAGAGTCATTCTGCTGAGGTCATTGCTCTTAGAGCTTCACACAGAGAGTAGAAATGGTGTGGTAAATTCTTCTGTTAACTCGTTTTGGGTTTGAGTGTTGTTAGGCTTCCTCTCACTATAAAGAGTCATTCTGTTGAGGCCTCCACTCTCCAGAGCTTTGGGCAACAGTGTTGTCTATACTTTGGAATACTGTTTTTAAAGATAAACACTGATTAGAGAGTTGTTCTGTTGAGGCTTCTGCTCGCAAAGCTTTGTGCTGACTGTTGCATAAAGTGTAGTCTCTCTTTAGGAGCCTTCTTAGTTATCTGTCTTTTAAGCCAAAGTGTTGTTAGGCCTCCTCTCATTTTAGAGAGTCATCCTGCTGAGGCCTCCGCTCTCCAGAGCTCCGCACAGACAGTCATTGAAAAGCCGGCTCTTATTTCAAGTGAGCCTCTTTAATAGACTGTCTTTGAAGCAAAGAGTATGGTTAGGCCTCCTCTCTGAGTTGTTTTGTCCCGTTTTGTGTGTATGGTCAAGCATAGTTGTACTCCCCTCGTTTTGAGGGTCATCATAGAGAGTGCTTTGCTTTCCT
This sequence comes from Leuciscus leuciscus, assembly GCF_965113295.1. NCBI lineage: Eukaryota > Metazoa > Chordata > Actinopteri > Cypriniformes > Leuciscidae > Leuciscus > Leuciscus leuciscus. The sequence goes on along the minus strand of NC_138734.1, from coordinate 15,703,546 downwards.
AGAGCGCTGTGTAACAGGTGTCCTTTGAGCGCCTGATGTGCTCAGGTTGAGTCTGGACAAATACTCCCCTCATTTAGAGGATCATTTTGTAGATTATTATTCAGCTCCCTAGAGCTTTGCGTGCAAGCCCCGAGTACATGCCTATGACAGTTCTTGTGTGTGTCGTGGAAATTCTTAATACGTATACAACGTATACAACCTACTTAATCTTACTTCTTCACCACGGACAATTTAAACAACTTGCAGTTGTTAAAAATAATAACTACAATATCTCGAGGTAATTCCCTGAATTACCTAAATACTTACAATACAATACTTCCCTGAAGTAAGGTGACGGCGTCCTGTCAAGAAGCTACTATCACTACTTCAATCACACATGAGCACACAGGTCTTAAGCATCTATACACTCTCACCGTCCTTCTCAGGTGTACGCTAGTCCAACACAGGATCATTGGATGAGGGCGGCTCTATAGTCTTCCAACACTATCACTGTCTCTGCGGTGGTCTTTTGAACATAGAATCTTTAGTACTTCTATTACTACCTCAATCACAGATAGATGTTCTTTTGTTGTCTTTTGAGCGTAGAATCTGTTTCTCAGCTGTGCAGCATATACGTGACACGACTCCCAAGTTGATCTTTGTAGAACTTACGTTTTATTCACGGCCGGGAGATCACTGGCCACAACAACCAAGTGAGTCTCCTGAATAGAAATATACATGTACATTTATATCATACAGTTGAGTAAAAATCAATGTCACTCAAGCCTTCTTCACTGTGATGTGCTCTGGTGATTGGTTTGTAATGATCTAAGCTAATCATATGACTGTTAGGTCTACTGTGTTAAGCACTTTTTCGTTAAGTATATATGGCCTTTGACCTGAGCATCCTTAGTCTGCATTTCTCTGTACATTTCATGTTGAAAATACCCATTACATGAAATTTCACATGTGGTAAGCTTTCTTTATAGCCTCCTCGATAGTCTCATTGCTTTATAACATATTTAAGTACTCCCCTTGTTTAGAGGGTTGTTATGCTGAGTATTTTGCTCCTTGGGGCTATGTACAGGAGTTATGCCAAGCAGGGACGCCTTGTGTCAGCCTCCTCTAAGGACGTTTGCTGCTAGAGTTTAGATATGCTATTGAGTTGTTGGCCCTCTTTGGGGGCTTGATCAGCGGACCTCAGGTTGAGCTGTTTTAAGTACCCTTAATTGGTTATGTGTTAGTACTAACGGCTCCTTAGAACTCTGCAGATCAGTATCAGGTTGTTGTGCTCTTCAGGAGCCTCCTTGATAACTGGTTCCAAAACTTGGCCAGTACTCCCCTCGGTCGAGAGGGTATCTATATAGAGTTCTCCACTCCTCTAGCTATGTCAGAGCTGTCCTTGTGGTCGAGCTTCTTTAGTACTCGGCTCGTTTGAGAGGGTCGGTTTACAGAGCTCTTCGCTCCCCAGGGCAACAATAGGCCTTCCTGTGGCCTCTTTATTAGCAAGGTAGTATCAGGTTGAAAGATTCTTGTGAGCCTCCCTGATAGACTTGCTTTGGTAGAGCTTGGTAGGTACTACCCTCATTGAGTGTTGGCAGAGTTCTCTATGGCAGAGTTCTTAGCTTCCCCAGAGCTATTTTTACGGGATGAGCATCCCTTTTGGGATGAGCAGTGTCACTCCCCTCACTTGGAGGGTCGTTATGTGAAGTCTTGCTCCCCAAGACGCCTGTCTCTGGAATACGATGTGTTGTGGTTATTTCCATTATGCAATAATGATAGAGACGAAGTGTAGAGATCCTGTTAAACAGACAGGTTGTAGCCTGACAGGGTTAAGATAGAACAAAGTTAGCCTCCCTGGTGGTTCTAGGGGTCGACGTTAGGTCCTCCTGAAAGTGACAGACCAGGATCCCTTTTTTGCCCCTGGTCGTATTTTCTTAAAGGAATATTTCCTAGGATAATGATTGCAAGTCTGCCCTGGGTCAAGTCCTTCCATTTGACCTTGCGAGGTGAATAGTAAGATTGAACTTCCTCATTGAGGCATGTAGCTTGGGCAGTGGCTGTAGTAAGTAATGTCGTCAACAGTGGAATACTGGTATGAACCTTTATGGAATTTAACTCTGGCTTTTCAGGCCATTTGAGTTCATTTTCTTGCGCTTAGTCAGCCAATCTGGCATGTATTCTCCTCAGCGGCGTGGGCATTTGTTCCCCATTAGCGTCCTAGGACGCAGTGCATGTTCCTGTTCGAAAGGGAATGTGTCGGGTTACAAATGTAACCTTGGTTCCCTGAGAAGGGGAATGAGAATGAGACACTGGGCTGCTTGCATGGTCCCTTCAGATGAAGAAGTGGATGACATGTTCTCTAGGCTCCCTTTTTATACCTCACTGTTGCACGTTGGATTCAGTGTCTCGTTACCTTTCTCAGGGAACCAAGGTTACATTTGTAATCCAAGACGTTTTCCATGAAAACATTTTCTTAGCACTTTGTAGCCTACCAAGTGATGCAAGTGAAGCTTTGGACAACAAAACATATCTTAAAAAACAAAACAAACGGTTGTGCTTTAAAATGTAAAATCAGTTAAATTAATTAGAATTTTTGTAATAGCAACAAAAATTAAAGTGAGATCCACAAAAAATTATACATAGGGCAAGAACAATAAATAATCTTATAAATGTTTTAGCCTTTCATATAAAATATCATAATATGTTTTGTCTGTTAGTTGATCATTATAGCATCTATAAAACATAAAGCAGCTTATGTGCACTCACAGGACACATTTAATAGCACGCATATTGATCAAGGTCTGACAACCCTTGGTCAAACCCCCATGGTTTTACTATAGTAAAAGTAGTAGCCAAGGTTTTTTTTTTTAGGTTTTTTTTTTAACTTGCCTCATTTTAAAACACCACCGCATGCCACGTTCATTTTAAAGGGAAATTTCCAAATATCTTTTATTTATTTGTTATAATGCTGTTGTTTTATGTATTCTGTCTTAATCGCTTTGTTAATAAAAGTTGAATACTATGCAGGAGTTTTGTATTTGACTATTTTATTGTTGTTGTGTTTTCATTAAAAATAACAATGAACCAAAAAATAAGCATTCGAAGGTGAAAATCCATAGGTCTTTCATTTACTTGTTACAATGCGGGTATATAATCTCATCCGTCTTATTCGCAAAAATAAATAAAATAAATGTTCAAAGAGTGGAGGAAGATTTTGTCAGACATCAGAAAAATCTAAATAAGCGCTACAGATACTGAATGTCATTAACAAATATCTTTTCTTGATAAATGTGCAGGTGTAAAGAATAACATTGGTGTTATTTCCCCACCGGCACATCCCTACTCGTAATGTTGGCTACAAGTTACAGGTTGATTCTATTTCATAATAACACTAAAGGCTTCTTAAGATAGCACTATTACACTCGGGTTGGAGAGTCAAGAAGGATGTGTTAATTTACTGTAGATTAGGCTACAATATGTCCTTAGTTGGTGACCCAGTGTAATTATAATACAGCATAAAATACAAACACATAAACACACGTAATATGTATGCCTATAGCCAAAACATGACACAAGTTTATTTAAACTTTATTTTTATTACCACCCATATTTTTTCCCTGGACTCCACGCCAGGAGTAACCGCACCCCTACTTCCCGTGGTACTAACTAATTGACAGTATGCTGTTTTGCATACAGAGTTTATATTTAAATCTTTGGAATTTTACTCTAGATCACTTTACAGTGTGATGAAAATAAACTTTTTTTAAAGAGTGTTGTATATCACTCTGTTAGCACCCTTATATCTATGTTGTATAGGCTACTGTAATAGACATCGTCCAGTAAAATTAGGTTTTTGTAAGAAACATGTTGTGAGCAAATGTAGAATTGTTTTTTGAAAACCTATATGTCATCACTTTCTTAATATTCAATCAACACAAATTGCAGTAAGATAGGCTGTCTGATGAAATATGTATCTGACATGGAATTTAGATGTTATGTCATTAAGTGCATTTACATAGCAATTTCAATTGCATACTAAGAGACTATTAAAGGGATACTCCACTTTTTTTGGAAATAGGCTCATTTTACAACTCCCCCAGAGTTAAACAGTTGAGTTTTACCGTTTTCGAATCCATTCAGCCGATCTCCGGGTCTGGCGGTACCACTTTTAGCATAGCTTAGCATAGATAATTGAATCGGACATGACCATTAGCATCTCTCTCAAAAAAATGACCAAAGAGTTTCGATATTTTTCCTATTTAAAACTTGACTCTTCTGTAGTTACATCGTGTACTAAGACCGACGGAAAATGTAAAGTTGCGATTTTCTAGGCTGAACTATACTCTCATTCCTGCGTAATAATCAAGAAACTTTGCTGCCGTACCATGAGTCCAGCAGGCGTAATGATATGACGCAGCGCCTGAAAATAGTCCCCAGCTCAGTAACTTCCAACGTGACCGGGACTAAGTTTGTCTAACCTATTAGACCTATTTTCAGGCGCTGCGTCATATCATTACGCCTGCTGTACTCATAGTACGGCAGCAAAGTTTCTTGATTATTACGCAGGAATGAGAGTATAGTTCCTAGCCATATCAACTTTTCATTTTCCGTCGGTCTTAATACACGATGTAACTACAGAAGAGTCAAGTTTTAAATAGGAAAAATATCGAAACTCTTTGGTCATTTTTTTGAGAGAGATGCTAATGGTCATGTCCGATTCAATGATCTATGCTAAGCTATGCTAAAAGTGGTACCCGGAGATCGGCTGAATGGATTCGAAAACGGTAAAACTCAACTGTTTAACTCTGGGGGAGTTGTAAAATGAGCCTATTTCCAAAAAAAGTGGAGTATCCCTTTAAATGCAACAGTGAAAAATATGAAGTTACATGTAACAATACTTTCAATATGAAAGACCGCCAGTAGGTGGCGGCAAGTCAGCCATAAGCCGATTACATAATTATATAATGAAAATACGATACATTAACTGAGTTACATTGGTCTCAGTTTCTTTAAATTTGGTGGAATTACTGTCGGCCCATCATTATTTCTGACTCACAGTGTTATTTGATTGTTTTGTTGTTGTTGTTGTTTTCAAAGACAAACTCACTTATATTAAACAAAGAAATATTTTTTTTACTAACAAAAGTTAGGCTATCTTGCTCCTTTTCCTCCGCTATCGTCCAGTCAATCATCTCGCTGTCTCACTCTCACGGCTATGATTACAGTTACAGTAAAAAAATTTTTTACCATCATCGGTACCCACCACCATCAGCAGTTTGGCTTTACAATATTCGCAATGACCACACCTTGTCCAAAACTGAGCGTATTGTCTAAAAGAAGTAGCTTTTATCACAGGCTCAGATTTGCTTGACCAATCAGCTGAAAGGGGCGTCTCATGACCGTCTTAAATTTGAAGTCATTTATCCGTTTTTGTCATAGACAGTATATAAACTGGACACAGCGACCCCATTGGATTCAACGGAGACAAGTGAAGTCAATTAGAAGCTCTTACTTCCTGGGGGTCGAGCGTACTGCGCAGACTCAAACTGAGCTTGACGACGTAGATGTGACGTGAGCAACCCGTTTGTCTTCTAGTAGCTGTGCCAAGAGAAATCTAAATCATTCCCTTCCGAAACTTGCAGAGACGGAGAGTGTGAGTAGGAGCGGTCCATGAGCTAGGAGCAGGAGAAACTTTTGCTAAGTATTCTGATTAATTATTTTGTCACTTTGCCTCCACGTCCGCCCGATTGCCCGCGAGCTTCTCCTCCTGTCCATACGGTAATTCTCTACTGTGCGACAGAGAGTCGGGTGGTTATGACGCAATCGTTAGCCTATTTTTAAAAAAATTGCTTCTACGGGGCCATAACGTAAGATACAAGGTAATGGAGCCTTTTATACATTTTCGTGTTTCTTTAGAAATAAATAATGGACAAATGGAGTCTTTAAACGCCTCAGATGTGAAGTTATTCGCTGTCAAAGTGACGCCAAAATGAATGGGAGTCAATGGGATGCTAACAGCAGGTGGGGGTCCGCTAGCCAATGGCGGCGCCCGGGGAAACTTCAAAATAATATGAAACCCTGCCCCCCTGGTTTTTGTACCCTGGAAATCAAGAGTTCTCACGAGAGCACAAGTTGTATTTGGTCAGCGAGTTTACTCTGGTGCAGCTCGGATACAAGGGCATATTTAATGAGCATCATTACTCGATGCTAATCACATCAGGTTATCTGATATAGGCGGGCCAGAGGCGAGCTAAACAGATGACGACAGCGCTGTGACGTCGAAGTCATTAGTAAACATTGCAAGATGGCTATGGATGAACACCAGTTGTTTGAAACGGCTTTGGCCGCTACAATGAATGAGTTAGACATGGGTTTTTATCTAAAACCTATGGTTATCACAATCTAAATGTATGCTATGTATGACCAATGGTAATTTTAATAAAAGCCGAGTCTTAACTCAAACTGTCATAATATTAAAATTTTACCCTATAAAAATGAGGATATTAAATTTTTTTACAGATAGGCCTACTGTTTTTGTTCAATTCAGTCTATACCTCTGCATCCCAACTCAAGCTACTGCTATTGTCAGCCCAAACTACTGTCGAATGTGCATTTCTATCTTAAGAGACAAAACATGTAATATTAATATTGCTGAGTGCACTGCAAACTGTGCCAAAGATAAGTGTCATCTAAGTGAGGCAATACAAACCTCTTTCATGATTTGAAACAATATCACCCGTTAGAACATACAGAAACTAAGAAATGGATTTTTCTATTAAGATATTTATTTTGTTAAGGAAAAAAGACTGAAAAAGTATAAAGAATTCAAAAATGTTTTAAATGTACTACCTTAGATTTGTGAAATGTTCACCTGTTTGGCCATAATGGCCCAGCCCTAAAGCATGAAAACCTTTTATTCTACTGAGGGAAACCAAGAGAAAAGATTGCCAGAACACTACAAATTTAAATTGTAATTTATTATTTTATCTTAAGAAAAAAAAAAAAAAATAGAAGACAGAACCCTGGCTGTCCAAGTGAATGATGCTATGAACATTTTGACAGTGATGTTAACTAAGTTCTGAGTAGGGGTTTACATGACTTCAAATGACCACACTTTACCAAAACAGCATTTTATTAGCAAACACAGAATTGAGGTGTGTGAGTTTCCCCCATCAACCTGAAACAATGAGGTATTACAGTGATTTTTTATATCTTGCAATTTTTGTACATGCAAGCAGAAGACACAGTATTACTATTCAAAAGTGAAACAGTGATTAACAACATGACACAGTGATACACTATCAAAACCAAAACATTAAAGACAGGTATTGCATAGGTTAAAACAAACAGAATGTAATTTGTGAAAAGTTCATTTCAGGTTTTTCTTCCACAAGGATCAAGTTACCTGTAAACAATACAACAGTACAACACGAACTTAAAACAGAAAGCTTATTCCTTCAATTTGCCTCCAAACTGTCACAAATTCCTACTTTGAAAGAGTGACTAGAGAAGAATGACCGAAGAAGAATAAATCCAGGCCAGTAATAAAGAAAACATTACAAAGAATGGATGTTTGGATGTTAAACAAAACAGGATGTTCATTTGTGCAAGTCTTTCACTCAATATACATATACACATGCATTCAGAAAGTATTCAGATCAAGATAAGATCAAGATCAAGCTGAAATATCACATTGACATACTGTATGTATTCAAAACCTTTGCTATGACACTTGCAATTTAGTTCAGGTGCATCCCATTTCTCTGGATCATCTTTGAGATGATTTATTTTAGTATAAGTCAGCAACATGACAAAATGTGAAAAAATAAGGGTTCTGAATCCTTTCTGAATACACTGTATAACCTTTCGGGCAGATGCTCTATTCATACTTTGCAAAAGGTTCAGTGATACAATCATTTGTCATTCAGTAATAAACTTCTCAGAAGTGAGGCTGAAGACCCAAACAAATCTTAAAGAAAAGTGCTTCAATTTTGACTCATGGCTCAAAATATTTAAATAGGGCACTAATGAAATATGGTGTTTCGGTGACATCATTTTCTATGTTCAGCCCACTGTAACAGAGTACAAGAGGATCAGGAAGTCATTGAATCTGCCCTGTCTTATATCTCAGCTTCAATGGCAGTAGTTCACAAGCCTAAACCTACAGGTAATGGAAACATTCTTTGATATAACTCTTTTAATGTGCTTTCACCATTGAAATCTATTGAAATTGAAATCTAAACCAAATTACAGGCATGGCTTGAAATACATAACTGATCCTATACCCATGTTAAGTAATTAAAAAAATAACGCTTGGCTCAGCCAAGACATACTAGCTTACACAATGTGAGGTATATTAAACATTTTCTACTGTTTCAGCATGAATGCTGATACTGGGCATTATAAATGTTAATTATCCCTGAAAATACCTATACTCATTTGGTTTTGTTCCAAAAAAATATTTCTTTAATATGTTCAAGAAATTTTATGATCTGATTAAAAAGAGAATAAATCACATCACAGGAAGACCCAGCTATGATTAGATCAAAGATAACAATGTCAAAGACAACAACAACAACAACAACAACAACAAATAATAATAATGCAAGGATGAATATTTCACAATAAGACCAATAATGTGCTTTAAAAGGGATAGTCCATGCCAAAAATAAATAAATAAATAAAAATACGTTTTTTTGTTAATGTTCGTATGGCTGGAAGTGATGGTTTATATTTTTTATATTTATATTTATATATTTTTCTTACACCTATCGTTTTGCTTCATAAGATTCATCCACTGGAGTCATATGGATTACCATCCCGATATATGTGTGTTCTTTTTGAAGCGTCAACATAATGAAGCTTCTCCGGGCGCCGCCATTGGCTAGCCTGCTGTTAGTATTCCATTGACTCCCTTTTTGAGCGTCAAGATAATTTTTATTTTTGGGTGGACTATCCCTTTAAGATATAGGGTAGTTTCATGCTGACTTTAATAGTAAGATACAAAATTAATAGCCTGTTTGTTTCCTAAGGATGAAAAATTGTCAGAATTTTCCTCAGATGTAGCCTAACCTTTACCCTTAGCAGCAATGTAATGTGAAACAAGCACAGTGATGCTGAAGCAACATGATTTCACTTGAACTGAAGAATAACAGAGGCACTGGGGATTATGTAATTATTACACAATATCCTATTACATGCATTGAAGCTAAATGCAAACTGGGTTCATTTAAATGGTCCTGCTCTTTTTAAGGAATGCAGACCGGGGTTTTGTCTCTATGACCATCCATGTACAAACAAACATGCTAAACAGTCTCAGTTTTACATCGATGGAAATATGCCTAATGTTACATTCGTCGCTTGGTAGTTAGCTATCTGACCAGCCGCGGCTCGTCTGTAAGGGAAGGGGTAAAAATATAGACCTCTATATAAACTGAATCGTAAAATTGTTCAGATTTTTTAATATATTTTTCTAATTTTCAAGACTATTTTATGTCGTAATGTGAGCAGGATATATTAAACTATATTAATTTGAATAATTTTGCCTAATTGATTCATTATTTATAAAAAAGTTGATACTAAGCGAGCCAGCTCTGTAACAGCGCCCCACAATTTACCCAATGTAAATCTGTGTTGAAAAATGGAACTACAGCGCGCTCTAATTGAGAGCCATTGAGGCATTTCCTACCGCGCTTATTTTCACGTTAGCTTACGTAAACCTCGCTCCAGACCGAGACAATATCAGTCAGCTATGTGTATATTAGTCTAGTCTGCATCAGGTCAGTAACTAGTTGGCATGCCTGTTCTTCTCATGTAGAGTAGCGTATTACATTAAAGAAAGGACGTGTGAATAGCCTAGCTGTGTTTGTTTTATGTTTGAGAATAGACATGGCTTTATTGTCCTCACTGGAATTCCTCTACAACTTGTAATATGTTACAACATTCAGAGGCAATACATACTAAAATAGCGTTCTATGTGTGTGTCGTGTGCACTTAAAGCCTGTCAATCAACATTAGAGCGCCCCCCTCAGGCAGAAGAACGCAACTAATGTACTGCGTCTGTTCAGCGATTACAATATAGGCTATACATAGCTTACAACAATTATTATTATTATTTATCATACACTGGCGCTAAAACCCAGAATCTGCCCTACCTAAATTTACGGTTGCGGCTACTGATAGAAATTGAATTTCCCTGTCTCTACCTGACATCAATTAAACCACGACAAAAAGCACAGACCAACAACAAACAATGGTGCTCAGTTTACGACAAAAAAGCACAGACAAATAAAAAACAACGGTGTTCAGTTTACGAATATGTGGTATGCTACATACTTTTTTTCATGGAAGGTCAACCTCAATGTAACGTTATAGCCTACTGCTGGAGAGATTACTATGGTGAAGGCTTGGCTCATGATTATTACTTTGCCAATTCACCAATGGAAGGCTCGTCACATAATTAATATTCTCGAGCCAAGCATCGTCATGGCGGCACGGCTGAATCGCGTACTAAATAAAATGGATCCAACCGTTTTCCCATTCCCTCGGAGGCGAAATTTTAAACCTGTGGCGTCTTACTCTGTAATTATTTCCATTGTTGTTGTCCCAAAATTCACCTCCTCCGACACAGTACCTGATGGCAAACTGCAGTGTTCCCCCAAGCTCCAGAAAGGACGGGGTGATGATTTTGAAGCTAAACTTGTCCGTGTGTCCGTCACAAGAACGGGGGACGTAATACGCCATAATATCCACAAATGTCGTCCAATTATTTAAGGTGTACCTCACATAAACATTTTTCTCGAAAGCCAAATTAAGAACTCGCACGATCCCCGAGATACTGAACTCATCAGCCTGAACACACTCCAGTAAAACATTCACTGCAAGAACTCTGTCCAGGAAGTCCGGCAGGGATCCTGGATTGGTGAAGAGCAGCTCCATAAACACGGACTGGCTTGATGTGTTGGACTTGTCGAAGTTATTCAAGTGGAGAGCTCTGGCTTTTTTGAATTTGTCAATAATGCGGTCTGGAACCTCAGGCATATCCCTGTCATCGAAGTGTTTGATAGAAATCAGGTCCAGTCCCAGAGCGTCAGCGAATCGTACCTTTTTTTGACAGCTTGGGCTCCGTTTTCGTGCGATCTCTAATTTGGCTCTTTCAGCCGGTGTGGGGAGAGACTTGCACCTGCGGCGCAGCGTCGGGCTTAGTGGGGGCTTCAGGAATGACTCTCTTCCTCTCGGCTTTTTATTCACAACGCTGATTTCTAATGGTTCACAGTCTCCATTCATATCCTCCTCTCCCTCCATGTCTTCTTCTCCGTCCTCCAGCGTTTGCTCTGATGGTGCCGAGCTTCCGAACAGCCCAGCCATACAACTGTAGTTTCTGGGCATGCAGTTCTTGGGAGGCAGCATTACCACAGCATCGGTTTCCATAAAATAGTCTGCAAAATCCTTTGAAAATGTTTCAGTTGAGGTCTGATGTTAAGTGTCCTTCTGCATTATAGGCTAAAGAAAGAGTGGAAGCTACGACCGTTGATGGTACTGCGGATACCTGAACCAATCTTAGTGGATGCTGCTGCCGGCTGAAGCCTACTATGGCAAAGCTTAGGTTATGAATATTAATTAGGTCAAATTACGTTTCTTGTTAACCTTCGTCAATCGTGAGGTCAAGAAACGCACCTAATATTCATAAGCCAAATAGGCTTTGTTAATTCGCCAGCTGACTAGCACTCATTATTACCAACGCTGACCTTTCAGCCTATTGTACTAAGCGAAGAAGGGCTCGTTTCTAATTAATATTCATGAGCCCCATCGTCACCACAGTTGAATTCTCTGCCTGTCTGACACACCCCCTCAGCAAAACACAGTCCGTGCGTTCGATCACGTCTCACAGTAGATACAACGCCGCAATAGCACTTCTGAGTAAAATAGACTTTGGTTTTTAAAAACGCTTGGGAAACCTATTCATTTATGAGCCTGTATATCTGCTCTGCGGTATTCATTCTGTAAAGCTAAAAGAGGCATGCGATTATTTATTTTTTTACAACAGTAAAATAATCTAAACATTCTAAATTCCTCAAATGGAAAGCTCATATTACAAAATAATTTACCAAAACTTTAACACAATTGTATAAGCAATAATTTATTTAATTTTAACATAATTTGTTTTTTTAACAAGGCTCCTTCAAGTGCCGACATGCGCACTTGCAAACCGTAGTCTTTTTTTCCACTACGTCATCTTCTCCAACGGTTGTCATGATAACAGGACTCCAAACATCCGTTCACATAGTTACTTAACACAAAATACCATTTTATGCATTTAAACTTTTTTTCTTTTTTTAGGGTCCACTAACAGTAGCTGCTACTAAATTTAAGATTTTAGAGTTGTAAAAACAACGTAAGTTGCCAGTTTAAGTTATTTAGACTACTTGTTGCATGTTTTATTTGAATGACGCATGTTACGTTACGCATGTATTTGCTGTTTCAGTCTTTCCGTAGTTCATTATGGTGGCCTAAATTATTAGGAGAGGTAAGTTAACTCAAGGCTCAAATTATCTTTACAGAAAATGTTGTCGTTGTTGTGTCTTAGACTGTGATTGAAGCTGTCCGGAATGAACATCACCGAAGCCTGTGCATCAGACGAACCTGATGCTGAGAAACAACATGCGACTATTGACCGCGCAAAAGGGAACACAGAGTCTTCGTGCAGACAGTATGTCAATGAGTTGTTGGATCTCAGTGAAGAGGATTATTGCAGGGAGCACAACATGCATTTGTTTCAGAGCCGCACTGGCTGGGAAGACGCTGTGAGTCAAACAAACGCGACAGAAGAATTACACTTATTCTGAGTGCATGCTTTCCCCATGTCTGTCTTTTTACATTGCTGTATTATTTAGGTAACATTAGGCCTACTCGCTGTCCCTTTTTGTATCTGCTATATTTTGTCAGTAATTGTTTACCACATGGGAATTAATTATATAATTCAACTTATTATAAATCTCATATACGATGACAATAATGAAATAAATATTTATTTAGAAAATATGACCAAATTGCATGTGTACTAACATTTAGAACATCACACTGACTAGGAGAGTGTGTTGTTCTAAATGTTACTATGTCATTTGGTAACATTTTCTGTATAAATATTTATTTTATTATTGCCAATCATCAATTGTGTGTTGTGTATCATCTTTACACAACCAAGTTAAGCTGGGTTGCTACAAATTGCTGTGTAAAGACACAATGAGACGAAAAAATAAATTAAAAAATTGGCAAATGTTTTGCGTTCCCACGAGAAACTTTCCGTTCATTCGCAAAATGTTTACGTTCCCCTGAGAAACTTTGCGTTTAATCGCAAAGAACACTAAAGTTTTGCGAGCAACTGCAAACGTTTTTGCGAGCGAATACAAAGGTTTTGCTAGCGAATGCAAAGTTTATCAGGAGAAGCAAACATTTTGCGAGCGAACGCAAAGTTTCTCGGGGAACATTAAATATTCACGAGAGAACGCAAAAGCACTAACTTACTATTTTTCCTCCCATCTCATTTTTTTTTTTTCACCACCATGTCTCCTTTGGGGCTCCGCAGTTGCGAGATTATATCTCACAATTCTGAGAAAAGAAGCCAGAATCGTGGAAAAAAACTGCAAGATAAACTCGCAATTCTGAGAAAAAAGTCAGAATTTCGAGTTTTTATCTCACAATTCTGACTTTATAACATAATTGCAAATTTATAGCTTACTATTCTGACATAATTAGAAAAAGTCATAATTGCAAGATGTAAATTCACAATTGTGAGGAAAAAGTCATAATTGTGAGATAAAAAGTCGCAATTATCTTTTAATTTTTGTTATTCCAAGGCGGAAACAAGCTTCCATTGTACATTTACATTTAGTCATTTAGACTAAATGTACTGGTATGCATTGTATAGGCTACTCATAGTTTCATGTTTACACATTAACTACATAACATTATTTCTGAAATTATACTGTGTGTAAATGCAACTAAGTTCTCTCCGTGCAGCATTGAACAGTCACTGAAAATGCATATTTTGTGTAAAGTATTTGTAAACTTTTTGTGGTATGCATTTCAGATGCAGCTTCATTAGTGTTCCCACATTTTATATATTGCATCTGTTAATAATTTCAGAGTTACAAACTGCATATTTTTTTTAACAGGTTGAAGGTTGGGGGAGATTGCCCCCTTTTGCTGTATTACTTCAACTGCAAAGGAAGGGGAAAAACAAGCAAGACATCATAGCCTCTCACTGTCTCCTCTGTGCAGACCTTAAACTTTCTGATCTGCCCCTTTATTACCCTTCTGGAAATGCTCTGAAAACTGCGCCAACCCTTCAGGATCTTGCAAAGGAAACTCAAAATACCGTTCGTCCCCCTACCTCCTCAGATGAACTATACTCTTTCAGCCTATCTCTGCAAAATATGTCAGGGCCATTAATCAACAAATTGCTTTCTGGAGATGAACAGTGTAAACAAAACAAATTACCATCAGTCTGCCATTACCATACCGAACCATGTCAAATGCTGAAGGAAAAGAGAGTTGCTTATAGCATCAGAAGCGTTAGTGTGTTGCCACCTGTCCGAGAGTTCAGAAACCTAAGGAGCAACAGTGTTTTTAAAAGAGAACAATCAACAGACTGGCACCAAGCAGAAGTCACCAAGGCCATGATGCCCAAGGCCACCGATGCCGTCACCGCTGGTGCCACAGGAAATGTCGTTGAGGTCCTCACAAACTTTATCCCAGGAGAGAACAGCTACAGGTTTAAGGGATCTCCCAACACAAGACATTGTCTATCCCAGGACAGCACTCAAATGCTACCAACTTTTAACATCACTTTTCAAAATAAGTATGAATTACCTTCCAGCACAGTGGGCCGAAACCTCAGGCAGGAAGAGCTGACAAGGCCTTCCACCAGAAACAACACCAGTTATAGATTGTATTCTGGCCACAAAACAAGAGATCTGAAAAGACCTGAAGCTCATCGACTAATGCTGATTGGAACTAGAGTTCGCATGCCTGTGTGAATATTACTAATGGAGTACAGGTAAATAGGTGTTGTAATTCCTTTTTTATAAACAGCATAAGACTGTACTATATGTGTGCTAAATGAAGATGTTATGCAACATAAAGAGATTTTCAAGTATGCCTGTTCTTTTTTTTTTTTTTTTGAGACTGCAGGACACTTTTACTCAGAACCATGCCAAAAAATGTATCTAATTAACAGCTTAATACAGGTGTGCAAACTAGTGAAGTCTCTTCTGTCCTTATACAGCTTGAATAGTACTTTATATCCTGTGCCATTTGTATGTAGCTTTGAATAATAAGATTCCATGACAACTGGGAAATTTGTCCTATAAATCTGTGACCAGCTGTATGTGCCAAAATTACTTGATTTACAACAGAATCATTTGTTGACACTAATATTTGCTCTTGACAATAATAGAGAATAAAAGAAAATAATAAATCACATTATGGTATTAGTGTAATATAAACAACAGCATTATGCTTGATTTGATTAATGGCCAAAAACATATTCTCTGCAGTTTATTTAGCGGTTTCATGTGCATCAGCATAGCCTAAACAACAGAACATAGCCATAAAGTACAAATGACCAGCCTTCAAAGAACAAAAATAATCATTATATCATTATTAATATACATAATTATAAATAATGTCTTATACCAAGTTAAGTTAGAAACATGTTGATAATGACAAAACACAAAAAGCAACAAAAAAGCTATTCTTGGCACAAAAGAAATGCATGCACTCTACAGAGAAACACGAGCTTAGCTGATTCTTTCAAGTTTTCTATAGGAAGTTTTTACTATGACATCATTGCCTAAACAAAATTAACACATATTCATTTGCAGTATTTATTCCAAGATCTAAATAACATTTTAATGAATGTAGTGGTTGAATATGAGAGTCTCTAATGTTTGGCATGAAAATACTAAAGCTCTTTTGCAGTTACAATGTTTAGAAGCAGCCAATGTAACGTCATAAGGGAAACAGACACTGCGTCACATTCTACTTGTGGAATTTCCAAATATATACATTAAGTGTGTGTGTGCGCGCATACACATACACACACATAGAAAATAAAGCTATGGTTGGCTTTCAGTGTAGTAAGGCCAAGGAGTAGAGAATGAGCTAGTGATTTTACACCACACTTAGAGATGAAACATTCAAAATAACCAAAACCAAATAAATATACACATATAAATCTCTTACGAAATGAAGAAAATAAAAACTCAAACAAAGGACAGCAATTTTGACAACAAAAGTTAAGCAGCACTGTGAATTCAGTATCTCCATCAAAAGCATATTAACACTTAAATTAAGGCATCAACAAAAAGGTTTATACAGCAAGTTTAAACTGGTATTTGAAATCATTAGAACATATCCCATCAAAATTGATGCATGCTTTTAACGAAATATTAAAGGTTTTGTTTTACTGTAAACTTTCGCGGTTTGCTTATTTGAATCTACTCACAGTACAGAATGCCAATCACAGTAAACAAGAGCAATGTCCCAGCTCCTCTTTTTAAGGAAACGTGACATCTGAAACATGCATAATATGCAAATTCATCTGATTTAGGATGTAAAGATTAAAATTAATATGCCATAACAGTCAGAAAGAAATATGTACATTAATTCTGTCATGAATCAAAACCCAAATTTACTCACAGTGACTAGTAGATGGGTCTAGAGCATTGCACTAATAAATGTAACATAAGTTGTTATACATCAGAAAGCAAACAAACAGCCCAAGGTTTAGAAGAAAAAAAGAAAAAAACTTATAAAGACAATAATACTCTTAAGTCATCTAAACATCAGACTGGAAAGTATACCTACGAGACTAGACATTTTACATGTGAAGGAATGTTTATAATTTCTGATTTCTTGACTTGTTTCACACACACACACCCACGAACATCAGTACCAACTTACTACACATCCCCACGAGAGGCTCGGACCTGATCTACTGCAACAAACAAAATACTTTTAAGACTACCGTACCGATATATTTTGAACACTGATAATGAGGTAATAAAGTGCTGTAAAGGTATACTCATACATCCTTAGATTTGGGCAGATATGCAATACCTTATTGTTGAATTATGTCTAAGATTCTACAAGTATTCATACAAATATTATCTGACAGACTGATTTTAAGGGACTGTTTTTAAGTTCTGCCACCCTTGCTGAGGGAGATACTAGGAATGACTCCATTATGTAAACTAAACCAATCAAATCACATTTTGGCTTTCTCATTGTGTCGAAACAATGAGATGAGCTCCTCGCACGTTTGGGTTTCCACCGAGCTAAAGTGAGACTCCATGTTCCAGGCCAAGTCTGCTGAAAGAAAGTCATCGACTGCTGTCTGGGTCTCATTGCTAGTGTGGAAGAGGTGGCCAAGGCTGTGAAAGGAACTGGAGATGGTCTGAGTTTCAGCACTGCTGAGCCTCACCTGCCCATCATGGGAGCAAGGCAGAGAAAGCGGGGCAGGCCTGATATCAGTCTGTGTTTCTGTGTCCGAGGACTCTGTGCTCATGCTGAAACTAGACTGTCTGAGGATACTCCCAAGGGGCATGTGCCCACTCGTTTCTAGCAGGAAGTTGAGGTCTGTCTGGGTCTGGGTGTCAAACATCTCCAGCTCCAGGTCATTTGGTTGCACCCTTGTTCCAGCGTCACTGTTGTGCCCATTACCAAGGTTGTCAAAGAGCAGGAAGTCAGTCTGTGTCTCAATGTCCAGGAGTTCCAAAGTTGTCTCTGTGTTCAGACTGTTCAAGCCACTTTCTTCTGTCTGAGTCTGAATGTGTGTTGCATTAAGGAACTCCTCAAAGTCAAAGTCAATACTAGTGTGATGCGGTTCATGCGCAGCTAAACCTGAACCACAGCCCGAAGCTGCCCCAGTTATGGTGTCAGATAGTATATTCTCAAGGTCACGAAAGAGTATCATGGTCTGAGTCTGGTTGTCTGCAACTGTGTTTTGGTGCAAAATGTCAGTCTGGGCCCCAAAACACATGGATGCAGCAGCCTTGTCCTCAAAAAGCCCTGCTCCAGTGCTGGTTAGATGATCTTCTAAACCACTGGTTCTAAAAGTCGCATCAGCCGTTGCAGTTTGAGTGGATACACTGAGTGTATCAGTATCAAAAAGATTTGTGCACATCGCTTGGTCCATCTGGCTTTCATGCATTGGAGCTACAGAACAGCTTGTTTGTGTTTCTCGGGTCACATTAAAGGACGAGAAACCGAAAACATCTGTCTGTGCCCCAATGGAAAAAGTGGCTTTGAGTCGTGAGGGTAGTGTCTGGGTTTGCACACTAATAGGCAGCTGAATCTGAGCGCTTACACTGATGTCTGTCTGAGAGCAAGAGGATACTGAGGCCTCACAGCAGGGGGAAACAGTCGCTGGTCCAGCATCCATCCCTTTGTTGAGGTATGAGATGTCAGTTTGAATGTTTGTTGAAGTGCTTTTGTTGTTTGGATATCCCAAAGAGACTTGACTCTCAAGATTGACCTGTACTCCTGTGCTAAAAGTTTCTGGGCCTGATGTAGGTACAGGAAAGGTCTCTTTGAAAGTCTTGTTGTTCAGATCAGGCACGACTGTGCCGGCCGACGGTGACAAAATATGCACAGTGTTTACGGACCCTTGTGCATCCACAGACAAGACCAACAACCTCAAGGCACTACTCTCTGCAGAGGGGAGGAGAACAGGCAGGTGGGTGAACTGCATAACAGGAACGTTGACTATGGCCAATTTGGGCTTCGGGAGAAGGAGCTTCTGAATGTTTCCAGGTTGGTTAGAGTTGTGTTGTGCTCTGTCTGGGGCTTCAGAGACTAGTATGGTTGAAAATGCTCCTTCACTGAGCTTTTTCTTAGAGTCTTGAATTTCATTTATTTGTTCATCAGGCATACCATTTGCTGTACTGTTTGACAATCTTTCCATCTTCCTCTTTTTTACTGGTGGATACCTAGAAGACAAACACTCCGAGCATTTTAATAAGACACAGTATGATTAACAATCTTAAACTAGGACATAAGATATTAATAAAAGATAATGTCCTAGATGAGGTCAGACATGATATCTACTAGAAAGAAGATTATTATCATGATTTAAGCAAGCCACGGGGGAAATCATACCATCTTTTTCATGTTTTCCCCATTACAAAATACACCAGCACTAAAACACAGTTTTAATTCTTAGCCAGATAAACGGAGTACCTGTGCTCCTTGGGAACCTCGTGGCCTGTTCTGTAGACATGGGACAGCAGTGCTGCTCTACTGGCATAAGGACAACCACAAGTACAGCTGTATGTCCTCCCACAATCCTCAGCATGTCTCCGCAGGTCCCACTCAGTGCTGTAGCCATTACTGCACTTCAAACACTTGTGCTTCTTTTCTGCATGCATCTTCATGAAGTGCTATGCCATTAGTAGGATTAGAAAAATTTTTAGTTAGCAGTTGTTTTCCTAGCAGGACATAAAATATAGATCAAGTTACAGCAGTGGTTCCCAAACTTTTTGGCATACCCCCTGAGGCACTTCACATCCCTCTGTGTACCCCCTCTCTTCCACTTAAACTGCAGTCACACCTTTACCATTAAGGGACAATATTTCCCCCCTTAAATTAATTCTAAGGTGCATTTCATGGAAGTGGTTTGGGTTTCTTAAAACCAATGAAGTGCAGATTAAGGGCCAGTTCACACAGAATAAGTTATTATTAGGGAAGCAAAGAAAAGAAAATTCTGGGCCAAAACCCCAAATTGCGGATGGATTTGGCTGGAAACCGAAAAAAATAAAAAAATTAATTAATCATAAAAATGAAAAATAATCACAATTATTTAATAATCAGCGCTCAAATAGTTCAAATTGAGTTGTACAAACATTTTAATTGCACATAAAGCGTTTTTATATCATTTTTTTTATTGGTTGTACCTCTTCAAATATTGGAGATTTTTTCTGCAAACATTGATTGGCAGAAAAAGCATGTTTCAGTTAAAAGTTTACGTTATGTTATTTTATTTTTGTTAACATATATTCTAAAATTGAATAAATGAGTTATTGTCGAGATATTTAAGCTGGCAGCATTATCACATTATATATTGAATTTGTGATAAATATCAATATCGATCAATATAGGAGAAAAAACATTGTGATCTTATTTTTGACATATCTCCCAGCCCTAACTTAAGGAACAGTGAGGAAAACATAATAGAATGAAACATGCATATAACAATGGCAAGTACCTGTTTAACAAGCGAAAACTGAGAAAAGGGCCTGTGTGGTCCTCTTGGGCAGCCTTCAATTGGGCAACAGTAGAGCTTTTGTGAATCCTTAATGTCCTTTCTTACTGTAGGGTTGACCAGACCCTCCTGAAATCAAAAGAAACAGTGAGAAATTACTTTAAAAGATGACAAAGAAACAACAAGGATATTGCTTCTTGTGTCAGTGGCAAAAAAAGTCTCGGTTACATATGTAACCTTGGTTCTCTACTGTCATAGGTGTCAACGTCATACTGTCTGTCAATGCTGCACTAGTTGCTGACGCTATGGAAATATGAGATACACACGTCGAAAAGCCATTGCATTCACCCTGAAGAGAATAATCTACACAATGTAGGCCACCAAACACAATGAAATCCAAAGCATGGAGAAAAAAAAAGGCACAAACAGATAAACAGTCTACCTGAAGAAGAAAAATCCAAGTTGTGTTGCCGCAAGCATGTTATTTTTTACCATTTAATTTATTTAGCCTATTGTTTAATTGCAGTTACAATGGTTTTATAGTGTAATATGACTTATTTATCATGCATAATGCACACAGTCCTGGCTCCGCACATCGGATGACTGCGTTTCATTTACATGTTGAATTAGGCTACCCTGCGATTATGAATTGTATTTTTAATTGTGATAGTTCTGTTACATATGGAGGACGAAAGCTGTAAAATCCATAAATAAATAAATACGCAAATTAATTAATACATAAATAAGACAAGTCCACAAAAATATTAATAAATACATTTTTTTTTACAAATAAATACATAATTACCTAAATCCACATACTCCTCCTAACTAAATACATATATAAATAATTAAATGTGTGAGGAGATAAATAATAAAATAAATAAAACGAATTTTGGGGTAAACAAAATATGTTAAAGGAAATGCTATACTGAAAGTTGACTTCATAATGTGATTATGCAAAGGAGTTCTGGAAAGAAGTAGCCTGGCTTATTTTCTCTGCTTTCAACAAACTTTTTATTTTTGAAATAAAGAATGTACTGTTTTTTTATTTGTGACTCCGGGTCAAAAGAGATAGACGACAGATTAAAACTTCTAACTCTATATGGCCAGTTTCATCTCCATAAATGTAAAGTCACTGATTCTAAGTCTCTTTGTTAATCAGCTAACAAGAAAGCCACTAAAACTGCTCCGTTGTTACATTTTTTTTTTTTTAAATGGTTTCATTATGTTACCTCCTGATTTTCTGAAGATGACAAAAAAATTTTTTTGTTGTTTCATGTTATCTATTTATATTTATTTTGAATCATGTATTGTATGTTTAATTTCTATTGCTTTAAATGTTTTATGAATAATTTTTTTTGTAGACTATCTCTTACTGTATCTTGTTTGAAAATGTACTTTATTGCCTTGCTCTACCTCGAGTTCCTTATCCTATTTTTTTGGTGTGTGATACATGTGTCCCCTGTGATCTTTGTTCAATTAAAAAAAATAAAATAATAATAATAACAATATTAAATGAACTAATAATGTACTGCACAATACAGAATTCATTAATCTTTGTTCATTTTAATTCCAACATTTACTAATAGCCTACTACATTATTAAAATCTTGTTAACATTAGCTAATGCACTGTGAACTAACATGAACAAACAATGAATTACTGTATTTTTATTAACTAACGTTAACAAAGATGAACAAATACAGTGAAAAATGTATTGCTTATGGTTTGTTCATGTTAGTTAATACATCAATGTTAACTAATGAACCTTATTGTAAAGTGTTCCCATTGACATTGAGTGTAGAATACAAAACTAGTGAATGTTATATTAGCTAGCTTTGTGTTTAAAGTAAAATAAAACATTTGATTGTCATTGAATTCGGGAAAAATCAGAAAGAGATACTATAAAGACAGAGCATATTATATATCTAAATGTGTCTATCTTCAGAGCACACTTTCACATTCACTATCCAACAGAGTTTAGCTCCAATCCTGATCAAAATCTCCTGCTGTCTGTATCTTTCGAGTTATCCTGAAGACTCGGATGTATTTGATTAGGATTAGACTAAACTCTACAGGAAAAAGTAGATGTCGAGGGCCAGAGTTGCCCAGCCCTGATCTAAACATTGCACAGGCAGACCTAACAGCATGATGACAGATAAAATGTAAATACATCAAATTATGTAAGAGAATACTAAAGTTGTATTAATCCTGTATTCTGCTCTCCTAAACTAAAACATTTAAGTTAACTTACTGGTGGTGCACAACACTTATCCTAATAGTAACAATACAGTAGGCCTAATTCAAATACTATTAATTTGAGTTCACGCACGAAAGACAATTAACGTTACAATAAACAGGCTAAGGTGAAAAGACATAAAAACTTCAAATAGCAAATGTATCATGGTGTTGTACCTTGACTCTGTGGGACTTGACCAGATGCATGTTGAGTGCTGGAGTGTTAGGCAGAATCTTCCCGCATCCTTCCACCGTACAGAGGATGTTGGTCCGCACTTCTTTGGTGAGCTCTGTTATGGAGGGTTTGATAATCTCTCCGTCTTGTAAAGGCAGCTTCTCGCTGCATTTTTGTCTTTTGTGACGGCTATCATTATTGACTGTTGAAGCAGCCATGATTAAACAATCTACAACAAGACACATTCACTTCCAGGACATGTCGCATAGCAACCAACTCACCACAGATAGTCCCCGCACATTCACTTCCGGATGACGCACACGCCCACATGCAGCTCAATGTTAACCGCTGGGTGTACATTAACTGTACTTTCTCTATAAATTAAGCAACTGTTTACAAACAAACGCTCTGCGACTGCATTTCCGGGTCCTTTTTGCACCCAGCAAATAACTGCGACGTCGTTTGTCGGGTAAAACATCAGGAGACCAGCTGCTCTATTAAAACGAGAAGGGTCTGGCTGCAGACTTGTCATGTAACCTCTGGGCTGGGATCCGTGTTTTAAAAAAAAAGTCTATTCTGCTCACCAAAGCTGTATTTATTTGATAAAAAATAAATAAAAAAATAAACATTAATATTGTGAAATATTATTACAATTTAAAACAGCTGTTTTCTACACACACACACATATATATATATATATATATATATAACATTTTACTATATATAGGCTATATATAGTAAAATGTTATTTATTTCTGTGATCAAAGCTGAATTTTCAGCATCATTACTCCAGTCTTCAGTGTCACGATTCTTCTGAAATCATTCTAGTATGATGATTTAGTGCTCTAGAAACATTTCTCATTATTATCAATGTTGAAAACAGTTATTTAAATTTTTTATTTCAGGATTCTTTGATGAATAGAAAGTTCAAAAGAACAGCATTTATCTGAAATAGAAAGCTTTTGTAACATTAAAACAAAAGTTTGGGGTCAGTAAGAATTAAAATTTTATTTTTGGGGGTATGAAATCGTCAAATCAAGTCAAGTCACCTTTATTTATATAGCGCTTTTTACAATCCAGATTGTTTCAAAGCAGCTTTACAGAGATAACAGGAAAATAATGCAACAAAGTTTGTTTCCAGAAGAAAATAGCGTCACAGTCCAGCTTATGTAAGTTCAGTGATGTTTCATTTTTGTTGATACATAGCTGTTCTGGGGAAAACCGTGATGTCATCGTCCAGCTCAGTTCAGTTATCATATAATGGTATCAATGCAGGTAGATCAATAATATTGTTGAATATTAAATTAAATGTCCCCAACTAAGCAAGCCAAAAGCCAATGGTGACAAAGGCAAAAAAAGGTGACAGTGGCATGGAACCAAAACTCCATCAGGTGACAGAATGGAGAAAAAAAACTTGGGAGAAACCAGGCTCAGTTGGAGGGCCAGTTCTCCTCTGGCCAACGAACGAACAGTGTATGATTATGATTCAGGCAGCATTATAGGTCAGAAGTCAGATTGGATTGGATTGGAACGTTCAGAATATTTTTCCAGTTTCACCTGGTTGAAGATTGACACGCTGGAATGGAGATGGGTTTGTTGAGGATCAGTGCCGATGGCTGTAGTGTCGATGAGGCCTTCACAGGGGAGAGTCTAGTTGACACAATCTCTGCTGACACTTCAGGGATGCGTTGTGGTCGTGTCCAGTAGGCGCAGGTCCTCCATCTGATCTGGATCCGCCCGACTATGGTAACCTCTGGATAAACAGAGAGTCTAATATTAGCTTAGATGCCATTCTTCTGTAACATCGGGTACATTGGGTGTTATAGGAAGTGTTCTCAGTTCCAGCTGACCTAATGAATAAGCTATTCATTTAACGCGTTCACACTTACAAATAATCGGATAGAGTAAAGAGTATGCATATTTGGCGTGCTGTCTGAAGGGCTCCGAGCTCTGTATTTTGGCCCGAACCCAGAGTACCCTGTACCCCCGTATCCCTGGCTGTGATAGGAAGTAGTGAGTTGTCGGGGTGGCGGAGGGATGCAGAAAGCTGAGGAACATAGGTGACGATATATATATATATACAGTAGGCCTCCTCTCGTGCTGATTGGATAGATCATTTGAACATGTTCCTCCCAAACTTTGTTAATAAAACATAATTTAATTTTATACATAATGTCATCATTTAATTTGATACATTTGCATCTCCTGCACTGCATCAAGCCGCATGTATAGCTGTCACCAATTGTATGTGTGTAAGGCTCCGATAAAATGTTAAAGCAGTGGTATAATGCCCCCTTTCACAAGATGTAAAATAAGTCTCTGATGTCCCCAGAGTGTGTATGTGAAGTTTTAACTCAAATTTTTTTTTACAGCAGGTTAACGAGGTCACACTTACATACAATTAGAGGGAGTCAATTTTAATGCGTATTTGGCGTGCTGTCCGGGGGGAGGGCTCCGAGCTCGGAGTTCGGTCCGAACCCAGAGTACTCCCCCCGTATATAAATGGTTAGGACTAGAAGTGTGGAGAAGGGGTGGTGGAGGGATGCTGCTAAACTGTCAACAAATTGAGGTGAGACTGCTGAATAATATATACAACTCTTATCGTTGATTGCTGAGTGCTCTCCACTCGTGTTAATTATCTGAATGTGCTCCTCCCGAACTTTTTTAAAATAAAAACATCATTTAAAATTGTCCCTTTTTGAGAGTGAGCAAAAACGTGTCATTTTGTGTGTGTGTCCCTTTAAATGCAAATGAGCTGCTGCTTCCAGCACAGAGGACGGAGCTTCAAGAGCTGGTGTGTGTGTGTGTGTGTGTGTGTGTCAGTGATGCGCGGGTCAATGTATAAACAACCCGCACCCGACCGACGTTTTCAACTAACCCGCCCCCAACTCGGACCGCAAAAAAAAAAAGAAGAAAATATTGTACCCGACCCGCTTCCTGACCCGCATTTTTTAAAAGTAGTAAATGCATAGCAAGAAGTACACATGACAAAACCAGCACTTTGGTCATCATCTTTCATTATTTCGGCAAATGTCTCCCACATTTTGCTCTTTCTGTTTTTTGTATTTGCGGAGCTTCCACTCCCCAGTCTTCACCTTTTCTCTTGCCGCCTCCATCTCTACCTGCAGACTGAGCTCGTGCCTTCGCGCCAGTTATTCAGCCAATAAAGTGTAGCAGGCCTATGTATTTCATAGAAAATTGCATGTGAGCGGAGTGGAGCGGGAGCGAGAGGGCGGATCTTGGACAGAGCGCAGAGCGGCATTTTTAAAAGGATGGAGCGTCGCCCTATTTCCCGCTCCAATTTCGCTCCGCGCACACCACGATTCTGAAGCATGCTCAGCCTGACTCAGTTGATGACTGCAAGATGGATTCTATTTTCAGTCAAAACTCGGCTCAATAATGGAGTTCAAAAAGTAGGCTACTTCAAAAAGGAAAATAAGAAGTCATACAGGTAGGCTACACTATAATATAAAACTAACTATAATGTGGTAGAAGAAAACGAATGTGGAGACATCGTTTCAGTCAGTAAAGATTCATTTTGGAATCTAAAAAGACACATCTCTCGAAAACATGCAGTGTGCTATCTGAACACGCTGGAAAGAAAGCAAAAGGTTAGCAAATTGAACAGGCCTACGGTAACTTGTAACAAAGTGTAAATTAAATATAGCGTAATATTCAAACAATTGATACAAGCCCATTTCAATTTTAATCCTGCGCGCTGCGCAAAAGTTCAGTTATAAGAATGTTGGCCTAATAGTTAATTTAGCCAACTTTTAAAACGTTTATGTATATTTTTTTATATTTTTGTTTATATAAATTTTATTTATATTATTAGGCCCATTTATTCGTTTTAACTTACAGCAGTTTATGTGTACAATGGATATAAGCCCATTTAAATTGTAATCGTGCGCGTTGCGCAAAAGTTAACTTATCAAAATTCTGGCCTAATAGTAAATTTACTTAAAAAAAATGTATGTAGGCTATATTTTTGTTTATATAATTGTTATTTATATTATTAGGCCCATTTATTCGTTAAATTTTACAGGACTTTGTGTAGGCTATATTCCTTATAGCCTAGGCCTAATTTGAAATAAAACATTTCTATTTGAAAAATGTTGTTGTTGCTCATTAGTTCTTTAGGAGGTAAGGCTGTGGTCTAAGCTAACAGTGATATACATGTAGATTTTTTTTCCTTTTTTGGAGCGAGCGGGGGGCGATTTTGGTGGAGCGCGGAGCAAACTGCGTTGAGCGCTGAGCGATAATGAGCGGAGCGGCCTGATGTTTGAGCGGGGGAACGGAGGGGTGGACAGTTCCGTGAGCGATGAGCGGAGATTCTCACCGCTCCACTCCGCTCATATGCTCTCTAGTACTATATCAATTACAAAGGTTTAATTGGCATCTTTATTTCAAACGACCCGACCGACCGCGACCCGAATATCATTAAAAATATTTTTGGATGACTCGTAACCGCGGGTAACCGCGGGTGACCGCAGGCACCCGCTCATTTCGGATCAACCCGCGCATCACTGGTGTGTGTGTGTGTGTTAGCAGCTCCGATTACCTCACGGAGACAGGCACCAAAATGTCAGAAACTGTTCTGCCTTTTATGTTTAGACTGGAGTCGGACAATGATGGAGAGACTTAAGAAGAAGTGACAACATGTAGAATGCAGTAATGTTTTTGAATGGTTAGTTGATGAATTTATGTTGCTGATTTGGAGTTAACTATCTTCAAGTCTTTGATTAGCATATTCTGTCATGATAATCGATAAAATCGCTCGTGTGGGAACTGTTGTAAGATGCTATTGCATTTGTGTTGCGTACTGTATTGCATGTGAAAAGATGAACGCGACAGCTTGAGCAAATGTGCTTTACTACAACTCTTCCTCTTCTCAACAGGGGCGGGGTTTATGTAAATTTAGGGTTACTGATGATGTCTCTAACCCGGGAGGAATGTCGTGTAGTCCCTACCAGCCGTTTGTTGTACAGTCCTTAAAAAAACGATTTCTTTAAAAGCAAATATCTTCCTTTGCTTTGAACATTGTTACTTTGGAGATGTTGTTAATGCTCAAACAGCAACATTACACACTAACTAAAGTTAGAAAAGTGAAATCATAATCAACCACCCCTTTAAGATAATTAGTACCTCACGAATAAATCAGCTGTCTATTATACACTTGTTTTATTTTTTATTAATAATTCATATTATTATATAAAAACACTTCCATTTATATTTTTTTATTATTAATTTCCCTGGTTCAGTAAAGTGCTCTTGTAAGAATAGCAATAGCTGGGACTGACCTTCACAACGATCAAAGTCAAAGTTTATGTGAAACATACCAGCAACTGAGCAGTTCTGAGCTTTACAGACTTGAACTAAAGTGATAGTTGTAACATCAAGGTCAAATCAAAGTTTATTAAACAAGAACTTACAAAATGAGCCAACAATACAAATCAGTGTTCAAAGCACAAACAATACTGGACACTGAACAGAAGACAAGCAGGAACTAAATACACAGAAGATAACGAGACAAAGACAGACAGCTGTGAAGATATTAGTGTCCATGGTGATTGATGATGTGCAGGTGATAGGTGTTCAGGTGATGGCCGATAGTGTGCAGGTGGGGAACATGAAGGATGCCGGGAAGTGTAGTGCCGTTGAGGTGTTTCTGAGTAGCAAATCAGCATATTAAAATTATTTCTAAAAGCACTGAAGACTGGAGTAATGATGCTGAAAATTCAGCTTTACCATCACAGGAATAAATTACATTTTAAAATATATTACAATAGAAAACATTATTATAATTTAAAAAAATGGTTTTACAATATTACAGTTTTTACTGTATTTTTTTTATTAAATAAAATAATTGACTTCTTTCAAAAACATTAAAACATCTTGCTAAACCTTTGAACTTTTGTAGTGTATGTTATGCACTCAACATTATAAATATGCAAATCATGTTTGGATGTAAATATTTGCTAGTGTTGGAATAAAGCATTTATTCTCATATTGTTTTTCTTTTTCCTTAACTCAACAGGCTATTTTCACATTCAGGTAAACATATTATTTTAAGTCTTTTCTTGTAAACAATTTTATGATTCTATTAAAATTAACACAATTACATCAAATTACAACATAAATGTATTATCTTTAAGAATAGAAAACGCTAGACAAGTTTGCAGAAAAGAATATACTAAACGCTAGAGAGCAGCCACAAATATTCTTTGTAATCATCACCAAAATCTGACCGAAAACTAATATAGAGATATTTGCAATAGTCATATATTTCAAGAAACCTTACAACAGTTCATCATCTGCCAGATCAATTTCAGTGTAGTACAGGCTTGTTCCTTAAAAAAGAGTGAAAATATATCCTTAAATCAAGAGGATCTCCAGATCATGACACATACTGTATTTGTCACTCTCTGAAGAGAATGGAGAAACAAATTCTTTGAGAGAAGATCTCATTACATGGACCAACAAACACCAAATCTGACACGGTGCTCGCACACTTTTGAAGACTACACGAGCAGATGCTATTTTAGAATAAATCAAGAATGTAGTACAACCATTGCCTGAAAGCGTTGAAAAGATATCCTTGCAATATTGATGGACTTTTACTCTTCAAAATGTCATCGTCAATGTGGTCTGTTGTGGCAACATCTCCAAGACGCTTGAAGAAACCTACCTCTAAAGCTTCAGTACTGTTAAAAGTTTTAGGCACTTGTGTAAAAATGCTGAGGATGCTTTCAAAAATAATGTCATAAATAGATTTTATTTATCAATTCACTTCTATTTACTAAATCAAATCAATATTTGGTGTGAGCACCCTTTGAGTTTGAAACAGCTTTAGTCCTAGGTACATTTGCACATAGTTTTTCAGGTAGGTATTTCTTCAAGCGTCTTGGAGACATTGCCACAGTTCTTCTGGATTTAGTCTGTCTCAGTTTCTTCATGTAATCCCAGACAGACTTGATGATGGTGAGATCAGATCTCTGTGTGAGCATACCAGCTGTTATCAGACTCATTGTGGATACAACAATCTCACTGCATTACTACAATTAATGGCAAAAGGAATGTTTGGAAATGTAAACTGATATTGCCCACTGAGACACTACAGCAAAAGGCAAGAGAATACAGGCTTAAAACCATTTTTTGGGATGAAAATACTAACATGCCTAAGACTTTTGCACAGTACTGTATCTCTAATGATCATGTTTGATCATGTTTTTTTTCGCTCAGCTGATTGCTCACCTGTTTCATCTTTACTTCGATTTGTTTGCTATTTAGGGCCGTTTACACAACACCTTTTTCAACTAAAAACTGAAGACTTGCGTTTTGGCCATTCATTTACACGACAATGGCGTTTTGAGTGCCTGAAAACGCAAACTTTTAAAAATGGGTTTCAAAGTGCAAGTTTTTGAAAACGGTCTCTGTGTAAACAACAAAAACACAAATCTGTGAAAACGTTTGTTTTCGTAATCAATGTATAATGTGTTTCATCACCATCTTACGGCCTGGCAGCAGAACCTTACAGTCTATGAGCAGAACAGCGTTTTTAGTCATTTTCACGGATCCGTGTGAATGGAGATCGTTTTGAGAAAGGTGTCATCTGTACATGGAAAACTGCAGTAGGCCTATGTAAGGCTAAAAGGGCCAAAACGTGTGAACTCGTGTAAACACGTAATTACGTCTGACACGTATTGATGCGTAAATGACGTGTTAACACGTTAATTGCGTGTTAAGACATAATTACGTTCTGGCACATTGGAAACCATGGAACTTTACGGAACTTTACTGAACTTTACTTGCTGGTACTTTTGTATAGTACTGCAATCACTGAACTTAATTGATCACGCCTCTAATTTACATCTGCTCAGAGAATTGCATCAACATCACAAAATATTTTCTTATCATGCATTATGGCTGGAAAAATCATTATGAATGTTGAATCCATGGTTCTTCTCAACATCTCCACAGTCCTCTTCCATTGTTAATGGTATTGTTTAACAATGGCATGCTCTTATTCCATTGAAAACAAATCCACCACAACGTTCTTGAACTTCAATTCTAAAAGATGTTTGGAAATTTACAGAACTTACTTTAACACTATACCGTAATTCTCCAAGAATGGCCATAGTGGTCATTCTGACTATATATATGTATATGTATATGTATAAAATGAAAAAAAATGAAGCTTTGATAGCTGTCTTCATATTTTAGGCCCACACAATACAATATTTTTGTAAATGTGTAAGAGCAGTCGATTATGGGTGCTCCTTCCCCACAAAGCCCCTCTCAGAACCTCAAAGAACCTCCATGAAAACAGCATTGTTCTCTCCACCTTGTCACAGCGGACTTTTTATGGCACACCTGGTCAACAGCCTCAACAAACTTCTTCATCACAGAGCTGCTTCAGTTGTTGAGATAGATTGAATGATCTGTGAAGGCCAACAAACATTTAAAAATAATTCTGAGTGTAACATTGATTTATTTTAAGAACAGAATTTCATGTGGTTTCAGTTTGTAAAGAGTGAAGTCAGGCTAGCAATTATCATTGTGCAATTAAACAAAATTATGACAATGCCCTTGGGTACATAAGGAAGATCTATATTTACTCAAGACGTCGTTTCACATACTTGAAGTGCCCAGTATGTCTGCAATCTGAGGTATTGTGAACTGTAGAGACAATAAAAACTGCAGTTGTTCAGGGGGGATGTGGCACTGTGGATTGCCAGTATGTCCCCTAACGTGTGGAGCTTGATAACTAAGGGAAGCTGCAATAGAAAAATATTAATTGAACACGAAGGATCCATCTGTTCATTGCCTGCGAAGCGAAGGATGCATTTCGAGGCCACAGAGCTAATAAAATACTTTGACTCATGCAGATCAATATTTCATGTCTAATTATTTACTTATGTGGCAGTGTGTTAAGGGGAATAATGTACATCCAGCTGGTTGTTATCGCAGAATAAACCCCATCAGAGCGATGCAAGACCCCTCTGCTTCACGTTGGGCAGGATGTACATTATTCCTTACCTAATCATTTTACATCTTTGTCTTTCTATCTATTAAAGTTTTGACTATATAAACAGATTTAGGAATACAAGGAATACAACTTTGTGTCATTTGATATCATGTTCTCTCCATTCTTCAATGTTTGGAGAGCGAACAGCAACTAGTGGTTTTATCACAATGAGGTACAAAGTCACAAGGCACTTCCTGTAAATCAATTCTATTAAAACACTTTTACTGTTTCTCGCTTTTTACCTACCTACATTTTCACTTGTAGCTTCTGTACTACTCTAACTTTCAAAAGTTTGACATGGTGTGTTACTTTGGAGTATTGTAAGGAGATACATTGCTTGTGATGTTCCCCATTTGTACAGTGAGTTGCTTTGGGTTAAAGCATCTGATAAATGGTTTAATGCAAATATTACTTCCAGACTTTTTTTATATATATATTTTAGATTTGCTCTTAATGGCTGGATGGACACCCAGAATAAAACAAATGGAACGATTGAACGATGGACGATCGAGACAAGGAGCTCTGATCCCCAGACAGCCTTGGCAGGAAGCTCTGGGATCAAGCTGGCATTACTGGAAGCCTGAAAACCAGGGCTTCTTAGGCACCGGTGGTTGAGTTCTGGTATTTGAACCACTGAGGCATTCATGACAAGAACTTCTAGGACCATACAGCCATGACGGGAACCCCTG
Organism: Leuciscus leuciscus; assembly: GCF_965113295.1. Taxonomy (NCBI): domain Eukaryota; kingdom Metazoa; phylum Chordata; class Actinopteri; order Cypriniformes; family Leuciscidae; genus Leuciscus; species Leuciscus leuciscus. The sequence goes on along the minus strand of NC_138734.1, from coordinate 15,671,172 downwards.
GTCCTGGACAGACAGGGTATGGAGCTTGAAATAGAAACAGAAACAGAGACACATAAACCTCTGGGCCGGCAGTGGCAAGAATTATTAACTGACGGTGAGGCAGTAATGATGGGAACTTGTGGGACAGGGTGGACCAGACAGAAATTTCTGAGACTGGATGGTGATAACTAGGAGCTTGGATTACCATTGTGGCTGAGATGGTCTTGAGTGCTGACTTTGTGGCAATAACAGGAATCTTTGGTATGCCTGTGGCAGGAATCACAGGGGCAGCCATGACTGGGAGCACTGGCATTGAGGAGGCAGAGACAGACGGAACTGGGCAGTCATATCAGGACCCTTGTTAGCGGCTGTGGCCGTGAAAGGGAGCTCTGTCATCGGAGAGGCACAGGTGGAGGCAGAAAGTGCTGGCATTCAGAAGACTGTGGCAGGAACCTCAGAAATTAATGGCCATGATGGAATCCTCTTGGACTCAGGATGGTGCAAACCAAATCAAAAAGGGGCAATCAAAAGAAGTATGTACACATATACAATATGTACAGATCCCTCCGGAAGCAGTACCGCCAGACACAAATACTGCTCACTCAAGCCAAGGCACAAGATGCTACACAAGGCTTGCTCACCCGGCAAGACGCAAAGGCGAGAGGAGGGATGGATGCGTCTCCCTTTGCAGCCCGCAAGACGCCAAGCTGCACGAGAGACACCAACTGGAGTGGCCTTATGTGATGACCTGAAACATAACAGAAAAAAGACAGATTTGATTTAGCAAATTCTTCCTATGAGAAAATAAAAATATTTTTTAGCTGATCTTAGGTTCACTACCTTAAAGCAGTTGTGGGACAGGATTAGCCCCAGACAAAGTGGCCGACTTGGCTTGTCCTTTGGGAGAGCCCTGAGCAGGTGACAGCCTTCTGTGCAGGAAGACGGGAGGGACGTCTGATTATTACCTTAAACTTTACATCAGCTCTATTGGATCATGTTTTAGTATGATTACGAATTATTAATTTTATACTTTCATTTTTATTGGAGTTTTATGTCAACAAAAAAAAAAAAAAAGTAACATACATTGAACAAAATCAAAGGAGGCCAAGTAGGAGGTACCTAGTAGTACAATTGAAACAAAAATAAGTCTAGTTGTGATCCTCGGAATCACTGATCAATAGTCCTTACATTTACAATAGTTCTACCATCTTTTGCACCAGTTTATCAGAAACCCATTCAATAGAATCTCACAAAATTAACACACAGTATACTGTTGTATTGGGAAGTACAATTATGTAGTTTCTAAGGCCAGAAAATGGGTCCATTTTCTCCATTTTTCCTTAAATGATGATTCTCTTAACCTTATAGTATAGGTTCATTTTTCCATTATAAAAATGCTTTGAATTAAACTTGTCCATTGCTGTAGATCTGGGATGTTCGATTTGAGCCAAAGACGAGTAATAGCCTTGCGGGCCGCAGATAATAAAATCTTGGATAAATAAAGGTCCTCCTTCTGCACGCTTTCTGTGATGTTTCCGAGAAACATAACTTTACATTCCTTTGGGATATTGTATCCCAGCACCTTCTGTAACGTATTGTTAACGATAGTCCAAAATGGTTGAATTTTAGGACATGTCCAAGAAGATGTGGGCGTGGTTTGCGTCCCTAATACCACAGTCCCTCCAACAATCCTGAGGTATCCCAAGTTGTTTACTCTTCAAATAAGGAGTGATGAAAAACCTCATAAAACACTTCCAATTAAATTCTCTCCACTGATGGGAGTTGGTGGAGGTCTGGAGTAGACAACATGTTTGACACCATTCCTCCTCCGTGAGGACAACCTTTAATTCACATTCCCATTTTGCTTTTACATAAAGTGTAGTGTTTTTCAAGTTCTCCATCAGACTCCGATAGAGTTTAGACACAATCTTATTAGTCTTTTGTTGATAAGCACCACACATTATTTCAATAAGAGGGTTTACCACGTCAGAAGAAAACCCCTTAATTTCTTTGCAGTAGTAATCTCTCAGCTGTAAGTATCTGAATAGATCCTGGTTATTTAGATAAAAACTATCCTTTAGCTCCTGAAAACTCTTCATCTTGTTGTTTTTGATAGCTATGCGGAAAGCTGTCAGGCCCTTACTCATCCAATCTTTAAAAGTACTGTCATAAATAGCCGGCTTAAATCTATTATCCAGTACGATCCATCTCAGTATGTTTTGCTCATTTTTAAGTTTCAATTGCTTAATCAGAGAGAACCATATCCCAAGGGAAAATGTAACTATTGAATTCAGACCCTTCCTTAGAGTGTCATCTAGACCTTCCTCTCCCAACAGGGTTTGAACATTGTAATCTGGTACATAAGTCTCAATATCTTTCCATCGTGCAATATAAGAGTTATCACACCAAAGACACAAAGGTCGTAGTTGTGCAGCTTGAAAGTACAGTTTTAAGTTTGGCAAAGCCATTCCTCCTTTCTCTTTTGGCAGATGTAAAGTAGAGAGACGTATTCTGGGGCGTTTTCCTCCCCATATGAACCTTGACACCATTTTGTCCCATTGTGCAAATTGTTGAAGTGGTATATCCACTGGAAGCGACTGGAACAGATACAGGAGCCTTGGCAGAATATTCATTTTTATTACATTTATTCTGCTACTAAAGTCTAGCGGGTAGGTCGACCACCTCTCCAAATCTTTTTTTATGTTATCATTTATTGGATTATAGTTTGCTTTATATAGCAGCTCAGGTTTTTTTGTTATGATTACACCTAAATATTTCAGTGTTTTTGTTTTCCAATTTACATTTAATTTATTTTTAATTTCTTCTCCTGGAGAGTAATTAAAGTGAATAATTTGAGTTTTTGTGATATTTAGTTTATAACCAGAGCAAACATGAAACTGTCCAATTACCTCCAAAAGTTTAGGGAGAGAGGTGTCCAAGTCCTGCAAGTATAGCATAACGTCGTCAGCAAATAGTCCTATTTTGTGTTCCATTTGTCCCATAGTGATACCCTTTAATCCCTCCTCTTGTCTAATGGCCTATGCCAGTGGTTCAATATACAAAGCAAAGAGGGTGGGGCTTAAACAACAGCCTTGCCTCGTTCCTCTGCTCAAATAGAAACGATCTGTTAGAGACCCATTTACTTTGATTCTGGCGGTAGGCTGTTGGTAAATTGCCCTAATAATTTTTATTGAATCTTGATTAAATCCAAATCTTTCCAGTGTCTGGTACAGGAATTCCCACCCCACCCTATCGAATGCCTTTTCCGCATCCAGGCTTATAAGAGCTGCACTTGATTTATCTCTGTTGATTTTTCAGAGTATGTGTAAAGTTCTTCTAATATTATCCTGTGTTTGTCTACCTGAAATGAACCCGCTCTGGTCCTCATCAATCAAATCTGTAACAAATGATTCCAGTCTTTTAGCAATAATTGAAGTATACAATTTATAGTCCAAAATGGAAATGGGTCTGTAATTAACACAGTCATCTCGATCTTTCCCCTCCTTGGGAATCAAAGACACAATGGCCTCTTTCCAAGATGGTGGAATGCGACCTTCCTTTATCGTCCAGTTGAAAGATCTTAATATAATTGGGTTCAGTTTATCACGAAATTTTCTGTACCACTCCACAGGAAACCCATCACCACCCGGAGTTTTATTAGTCTTCATTTTTCCTAGCATCTTATTTAATTCTTCTAGTGAAATCTCTTTGGTGATTGTTTTGTTCTGTATCTCCCCAATGCTAGGTAAATCTAATGAATACAGGAAATCCCTTATGTACCGCTTGTTCACGGTCTCTTCTTGTGAATAGAGTTTTTTGATAGTATTCTCTAAAAATCTTTTCAATCTCCTCAGGCTTAGTTTCAATTTTCTGTGATATTGGGTTTTTATTTTTGTCAATTGCAGTATCCGTTTGTTGTTTCCGCAATCTACGAGCAAGTAACTTTGCTGACTTGGGACCAAGTTCATAGTAACTTTGCTTGACATATCTTGCCTTTTTCTCTACTTCTTGATTAAGTAATTCTTCTATTTGTGTTTTTACTTCAGTTAACTGTTTTTGTGTATTTAATTCTCTTTTACGCTTAAATTTATTTTCTAACTCTTTCAAAGTATTCATCAATTTTTCATACTTCTCTTTTCTAACTCTCTTAAGTTGTGCAGTTATAGCTATAAGCTTACCCCGTAACACAGCCTTCAATGCATCCCAGAGAATTAAAGGATCAACTTCCCCATTATCATTTTCCCTAAGAAATGTATCAATTTCTTTCTTAATATCATTCACAATTTTCTCATTGTTGAGAATACCCACATTGAGCCGCCACACTGAGTTTTTGGGTGTGAAGTCTATTTGGATAGTTAAGAAAATTGCATTATGATCTGAGATATCAGCGACTCCAATTTTACAGTCCAACACTCTGTAACATGTTTCCTTTTGCATTAGAAAATAATCAATTCGCGTATGTACAGTGCGGGACAGAGTAATGGGTATAGTCTCTTTGTGTGGGGTGTAATAGCCTCCATACATCTACAAGTCCAGTTTCTTTAAGAGTAGTATTTACAAATTTTCCAATTGCTTTTTTATTTCTGATTTGACTAGTTGTGTCCAGATTATAATTCAGTATTACATTAAGATCCCCACCACAAATACAAATTCCCTCAGATTCTAGAGAGATCACATCAAATAAGTCTTTAAAAAAGGATTTATCACTATTTGGAGGTGCATATATACAAACTAAAGTCAATTTGCTGTTTTCAGCTTTGCCCTTCACTATAACATAGCGTCCCTCTTTGTCTTTTATTTCTTTATATATGTCAAATTTCAAAGACTTCGAGATGAGGATGGCTACACCTCTTTTGTGACTATGAACATAAGAGCTGTGGCAGATTTCCTTGTATCCAAATTTTTTTAGTTTCTCGTGCTCCTGTGGTGACAAATGGGTTTCCTGCAGAAAGATAACGTGCTTATTTTCTTTCTTTATTTTTGTCATTACCCTTGCTCTTTTGATTGCATTCCCAAGACCATTTACAATCAGTGACATTATTTCAAGTTTTTGTATCATCAGATAATAATAAAATAAAATGTAGCTCTTCCTCCTCCCAATGCCTCCAAAACCAAAAGCAACAAAAATGAACTAATGAACACACAAAAGTATTTAACCTGAACACATTGACTTCCAAAATGAGGTACTGGAAATACACTCTGGGTTATAATCCCAACATCAAATGAGGGGGAAAAGCCTCGCACAAAGCAAGGGCCCCCTCCCAGAACTAGTGATAACGCAAAATGAGTTTCACTCATTCCAGCTCAAAACTTGTCATCCTCAAAGTAGGGTAAATATATTCATCAAGCCTACAATAGAATCAACTTTGTCAACTACAACCGTAGGTCTAATCAGCACATGTTTCATGTGTGGGTTGTTGGCCCCGAAATAAACAAACGAAAAGTACCTGTAGGGCATGCTGAAATTAAGTTAGGACGGGGTACGTTGAAACTCCTGTAGTCGATCGCGTACGCGTTTGATAGCTCCCTTATCTCTGTGGCGAGGGACGAGTTGCCATGGTGATGCGCTCTCCAGCTGATCCAGCAGGCCAGCCGTGTCGAGTCCTCCGTGATCCTGGGGTTCTTCCACCTCGATTCACTGATTTCTCATCTCACGTGCAGCCTCCGCCGGGGTGTGGTACAACCGAGGGCCCGTGTCCCAATGGATTCGAAGGTTGGTGAAAGGTGATTGAAATCGGATGCCTTTGGCCTTTAGCGCGCTCTTTATATGTTTATAAGCTCGGCACTGTTGCACCACAGCCGCGGTATAGTCATGGTCAAAAGCTACGGGCTTGTCTCGTATAAGCATCTTCTTCTGCCACGCGTTTTTCAGTACAGTCTCCTTGGTCTTAAATTCAAGAAAGTTCACGATAATGGATCGTGGGGGAGCATCCGCGGTGGGTTTGGGGCCAAGGGAGCGATGAGCTCGTTGTATTTGCGGGTCTGTACCCTCGCTGATCAACTTTTCATTTCGAAGTAGGTTTTCAACGAAGGTTATTGTGGAGCTGCCCTCTTCTCCTTCGCGGACCCTGTAAATTCTCAGATTATTCCTTCTCCCCCTTGATTCCAGATCGTTAATCTTGCCCATCATCTTCTTTTGCTCCTTTAGTGATTGTCTGAGCGCGTCATTAGCTGCCGCTGACCAAGTCTCAAGCCCTCCTATGCGACTCTGGGCTTCTTCGAGCTTTTCACTCTGTTCCTGCACCGCTAGCTTTGTCACCGTCAGTTGTTGGTTGATGTCTTGTTTAAGAGTATTCATCTCTTGTTTCATGTCCGCTTTGAATCCATCCAGATCCGATTTCAGCTCCGCCCGTAGGCCACTTATCTGCTTGCTAATACTTAGCATAGTTTCGTGTAGGGTCTGCGTTGTTGTCTCGCCGTCGCCATCTTCTTCATCGGTTTTCGCATGTGCTTCATCTTGTTCGGGATTTTGCTGTTCTTTATCTCCTTGTATTTTCCTAGGCCCTTTCCTGCCTCCCCCTGGCATATTTTCAGACAAAATTGTCTATTTCAGAAGCAGTCAACTTGAATTTCAGGGGAAAACACAACCCAACTTTGAGGAGCTCAAAGACTAATCCGCCATATTGGTCTGCCGTTCGCCGGAAGTCCCCCGAATTATTAATTTTAGATCTCACCTGTTGACAGGTTGGGTTTGGACCAGAGCTTCCGTTTCAGCAGCAGCAGGTCATAGTCACTAGAGAAATGTCCACACAACATCATGAACATCAGAACCCCTAGTGACCATGCCGTCGCCTGCCTACCGTAGTATTTCCCCTTGACATGGTACTCTGGAGGACAGTACACTGCTGTGCCTGGAGGAAATAGATGTTTGCTTTACTGCGTAACTCATCACAGGAGTTAAAATGCCAAACTGCAGCTTTGAGTGTCAATACATACCAGAGTATGACCTGTACGGCGAAGTCCTCAGAATGTCCCCAGACCCAAAGTCAATCAGCTTGACTTCAGATATCTCGCTGTTAATAAGTAGATTGTCCAGTTTTATGTCACGGTGGAGAACACATGTTGGTAGCGTGAGCCGCCTGCCTCATGATACGCCGTGCCTTCTCTTCATCTTCCACCGTGACGCCTCATGAACTGGACAGGGAGAGGGACATTCGAGGACCATAACAAAGTGGTCAGGGTGGTCCTGCCAGTCCAGCAGCCGGATGATCTCTGGCACGCTGCCTGGGACCTAAACTCGCCAGGATGGTGAGGGCGATCTCTTTTGGAAGGGGATTTGGATGATCAGGCAAGGAGATGGAGGTGGTTTCCCAAACAAGGATTTAGATCAGTCTTGGACCAGTTTTTTTTTATAAAAAAAAAAAAAAAATGTCTGTTATAAATGTTAATATGAGATGTTTTATATTGTATAGCCTACTTACAATGAATAAACATTCAGTGTCTTTCGTCTTTGTGACGTATTTCACCTGATGAACAAAACAAACAATTAATTTGTGTATGTAGACGGCATAAAATACACTAAGAGGGCTTAGAGTGATATATCAGAAGGATGAGATTGAGTCAGGGTGAAAATTCACTAGCTAATCATGTTTCATACATTTTTACTTACTTTCTCCAGATGTCTTCCTTCATACACCACAACAAAACCACCTTTCCCCAGCTGATCACCAATGGTATAGTGACTGAAGATGTAGTCTATTAAAAGACAAAATAATATGATGTTTCAAACTGTGTCTGTGAGAGCAGTGTTTTGGGATGAGACATGCTGTATTTAATCTAAAACTTATTTAAACTATCTTTCATATAATTATGAGTTTTAATGACTGTGTTTTAATTAATTAATAGAGACTATAGAATATGAATAAGGAAAGGGCATTAAAGACTTCATTCTATAGGAGAGTAAAGCTCCCTTAATTAATTATTTTCCAATTAATGGATATTTATATATAGGTGATGACTTTTAAATGTACATAAACAAGATAAACATATTCTCATAAGATGTGGTGTAATTTACTTCTTCCTGCCCATGCTACCTTCCTCTTCTCTCCCTCATCCTGCTGCTGCTTCACCTCTCCCTGACCTGAGCTGCTATCTGGAGCCTGTTTTTTGGCAGCTCTGAAGAAAGAGGGCAGCCTCCTCTACCACTTCTTCCTCTTTCTTCTCTCGTGCACTCTCCCTGACTCCTTCCTCTCCTCCACCACTTTCTTCTCCTTCTCTATCAACCTCCTCACTTTCTTCCTCTCCATCACCCTCTTCTCCTCTACCTCACCTCCTCCTCTCTCTATCACCCTCTTCTCCTCTACCTCACCTCCTTCTCTCTCTATCACCCTCCTCTCTTGGCTGTTTCCCTCACCAGAAGCATCAACAGGGGTCTCATTGCGAGGATGAGGATATGTTGAACCGCCGTGTTGATGCTGGGTTTTGGGGGTGTACTTGGATGTTGATCGTACACCTCTCCAATCTTCTAACTCACTTTACAAACTCGCTGTCCCATCGCTGTGAAAAATCACTGTCACACTCAACCACAACAACAAACCCACAAAGTATGTAAGAATGTGACACGCTTATAAACCTTGAGCATTCAATTCAAACTTATGACATCATAATAGACACAAACACACATGTAATCTGCTTTATCTCAATGTTTTAAATGTTTGAATATTTTTTAAATAAGCAAATTTGTAAATTTTCTAAATATCTTCCTAATATATTACATTATTTGCTGTATGTGACATTTTCATTATTGATAGCTGTTGTTTTATGTCTGTTTAAACTAATAAGATAATTCAATAAATATGTTTGCAGTGATATTCACAAATATTATATTGCAGTGATTTTAGCAAAATCTCTGGTCAACAAGTAGATGACGTCTAATTAACGTGTAAAATGTTCAGATTTCATGGCAGTTTCTTGGAAGTTGAGGACCTCGGGATAAACAGAGAGACTAATATTAGCGTAGACGCCATTCTTCTTATGATGTAACGAGTACATCAGGTGTCATGGGAAGTGTTCCCAGTTCCGGCTGACCTAGTTTAAGCAGCCTAACATTGAATTATTGATGTTGATAATGAATTATGTGTATAATAGGTCAAAGAGATGTGTTTTTAGTCTAGATTTAAACTGACAGAGTGTGTCAATGTTAGGAAGACTGTTCCAAAGTTTGGTGCTACGAATGACTCTTTTCCCTTTTCTCTTAATGTCATATCTATTTGTTCAGTAGAGTAGACAATCGGGTACAGATTTTCTGAAACAAAATAGGCTAACTGTAAAAAAGGTTTAATTCAAACAGACTGTATATTATACATATACCTTAACCTTTGGAAAATCAGTGGGATAATGATATTTGGTTCTGTAGTCCCAAAAGCTAATTTCAGGCAATGCAATTGTGATACAGGGTTTTAATGACTATTTCTAGCGGTAGTCTGCCAAGATTTTCAGCAAAATCCTGGACATTTTAGAAATTCCGACAATACGTTTTGTAAGGCCATGTCAGCATAAAGAGTATGCTCATAGCCTAGACTTACAATGACATTAAATTACTTAAACCCATAAGCTTTTGCCATATCTCTACTAGATGTGCAAAAGAAATACTAAATAAATTTGTTTGTTATTAAACAAAGACATTCAATACCAGACACAGACTAGGGAGAAACTGAGGGCCTAAATAGAGCAACCAAACTAGATGAACTGAACAAGAAACACCTGAACTGAATCAATCAATCAATGAGTAACCAAGGAAACAAACAGGCAAGAAACAATGATAACAGAACTGGATGAACAAATTAGAAACGAACAATGGCATGAAGAGAACAGAAACACAAGCAAAAACAAACTCTAAACATGACAATATCACCCACCTCTATTGGTCATTCAACCCCGATGTCTCTTCCATTTCATTTCATTTCATTTGGTCAAACCAAGATATCACAGTGAGCTCAAAGCTACCCACACTGATATGCAGAAATAAGAAATAAGTAGATGAATAAATAAATGTGGAAATAATTAACCATGAGAAAAATAATACACTATAATGCATTTTAGGGATTTGTATGGGCGGTTTGGACGACAATTATATAATTATTATATAATTATATAATTGCATTGCATATAATGTGTGCTGGTCAACTAGTCTAAAATTAAGAAACCCCTAGAACACAGTAAAAAAAAAAAAAGATAAAAAAAATAAAACATAGGAACATTGTGTACAATTAAGATAGGCTAATTAATTTATTTTCCAATATCCAAATATGATACTAAATACCACAGGGAAAAGGGCTTCTATTTGTGACGTGCTGTCTTTGCATTTAAACATTGCACATTTTAAACAGGACACGCATTAGCTTAATAAATGTTAGCCAATACAAACATATTTAATCACTTATTCTAAAAAATAATATAAAGTATAAGTTCCGAATCCGACATATAATGAGGTTGAGGGCTGTGTTAACAGTAAACGTCCGTCATTTAACGAATTTTAAAAGCAGTGATGGATAATACAAAATGCTTTTTGACAGAAAAAAAAACAAGCAAGAACAAAATTTAAATTTAGCCCGTCAATTTTAATTTTACAATGACCTTCTCTCTCTGTGTGCGCGCGCGTCCGTGTTTGTGAGAGAGCTCGCGCAGCACTGATACAACGGTACTTTTTAATCCATAAGTAACTAACGCGCTAGTTTTCATACAAAATAAATATGTAACATAATTAGGTAGGCTACTTTAGATATAATTAACACAATAACGTAACACAATACGTTTCTCAACACTGAGAATGAATGAATAAATAAACGCCTGTTTCTCCAGACTCGCGCTTATCAGTAGTCCACAAATCACAGCACTTTCATAATCACTAACGTTAAGCCATAGCGATTTCAAGATTTATAGTTCAGCATTACTTGAGCATTTTATTATTTGCATGACTGAATGATGTCTTCCTCTTTTCTGAGTGACCATGAATAACTTATTAGATTAGAATATTTTAAGATAATCCATGCGATCTGTGTGATCATCGAATCCATAAGATTAAGTTAACTCAACAATCAACTTTCCACATCGACCCCAGGCTGTTTACCTTCAGGAGTCAGAAGTACCGTACTGTACTGTCCTCGCATATGACATCAGTCAGACGGCGGCCGCGGGACTGGAAGGGGGATCGAGCGGGAATCTTTATTGGTGTCGATTTTCAGTCTCTTTTTAATGATAGGCCTTACGCATCTGTCAATCATCCCCGCTTGCTATTTGGGGAATGAACCCAGCGCTATGATTGGTCGAACTTTTCTTATTTTGCTGTAGCTTGATTTGAGGACAGCGCGTGCACAGAGGCGTTACCAGGTTTTTGCGTAGTTTAGAGTGACAAATCGTACCAGCGTACTTTGAAGTCAAAATGCGTATCCGCTACGCAAAATGCGTACAGGTTGGCAGGTCTGCAAAGATTAAATCAGTAGAAGTCTGCTGTGTGAAAGCTGACCGTTTATTCTGCTGTCATTGTTGCTCAATGTTAGAGATTTGCAGCTGGGTATAAACTTAAAGAGTTATGAACATTCCAAACTGCACAGTATAGAGGTACAATATCACTAAAATGTCAAATGATTCAAAATTGTTTCACCTCTAAGTAATTGCATTCTAATTTGACAAGTAGAGTATTTACTCTAATGAACAATCAAAAACAAATAATTAAGAAATACTATATTAAAAATACAGGCTCCAATGTAGAAACACAATGCAACAAAAGTGAATTATACCATTATCTGATTACCTGATACTCAAGTTATAAAACATTTGTGCCATTATTGAAAAAAATAAAAAATTAATTGTAATCACACTTGTGACATCCAATAGATGAACATGGTTATGAACCTGTGAACACCATTTCTCAGTTTCCTTTCGATTGGTTCACTCAGCACTGCATCAGTAGCTGACACTAGGGAAACACCTTTCTCAATCCTCAATCTCCTTCAGTTTATTTCCAAACTTCTTCAACACAACTGCATTGAGGTGTGTTTATTTAGGATTGGAGCTAAACTCTGCAGGACAGTGGGGTCAGAAGCAGGGTTGAAAACCTCTACATTAGATGTTTTATAGCTGATGCTAGTTAATAACAAATAATAGGGGCTTTCGCACCAGATAGTTCTTGGAATTTAGTTCTAGGAACTAGCCCAAAGGGAAAGATCTGTCGCCTAATATTGAAAAGAAAGTTGAGGCCAGAGAAATGGAGCACGACTACGCAATGGAGGTTTCTGTAAACAGTAAAAGAGAACGCGGAGAAGGCTCTCTTCCTGCAACGGCAAGTAAAAATCCTGCGGAGAAAAGGGTTAAGCCAACAGCTGACAGAGAGAAGGCTGAAATCTCCAACGAAACCATTTTGGAGGCAATTTTAAAACTGAAAAGGAGGGTGGATGAGAAGCTGGCGGACTTAAGCAAGCTATCAAAGCAAAGCAGCGCCATGATTGCAAGCTTAACAAAGGCGATTCATTTCAGCACAGAAGAGGTGAATGAGTGCAAGAAAAGAGTCAAGGACTTGGAGATACAAAATGAGCATCTTCGCAAGGATAACCGTGATCTTAAGGAGAGGGTGAGAGAACAGGAAAGATATATGATGAGATGATGTCTCCGTATAAAAGGCATAGAAGAAAAAAAGATGAAGATGTCAGATCACGTCATTCAGATTCTCAGTAAGTTTGCACCTGAGATGGAATAACATAGATGAATGTAAGTCCAGACTAAATAGATGGCTGCAGAGGGATCTTACAATTTTTGGAGGGGTTCTTTTATCTAAAATGGATAGTTTGTCCTGACTCATCTATCCAGCCTTCTCCCTGCCGATATCTACACGAATGATTAAATTAATAAATAAGGTGAATTTTTAACTTATTTGGAGGAATAAATGTCACTACATAAGAAAGGATGACATGATTAAAAAATATGAAGACGGTGGCGTGAATGTGATCGATTTTGACATTATGAATGGTGTTTTGAAATTGAAATGGTTAAAATCCTTAATTCAAAATAGCCACTCCTTTTGGTTTATTGTCCCCAATGCTATCTTTAAAAAACTGGGGGGAATAAACGTTTTGCTATGTTGTGACTTTGAGTGTACCTCGTTACCAGTTAAACTTTCAGCCTTCCATCAGCAAGTGCTGCTCTATTGGAAACTATATTGTTCAAACATAACTTCACGCCTCACAACACTCCAGTTTGGAATAGCAGATATATAAAGTTTGGCAGAAAATCTGTATATTTTGAGGAATGGAAATCTAAAGGGATTTGGGCTATTGCCCATTTCTTGGATGATAATGGAAATGTGCTACTGTATAGGGAGTTTTGTGAGAAATTCCAATTACAGTGTACTGTTAATATTTTTAATAGAGTGATCAGAGCCATACCAATTCCTTTAAGATTAATGGTTAAAGAAGACATTTTGTACTCCAAAGTCTCCCCAGAACTGAGGCAGCTCTCCTTAGAAGGTTGTGATTTTTGTGATAAAAAATGTACAAGTAGAGTCATTCGAAATTTTATTTTACAGGCTTATTACCCAAACCCAATTAGACGGGAAAATGTGCTTAAAGATTTTGATATTGTTGAAATAAAAAAAATTACGAAAAATTATTTGTCTTTTCCCCTCCCTTAGTGGAGCGGCTAAGCGCTTATGTTTGGCAGAATCGTTCAGTTTATGATACAAGCGTGAAAATTGGCATGAGCAGTCTCCATGGGTCACTTGACAAGAAAATTGTCAGAGCCACTTGAAATTTCAAGATGGCCGACACCTTAGTGGAGCAGTTAAGTGATATAGTGGATAGTAGATATGTCAGAGGTCGCACGCCTCTGGAGCAACTAGGGGTTAAGTGTCTTGCTCAGGGACACATTGGTGTCTCACAGTGGATTCGAACCCGGGTCTCTCACACCAAAGGCATGTGACCACCCGTTTGTATCACCGTTTATTTGGTGATACAAGCATGAAAATTGGCATGAGCAGTCTCTGTGGGTCACTTGACAATAAGCCACCTACAGCTACTTGAAGTTTCAAGATGGCGGCCATTTTTCAAGATGGCCACCACCTTAGTGGAGCAATTAGGCTTAAGAAATCATTTAGTTGGTGATACAAGCATGAACATTGCCATGAGCTGTCTCAAAGGGTCATTTGACAAGAAACCGCCCACAGCCACTTGAAATTTCAAGATGGCGGCCTTTTTTTTCAAGATTACCATCACCTAAATGGAGCAGTTAAGCGATATAATTGTTTAGTTAGTGACATAAGCATGCAAATTTGTATGAGCAGTCTCTAAAGGCCAATTTATACTTCTGCGTCGAGTGTACTCCGTAGTGTACGTCGTAGGCTACGCACGTAGGCGACGCCGTAGTGAGCATTTATACTTCTGCGAATGTCTGTGTTGCTCTGCAGTTACACCGCCGAAACGCTAGTTGGCGCGGGTGGGTTTTAATGTTCCAGTTCCACTGTGTTTACATTCCTCGCGGCTATTTTGAGTTTAGGTTTCTACGAGCAATGGCGACTGAAGGAGTCATACAGATGGCTGTATTTCCGCACTTCTTCAAGCAATCTCTCGGTCACTTGGTCTATTTCCATGGCTCTTCACTGATCTTCGGAATTTAAAAATGGCGGGCGGGCGGTGCAGAGTGCAGAAGATCATTCCGGAAATGCGTAGGAGGAAACGCGATGCTATCCAGCCGACCAATCACAGATCTTGCGGTCCGCGTCGCCGCGACGCGTAGTTACATTTTTGAGGAGGTGCGCGTCAGGGTACGGCGAAGGGTACGACGTATGGTACACGTCAATGCGTATGCTACGCCGTACCTTCTACGCGCACCCGACGCAGAAGTATAAATTGGCCTTTAGGGTTGCTTGACAAGAAAACACTCTCAGCCACTTGAAATTTTTATTTTCAAGATGGCCGACCCCTGGATCCTCAAAAGATAAATTTTCCGATAGAAATGTTTGTTTGTTTTTCATTAAGGACGATTTGGTGTCATTTTATTTTATATGTTTTAGATTATTCTAAAGAACAACTTTTAACGCATCAAAATACAGTTGTGTTGATTTGTTGATTATAGATAGATTAGACAACAGTGAATATCTGCACTACCAGGGCACACTGGTGATATATCACTGCTGTTAAACTCCGAGTGGGGTTCAATGTCAGCTAATTGTAAAGTTAGTATCCCAAATGTCTAATCTACCCCAAAACATTTGTTAAGCCTAATTGCTCCTCTAAGGTGGTGGCCATCTTGAAAAATGGCCGCCATCTTGAAATTTCAAGTAGCTGTGGGTGGCTTATTGTCTAGTGACCATCAGAGACTGCTCATGCTAATTTTCATGCTTGTATGACCAAATAAACCACTATTGTAGCGGCAGATACAAGCTCACACATCACTGATCTAATGACATAATTCACATATCACCAAGGCGCACGCATGTTGGACATGTCCCCTTTAAGAAGATGTTCATGAGAGTTTGGGGGTTGGGTTAATGCACGTTTTTCTGACGCATGGAGTGAATAAAAAACACAACTGTTGTTGTTCTGACACTGCAATCCTGCCTCTGTGTATTTTTGATAGCACAAAAGCTACATTGGTGACCCCGATGCAGAACAATTAATGCATGATGTCGACGAATGCTGTATCTCTGAAGCTGCCGGAGTTTTGGGAGCAACAAGCGACCGTGTGGTTCGCTCAAGCCGAAGCTCAGTTTGCATTGCGGGAAATAACCGCGGACGACACGAGATATTATTATGTTGTTGCCGCCCTTGGCAACTCCACGGCCGCGCGAGCGATCAGCATTCTGGAAAATCCCCCAGCTCGGGATAAATATGATACACTAAAGGCGTATCTATTAAAGACTTTCAATTTATCAGAGACTGAAAGAGCACGTCGTTTGCTCTCACTGCCGGGCCTCGGAGATTCTCGGCCGTCTGAGTTAATGGATCACATGCTAGCGCTGCTGGGTGAGCATAAACCATGTTTTCTGTTTAAAGAGTTGTTCTTACAACAATTGCCAAAGAGTGTACGTACCCCTCTTGCAAATAGTACAGTGACTGACTACAGAGAACTAGCACAACTGGCAGATGTTTATCAGGCAGCATCACACCAGTGTACAACTACTGACTCAGTGGCTGCATCTGTGTATCCGGTTATGAAAGCTGCTGCACAAGGTTCAGACGAACGGCCAACTTTTGCTGCACGACAGTCGGCAGAACAAGGGCTATGTTTCTTTCATTCCCGTTTCGGGGCAAAAGCCAAAAGGTGCCGTCCACCATGTACATTCAAGGGGAGCCGCAACACGCCAACAGTTAGTAGCATAGTGGCTAATGACAACGCTTATCTACTGTTTGTCACGGACTCATTATCTGGTCGACATTTCCTCTGTGATACAGGGGCACAGGTTAGTGTCCTCCCCGCTTCCCCAGTGGACAGACGCCTGGGCGAAGCCGGCTTACCGCTCGAGGCGGCCAACCAGGGCAAGATACGCACCTATGGGAAACGGCTAGTACCGCTTTGCTTTAATGGACAGTGTTTTACATGGGAGTTTGTCTTAGCAGATGTGAGTAGACCCCTCCTGGGTGCAGACTTCCTGTGCACTAATGGACTGTTGGTTGATGTCAAAAATAGCTGTTTAGTCACTGCAGAAGATTTTAATGTCTTACCCTGTTCGAGGAGCACTTTTCCCACAACCACACTGTCTAGCGCATTGACAGGCGAGTGCGGGTTTTCCCAGCTGCTCTGTGAATTTCCCAGCCTCACCAAGCCCACTTTCTCCTCAGCACTGGCCAGCCATGGGGTCGTGCATCATATCTCTACATCTGGACCTCCAGTACATGCCCGGCCCCGTCGACTGGATCCATTTAAACTGGCAGTTGCCAAAGAAGAGTTCACTAACATGGAAAAACTGGGTATAGTGCAACGCTCCAACAGTCCTTGGGCCTCACCCCTCCACATGGTTCCCAAAGCAGACGGCGGTTGCCGCCCTTGTGGGGATTATCGTAGACTCAACGATATCACAACCCCTGATCGATACCCGGTTCCACACATTCAGGATTTTTCGGCCCGCCTGGCTGGGAAAACTATTTTCTCGAAGGTGGATCTTGTTCGAGGATACCATCAGGTGCCAGTATTCCACGAAGACATCCCGAAAACAGCTGTGATAACACCATTTGGCCTTTTTGAATTTTTGCGGATGCCTTTTGGACTCAAAAATGCGGCACAAACATTTCAGCGCATGATGGACTCAATCCTACGGGATCTGGACTTTTTATTTGTGTACTTAGATGACATTTTAGTTGCCAGTACCTCTAGATCAGAACACCTGGCGCATCTGAGATTGCTGTTTGCTCGCCTCAGCCAGCATGGCTTGATAATTAACCCTGCCAAGTGTCAGTTTGGCTTGGCCGTTATCGACTTTCTTGGTCATAGAATCACAGGCGAAGGAGCAGTTCCCCTACCGGACAAAGTCGACAGCATTACACGATTCCCTGTTCCACAGACAACCAAAGGGCTACAAGAGTTTGTGGGGATGGTGAATTTCTATCACCGTTTCATTCCTCGAGCAGCTGAGCTCATGCATCCTTTGTACAAGGCCCTCAAAGGACAGGGCAAAAACAAAACGATTTCCTGGTCCGAGGAGATGTCTAGGTCATTTGAAGGCGCTAAACTCGCTTTGGCACAAGCCACATTGCTGTCTCATCCAGTTCCAGGTGCCCCTATTGCTCTCACTTCCGATGCTTCAGACTGTGCTGTTGGTGCTGTACACGAACAGCTGGTTGGCGGGGTTTGGCAGCCACTTGCATTTTTTAGTCGCCAGCTACGCCCGAATGAACAGAAGTACAGCGCATTCGACAGAGAGTTACTCGCACTGTACCTGGCAGTGAGACACTTCCGTTTCTTTTTGGAGGGACGTGTGTTCACAGCATTTGTAGATCACAAACCCTTGGTTCATGCCATGTCTAAAGTTTCTGAACCCTGGTCAACACGACAACAGCGACACCTGGCTTACATATCTGAGTTCACGACAGATATCAGACACATCGAAGGGAAAAGCAACGTGGTGGCAGATTGTCTTTCCAGGGCCACAGTGCAAGCGGTGCACTTAGGTATAGATTTTGTTCGTTTAGCAGCTGACCAGCACTCTGATCCTGGGGTACAGGCATACAGAACAGCCGTTTCAAGTCTGAAAATAGCCGATGTCCGCTTTACGGAAGCAGGAGTTACGCTGATGTGTGACGTTTCCATGGGCTACCCGCGACCAGTGGTGCCTGGACAGTGGAGGCGAGCTGTTTTCGACCAGGTCCACAGTTTGTCACACCCCGGACGGAAAGCTTCACAAAAACTGGTCTCGTCAAAGTTTGTGTGGCATGGATTGAAGAAGGATGTCCGAAACTGGGTTTCAGCTTGTGTAGCATGTCAGCGGGCTAAAGTTCAAAGACACGTCAAGGCACCACTGGAAACTTTCGAGGTACCAGAGCGACGTTTTGACCATGTCAATATCGACCTAGTTGGACCACTGCCGCCATCCCGGGGGTTTACCCATCTTCTAACTATGGTGGATCGAACCAGCAGGTGGCCAGAGGCAGTACCTTTGACCTCAACGACAACGGCAGATGTAGCACGGGCTTTTGTTGATACTTGGGTTGCACGTTTCGGCACACCGTCGGATATATCTTCAGACCGTGGCACCCAATTTACATCTGAACTGTGGTCAGAGGTGGCTCGGATACTAGGGGTGCAGCTTCATCATACTACAGCATTTCATCCACAGGCAAATGGCCTCTGCGAGCGTTTCCATCGCTCTCTTAAAGCTGCACTCAGGGCCAGTTTGACAGATGACAGATGGACCGAACGGCTACCTTGGGTTCTGCTGGGCCTGCGGACAGCTCCCAAGGAGGATCTGCAAACTTCTTCGGCAGAATTAGTATACGGTCAGAGTCTGCGCGTCCCTGGAGATTTCATTCTAGACAGCACAAAGCCCTGGAGTCCATCTTCTGACCGTTCTGCGCTCTTAGACAAAGTCAAGGCTTTCAAACCGTTTCCTACCTCTCAACATAGGCTGGCCGGGGCTTGGGTACCCAAAGACCTATCTGAGGCTAAGTTTGTATTCATTCGTCATGATGCTCATCGGCATTCTCTGAGACCCCCATATGATGGACCGTTTCGGGTTCTGGAAGCTGGAGCCAAAACCTTTCTGGTCGATATAGGTGGACGCCCAGAACGAGTCACTGTCGATCGACTCAAAGCTGCTCATGGGGAGCTTGGTCAGCCGATGGTTCCGGCACAGGCTCCAAGGAGAGGTCGTCCACCGACCAACAAGGAATCAGCCTCCAAAAACGAATCTCTGACTGCTCAGGAGGTTCAAGATTCTGCCAATTCGCATCACTTTACACGTTCAGGGAGACAAGTTCGAGCTCCGACCAAACTGCTTTTGCCGGTGCTTGTGAATTCTGGGGGGAGCTGTGTAGCGGCAGATACAAGCTCACACATCACTGATCTAATGACATAATTCACATATCACCAAGGCGCACGCATGTTGGACATGTCCCCTTAAGAAGATGTTCATGAGAGTTTGGGGGTTGGGTTAATGCACGTTTTTCTGACGCATGGAGTGAATAAAAAACACAACTGTTGTTGTTCTGACACTGCAATCCTGCCTCTGTGTATTTTTGATAGCACAAAAGCTACACTATATCACTTAACTGCTCCACTAAGGTGTCGGCCATCTTGAAAAATGGCCGCCATCTTGAAATTTCAAGTGGCTCGGACAATTTTCTTGTCAAGTGACCCATGGAGACTGCTCATGCCAATTTTCACGCTTGTATCATAAACTGAACGATTATATCACTTAGCCGCTCCACTACCTCCTAAAGCTAAGGAGGTGAACTTCAAAATTTTAAAAGAGATTTATCCTACTAATGAATTTTTAAGATTGAAATTTATTTTTTGATGTGAATAATTGTGTTTTTTGTGAAACAAACATTCAAACACCGCGCCGCACTAAACGCCTCATTCGCGCCGCAAGACCTCCAGACGCGTGTAAACGCGTCTTTTAACATTGAAATCACTCGCGCCAGACGCTCTATTCGCGTTTGGTGTGAACGCAGCTTTTAGGCGTCGAAGATATCGTCATCTCCGTTTTTTTCTGCAAACTTCAGAAGAAAAATACTAAAAATAGCTGTAACTCACGCAAGACTACAGCTGACGACGGCATCTTGGAAGTTTGTGATAAACATTGGCGCATCTCCTGTGACGTAGGCGCTAGCGACGATGTATAATGACATGTAACGGTGTAGTAGTGGTGTCCCATTTCTTAGGGGAATATTTTCACCCCTACGCCTTGCCACTCTGTTTCAAGGGGCAAGGGGTAAGGGTTAGGGGTAGGCGAAGGGGTATAAAATAGAATTGGGATTGGGCCTAAGCCTATCGCCGCTCAATCGCGAGTTACTATCAGACAGCCTACAGTTTGCTAGCTACTATGCCCACGGCGTATTTCCTGGATGCAATCACTTAGAAAACAGATCGGTGTCCTTATTTAAATTTCCGAAAAATGATCATATCAAGAAGAGGTGGATTAATCTTGTGAAGAGCTAACGTTACCTTGATGGAGAGCTGATGATCACCACCACACCCGCCTCTGTAGAGATCAGGATAGTTTACTTTCGTCGGAGACAACTGGAATTCACTGATAATCCGCTGTTACTGGTGAATGGGGCCGAACCGACTATCTCCCGCTGTCCGCCTCGCTCGGCCTTCATCCTCCCGTCGCGCCGACATGCACGAGCTGTGCGCGAGTCATATTTCCCGCGAGTGGGCGTGGTTTCAGCGCAGCCAGCGGACACGCCCCCAGCGTTTGAGAGCTGAGACTACTGCTCATTTTTCGAGATTTTGATAGCTTATTTTATTTACTTGGCGGCTTTTTTAATCATTCAAATTGGGCTGGGTGGCTAATAACACATTTTTCGGTGGCATGACAAACTCAGAACACATACTTAATTTTGACTTTACAGGGACTTTAAATGTTCCTTCCTAACATTGCCTCAAAATCCACTGTTTTGATACCTCCCCTATTAAACTCTTTAACCAACTGAGATTTTTTAACATAGTAGATCTTATTTCTCCAGATACATTTATATATAATGGAGTTAATTTGCCCCACGTTTTTTGGAGCAATGTAAAGAGATTGACATGGATAAATCAGTTTGGATATACCCTCAACCTTGGATAATCTTTGGTCGCCGCAAAGTTGCGTTGGATTTTCTCCTCAGCGTAAAGGTTAAGAGGCCCATCTATCACTGGTTTCCATGGTCGTAGATTTAGTTTGTGGAGTAAATATATAAGCTATAATCTGTATGTTTACACAGCTTTTTTTTAAATGGCGGGTGCTGGTGTTTTGCGTGCGTTTGGCCAATTAGCGTACACTAACGTCACTGATAGTTCCTATTGTGCTTTAGATCCTATCATCCTACTCTGAAGTAGGAGCTAAATTAGTTCCTTCAAAAGAGTTCCTAGATCTAAAATAGTTCCTAGTTCCTGCGGTGCGAACACGCCAAAATCCGGGTACTTTCGCCAATAGTTCTAGGAACTATGAAAAGGTTCCTCCAGTGCGAAAGCCCTTAATATTTCACTTATTTCTTTGATGTATAATACGTTTCTTTACTTTATTAGATTCATACAGTTATCATTCCATTAGATACAATCATTATGCCATAGCTACACCCAATATAATCCTTACAAGTAAAAAGGCTTCTAAATCAGCCAACATGTTTTTATTTAAATCTAGTGTTTTGCACATGTTTCTGGTATGGGTAGGGGTTGGGATAGGCCAGGGATGGGCAAATTCGGTCCTAGAGGGCCACTGTCCAGCAAAGTCGATGGAATGTAGCCAATGTCTATCCATTCCGTGGGAGTCCTGAGTGCACATCATTTAAACTTGAAAGAAGCAGCAATTCTATTTGATTCTGGTGTCATCTTTAAGCAGTGAGTTCAAATTCTAAAATAAATAAAAAATTTAACCGGCATTGTTTCTCTGTGGAACTCGCTTTCAAACCAGACTTTATGCTTTCTCATCTGTACTGTGATTTATTAATTTATCATTGTATTTAATTACATTTTATGAATCAGAAAGTTTAAATTACCATTATTTAAACAGCTATCGTACAGTTGTTTTGTTTGAATTAAGTTGATAATTTATTCCTTGATTTAATAGCATTTCTAGCATCCGCATCCCTCCATTGAGTAGTTCCCTTTCGAGAACAGTCACTTTTTTATTGCGTAGCTAACACGCAGTGGCGAAACTCCTTTCCTCTGGAAATATTGAAGCCTATATTTAAAACGCAGTGCAGCTGCACAGCGAACACAGCAGAGTGTCTAGCTCGCCCACTGGCTGTGCTGCAGCAACTGCACACCCTATCGCGAAGAATGGGCGGGGCTTATGGCTAAAAAAGCCAATTTATTTCACCATAAAATCATATTTAATCTCATTCAGCGACCTTTTCAACGTCACTGACCTCTCCGAGCCTTCGCCATCGAATCAAGCCTTCTCAGGAACAAGCGACTCTCCAGCAGCGGACGGCGCCTTCTGATCATCTCGACCACAAAGCCACCTCTCCTGCTCGCCGTTCTCCTGTGGCCATCCGGCGAAAGGAAGCCTTTTATCCTTTATATCCTTTCGTGTTCGCCGCCGCAATTTATGAAAGGCCAAATTTAAATAAATTAATTAAATGATTAAAATGAAAATTAAAACCAGATTAACAATTTCATTACAGAAAACTGTATGCAAAAAATTTGAAAAAATTGAGAATGAAATTAAATGATTTCATTTTCACAGCATTATCCCTGTCAAATTGAAAAATAAAATGCAATTGGTGATTTCACATTTCACTACAGTCTCGAGGCAAGACTGCCAATATTAAAATGAAAAGCCAAACGTGAAAAAGAAACTACAAATACAGTTTTTACAATGCTCTTTAGTAACGCTCACGCAATAATAGTGACACAATTCAAATACAAATGTAAATTTTCGTTTTCATTTTAATTCCTCTTTTATTTCACAGTTTTCATTTTCGTTTTCATTTTCGTTTTCATTTTCAAAGACAACCTGCATGCAAATTCTATGTTAATGAATGGGTGTGGCTTATTCTAGTAACGGCGCTGAGACACGCCCTCTGTAAAGCGAAGTCGTCGACGTCCCGTGTGCATGAGTTGAATGTGTGAAACGAAATTATTTAAATGTGATTATATTGTAATCAAGACGACGAGATATGGCGAAATTTGTTAGTGAGCTTTTGCGGGAAGCTGCCGCAGCGTTAGAACATGGAAACAACCAGCCTGACCATGTTAGTTATGATGTTAGACTCAGACTAGACCATAATCGACGATGAGGTTCATTCATGTATTAGGCTGTTTTGGAAATTCAACTATTTGGGTGTACAAAGGTCTTAGTAACACAATTTCTACAACAATTATAGCCAGACATTAAAGGGGAAATGAAGCAGTCAATCAAGTTTACATGATTTACAAAATGGATTTCCACTATAATCAACAATTATATAAGAAACATGATAAATGTAAACATATAAAAGAAAAAAGAAAAAAACGTTATATCTTTCGCGGCCAGGGCGCCGCCATTGTGCAGTATTCTAACATGTGACGTCACGGGGTTGGTTGGCTTTAAAGGCTCTGGGCTGAGTTCAGTAAAACGCAGTGAAAGACATAAAACGTAACATTAAACTACGCATAAAAAGCGTTCATCTGCTATCATATTATCATGTCAAACCTCTCATACATGTTTGCATCACACTGGCTCGTTAACAAGATGCATGTGCTGGTCGAACCAGCGAACAACTAACGTTAGGTACAGTCATTGTTAGCTAACAGCTGTAAGCATGAACTAGCTAAATAACGCTAACTTAGTACCAGACAAAAAGACGACGTCTAACGTTATGTTAACAAACTGCACATGCACACTGTAGATTTTTGTGAAATAATTTTTTATTCAATATAATGTTTTACATTTTACAGACGTTACAAACTATTTACAGGCTATTTGCTAACGTTATAGCTTGTGTGTGTGTGTGTGTGTGTGTGTGTGTGTGTGTGGACTACTCTTCAATCCTACTCTTCAATAAAAAAGCCGTCTTCCTGCTTCATTCTGTAACATACAGATCTGTATTATGCTATTGTTTTTGATTCTGTAACATACAGATCTGTATTATGCTATTGTTTTTGATAGTGTTATACATTTCTTACAGATAATCACGATGATCATTGCGTTTGTCTTACCGAATGTGGTATCTTCCTGTCAGCAATTACAGTTTTTCTATAAGCTTTTTTTTATTAATGCCGACAGTAAAATGTTGCCAGATATTGCTACGAAAAACAAGCAACAATTATTATTTTTTTTATAATAATACGAAATAAGTTCAAAGCTTGTGTTTTGGAAATAAGATTAATATATCACGAACCCTAACATGCAACTTTCCACTTTAATAACTTCCTAAAGTGTGACATTAAATCAGAAAAATAAGTCCAGAAGACTACTGTCACCTTTCCATTAGATGGATCTGGCAACACTGGATCGCACCCGCGCCCTCACAACGCGCTCTCAAGCCCCGTTCACTGCGCTAGATTCTCGCAGCAAAATTAATTGCAAACACTCATATGAGGTGGTTTAAACGGCTAATTAATCATTCAGAGAGCTTGAAATTTTATTTTTGAATGTAAAAAAATGACAGAGGTCCGGACCTCGGTGACCTCATAGCTGGCTACAGCCATGTATCACCGGCTGTTCGACATAGCGACGTACCACTGCTCGGTTCCCACGCCGTATCGACTCAAATGCATAAGTAATGGGACACACAGGCTCAACAGGTCTCTCAAGTTCGTCTTCCTCCATTTCAAATCAATTGCGTAATCAGTCCGGTCCAGTAACGCTTCACTCTCTTCACTCACCAGCGGAACCAACCAACCCCGTTACGTAGGCTGTGATGTCACTCCAAAATGGCGACTCGCTAGCTAGAAATTACGAAAATAATTTTGTCATATCTGTGGTTTTTAACAACTTTTTCAAATAAAATTTTTAGCAAGGTGATTTTTCTAATATATGTAGCTACTACCAGTGCCAAAACATGGACGTTTCATTTCCCCTTTAATACCCACTGGCTTTAACCGAGGACCTCGGCCAATGTTTCATATCCGTGTTGTGCCTAACAACGCCCTTCAGCCGTGACTTATTCAGATACAGCACTAGCCTAGAGTACCTTATTGATTTTATAAAACGGTTACCACGCAATACAAATATTAATCCCGAAACATATGTATCTATGCAACTATCATGAAGTAAAATGAATCACTAAAAGCCAATTCCTTCCGCTGGAGAAAAAAAATAGTCCCTGACCATAAAGCAACAGAAGAAGTTACATTATTTCTCCATTAGATGGAGACAAAGACTGTCTTAATGAGTGAGTCAGTCAGTCAGTAGAAGACTTTTGAAATGACTCAAACTTGTGATCACGGAGAAGAAAGACGCAACTGACATGACTATAGGCACGGACAACCCATATTAACTGTTAAAAGTACAAGATATCACATCGAACATTCAAACGGATTTTTTATTATGAATATAGCACTGACCTGAAGGAAAATGCTATATAGCCTACTGTAAATGCAGGTACACTCGCTTTCTCGATCTCATCCAGAAGTTGTTACTGGAAATGAAAATCAGCATTGTGATTCTTTTTGTACACAAACTTAAAATAACCAAAAGACACGTAACAGTTAAACAGCGGACAGATACAGGCTATTGCTGTATCTGAATAAAGCCTGGAACACACCAAGCCGACGCAGACGAACTAGCGCTGATGAAAGCCGACTGTGTTGTCGCCTCGCGTCGGGGTAAAAAGCTGCACTTGAACACACCGAGAGAACTACAGCCGACTGTCAGCTAGAATGCGCGTTCTGCGCCTGCGTGTAAATGAGACAGCTGTCTATTTCTGCAGATATATTCGTCATTCAAAAAGGGAAACCGGCGCTGCCGGCTGCAGTTACACAAACCGTAAACAAAGCAGTGCGTGCTTACCGTTTTGAATATCAATCCTGCTAAACACTGTCTTTATTCCACTCCTCTCGATTTAATATTGAAATATTCGCCAAGGAACACTCAGATAAGATGACATATCATTAGAACAGCCTTCTATCTGTACCGTTTTGACTTTGCTCGCTATTTTGCTATTATTCTCGTGCACTGACTCAGTCACTAAGCTGAACAGCCAATCAGAGTTCCCTCTTTCACCGACGGCCCGACGCCGATTCAACATGTCGAATCGGCCGTCACAAAGCCGACGAGGACCAATTTCAGCCGACGGTGCGGAACACACTGAGAAGATTTAGTCGGCCGACGCACGGAAACTGCCCGACGTCCGACCGTCGGCTTGGTGTGTTCCAGGCTTAAGTCACGGCTGAAGGGCGTTGTTAGGCACGACGCGAATATGAAACATTGGCCGAGGTTTTCGGTTAAAGCCAGTGGATATTAATGTCTGGCTATAATTGTTGTAGAAATTGTGTTACTAAGACTTCTGTACACCCAAATAGTTGAATTTCCAAAACAGCCTAATACATGAATGAACCTCATCGTCGATTATGGTCTAGTCTGAGTCTAACATCATAACAAACATGGTCAGGCTGATTGTTTCCATGTTCTAACGCTGCGGCAGCTTCCCGCAAAAGCTCACTAACAGATTTCGCCATATCTCATCGTCTCGATTACAATATAATCACATTTAAATAATTTCGTTTCACACATTCAACTCATGCACACGGGATGTCAGCGCCGTTACTAGAATAAGCCACACCCATTCATTAACATAGAATTTGCATGCAGGTTGTCTCTGAAAATGAAAACAAAAATGAAAACTGTGAAATAAAAGAGGAATTAAAATGAAAACGAAAATTTACATTTGTATTTGAATTGTGTCACTATTATTGCGTGAGCGTTACTAAAGAGCATTGTAAAAACTGTATTTGTAGTTTCTTTTTCACGTTTGGCTTTTCATTTTAATATTGGCAGTCTTGCCTCGAGACTGTAGTGAAAATGAAATGTGAAATCACCAATTGCATTTTATTTTTCAATTTGACAGGGATAATGCTGTGAAAATGAAATCATTTAATTTAATTCTCAATTTTGTCACATTTTTTGCGTACTGTTTTCTGTAATGAAATCGTTAATCTGGTTTTCATTTTCATTTTAATCATTTAAAGGACAAATCCAGTGAAAAATGAACCTAGGGGTAATTAACACATGGTTACCGAGTCGATCGTTCCCTGAGATGCGTTTTCATGATAATCGAATATAAAGTGTTTTATCTTTAAAAACAGATTAGCTCATAACAATAGTATATGGGGCACAGAGTAAGTGAAAGTAAATCGCTATTTAATACCACTAACAAGGCTCAAAATAGCCTCACACTAACACGGTAGCATAATGAGGGTCCATACATGCAAACCGAAGCATTGAGAACTTTGTAAGTGTACAGACAGTTTAATAAGAAGATACTTTATAAAGACAGTACATTACGCGTTTACATGCAGGATCCATCTTGGAAAACAGTCTCGACTAGTCGAGCAACGAACGCCGCGCTAAGTGAGCTGGTCGATAGGAATTACGCATAGTGAAATCTAACGTAGCGCGGTGTTCGTGACTCGATTAGTCGAGACTGTTTTCCAAGATGGATCCTGCATGTAAACGCGTAATGTACTGTCTTTATAAAGTATCTTCTTATTAAACTGTCTGTACACTTACAAAGTTCTCAATGCTTCGGTTTGCATGTATGGACCCTCATTATGCTACCGTGTTAGTGTGAGGCTATTTTGAGCCTTGTTAGTGGTATTAAATAGCGATTTACTTTCACTTACTCTGTGCCCCATATACTATTGTTATGAGCTAATCTGTTTTTAAAGATAAAACACTTTATATTCGATTATCATGAAAACGCATCTCAGGGAACGATCGACTCGGTAACCATGTGTTAATTACCCCTAGGTTCATTTTTCACTGGATTTGTCCTTTAATTTATTTATTTAAATTTGGCAGAAAATGCCTTCCATAGCAATTCGCTGCTTTCTGAAAGAGCATATTTACACAGGCGTTGTTTTAAATGCCTCATCCACTGTGCCTTGTGCGGAGCCTCTCTGCACGAGGCGGATGGACACAATGAGTGCGCCACGTGCCTGGGCTTTCACCATGCAGAGGCTGCACTTCACAAGGGCGGCTGTCCTATCTGCGACAGCCTGCTTATTTACATCCTGCGCTCGCAGCTAGCTCTACTTTCGGACGTCAAACCGGACGGAAGCAGCGAGCGGTTTAGATGTCTGCGCGGCTAGCGCTCTTTACATACAAAAGAGCTACCCCGCCCTCGCGCCCTCCTGTTCTCCACGTCACGCAGAGCCCTCTCTGTGACTCAGACAAAGTACGTTTTCATGCCTGGAATCCAACCACGCTGAAACTGCTCTCTCGTGTTCCCCTGCTTCCTTCCCTCATTGAGCCTCGACGGAAGAAGCATGTGGTTAGATGTGCTCACGGCCATCTCTCTTTATGTACAAGAGCGCTACCCCACCCTCGCGCCCTCCTGTTCTCCACGTCACGCAGAGCCCTCTCCTTGACTCAGACACAATAAGTGCGTTTTCATGCCTGGGATCAAACCACGCTGAAACTGCTCTCTCTCACGACGGCTGTTCTCACTGCAAGAACAAGCCGCCGTTTTTCGGCGCTCGCGGCTAGCTTTCTGTACGTCAGAGAGCTACCCCGCCCTCACGCCCGGTTTGCGCGCACCCTCCGTCTCGTGCGTCCTCTGCACGAATCAGACGAACACAACAAGTGCGTTTCATGCCTGGGATCCAACCACGCTGAAACTGCGCTCACCACGACTGCCTTTCTCACAGAGAGAACATGCCGCTCTCCTCCTATGCGTGAGCGTCAGAAATGAGTGAGCCGACGCTGACGCCCGCATGACTCACTTTCTCCAGAGAAAGTCATTTCTCCGATGTTATTCAACACCTTCAAAGAGAGCTCGCTCATCCCTCCCAGTTCCCTCTTAGCTCATGTAACTGTAGATGCTTTAACTGCAGCAAGGGCCCGGTACAAACACGCACCCCCTGCAAACTAACGCTGCCTAATCAGCGAACAAATAAGCACAATAAGAGCACTTCTCTGTCAATCCAAACAAACAGAGCAAACTATAGCTGCAGTCAATGGGCCCGCTGTAAAGCGCGCACTGCTGCAGACAAACTCTGTTCTCACAGCAGCTCAAACAGAGCGAGAAATAAATGTTTCCCCAACAGCCCCCCGCTCACAGGTGGCTGGAAATGTTCTCAAATCAGTCACCAGGCCCGTTACAAAGCACGCGCCACTGATACCACACACTGTCACTGCAGTTAGCGCACCTGGTGCGAAGCGTGTGCCACCACAGATAGTCACTGCTTCGACAGCAGCTCTGATAGAGCGAGACATGAGTGTTCACAGATCAGTCACCGAGCCCGTTATAAGACACACTCCACTGAAAATAATAAAGCACAAAAAGAGTATGTTTCAAACACACAACACACAGGTAACCGGTCCCCCTTCACTAGGCGACCCATCCCCAGTTGTCACTGTATCTATATCCAATCGGGTCGAGGCCTGGCAAGCCATCCCCAAAGTGTCGAATTGGGTAATGAACACCATAAAAAGTGAGGCTACTCGCTCCACTTCGCTCGCAGACCCCTGCGCTTTCAGGCAGTCGTCGATACTTCTGTGAGAAGCGACGTGGCTCACGTGTTTCGCACCGAACTGTTAAACATGCTAGCAAAAGGGGCTATAGAGAAAGTTCTCCCGCGCTAAGCAGATCAGGGTTTTACAGTCGCAACTTCCTTGTACCAAATAGGATGGCGGCATCAGGCCCATTTTAGACCTCTAGACAGCTAAACAGAGCCCTCACAGACGGTTTGTCTGATATGGAGTGTATTCGGCAAGGCAGAGGTCGACCTCTTTGCCTCGGAAAGCAACACTTATTGCACAATGTTCTTTTTCAAAGAACAGGGATGCGCTGACCCATTCCTGGCCCAGACGCCCTCTATATGCGTTCCCTCCCGTCTCTATGATCCCTCAGGTCATCAAATGGATCAGGGAGAGCGGATGCTCAGTCCTCCTAGTAGCCCCCCTCTGGAAAACCCAGGTTTGGTTTCCAGAGCTGGTGCAGATGATGGACAAAGTCCCCTGGCCTGTGCCAGTGAGGAAGGATCTCCTCACGCAGGCAAAACGGGACGTTTTGGCACCCTCGCCCCGACTAATGGGCCCTCCATGTGTGGCCCCTCAACGGGTATCCTGGGACCTCCCAGAAAATGTCTTGAATACTATCATTGAGGCTAGAGCACCATCTACTAGGCTCCTCTATGCTCTGAAGTGGTCAGTGTTCACCAGCTGGTGCACAGCTAGAGACCTTGAACCCCAGTCATGCAAAGTATCAGTGGTACTCTCCTTCCTGCATGAGCTCTTGGATGTGGGACGTTCCCCATCCACGCTCAAAGTGTATGTGGTGGCCATAGCAGCCTACCATGCTCCTGTGGCTGGCCAACCACTGGGGAAAAACTACCTTGTTGTTCGTTTCCTCAAAGCACCACATACCTTCTATACTGGCTTGGGACCTCTTCACGGTCCTTGGGGCCCTGAAGGGTCCCCATTTGAGCCGCTTCAGTCAGCTGATCTTAAGCCACTTTCATTGAAAACTGCTCTCCTGCTGGCCCTGACATCAGTTAAACAAATGGGAGATTTGCAGGCGCTCTCCGTGAGCCCTTCCTGCTTGGAATTTGGGGTTGGTGACTCCAGAGTTACACTCAAACCAAGGCATGGATACGTACCCAAAGTGCTCTCAACTCCGTTTAGAGTGTAGGTTATCACATTATCAGCACTTCCACCCTCGGAGAACGATAGGGAGGCTAATTTGCTCTGTCCTGTCAGAGCTCTCAAATTTTACCTGGAGTGTTCTGCACCGTTTAGGCAGTCAGAACAGCTCTTTGTATGCTTCGGTGGCTGCACCAAAGGCCGCACCTATCTAGATGGATAGTGGACTCCATCTCTCTGGCATACACCTCGGTGGGCCAGGTTTGTCCCATAGGTGCTAGAGCCCACTCTACAAGAGGCATGGCCTCTTTTTGGGCCTGGTCTAGTGGTGTACCAATTCAATACATATGTGACCCGACGGTGTCCGGTCTAATCAGTCTAACATGATTTACTGTCCATAAGCACAAGTTGTCCTAGGACTATATGTTATAAGAGCGAGCCTGGTTCAGGTGCTCCAGCCCCTCTTAGATAATGTGACCCGACTCAGGTCCGGTCCGGTCCCTGTCTCTTTTCTGTTGAGGGTTTTTATTAATGGCTTGTCTTCTGTGAGCCTCGGGTTGCTTCCCTAGGCTCCAGTTGAGTCAGTTGCTAATAGTGCGGCGTGTTACATTGCGTCCCCACTGCGTATTAGCTACGCAATACGAAGTGACCGTTCTCGAAAGGGAACGTACTCAGTTACTAAGGTCTAACATAACATTGGTTCCCTGAGAGTAGGGAACGAGTATTGCGTAGCCTGCCGCACTATTGCAATCTGTCAGAGTTTGTCGCTTCAGTCGATTTAACGGCAAAATAATGGGCTTTTATAGCCATAAGCCCTGCCCATTCTGGCGGAGTCGCCTGATTGGTTTGCGCGTCAGAGGCGCTTCACTATAGGGTGTGCAGTTGCTGCAACACAGGCAATGGGTGAGCTAGATGCTCTGCTGTATTCGCTGTGCAGCTGCACTGCGTTTTATATATAGGCTTCAACATTTCTCGAGGAAAGGAGTTTCCCCACTGCATATTAGCTACGCAATACTCGTTCCCTACTCTCAGGGAACCAAGGTTACGTTAGTAACAGACATAGTAACTACGTTAGTTACGTTCATTCTGGGATACTCCTCCCAAAAATGTTATTTCTCTCATTTACTCACCCATCATGCCATCCCAGATGTACATGACTTTCTTCAGATGAACAAAGATTTTTGGAAAAATAACCCACCCCTGTGAGTCATATAATTTAAGTGGATAGTAACTCAAAAGTTGACGCTTTATCAACCACACAAAGCGGAGTGGATGAATCAGTGTCTTCTGAAATGAAACAATAGGTATGTAGAAGAAAAATACTGTAAAAAAGTTCAAAAAAATGCTTCCAGCAAGTCATTTGCACATTCTTAAGAGCGTTGCAAAGCATTACATTACCATGTTGCAAAGATCATATGAGAAGTAAGGGAAGCACAGAGGACCGCCATGTCATGTGCAAGCTTGACAACTTGTTGACGTTTATGTCAAGCGTGAACTCATGAACGCGTTCTCGAAAGGGAACGTACTCAGTTACTAACGTAACCTCGGTTCCCTGAGAGTAGGGAACGAGTATTGCGTAGCCTTTATGAAAGTTGGCCAGAAATAAATGGTTTATAGTTACAGAAGTTTAAAATATTATTTTCATCACACACCGATTGTGTCACTTCAGAAGACATTGATTCATCCACTAGTTGTATGGCTTACCATCAAGATTGCTTTTAGTGGTTTCTGAAGCGTCAACCTTTGAGTTACAATATCCACTTGCATTATATGGACTGACAGAGATGGGCTAATTTTCACAAAAAAATTAATCATTTCTGAATAAAGTCATATATGATCAATTTTCAAAGTCAATTTTTATTTTGAAATGGAGCATCACTTTAATTTTTCTCTTTAAGCCCAAAATTGTGTTCACAGGTTTATAGCGTATTTTCAACACATTTTCTCTACTCTTACATGGAAATGGAAGACAGTGACACATGATTTCAAAACCAAGTTACAAGTTACCGGTTATTTTAGTAATGATGACTGTATGGTATTGTAAGGTTAACGTTTTTTTTTTGTAAGGATCTAAGACACAAAGGGTAACTTCATTTTACAGTGTCCTTGTTACATATGTTACATGTACTTGCTGTAGTAATAATAAATTGTGCATAATTACATGCCACTAACCCTAAACCAACCCCCTTTTCTAATGAATTGATATTACTCAGAACTTAAATGTATAATTACACTGTAACAAGGATACTTTAATATAAAGCGTGAATGAAATTTGAATTTCCATTTTCAACATTTATCATTGAATCCTTTCATACAATATTGACTGCCTGATTGTATGTGCATGAAAGTAGGTTAAAGTCTGATTTTGTACCAATTTCTATAACTTTTTTTGTGCAATTGCACATTGCACAGCTTGAAAAGGACTAAACTCAGATATGTATATTAAAAAGAACTGTTATTACAATTTTCTTTTTTTAAAAGCTTTATTTAAAACAATGCTAAAATGACACTAAAAATAATACATGCTATATATGGGTTTTATATATATATAGGTTAGTTGTAAAAAATCGATCTGCTGGATCAGACTCGGGGACAACACTGATGACGCGAAGACTTCACAAATGTCTTCTCTAACGTTCTCATCTTTGCAGGATGCACGTGGCACAATATATTCTCACGTATGCACATCCAAGTTGAACTGATTTTCCTCAGCAACGTCAGTTGTCATCAGGCTCTCTGTGCTGATGCTTGGCTGGAAACACCAAGGCCTTTGTCTGTGATAACAAAATAATTCCTTCCCCTCTGAGTGATGGCAGACAACAGCGGAGTGACAGGACCTTCAGCCATGCCTGCCAAAAGAAATATGAAATAAATACTTTATTGACTTACAGTGAAGGAGAAAACAAGGAACTAGGTTCTAAAGTTTGTGAATGACTGAGAAGCATGGGCAATGCCAGACAATGCTTGTAACTACATATTGGTGATAGACAATTTTCAAGTAACAGCTCGAAACCACTATCAAATGAGTTTTATGTTCATATTCTGCCTGTCCTGTTTTATACAAGAGAAGAGACTTGATTTTGACTTCAGTCAAAGGAAAGGATTTTGATTCCTCACCTGAAGCAACACAGTGGCGTAAGGACTCTAACAGACTGCTGCTTGAGAACCTGACCACCCCTCTGAATAACTCCTCTTTATTACTGAGGGTGTAGTTGCCATTTCCTTTGTACCTTGTCTCAAGCTGAGAGAAAACAGAAGATTCATGTACTAAAGCACATTTATAAATGTCAAAAAGCTTGTTTAGGTGTACATGTGGTTAAGGTGCAGTACGGCGATTTCTGAAAAATGCTGTTGAAAGTGGATCGGACCGAGCACCCCAAACACAATTGTAGCCATTCATCAGTTAGGGGGGTATGCACTCATTAGAGGGGAGGAGCCTGTATTGCATAGCGTGTTTGTGAATTTGAGGGGCGGAGCTATAAAGATAGGGGTGTGTGTTTTGGTGATTTCAAATATCAACACCCTTTCTCAAAAAAATCGCTTCCTGCACCTTAAATTCAAATTAAATATATGTAATTATATGATATAAACAACTGATATTCAATCTAAAGGTGGTTATGTGAGATCAGAGGTTTCCACACTCACTCTATACACAGCGGTTTCTAGCTTTGGTATAGCGCCGTGTCCAAACGCCTCACAGGCCATCTGATGTCTTATCTCTTCATGTTCCCTGTGTTCCTTTCCAATACAGGGGTCTGTAAAAAGACCAGCAAAAATTATAACAAAATGGCATATAGATTATTTATAATTAAGTTGAAGGATATATCATGCTTATTCACTAGGGATGTGACGGTGCCAATTTTCAGTTTTTAACTGAACTAAATTATTTTTATTACTATTAAAAAATCAAAACGATGGTGAGGGGCTGTGCCGCGGTGGGCAAGTAAGCCTACTATTCACCCACTGTACATATTTTACAACAGCATAGCATAGAACTGTTATGAATTCAAATGAAAATGTTTGCTACTCAACATTAAGAACACTACTGAAGTCGTAGGTGTTGGAAAAAATTTGTGATGGGAGAATAAAAAAAACAACTTTCGCGTTCCCTCACAAAACCTTTGCCTTTCCACGGAAAAACTGTTGTGAGGTCGGACAGACACTTCCTGTTTAATGCCACTGGCAGTGTTTCAGACAGCTCTCTATGTTAACAATGGAGCGTTTCATAGTGTTTGAACTTGGACTCAAATATAAAGAAATGCAGTCAGAGTGCTTCAAGGAGTTCAGTAAAGTTGGCAATATATTCACAAATTCGAATTTCCCGGATCAATAACTTGTGAGTTGTTAAAACACAAATTACACCTTTTTACAATCATAGTAACGTAGACAACGAGCTACGACCCAATTTTCCTCAAAACGAGCTTTACAATCTAAATGTCTCTAAGCAGGCGGTTGAAAGACAAGTCTGAATAAAGTCTTATTTCTTTATATTATATTTGAGTCCAAGTTCAAACTCTATGAAACGCTCCATTGTTAACATACGGAACTGTCTGAAACACTGACAGCCCCATGAAACAAAAAGTGTCTGTCCGAGCTCACAACAGTTTTTGCGTGGGAACGCAAAGTTTCTCAGGGGAACACAAACGTTTTGAAAACGAAAAAAAAAAAAAAAAAATTCTCCCACCCCAAATAGTTTCCACCACCACATCCCTTTAGGGGCTCCATTCAAAACAGAGACTGAATTAATTCGTATTTAGCTACGGATTGATTGTATAGTCTCGCTGTTGTAATTTACATCCGTTCTTAACTTCTGAAGCTCCATGAAGTTTAACATGGATCATCAATAAAAAATAAAAAAAGGAAGATTTAGATCTTTGCCTGCATTATTCCTTTATGGTTATAAACTAGTGTGCTTTTGGTGTATGCCTTGGTTCAATATCCTGGTAAGGATATTAATACAAATTGCTGAATTTTTTTCCTAGCATTTTTGTTGATATCTTAATTCGTTGTGGCCTTGTCTCCAAAAAGCTCCACTGGCCTGTAGGGAAGATGCCCATTTCTGGTCAGATAAAGCAAGGATGTCCCTATAAATTCATTACTTTTGAATTCACAATTAAATGTTTTTAAAAGGCATTGTAATTTATTTAACCTTGGCAAAACATAACATAAGCGGCAAAACTGTATAAATTGCCAGAGATTGTACATATTTATTGTTCTGATTTTTGTGCATGTAAACGACATAAACATAAAAACATGTACATACGTGATGGGAGAGTGTTTCTTTCTTGAAGGATCCTTGAGTGAACATTTGGAAAAACCTATAAGTGTAAAACAAAAACATAAAAACAACAACAAAAATCAAAACTTATCAAATAAGTTTTGTCTTTATGTAAGAAATATCAATCTTCAATCTGTAAGAAATGTCAATCTTACTTTGACAATACAAAAACAATACGATTCAAAATGTTTCATTTCAATTTGAGAACAAAACCTAATAGTGACATAGATGTTGTGTCCACCAGACAATGATACTGAGTGGGAGGGTCTCTTGATCCGAAAGTACATAGCATAGGAGACACATGGTTATGCCAGGTGTGAATGCTGTCATAGCTACCCACTTATGATCGGAAACTATCACCCTCCATATGCATGCATGTGGTTAGAGCAGCACGAAATTTGAGAATCAACTTTTTTTTTTTTTTAAATAGAGATCACGATTCTGAACCGACTACTTTAACAAAATAACATAATTTACTAGAGGTTCTGACAAAATGTTAATTGCTGCAGTCTATTTAAAAATGTTTAATTAATTTGAATTCTTTTTTTTATCAGTGAATGAATGAATGAATGACTCATTAAGACTTCACTTGTTTCATTGCTGGATGAACATTTTTGAACTAATCTCTTGAATGATTCAATGACAAATAAATTTTTTTAAAAGTCACTTGCTACCACTTAGTGATGTAACGATGTAATTCATACAAATCTTTTTTGAAGCGCCAAGTTACTTTCAAATGGGGATTGCTAATTTTTTATCACTACCAAAGACATCAGTTATTATATCCGAACAATAAACTTTTATACCAGTATTTATTTAATAATCACATGAGTTTTGAGCATAAAATGCTCAGATTATATCACATAATTCCTGATAAATCTAAATCAATCTTTCAGAAAGACATAAAAATTACTGATATGCTGGATTTGCCCACAAGCTGCCAGTCGATAGGTTACCTGCTGATAACGTCTCAGAAGCAAGTCCCTCATTGCAGTGAGACTCTTGGTGGTCAGGAGGCCATCCTTTATAGAGCCATGTTTTGTGGCTATTACTAATGCCTAGGAAAATGAATAAACATTTAACACCATTGAGATTTTACTTTTTTGGGGTGGGAAATTTATAATTATCAAATCTTTCAAGTATCAAGTTGCATCAGCATCTGGTTATACACTTAAACAGTATCTCACACCAAATAAGACAGCAAAGGAAGCAAAATGGAGATAGGCCTAGATCAAAAGTCACCTG
Organism: Leuciscus leuciscus; assembly: GCF_965113295.1. Taxonomy (NCBI): domain Eukaryota; kingdom Metazoa; phylum Chordata; class Actinopteri; order Cypriniformes; family Leuciscidae; genus Leuciscus; species Leuciscus leuciscus. The sequence continues at coordinate 15,633,808 of NC_138734.1, read as the reverse complement.
ACATAGAAAGATCTTGTGTTTGGCCATGAGGTTGGATATAAACACATAGGAAGTGTGTAGGTGGTGCACAACATAAGTTGGCTTAAGGTGGTTGGGTTTGCTGAAGTTGTCTCCCCAGGCAATCCGAATCCATAAAGCCTCATCCTCATGTTTCTTCATCTTAATGGAAATCTTGAAAAGCAAAATCAAAAGATTTTAGTCAATATGACTACTGAGTGTTATGCCATTTTGAATAGTTAAACTGAAAAAGTTGAGTTGGGTTTGAAACTTGAATGGCAAATTAAGTTGTGTAATTACATGCCGAATGACACCATGCAAATGTGCTTTAAACAGCTCTTTAAACTGTGTCAGCTCTACACAAACAGCATCATCTGTAGAGAAAAGGAAGAGGAACTATTTCAGACAATGATTTATCTAAAGTAGTCAAAACAACCATATACTTAACATCTACCAAACTGGGCTCATTGTGCATTCCTTCAAAATCAAATCAATTTAACAATGAAATGCATACATAAAACCCCCTTACCTTGTGCCTCAGTAAGCTGACTTGCGTGCCAGATGCCTTGATCAGGGTTTTCTAAACGATCTAATGGGGAAATTCAAATTCAGATATGGGGCCTGGGATTATTTACATGTAAATTTTAATACAGGTTTAAAGAAAAAGAAAAAAGGCCATTTCACTCACAGAGCATTTCCAAATTGGTGACGTGCTTCAGGCTAAGTCTGCTCTCCTAGAGAGAGAGAGAGAGAAAGAGAGAGAGAGAGAGAGAGAGAGAGAGACAGAGAGAGACAGAGAGAGAGAGAGAGAGAGAGAGAGAGAGAGAGAGAGAGAGAGAGAGAGAGCTGATGTAAATATACCTGTACGTTCTGATGGAGGTCCCAAGCCACATTTAATTAGAAACATACTCCAAAGTGTTGTTGCATAACGACCCTTTTTTTTTTCTAATTTCTTTTTTTTTTTATTCATGACAGGTTTCAAAATACCGTTATGCAAATTCAAAAGTCTGCTGGATTACGTTACAATTTATCACTTACTAAATCCTTACGCTAGATATTGAAAACACACACCGATCTTACCTTTATGTTAAAACATTTGACCTAACCCAAACGCAGTAACGTTAGACAGATTTTATGAAAGCTTTCAGCCCAAAGTTAAGTTACGTTTGGGTTAGGTAAAATGGGTTACTTTGAAATTTGAATCTTGAATCGTTGTTTTCTTCAAGTATGGGGAAATAAAGACGGTAACTGTAGTATCCCATTTAATGATTTTGAAATAAAATGGTTTAAATAATACATTATTATTTAATGGATGTAACGTTATCTCACCTCACAGAAGCTGATGACATGTTCCACTATCACCCATTTGGGTCTCGTGTAATCCAGAGCGCGCAGCTGATCTGTTGATAAACAATTCCATCTCTTCAGAAGGTTTTCTATATTTCTGTTTGGTATTCTCCGGATTATCCGATATAAAACAGATCTGGCTTCTGCGTCCATTGTGTGAACAAAAGTTTTTTTTTTGCCGTTAAAAGATAATATAACTTATCATATATTTTGCGTTTTTAGACGTTCAAAACAAACCGCCAGAAATCAAACACATATCTGAACCGGAAGTTCCGGTCAACAGCGGGCGGGGCGGGTAGTGACATAAAAGCTTCTTATACTGTCTATGCATAAAAGTCTGTCATGCGCAACACAACTACGTAGTGCGTTCAAGTCATGTCTTAATGATCGTATTTACAAGTTATTGCGAATGTTGAGACACAGTTTAGTTTTTGCGCATTAAGTGTTATGTTCAGAAAGAACAACGCTGAAGCTTGTCAGAAAACACTATTTGTTTAACCAGCATGTGCTACTAAACTACATGTCCCGTCATTCTCTGCGGTACTACTAAAATATTAATACAATTTGAATATTCAGATGAAGCATAAGTTACATTCTTTGGCTCATCGTTATGTTGCATTAACTCTGTTTTTGTTGGTAGGTTTAAATAAATATAAAATTGTCCACAGCTAGTTCTTATCGTTCTGATTAAACTTACTAACAATTCATAGATTTGTTATTGAAGCAGTCTAAACGTTCAGATTTGTATTATTGACATTCGAAATAATTTAAATATGTTAGTAATATTATTTGATTGCATCATTATGTGTATCATTATTGTTTTATTATATTGTAGTTATATTATGCAATAATTATATTTCTGAAAAACTATTTATTTATTTGTATTTTTAAGACAAACAGAGGTCTGTTTGCATTAATCTCATGACAATTTGGCAGCAGAGGTCGTGAGGTTTTGGATTTTGCGCGTCCACAAGGAAATAAAAGTCTTTTAGTTACTATTCATTTGATTGGTCGGCAAGGATAAGAACGAAGTGCTTGATTGGTTTCCATGGCTGTAAGTCAAAATACTTTTTCCGGAGTAGGGAACGCAATGCTTAAATCGAGCTCTTAGGAAAACCAAAAATTCAGCTCCAGGTATAGATCAGATTTGTTATTTAATGCTAAGACATCTTAGTGAAGTATCTAAGGATATTTTATTAAATATGTACAATAAATCATGGGAAGAAGGAAAATTACCACAAAGGTGGAAGGAGGCGGTGATAGTACCAATACGTAAACCGGGGAAGGATAGTACAAATCCAGGAAATTATAGACCTATTGCGTTGACATCTAATATTGGCAAAATAATGGAAAAAATGGTGAATGAAAGGTTAATGTATCATGTAGAAATTAATAAATTCTTATCCAAATATCAGAGTGGTTTTAGGAGAGGGAGAAATACAATGGATCCGGCTGTGTGTTTAGAACATGAGATAAGAAAAGCACAAATAAATAGAGAAAGTGTAGTGGCTGTCTTTTTTGACATCGAGAAAGCATACGACATGATGTGGAGAGAAGGGTTGTTAATTAAACTATATAAGTTAGGTATCAAAGGTCAAATGTATAGATGGATCAAGGATTTTTTATCAGACAGAACATTAAAAGTGAGAATAGGAAACAGTTATTCAGAAAAGTTTACAATTGAAAATGGTACTCCACAAGGAAGTATAATAAGTCCTTTATTATTTTCCATTATGATAAATGATGTGTTTGAAGATTTGGATAATGGGCTGGGCCTCTCACTCTTCGCTGATGATGGGGCAATCTGGAAAAGGGGAAGGAATATTGATTTTATTATGAAAAAATTACAGGAGGCTATTACAATAGTTGAAGAATGGTCAAGTGGGGTTTTAAATTTTCAGTTGATAAAACAAAAATAATGTTGTTTACAAGGAAGAAAATTGGAAGTGAGGTGAAACTAAAGTTATATAATCAAGAACTGGAAAGAGTAAAATATTTTAAGTTTTTGGGGATATGGTTTGATGAAAGAGTTACGTGGGCGGTGCATATTCAGAATATAATAAATAAATGTAAGAAAATAATAAATACAATGAGATGTTTAGTTGGTAGTGAGTGGGGGGCAGATAGGATGGCATTAAAGGCAATGTATAATGGATTGATTAGATCTGTGTTAGATTATGGGTGTGTGGTGTATGGATCAGCTGCAGAAACGTCTCTTAAAAAGTTAGATAATATACAGAATCAGATATTTAGACTATGTACAGGAGCTATAAAAAGTACTCCAATTACAGCACTACAGGTGGAAATGGGGGAAATGTCTTTGGAAATGAGAAGGGTACAGCTATCATTGAATTACTGGGTTAATTTACAAGGCCATAGTCAAGAACATCCAACACTAGACACGTTAAAACCATGTTGGGAAAAAGAGAGGAGGAAAACTAAAAGTTTTGGATGGACTGTGATACAGAAAGCAACAGAACTTAAAATTAATCAATTAAATGTTAGTCCTACTGTTCCATTACCAGTAATAAAACCTTGGGTACTTCCAGATGCTATAGTTGATTTTACATTGTTAGAACAGAGAAACAAGGGTAAGGAATGTAATTCATATAATGTACAGACGTATATTAATGAGTACTACAGTTATGTTCAGATATACACAGATGCATCAAAGAGTTCAGACAACAAGATAGGAGTAGCATTTACTGTCCCAGAGTTTCATCTATCAATAAGGAAAAGGATCAGTGATGAGCTATCTGTTTATTCAGGGGAAATGGTTGCGTTATTATTAGCAATACAGTGGATAGAAGAAATAAGACCTGTGAAATCAGTCATGTCACTCATGTTCATCATTGGCTAGTTTACAATACAGTCATTCAGAAAGTAGACCAGATATTTTATTGGAGATAATGCAAACAATGTACAGAATTCAAATGATGGGGATTACAGTAGTATTTTTGTGGTTGCCTGCACATGTTGGTATCCAAGGAAATGAAATTGCAGATAAAGAAGCAAAAGAAGCAGTTAAAAACAATGACATTAATTTAATTGTAAATTTAAGTAAGAATGAAGTTAAGAGTATTATCAAGAAGAGACTAAAGGAAAGGTGGCAAAAACAGTGGGATAAGGAGAAAAAAGGTCGGTGGTTCTATAGAATTCAAAGGAAAGTGGGAGAGATGAGAATTGCAGGGAACAACAGGAGAGAAGAAATAGTAATATCAAGGGTGAGATTTGGACACACAAGATTAAATAGTACACTTTATAAAATGGGTAAACATGATACGGGAAGATGTGATTATTGTGGGCAAGAGGAAACAGTGGAACATGTTTTAATGCATTGTCAGAAATATGAGAATGAAAGAAGGTTGTTCATTCATAATTAAAAAAAAATAAAAATGCAGTTTATACCAAAGTATATTCTGCAAAATAACTCGAGAAATGAGTGTTATATTTTTATTCTTCAGTTTCTTGAGGAATCTAATTTGTGGGAAAAAAAAAAAAAAAAAAGAAGTCGTCTTGATCCACACTCCATACCAGTTGGTGGCGGAAATACACCATTTTGTTGTTTGTCAACCGCCAATAAAATTCAAGAAGAAGAAGAAGAAGAAGGGAACGCAATGCAATGCATAACATAGGGCACCACATGACATAATGATTAACGCGTTAGTTGAAAAGTGAGGGTTTTAAGGGTGTTTATTGCATTATCAAGTAAATATCTGATATCTCCGTGAGACCGCTGAGCAAAATACATTTCAGATTTTTTTGTTATTTGAGTGTCAATCAATGTCACTGTAAACACGTGAACTGTGCTGCCCTTCACGATCTACAAACAACTGGATCGAAGTCATCATTGATATGCAGAGCTATCAATTCAGCTTCTGTTGTCAGATGAACCGTCTGTAAGGCTATCGGTGAGTTTATATATTTTTTTATAATATTGTGTACACTGTTAGACAGTCAAATACTAGGCTACAACGTGTAGGCTAATTGACTGTCTGCTTCTAACTTACCCATGTAACGTAACGTTAACTAGTAGGCTCTTTTTTTTAAATATCGGGGAACAATACAGAAAAACACATATGTAAAGAATAAAGCACCAGGTATAAAAGTATAAAGTGAAACAACATTAAACAAAATAATTTAAAATTATAATGACAGTGGGCCTAAACTTTAATTAGCCCACACTTCCCTTGCGTTGTTAGTTATCCCGATAAGAAAATGTATAAGACACAAATGTATACGTGTATTATTATATGTACTGTATATTATAATATTATATTCTTATATGTATAAGACAATGTCCACCCTTTTTCCAGTCAAAACGTTATCCCAATACAATACAATACAATACTGTACGACATATGTTATTGTAACAAGCACTAAATGAAAAAGAGACCTACAGAGGATTCAGGTGCTCAGATCCTTTTTCAGGTTTTTTTTATTTATTTTTTTATGTTGCAGCCTGCTAAAGTGCTTTAAATTATTTATTTTCACATCAATCTACACACCATGCACCATCATCCAGATTTGTGAGTTTAAAACTATTTTTAAAAGCATTTTAGCTTAAGGCTGTAACATAGCAACACAATGTGAAAAAAGGAAGGGGTCTGAATACTTTCTGAATCAACTGTAATACCAAAGTTAGGTTATGAAGGAAGAGAGAAAAATTGACCGGGATTTCAGACAGATCTAAAAAAAAAAGTATTACAAGCTCCCCTAAGAATAACATCTATAACAGTGGATAATTCTTTGGGAGTTACAAGGAAACTGAATTTAGAAGATACCCTAACTCTGGATTAGTTACAAATAAGCCATTCAGAATGAAGTAGTAAAAAACAAACAAAAAAAACTGTTAATAATAATTAATTATTTTTATATAACATTTTTATATTTTTGTTGTTTCAATGTACAGATGAGGAGAAAGTTGTGTTTAAAAATGTAACTATGAAAATGTTATATTTTATAAAGTATTTTAGCAGTTACAAATCAATAGAAAGGGCATCTGTGGCCATCTTGTGGTCAAAATAAATAGCACGCCACAAACTGTTGTGTCCCATTACAGCCTCTTGCAGGGTTTTCCTGCATTGAAAATATTATGAACATTAAAATAAATGAATTTTTGTCCTGCCAAAGCTTTATTTGATCATTTAATGTGATTTCTGAGATGACTGCTGTGCTTATGATGGAGACCACCTTAAGGAAATTAAAACTGAATAAAAATCCCTTATTTCTATGATCAAACTTCTAACTTCACAATATTTGCTTTTGTATCAAATGCCCTTCCAATGAAGAAACATTCCAGGGATCTTAGGGGGATTTACTCTTCAAAATTAGTAATACAACATAATCGATTATGGCAACAGGTGCTTAACCCTATATGTAGACTCTATTAAGTGGATTAATACTAATACATTGTTTTCCTTCTGTTGCAGGTAAGTGTCCCTGATTTCAGAGGAATTTAGAATGAGTGATGGGATGGGATGGGGAGGCTTTAGTATCCTTAATGTCATGTCAAATTGCTTTTTTGTTGTTATTTTATTTTTATAATCAACCTATATAGGCTATTTGATTATTTTTAGTGTATCAGCATTGGCAGATAACTAAGCCAGTTTGACTGATTTACAGAAGTTTGTCAGTTTTAGCATTGTTAATGGTTAATGCACAATACACATTTTCTGTTTTCAAATATGTTTGAGTGAATTTGGATTAATGGGGTAACTCGCCCAAAAAGACAAATTCTGTCAACTACTTGCATTCATGTTCTAAAACCCACATGATTTTCATTCAACTACAGAACACAAATGAGGATATATTTAATTTTCTCTGATCATTTTTGTCCATCCATTGAAAGTCAATGCAACCAAAACGTTTACACATCAAAATGTACAAAGACATTGTAAAAGTAATCTGTATGAATTTAACTGATTAATCCAAGTCTTCTGAATTCTTTTTGGGGGGAACTATTCTTTACATTTTGTATATATAGTACTGTGAAAAAGTCTTAAAGGGATAGTTCATCCAAAAATTAAAATTAGCCCATGATTTACTCACGAAGTGGAGCGATGCGCTCGTGTAAGAAAAATATCCATATTTAAAACTTTGTAGACTAAAATAACTAACTTCCAGCAGATGGCCTACGCAAGTTGACTTAGCCAAAAGAGTAACACTTGACGATGTATGACATAGGTGTAGCGTAAGCTTTGACGCCTCTCGTCGTTCAAACAAACTCAAGCATTTCTCTTAGAAAATTGTCGTTTTAGACTTCTAATTCGTGACTGGTGTTTTGTTTTGCTCTATCCTCTGCGCTTCCGAGTTCGTCATTACGTTGTGCGTCAGGTCAAGGGTTACTTTTTTTCTGTAAATCGATGCAGTCGATTCAGTCGAAAAGAAATTAAGGTTTTGAGGAAAACATTCCAGGATTTTTCTTCATATAATGGACTTCAATGGCAACCAACAGTTTGAAGGTCCAAATGGCAGTCTCAATGCAGCTTCAAAGTCTCTACACGATCCCAGTCGAGAAATAAGGGTCTTATCTAGCAAAACGATTGGTCATTTATATATATATACTTTTTAACCACAAATGCCTGTCTTGTACCATCTCTGAGATGCGCCATGTATTACGTCATCACGTTGGAAAGGTCACGAAAATAAAATAAAAACGAATAATAATAAATTAAAACAAAGATGTCGGCCGTTTTTGAAGTTGGAGGGAAAAATGAGATGGAATTTTTCGCCCTTCCCTATCGTTTTGAACCGTGATGACGCAATGCGTGGCACATCTCAGAGATGGTACACTACGACCCTTATTTCTCGACTGGGATCGTGTAGAGTCTTTGAAGCTGCACTGAGACGGACATTTAAACCTTCAAACCGTTGGTTGCCAATGAAGTCCATTATATGAAGAAAAATCCTGGAATGTTTTCCTCAAAAAACGTAATTTCTTTTCGACTGAAGAAAGAAAGACATGGATATCTTGGATGACATCGGGGTGAGTAAAATATCAGCAAAATTTTTTTTGAAAGTGAACTAATCCTTTAACCCCCCGGAGCCGTGTGGAGCACTTTTATCATGGATGGATGCTCTTTGATGGACTTAAAAAAAATATAAAGCCATTCACTTCCATTATAGAGCTTGGAAGAGCCAGGACATGTTTTAATAGAACTCCGATTGTATTCGTCTGAAAGAAGAATGTCATATACACCTTGGATGACTTGAGGGTGAGTAAATCATGAGCTAATTCAAATTTTTGGGTGAACTATCCCTTGACCATTAGTCCCCACACCATCATAAAATCTGGGATTACATGAACGGACAGCATAAATCCATAGAAGGACTATGAAGAACTATGGCAACTTCTCCAAAATGCTTGAAATACCTTAAATGCAGTAATGTGAAAAGTTTGAGGCATTTACTCTTTATTTTTTCCTGTTCTTCACGGTGGCCTTGCTTTAACAATGATAGTCACCCGCAGGGCAAGTGGTGTCACAGTTTAAGACATACAGCCTTAACTCAGGATGCATCCGGATCTGTCACCCCATCTGCATACTGACGAGTGCAATCAGTTTATAACACTTCTCAAACAGTGCCACAAAGAGGTTTGGAAATCTACTCATGCAAACATGCCTTTTCCTCAAATGTACAATCCACAGATGATTCAGTGATTATTAGTCATTTGAATAATAGTTTTGTGAATGCAGAAAAACAAAAAAAGAAAACTCATAATTTACCTTTAACCTCATGTCATTCCAAACCTGTATGATTTTCTTCTGTGGACTGAAAAAGGAGGACATCTGAAGAATTTCAACACCATATTAACTCCTTTTGTGTTCTTTGGAAGAAAGTCATACAGGTAAGATATGAGGGTAAGTAAACAATAGCATAATATTGTTTTTTGTTGTTGTTGTTGAGTAAACTATTGTTTTAAAGGGATACTCCACTTTAAAATGAAAATTCTGTCATACTCACCCTCATGTTGTTTCAAACCTGTATGAATTTCTTTCTTCTGCTGAACAGAAAGGAAGATATTTAGAAGAATGTCAGTAACGAGACAGTTTCTGGTCTCATTGACTTCCATAGTAGGAAAAAATATATATACTATGGAAGTCAATGAGACCAGAAACTGTCTGGTTACTGATATTCTTCTAAATATCTTCCTTTCTGTTCAGCAGAAGAAAGAAATTCATAAAGGATTGAAACAACATGAAGGTAAGTATATGATGACAGAATTTTCATTTTAAAGTGGAGTATCCCTTTAAACCTGTATTATACTTTAAAAGCACTTTTGTTTGTACACTTTAAAAGTCTTAAATGTCTGTACGCATTTGTGGATTGTACTATTTATTCTGGGTATACATTTTCTCTCTTCAGATAATCTGTTATAAAACCTGTGCACTAATTTAAAAAAGTGTGCAAAACATCTTTCTTTTTATTTGAAAACAGGCATGCAAGTAATTAATGACTTTCTCTGCCTTCAGCATAATGTCCTCAGGTTCTTTGGCACATGTAATGAAATGGACCGTGCAATGCGTGGTTGTCTCAAGAAAGAGGTGAGGACAGCATTTTGTTCATTATGAGTTCCTGTTGCTTTATTGTTAGAGCGTAGATCATTGGTTTGAGAACACATACTGAAAACCTTCTGTACGCTAAAAATAACTTTGGATAAGATAACCTAATTTACACCAGGTAATACACTGCATTAGTAATTGCTAACAAAAATGAATTAATTAATGCGTTACTATGTTTAGATGAGTGAATGTGTGTTAATCCTACCTCTTATAAAATTGCTTAGTCTGTATTGTTTACTATTTCAAACTATTTCAAAAAAGTTGAGTCTTCAAAATCGTCTTCAGTTATCATTATCATGCCGTTCTAAACTGGTTTTCTTTCTTCTGCAAAACACAAAAGAATATATTTGAAGAAAGAAACAGCTGTTTTTGTCAATAAGGTCAACAAGACACAAAAATTGCAAGCTCCAAAAAGGACATAAAGGCATTGAAAAGACATAAAAAATGTATCTACTGATATGATCAGTTTGTATGATGACCAGATCACTATTTGTGCCTTTATTCACATTCAAACTAACCAAAATCATTGATCAGTGCACGCATACACAGACTAGATAAAATATGTCGACACAAGCCTCACACTAAAGTCAAAGCAACCAAGATATTGCTTGGAGGTCTCCATCAAATGGCGGCTTCAAGCAATTCTTTGTTTTAAACGATTCAGTAAATCGTAATGTCAAGTGCCAAATTTTATGCAGAATGCACAAATGTACTGTACATAGGAACAACACTGCAATAAATGTTGAAAATCGATTTAAATTTGCACTGTAATAGTATTTTTTTTTTTTTTGATTTTGTGGGGGCCCCAAAGGGTGGTTTTGCTTAGGGCCCCAAAATAAAAGTTTCTTTTTAAATAATATATGTGTGTGTAGACTGTGTATAATTATTTTGTATATATAAAAACACACATATGCATGTATATATTTAAGAAATATTTGTATGTATACTGTATATATATATTTTATACATAAATAACACTTTTTTTTCTTTCTTAAATATATACATGCATGTGTGTGTAATTTTATTTTCATATATATATATATATATATATATATATATATTATACATACAAAAAAAATTATTATACAAAGTCTACACACATATATGATGTAAAAACAAACTTTTATTTTGGATGCGATTAATTGTTTCACAGCCGTACTATATATTTATTTGTTTAAAAGCAGAGGCTCTTTTTTATATGGACTTTACATATAAACTCATACAGAAATGGGTTTACATATTCACAAAATATTCTAGGAGCCATTAATGTTTTGTGAAAATGATCAAAAATGCTGGTTCTGGCTAGCAATTTTAATAAAAGTAAAAAAAAAAAAAATGCTGGAAGGGAAAGAGTTGATACTAGAGCTGTGTCCGAAACCGCTCCCTATCCACTATATTGTGCACTATATCGGGTGTTGGCCATTTTGTAGTGGTGTCCGAATTCTGAGTGAACGACATCATTCCCTACATTCATTTACTACTTTTACCCACAATCCTCTCTGAATTCGAGTGTACATTCGATGTACACTTGCTGAAGCAGTATTTCCCACAATCCAATGCGGAGAGGACTGAGCGTGCATGAAAGTGCGGGAGAGAGCAAGTTTAAACCAGAGATTACTTTACAGCTTTCTTATTTCTTATTCTTATTTATATATAACATTTATTTCATGCTAGTTTTATTATAATATTTTTTAAATTAATCATTACTTGAATAAAACATATAAAAATATTGAGATAATATTATACAGATGAATTTTTTAATGAAATTATATTAATAAGGTAAATTATATAGGTAGCATGCATATATATATATATATATATATATATATATATATATATATATATATATATATATATATATATATATATATATATTTATTAAAATATATTGTTTAGGCACTCAATTTAATGTGTTTTACTAACAGCCAGGTGTTTTAATAATTTGTGGCATTGTTGTTAACTCGTTAAACTGTAAGGAAGAGATGATAATTTGGTGGATGATTTAAAAATATCCGTTAATCATCTGTAGGTAGCGTATTCATTCGAATGTAATAATCATAAGGGTCGCCTGAGGGCGCTCAGTGACCACGTCATCTGTGAGCGTGAGAGTTTCTAACAATTTCAATTGATGAAACTACAAAGCTGGCACAGAGGTATATATAATTACAAAATAAAGTCATTATGACTGTTGTTGTTATTGTTATTTTATAAAGTAAGTAACATGTAAGATTAAAGGAGTTTTATCACTACGTGTGACGAAGCCGTTTCTGCGACAGCTCCTTCTCCGACGCACTGTGTATACGTCATCATCCGATGGTCCGAATTGACTCACTTTATTTTGTTCACTCCTTGCAGATATAGTGCACTCAAATGCCATACACTATATAGGGATTAGTGAATGAGTGAACGAGTGAGCAGTTTCAGACAAAGCTTAGGTGTGAACAATTCAATAGGTATAGTTACCCATTCAGATCAGATTGTCCATGATGGGAATGAATGAATAAACATATGTTAATTGTCAACTGTAAATTAAACTATTTTCAGTGTAGAAATCATTTTACATGAGGACTTAAAATCAGTAGATTTGTGGAATTGGTCAAGTGAAGCTTGAAAAATGAATGCTCTGACTTATCTAGTTGTCTTGGGCTAAATCATTTGTCTCTCTATTTGTCCACACAGTATCACACAAAGAGGGAGCGCAGCAAGGCCCATGCTGAAGAAATGAGACGCCGTTTAAATGAACAACCAAAAGAGCATCCCTAATATCAAGATGGATTCCTTGGAGTACAGACCTATGGCCGACTAGAAATAGTTCCTGGTATTCCTAGTGTGCCTAGACCCTTTAAATCTGGAAGACTTTTCTCTGAGGATATGTAGATTAAATAAAATAAATGTATTTATTATACACCTTGCAGTAAATGAGGCAACAGAGCGATTTAATGATGTTTAATTACTGGTGGCTAGTTTGACTTGTGAATTTTCAGCTCCTACTTAAAATATGAGCTGTATGTTCCCTAAATGTGGCCTACTTACTTAGAAAGTGTGTCTGAAATTATGTCAAAATTGTGATTTAAATTCCAATTAAAACTTTTTTTTTTTTTTTTTACAATTAACATTGTCACTTGCACAATTATTTGCAACTTGTCTACATTTAAGATATTTTCATTTAGAGAAAACTAATTACTAAAGAGCCTACATTTTCCAATCAATTGAATTTTTCACAAGTGAACTCCAGTCTAAGTGTAGAAACAACTCAAAGATAATCCAGAGAAATGGGATGCACCTGTACGGTGGCCCAGTAGTGCACAACACAACGCAATTTAAAAAGTAAACATAAGTTCACAACGCAACAAATCAAGCCACAACACAAAGGAAACAAGCCACAACACAGCGAAAATGCTCCCGACCACTTATTAATTCTCATTAATGTTTGTGAAAGACAATTATATGTTGTAGTTCCTGTAAAGGTCTATCATCTTTGAGTTTTTGAGGGGGGGAATAAATTCACAATTTGACTTTTCATTTTGTTAATGTCACCTTTTGTGTGCAGGCAGGTGGATGGAAAGGGTGACACATCACATCAATTCAACTCTACACTATTAAGTTAAAATACAGTATTCTGTATTTGTGATGTAATTAGGAAGCTACTGCATGTATTTATGCTGTGAACTAGTGATTTAATTCAAACTAAAGTACAGATGGATAAGGTATGTAAACACACATGAAGTACACTTTAGTACAATCTTGATACACTTTATTTTACATAGCTTATCCCTGTGTAATATTTTGAAATAGTAATGTAATTAGGAAGCTACTACATGTATTTATGCTGTGAATAGTGTTATATCGAGCGAGTTTTATCCGCTTTGCACCAAAAGCAGTTGAACAGTCAAACCAATTGCGGCACATCCGACTTGTGCCTACTTTTTGCAGAACCCATGTGAGCAGCAATGATTTGTGGCAAGAATGATGCTCTTTGATGATGGTTTGTGAGAATAAATAAATAATTTAAACAATCTGGATCTCCCTGTTACACTAACAGCTGTGTAACCGACTTTGACCGTTACATAGGTGAAACAGCCCTTGTGTGACTGCTGGCTTTATTACACCTTAGTAACATATTTAAGTACTTTTTGTTACATTGTGTAGTAATAAGCACTTTCTTATATAATTACATTGTACCAAGTTGGTAACACGTATGTAACCGACCCGGCTTGTTACATATGTGTAACAGTAGCTGCCTATTACATGTGTGTAATTACAATGTGTAAGTACAGGCTGTTCCATAACTTAATTACATGTTAAATACATGTAGTTGCATGTTATTACAACATCTACTACTAAGTACTTAATTAGGTAATTAATCTGTCTCATGGACACCATAAAACAAAGTTTTACCGGGTAGGATTATAATTTGGTTGAGGGTTAGTTGCATGTAATTATGCATAATTTACTATTATTACTATGGTGAGTACATGTAACATAATGTAACAAGGACACTGTAAAATAAAGTGTTACCCTGACTTACTACAGGTGAAATTGTGACATACCTCCCTGTATGTACAGAACACAATTTATTTTCATAAAAAAATACTGTAATTCACCTAAAGTTTTTTTTTTCATGTTCCAAAGCTTGTAGTATGTTCCCAGTGACCAGACTGACTTACTACAGGTGAATAATGCAAAATTTCTGGCCAGTCTAAGAACGTACTTCAACCACTGGAACATGGATTATTTTTGTATATATGTTTTTTCTAAAAATGCATTTGTACATGCATTCAGGGAGGTATTTGCAACTTGTCACCTGTAGTAAGGTAGTCTGGTCATTGGGAACATACTACAACCATTGGAACATGAACAAAATCCTTTGTTGAGTTTACTGTACATACATTAAGGGAAATATTGTGGAAATTTCACCTGTAGTAAGTCAGTCTGGTCACTAGGAACGTACTACAACCGTTGAGTTACAGTATTTACATTTTGCAAAAAGATTATTTTTTTCGCTTGTGTACAAGCGAGATATATACAATATATATATATAAGCTCATATACAGTAAGTTAGTCTGCCCACTAGGTATTTACTATAACTTTGTAAATATTGTCCATTTAAATGATTGGACGTTTATATTTTTGGATTGTGAGTGGAATTTGCAGACGGTCCCTTTAGCAGCCTAGGCGAATATGCAGCGAAAATCAAACCTAAAACTAAACTTTACTGTGCTATGAGTCAGGAGCATTTCCATTGTGTTGTGGCTTGATTCCGTATTGTGAATTCTTTTAGAATTCTTTTTTAATTTTGTTGTGTTGTGCACTACTGGGACACTGTACACCTAAGCTAAATTTAAAGTGTCATAGCAAAAGGAGTGAATGCTTATATCAATGTGATATTTCATTTTTTTCTCTTTAAAACATTTATAAAGTAAATACTAATAGTTTTTGCTTGGTCATTAGGGGCCATGAGGTGTAAATTGATACATAAAATTAATTTGTGAATTAGTCTTGCTTGACCCCTGCTTGAACTGCCACCTTATCGTGGTGGAGGGGTTTGAGTACCCGAACGATCCTAGGAGCTATGTAGAAGAAAAATCAAGGACCGAGACGTCGCCCGGCATGGCGCTGCCGGGGCCTCACTCTGGAGCCAGGCCCGGGGTTGGGGCTTGCATGCCTCCCCCAATGGGGTCCGGCCGGGCTCAGCCCGAACAAGTGATGTGGGGCCCTGACGACCCGATCTCGAGACACGGAAACTGGCTTTAGGGCTTTAGTTGTGGAACATCACCTCGCTGGTGGTGAAGGAGCCTGAGCTTGTGTGGGAGGTTGAGAGATTCCGACTAGAGATAGTTGGGATCACCTCCACGTGCAGCTTGGGCTCTGGAACCACAGTCCTTGAGAGAGGCAACGGGCTGGTGTGGGTTTGATTATAGGCCCCCAACTCAACCGCCATGTGTTGGGAGTTCACCCCGGTGAACAAGAGGGTCGCTTCTCTTTGCTTTCGGGTCGGGGACAGGTCTCTCACTGTCGTGTGTGCCGAAGGGCCGAACGGCAGTGCAGAGTACCCGGCCCTCTTGGGGTCCCTGGGAGGGGTGCTGGAAAGTGCTCAGACTGGGGACTCCGTCGTTCTACCAGGGTTGCTGCACACTTTTTAAAGTCAAATTTAAGGCTTTTTAAGACCTGAAGAAATTTAAATTAAGACCTTAAATTAGGGGTGCGCAATATAAACAAAAATATATCTCGATATTTTCAAAGTTTTGTTGATAATAGTTAGATGATATTTTACTGATTGTGTTTTTGTACTGGTACCATGGCTGATTTAGGCCTGTTGTTGACAGAAGACATATTAAGGTCGATTCACAGCTGTGACAGAAATGTTTTTTTTTTTTTTTTTTTTTTTTGTTGCAATATTTGCAACCTTAAATTGATTTCCAGGGGTATGTTCACCTATATATGGACATTTTTTCTAAACTTATTTAGAGGTAGGCCCTATATGCATCAGCTTTTATGTCAAATTCTAACATTCAAATAATTTATTTTTTTATATGTTAATTTTAATTTAATCTAATCTAATTTTAATGTTTTAATTAAAGGGTAGCTTTAAAATGCATAGCATACGTCTAAGTCAGTTTCATCTAAAATTTAAGACCTTTCATAAGTAAAAATAAGACTTTTTAAGACTTTTTATGGCCTTAAATTTTAAGAATCTAATTTAAGACTTTTTAAGGATCTGTGGGAACCCTGTCTACTGGGAGACTTCAACGCCCACGTGGGCAGCGACAATGACACCTGGAAGGGGCATGATTGGGCGGAACGGCCCCCCTAATCTGAACCCGAGCGGTGTTCTGTTATTGGACTTCTGTGCTAGTCACAGTTTTGTCCATAACGAAGTCAAGGCAAGTCAAGTCACCTTCATTTATATAGCGCTTTTAACAATATGGACTGTTTAAAAGCAGCTTTACAGTGATAATGGGAAATTAAAGTAACAGAGATTGTTTTGGCTTTACAGCAGCTTTAGAGTAAAGTTATTGTCCAGCTAAAGTTAGTTATAGCTGTCTTGGACACTCGGGTAAAGAGAGGGGCGGAGCTGTCAACTGATCACCACCTGGTGGTGAGTTGGATCCGATGGCAGGGGAGGAAGCTGGACAGACTCGGCAGACCCAAACTTACTGTGAGGGTCTGTTGGGAACGTTTGGCCGAGTCCCCTGTCAGAGAGATCTTCAACTCCCACCTCCGGCAGAGCTTCGACCGGATCCCGAGGGAGTCTGGTGATATTGAGGCAGAGTGGACCATGTTCTCTACTTCCATTGTCGACGGAGCTGCTCGGAGCTGTGGCTGTAAGGTCTCCGGTGCCTGTCGAGGCGGCAATCCCCGAACCCGGTTGTGGACACCGGAAGTAAGGGATGCCGTCAAGCTGAAGGAGGAGTCCTATCAGGCCTGGCTGGCTTGTGGGACTTCAGAGGCAGCTGACGGGTACCAGCAGGCCAAAGCGGACTGCAGCCCGGGTGGTTGTGGAGGCAAAAAATCGGGAGTTCCAACGACAGGGGGATCACACTTCTCAGCCTCCCCGGGAAAGTCTATGCCAGGGTACTGGAGAGGAAAATTCGGCCGATAGTAGAACCTCGGATTCAGTGCGGTTTTAGTTCTGGTCGTGGAACACTGGACCAGCTCTATACCCTCTCCAGGGTGCTGGAGGGTTCATGGGAGTTTGCCCAACCAATCCACACACATGCTTTGTGGATTTGGAGAAGGCATTCGACTGTGTCCCTCGTGGAGCATAGGAAGAAGATGCTCTATCACCCCTAGAACAAAGCCGTGTCTAGGGAACAACCAAGAGACCACTCTGAGAGGAACGCAGATTACGACATGGTGTGTAAGGCATTAATAGATCAGTCAAGTACTGAGGAGACAAATTATGGAAAGCCTTATATGCTAACATAAGGATTTTAAAATCAATACGGTACCTGACAGGGAGTCAGTGCAAAGACTCCAAGATAGGTGTTAGGCTGGAAGCTTACGCTGCTATTTTGAACCAATAATCAGAACAAAAGGCAGTTAAAGGATGATGTGTATAATTCAAATATTTATCTGACTCCAATATAATTAATCTGACTCCATTAAAGTTGTTGTTATTCTTTAACCTCTTATTCTTTTAAGGTAAATGTCTTTCTTAGACCTGATAGGAAAACATAGGATTTAACCTGGACGTTGAGATAACGAAAGTTATAATCACTTTAGCTTTCAATATCATCAGTGATAAAAGGAAAGATTCTAAAAGCCTTTAAAGCAGGCAAAGTTATTTATTAAGTTACATGTTTAACCCTCAAGCCGTATTCACATTGCAGCCCTTAATCCCAAGTTCGTGGACAAATGTGTCCACAGAAGTCTCAGGTGTGATCCAAATTTTTTTTTTAAAATAAATGTTATATCACTATCTTCGTGTTATAATGTTATATATTTTTTTAATAATATATCAATATCAATTTATGGTGTTTTTTACTTTTGGGGTATTTTTGAATTTATTTACCTCTAAAAGTACCATATTTTCTATGTAAATGATGCTTATTTTTATGTTATATTTAATATTTCTTTAACTTCAGTAAAAACAATCATTCCAGTAAATTCAGATAGCTAAAACCTAAAGATGTGGTGACTTTTGTGACATCTGGTGTCTTATGTTGGTATAAAATTTACAAAAAAAGTTTTACAGTGTTATTACAGTTTAACCTCGTAAGTTTTTGACTTTATCACAAGTTAAAATTGTAATAAAAAAAAAAATATATATATCTGTGTTAGGTGAGACTATACAAAGATGCCAAAATATGTTTAGACAAATATGACCATGCTTATAAGGAAAAGACAAAGTAGTAGATCATTTATAAAAAAATAAAAAAAAAGAAGTCAAATTTCAATAACTCAAAAAACGAATTGGTACCAAACAGGTAGTATGATATGCATTGTGCTGGATCTATTGATTTTTATTTGACAAAAAAAATAAATAAAATGCTCTGAATTACAGTTTTTCCCATTCATTCCTACGGGTGCCCATTTCCTATGGGTGACCAAGTCTTAAGATTAAGGAAAGTATTTTTTAAAAATAAATAAAAATGATTTTGGCCACATTTGTCCCAAGTACGGTTTTAAATAAACAGACAGTAAAATGGAACAACATACTGTATAGAAAACTTAGTTGTAACAAATAATGCACTGTTGTGGAGAAGAGGCCGTAAAAGCCTTTATTTTAGTATGAGGTTACGCACCGGTGTGCGGGAGTGGCAGGGTTAAAGCCTCTCCCAGATCAACAGTTACCTTTACTTCTTATACCCTTTTAATTATTTTGGTGTTATCAGAATACATAACACTTTAAAATTAAACTTACCAAAATAATTGAGTAACAATTAAATAAAAGCCAATGTCATGTATGTATTTGTGGTTGTATGGAATACGTAAGGAATAATTGACGACAGGCCGTTGAATTATTAGAAAAATAATGCACACCCGAGGTGGTAATGCGGTCACGACGCGAAGCGGAGTGGCCGTTACACCTCGGGTGTGCATTATTTTTCTAATAATTCAACGGCCTGAAGTCAATTATTCCGCTTATACTACAGTTACCACACCTCGAAACATTGTTCAGATTATGTATTTCAAGACGTTTGTAAAGTTTTTGTCATTAAAACGCTCTTGTATGTAGGACAAATTTTTTACGCATCTAATCCCATGCCTCCGTTGCTAATTCCAAAACGTCATTTCAGAGTTAGTAACGGAGGTTTGAGCCACTAATGCTGGGGACACACGACTCGCTGACACATTCTCTGACTGGTTTCATCGACTGCAGCAGATTTTAAACACCGACTTTGAACACAGACTGAACACGCGTTTGGGCATGATCAGTCATATAAGTATCAAATTACATTCATAACCGGCCTTAAAGTGTGTTCCTGGCTTTATGCAGTTATTAATGCAGTTATTAGAGAGAGATGTTGCAATAATGAGACAGAAAAGCATGTGCGTCAATATTATTATTTATTAATTAATTCAATTCGTTTTAATGAATTCGTTAATTCTTTTTTTCTTTCTATTATTGACAGATGACAGTAGACTAGCCAAATAAATGAAACCCAAAGCCCTTTTAACAAGTAGGCCTATCAATAATTATTTATTTGTTAAATTATCTGCAATAAAAATCCCTGCTGCAGGACTATCCATTTATTTAGCCTATATTCAGTTTAATTTTCTATTGATTATAGATAGGACTTTATAGTTTATTTATTCAAATTAAACTGCATGTTTCTATTGATTGTGAAGCTAGACATTGAAAATTGCAGATCAAGCGCATGGGGCGAAATGCTTTTTCTTGTTATGATTTGTATCCGATTTTCCGTTATTACAGTTGACTACGCGAAGTGATATGGAACTGTAATGCGGTCAAGACCTGCCTGGAACTACTTTAGCCGTGCGTTTCCCTGAAAATAATGCACACCTTAGAACGTTCGTCAACCAATCAGATTCAAGCATTCAACGGCCCTGTAGTATAATATTTTATAAAGGTTTAGAGGAAATAAAAAAAGTAAAATTACTCATAAATAAAAAGTTAATTTATAAATATTGTTATTTTTAATGTTTAATGTTAACTTTCTACTCAGTTTTATTTATTAATGTAGGCTACCAGATGCAGTTACTCAGATTTACTAAATTTTTTAGAGTGTATCCTCCATCTGTTTGCATCTGTAGATTTCTTCTAAATTCACCAATTTAGATTTCTAAATTTCAGGGGGAAAGACTCTTGATAGAAGTCATTAACTGAGGACGTTTTGTATGCAAATTAGGCGTCAACTAGTTAAAATGCACACATTTGCATCTAATTGACAGGGCAATGCAGGTAAATAGGATAAACAAAATAACTAAAGCATATCACCTGGTGGTGATATATGCTTATTTTATTAACTTATTTTATTACATGGCTTGGTTGAATTCCAATGTAGAATGCGGTGTGTTATTTCTTGATAAGAGACCGCTGTGCGGAGTATAACAGACCGTTGCCATGAAAAACAGAGGGTTGCTATGGACTCAAAGGATTCTAACCGTAGAGACGGAGCGTACTATTTTCTTTAGCGGAAGCAATACAATCGGGTTTAACAATCGGGGGAGAGGGAGAGCTTCAGAACTCCTGACCTGATATTTAGATATACCATTCTTCAATAAATATATTTGTTTGACAGGGAAGCTGTGCGCAAACAGAAATATATATTATTTAAAAAAATAAATAAATAAAAAAGCACCCCAGAAAAAAGGGCACTTTCTCTCCAGGAATAAAAAGGGCAGGTGCTCAAGCCCCCTTTTATGTCTATGTGTGCACGTGCCTGCAATAGATTGTACATTGGGATACTTTTAATATCTCTAAGTTCACCACCATTCATTTCAGTTTATAAGCTGTCAGATGAGACCAAACATGGCATAGTTACATATTAGAACACACTAGTAAATAAACAGTATGTAGTTGAAAGCATACTGTATGTCCTGTGAAGCAAATCGTACAGACGTGTCATTGAGGCCGAAAGAACCATCCTGTGCCTGGAGTGTCCCAACAGTCCTCAACCAGCCATCTTGTCCGAAGACACAGGCGTGGTTGTCAGGCTCGGCGGGCATGACGCTCTCAGTCTCAGGCTCACGTGACGCTCTCAGTCTCTGGATCGGCAGGCGTGACGTGAACAGTCTCTGGATCGGCAGGCGTGACGTGAACAGTCTCTGGATCGGCAGGCGTGCGGACATTAGCGGTGGATCGGTCACGCTGGAAATAAGTCCTGGACGCCCATAGACCGATCCGGTGGCAGGCTTTATGGTTGCCGTGACGTGAAGATCAGGCTGAGGGGATACTGCGGGCTCACGAAGCTCCTCCTTCACCCCGCCCACAGTAAACAATGAGCCATTTAACAAAAGGGCCAGATCTATATATTGTTCTAATGTCCCGTGAGGATCATGGTCGGGCATCAATGACCGGAGCGGTTCAGATAATCCTCCGCGGAAAAAGATCATTAAACACTCGGTGCTCATTAGCGCGAGATGTGCCAGTTCAATAAAATCTGCGACATAGCCTTCGATGGACTGATTCTCCTGAGAGAGACGCATGATTTGGACATCTGGACACATGGTAGACATGGCTGCTGGATCTCGGGGCGGCGAAGTCTTCTGTTACAAACTGCTCCGAGATGAGGGTTGAGATCCAAACGCAGCTTTATTTGAGGGCAATCCAGAGGTGTAATCCAGTGTACAGGCAAGGGTCATACACAGATAGGCAGTCCAAACAAAGAAACAAACAAAACAGGCAGGGACCAGAGGCAAAAGAGTAATCCAGGGAACAGGGCAAGAAATCCAAAAAACCAAAATACAGGAAACCAGGGAAAACGCTCAGAGATGCAGTGTAACACTTAAACAAGACTTTGCAGTGAGTGAATGAATGAACATGGTATAAATAGACTGAGACTAACAGGATGATGAGACACAGGTGAATGTAATCAGTGAATGAGGTACAGGTGAATGTGATCAGTGATGAGTGATGATGAGTCCGGGCAGTGAGTTATGGGAAATGTAGTTTGTGAGTGATAATAGTCTTATGTGGAGTGCCCTCTGGTGGCTCTCAAGGGCACTCCAGCTGGTGACCGTTACAATTACAGGCTTACCGTAGTGATTCAGGATAAGACAAAAACACGGTTTGAAAAAGGCATTCATGATGTACTCGCTCATTATATACATTTTGTAAATTCTGAACATAAAAAAGTTACAGACTGCCGCTTTAACAGTCGTCTTATGAATGTTTTGAAGCATCAGATGAAATCGATACACTCGATTATTTTAAGCAACTTTTAAAAGGTGATTTACTCTGTTTTGGTTGCTACCATAGACATCAGTGTTCATACTCAAACTATAAACTTTTATCTCAGTACTTCTGTGATCATTTGAATATTTGTAGCATAGAAATATCGACACTGTGTTGTTGAAAAGACTGTGAAAGTAAATCTGTTTCATATATATTGACAACTGCTCTCTCAACGATAGCGCAAACAGATTTGAATGTTCCGGTGTGAAGTTTTTGTAATTTAGGAATAAGATTGCGTGGGTGTTTGAATCGAGAGCGAGACCGTTTAAAGATTTATCGTGCAGCTCTACTGTCTTTATCCTCTTAACCAGCGCCCCTTTTTTTGAGAATTTTCTGAAAATGACATACCCAAATACAAATGTCTGTAGCTCTTAAACCCTATGGTCCACATTCATATCTCTGATCTTTTTTTTTAAACTAGACACTAGGGGTTTCCCCGACTATGGATTTTCATAGTCGAATCAGAATCGTCAAGTCTTGCCTATAGTCGACTAATAGTCGAATCATGTGTATGGGGGCAGGGCTTTAACAATTCAAAGCCACGATGTACAGAAAATCACACAAAGATATAGAAGAAAATGTATAAAAACATTTTGGATCAATAAAACTAAGAAATAACATAAATAACTCCAGAAAGGCCACACTGCAGACAGGATTTACATTTCACATGCAAATCAAATTAAATCAGCTAAATTATCTGTGCGAGCAGGCTCTAAGTAGGCTACAGCACAACGTCGATGCACCGAAAAAATAAACAATTAATTTACTGAATTAAATTAGAACAGAATATACCTTTCTAATAAATAAAAATACAAAACGAAATAAATCATAATCAAGTCACAAGATGAGGAGCAAATGTGTGCAAAATGCCTAAAGTGCAGGGGAACATATATTCAAAACACAAGCCACAAAGAGTTAGATTAGATAACCCTGACAGATCAATAAATAAAATAAAATATTAAAATAACGATAATAGCCAGAATTTTCTACTTTGTCTTTTTAACTGCAGAAACAACAATAAATGCTAAACTGGAGTGGCAGTCTTTTTAGCTAAAAATGTTCACAGCATCCAAAATTCAAATTAGAACCGGCTGAAAAGTTTTGAAATCACTTGTACCCTACCTGATGGAGAGAACATCCAGTCTTTCACTCTGTCTGTGTCCGTTGGAGTCTTTTCAAATTGTGCGCGCTGATAAAATACATTCTAAAACACGTAACGTGAAAAACGTTTAACGACTTAATCTCCTAAAATAGTTAAATTAAAATATGAAAACGCTTTACTATAGGAGGAACGCATTGTGTTCATATTCTGGGTTCATCTGCTTATCTGCACATAGTATGGTTTCTTAATAAAGTGTGTACTGTGTATATACATTAAGCCACGTTAAAGTGCCTTTTAAGCGTTTTAAAAGCTTTTTTCACGTTAAGCATTTTAGAATGTCCTGTGGAAAACCAACTTGTTAACGTTGGCCGGCAGAAGTGCAATCATGGTTTTCCTGGTGCTAAATCCAGCCTTGGAGAATATCCTTTCTGATGGTGTACATCCACACTTTAGATTTTCTTATCCCAGACATTGTTAAAGATTTAAATCCTTGCCGCCAAGACGCTCCTCTGTCGGTCACGGATTGAAAGTGAAACTTAAATCTGTCACGGGGTGTTTGGATTTATTCACGCTAGGGGTGTCGCAATATACCGGTGTTGACGATAATCGTGATATTCAAAGCATGAAATATCGACATCGTGTTAATTTAGAGTGTGACAATATACCGGTATTGGCGATAACCACAATGTTTAAAATGAATAGGACTCTTATGATAACATGACACGTAAATACTCCAGTACCTGGTTGACCTCTCAGGTGGCAGTATTGCACCCGCTGACACCTGTCAAATAAGAAGACGACGCAGCGCTCGTCCGCGCCCGCACAGCTAGAGTGGAACACTCTGTCCACACCCGAAAAAAGTAAGCTCGCCAGAATTAAGAACAGAGTTCTTCGGCTTCAAAGAAAACAGCACCTTAAAGGTGGTCGCACACCGGACGAGAAGCGCAGCGCCACGTCTTTAAAATTCGAACACATTCTCTATGAGTTACACACACCGGCGGCCGCGACGCCCAGCAACGGATCAGGACCATGTTCAAAATCCTGCCGCAACACAGAGCGTCATTTACATCGTTTTATATTAAATTTACATTATATTTGTCTCAAATCATCGTAAATGATTTCACCCTGTGCTGCAATATACATTTAATTTTACATTAATTTACAGAAATCAGCTGCTTGAATGAAAATTGCTGATGTTATCGGATTTTCAGGTGATATTCTCAATTCATTCAGTTAACGGACGCTCTGAGGTAAAGTGTTCAGATCACAGACTCAGCAACTATTTAATTGTACAGTGTAAGCATAACATAGTACAGACATTATCTCAATTCCATAATGTCCTTAAACAATGATATTGCTGGCCATAAACTGAGACGCGCGTGCGTGTGCGATACCTCGAGTTGTCATAGACGCGACGCGGCTATTATTTTACTAGTCATGGAATGGGAAAGGTGACATTAACTGTTAACAGGGGGTTTCTGTGTTCATATATTAATAAAGGGTGATTATTAAAATTAAGAACCCCGTTTTCTTTACTCATCTTATTTTTGTATTTGTATTTGCACTTGATTTTTTTTTTTATTCAAATCTGCTATCTGCATGACTTTATTGGCGCCGGTGCAACAATAGGTTTAAGAGCTTTTCAGTTCTTCAGGAAACCTTCAGACAGTGTTTTGCTTCAGTTTGAAACCAGATAAACTTCACATGCTTGTCTTCCTTCACAAGAATTTGCCATAGATTGAGTACGCAAGAAGTAAAAAATGCATGTGCCTTGTCTATCAGTATCCTTATGTTTGTTGGGTAAAAAAGAAAAACTATGTAAACAAAGTAAAAATGAATTTGACTGATAACTACCCGAAATAGATTCTATAGATATCGCGATATATCGATATCGTGAATTCTTTTGGCCACAATAACCGTGGTGTGAAAAATCTAACATCGTGACAGCCCTAATTCACGCACGTTAAAAAATATTTATTTAAAGCTTCTTTCTTTGCACATATTTATATACAGCATTATCATAATAGGCTGAATGTTAACGTATTGATAGAAAACCGGTAGTTCTATGTGAAATCAGACATTGAGCGCCCTCATATAGCCAAAGTGGCATGATCCTCGTTGCTCGATGGTGTTTTAAGCCCCCAATGGCTCCTTAGAGGCAGCTAACCCTACCCTCAACCTTAAACCTACCCATCCCCTCGCTGCCTGGAAGGCGCCATTGGGGGCTTAAAACACCAAACACCATCCTGGTTTCATAACACCTCTGCGAAGATTCGACCGTGAGATCGGTAGTCGAATCAGGCTCCTCCTATCGAAGCATCGAATCTTCGACTATTCGGGGTCACCCCTACTAGACACTTGAAACTTTGTTACACAAGAGTCATTATAACTCAAAGTAGCATAGGAACAGAGTAAAACAAGGTTTTACATGAAAGTGACTCACGATTTCTTTGAATTAACTTCACTTAGGGAAAAAATTATCAGACTTTTATGTTAAGGGCCTGAAAACACCATAAAGATGAAATTGAATGTCTGACCATGTTTAGATTCAAATTTGAGGATGATACTCCCAAAAATGTAGTTTCTGTAAGCTTTTATTCAAGAAAAGTATAGGCATCCTTTCCAAAATGCAATT
This sequence comes from Leuciscus leuciscus, assembly GCF_965113295.1. Classification (NCBI taxonomy): domain Eukaryota; kingdom Metazoa; phylum Chordata; class Actinopteri; order Cypriniformes; family Leuciscidae; genus Leuciscus; species Leuciscus leuciscus. The sequence goes on along the minus strand of NC_138734.1, from coordinate 15,607,298 downwards.
TGGAGACTCCAAATGGACACCTGGCACCCAACACCTTGACATAAGGAGTAAACACTACATAGGCCTACTACATACATGTATATCAATTCAGAACTGTTCTGCCCTTCAAACCACACAAGAAAAAAACGATTTCAGCACAACATTTGAACAAAATTCTCTTTATTTTGAACAATTCTAATAGCAAAAACAGTGATTAATCACTACATGTATAGACATTCCAGAAGTGATTGTTTTCCAACTAATGTGTAAAATATATAAAAAGAAAAGAATAAATGTTTTAGAACATTTGTAATTACAAACGTGGTTTTTACTCAAATAAATTGTAATAAACTGATAATTATAATGAATATCCTATTACTTTCTGCTGCTCTTCGTCGCTCCTCTTCATCTTCAGCAAAAACATCTCCAAATCTCTTCTGTAGTCGACGATCCATGATAGATATATGCTCAGATATATGCTTTGGAGTAAATCCGTGCATTTATGCAAGCTCCATGTGTCAAAACATTGCGTGTATATGTGTGTTTACAGTCTATGGTCGGCGAACTGTATGTGTGCGTGTGTATCCCGCTCAAACAACTTGATGGAAATGTCACGGTGTGACAAAAATTAGAGATAAGACTAAAGTCCTTGTGATGCAGTGTTGTTGTGGAGACCTCCAGTGGACACCCGTCTCTATTGCACTGCGAATCTGTTGCCATGGCAGCAAGGCCAATTGCCCGATTGACAGCAGGTGTGGAGTAATTACAGAGAGTGTTGTGAGAGGGACACGTATTGAGATGGGGCTTTAAAAATAGAGAGGAAGCAGACTGTCGTGTGGTTCTACAGTGGTGGATACTGTGTTTTTGTCGATGGGTTGCTCTTTTATTGAGGCTGGGCTGTGAAGCGGGCGAAGATCGAAGTTGAGAAGTAGAGAGAAGAGAGTGAAGTATTTGTCAGCGAAAACCCAAGGAATATCGTCAGCAGTGGGAAAGACGCAAAGTGATGAGTATTGGATTCGTTGTTTATATGCACTAACACTGAAGTGGTGTTGAGAGTTTGGAAAGTGTGTGGCACGAGTGAATTAGTACACCGAGTGAATTGTTGATCTGTCTCCAACTTTTGTCCGCTCCTCGCTGAATGTGACGATCGCTGCACCCGTCTTCTGCTGTCTCCGGAGAGAAGTTGAGCCCTTGCGAGAGATGAGAGTTGATCTGGTGGGAGAAAGACCGGTGGGTGAGTGCTGGCCCGAATGCACGGTGTGCGAGTGGAATGCAGTGCCTGAAGTGACGATTCACACGGTTTGTGTTATGGAGTGAAGTTCATCGTGTGGAGAAGTAATAGTAGTCTGCTGTGCACTCTCTCCTTACAATCTTTCACTTGCTGTCTCTAAGGAAGGTTGATATATCGAGTGCCCAACTTACCATTTTGAGACAGCCCGGCTCTGTTAATGCTGAATGTTTTATATGCTGTTGAACCGTTAAACCCTGTTACATTGTTACAGTGTACAGCTGAAGCGGAGTGTCTCGCTTAAAGCATCCTCTCTGCCTGGTGGTCTCCACACGCTCCTATCGAAAGCCGCTGCCCTGTTCAGAACGAGAGGAGGTATTGCAGCTGAACGTTTCATCTACTGTTGAATGGTTAAATCCTGTTGCATTGTTACAGTGAACAGCTGAAGTGAAGTGTCTCGCTTAAAGCAGCCTCCCCGCTTGGTGGTCTTCACACGCCCCATCGAAAGCTTCCGCCCTGTTCAGAAAGAGAGAAGGTATTTCAACTGAATGTTTCATATGCTGTTGAATAGTTAAACCCTGCTACCTGGTTACAGCGCACAGCCGAAGTGGAGTGTCTCACTCAAAGTGTCCTCCCCGCCTGGTGGTCTCTACATGCCCTATTGAAGGCCTCTGCCCTGTTCAGAAAGAGAGAAGGTATCACTGTCGAGTGCTTGTATACCGTTGAACCCTGTTGTATTGTTGCAGTACACAGCCGAAGGGGAGCGTCTCGCTCAAAGTGTTCTTCCGCCTGGTGGTCCCCACATGCCCCATTGGAGGCCTCCGCCCTGTTCAGAAAGAGAGAAGGTATCACTGTCGAGTGCTTGTATACCGTTGAACCGTTGAACCCTGTTGTATTGTTGCAGTACACAGCCGAAGGGGAGCGTCTCGCTCAAAGTGTTGTTCTGTCTGGTGGCCCTCCATGCCTACGTTGCAAGCCGCTGCCCCTGTTGAGAAGGAAAAGGAATAGCTGCGGCACGTGCCTCGATCGAAGTCTTCCTGTTGTCCAAGGTTCCCTCACGTCCCGGCTAAAGGCCCCCGTTCTACTTGGTCTGGCATAAAGGACTGGCATAAAGGACACCTACCGGGATATACTTACCTGTTTCCTCTTCTGGCCCGGTCCGCTCGCCACCTGTGTCCCTGTGCTTCGTCCGAGGCTGAGGCAACTGCTCCCTGGGTACTTACCTCTGGGGCAGCATCCGGGACTTGTTCCATTCCCGCCCATGAGTACTTACCTGGTTCCAGTCCGAATGGGGTCCGTATAACCACGACTTCCTCTTGAGTCCTGTAAAGAGTACTTACCCAGTGACCTACCTAGACGGTGTGAGTTTCCCTCTGATCCCTCTCCAACGAGTTGCAGGGCCGCCACGATCGTTCTCCCCTCTACGGTCCAGGGGGCCATCGAATTCCCTCTGGTGACAAGAAGATTTTAATTAGGATCTTTCAAATTACTGCTCTTAACTTAATAAAGAAAACTGTTATTCCTTTATTCCCTTGTCTGTCTGGTCCTTGACACGTTCCTCGAGGTGGTACCCGGTTTCCAGGGGTGGGTGCAGTCTGGCTTGGCCCACCCCGACCTGTGACAAACACACCAAATTTGCATTTTTTTTTTTGTGCAAACTTTGAAAAGATTTGCTTCGCATTTGGATGGAAACCCAGCAGTTGACACATTAGTGCAATAAAGAAACATGTATGAATGAGGAAATAAAGAACATACAGAACGTGCTTGATGTTTCTTGCAGGTTACAAGATTCAGAGTAAGCTTTTTTTATCCTGCCTCAGTTAGTCTAACAAATGCAGTGGTGATTACAGATAAATAATATGTGAATTTTAACTCACTCATTGCAACAGTGGGAAGAATAAGTAAAGAAGAGTGAATAAATAAACTTTCTGATTTAGTCCATAGTGGGTAATAAATTATAAAGTCATTCAATAAATCCACCACCCTCACCTAAATTCTTGGTGAAACTACATTACCCAGAGTCCAAGTCATAATGGACAAGGCTGCATTTCCCAAAAGCATCGCAAGCCTAAGTTGATTGTAGAACCATTGCCACTAATGGTCTCTACGATTAACTTAGTTCAGCCCAGGTTGGTACTGTGCATATTTCTAGTATGGAGTTGGGCAGGACAGGCACAGCTCATCCATTAGAATTTCTTCAGACTTTTCAGATTTTTTTCACTTTACTAATCTGCAAATGCATGATCAGCAGTTTAAAACTTGATTTACATTTTACAAATCTCACCCTGTGCATCCAAATATTTTAGGCACCAATTTACCTTCAGAAAAAAAAAAAAAAAATTGTTTTATTATGATTTTTCTATATTCTGAATAGGGCATTTAAGTAGCTTTTATAAATGTACCTTAAAAAAACAAAAAAAAACATTACTGGTGTGCATCTTGAGACAAAACATGAGCACTGACATTTTTTAAGATATGTCAGTGCAAGTTGCTTTCAGTTCAAAGAGTTCAAACATGCATTTTACTCTGGGACTAGGCTTAAGCCTTGTCTGTGAAACTGGGGGTACATGTCATCTAGTGATGTATTTTATTTGCATTGATTTAATGCCAAATTATTCATTTCACCCCTGAAAGGATAGAAATAGGACCCAGTAGTATACTGCACATACACAGGTTTATAACACTGTTGTGTAGACTGATTTTCTCTTTCTTTTTCTCTCTCTCATCCTCTTTTACCCCTTTTCAGTAGGGCTTGTATGCAGATTGTGGAAAATCAATGATGATTAACCTGTAACACCCTGCACATACTTATACTCTGGCCCTCAGCAACCTCAACCTGCTTGATATTTAATCAGTTTTTGGCCCAAATTGAGACTTACTCAATACTACACAGAGCTCTAATTAATTTCAGACACAGAACAGTCGGACTTGAGGGAGAGTGGCAAAGGGGAAGAAAGACTAATATGAAATGGTGTTGTGTGCTGGTGTGAGAGAAAGATATGTTCAGGGTGCCTAGGTTATTAGATTAGTATGAGATTTGTCTCAAAATCAGTTTGTACACACACACACACACACACACACACACACACACACACACACACACACACACACACACACACAAACATATATAATAATAATAATAATAATAATAATAATATAGAATTCATAGACAATTGGAAAAGTTTTTGGGGCAGACCTGACCTGTTGAAAAGAGATGGTATTCATCCCACCTGGGATGGTGCTGCTCTTCTCTCTAGTAATATGGCACAGATTCTTAGAGCTCAAACATTAATTGGGGCTCAGGTCAGGAAGCAGACAGACTGGCTAAACTGACCGTCTGCTAGCTGTCTCACATCGCTGAGGTCAGATAAATCCCATCACATAGAGACTCTTTCACCTAGATATTTTCATATAGAGACTGTGTCTGTTCCCCGAATTAGGAAATACAAAAAACTCCCAAACCCATTTAAGGGTAAAAATGCAATTGATGTTCAACAAATGAAAAACAGATATATAATACAGATGAACAAATGATAAAGCTCGGGTTGCTGAATATTCGATCCCTTACTTCAAAAGCACTTATTGTTAATGACAGATTATAACCTAGACGTGTTGTGTTTGACAGAAACCTGGCTAAAACCAAACAATTACATTACTTTAAATTAGTCCACCCCGCAAGATTACTGTTCTAAACATGAACCTCGTCTGAAAGGCAAAGGGGGAGGTGTTGCTGTAATTTATAGTAATATCTTCAGAATTACTGATAAGTCTTGTTTTAAATATAATTCTTTTGAAGTGATGGTGCTTAATGTAACACTATCTAGTGTAAATGATAAATCACGTTTGAGATTTGTGCTGGCTACTGGATACAGGCCACCAGGGCACCATACAGACTTTATCAAAGAATTTGTTGATTTTCTATCAGAGTTAGTACTGGCTGCAGATAAAGTCCTAATTGTTGGTGTTTTAATTTTAATATACATGTAGATAACGAAAAAGATGCATTGGGATTGGCATTTAAAGACATTCTGAACTCTACTGGAGTCAGACAACACGTGTCAAGACCTTCTCATTGTCGTAATCATACTGTAGGTCTAATATTATCACAAGGAATCAATGTTGATGCCGTTGAAATTCTGCAGCAGAGCGATGACATCTCAGATCATTATCTAGTCTCGGGTAAACTTCATTTAGCCAAGGCTGCAAAGCCGACTCCGTGTTACAAATATGTTAGACCTATCACTTCTGCCACTAAAGATTGCCTTATTAATAAAATTGCTGATCAGTTTCATCTCCTCAGCATCCCAGATAGCTTAGAAGCACTCGATATTGCGACAGAAACTTTTGACTCTCACTTTTCCAGCCCTTAAGACACAGTTGCTCTTTTGCGCTTATAGAAGATAAAAAAAAATAGTCCAACGCGCCATGGTACAACGAGCACACTCAGGCCCTTAAGAAAGCGGCCAGAAAAATGGAGCGCAACTGAAAAAAAAAAAAACTAGAGTTTTTTTTTCCGCATTTAATGGAAAGAGAGCACAATTGCGTACACAGGGATTAAAGTTCTCCGTCACTACTACGGATTTCCGTTAATTGCAGCAAGTCTATGACGGATTTCCGTCAATGGCAGGGTTCCAGTCTGTCCTTAATGTCTTAAATTCACTTTGCATAATTTTAAGGGCGTAAATAGGCTTTCATTTCTCAAATAGTGCAATAAATGTCTTAATTTTAGTTTGAATAGGTCTTAAATGAAGTAAAGACGAGGTGTATTAACCCTGCTGTGGAGGATGTGATCAAAGCCTGGAGTGGAGCAAAAGCACGTTCCTCTCTCCACTCTAAGCATTCTGTAATCACTTCGCTCATGGTCCACTCCGGGTTTTCAATTACCGCTCACGGAATGTGCATATCAGGCTACAGCTGAGCGCTGAGGTAGAACTATGGCCGTTTCTCAATATGCGTTCTTGTCTGTACTTGTGTTCTTGTGGACTTGTGAAACGTCATCAGTCGCTGCCCAAGTACTGTTCCAATTCAAAGTTCACATCTAGCCAAGTCCAGTTCGAATCCCCGGATGTGTTCTTGATCCGCCCTTTTAACGAGGATGCATCGAGAGGTGACTTGTGCGGACTTGAGACAGCCAGGTATCCCAGAATGCATCTCACACCAACCAGCAAGCGTCAACAGCAGAGGAGAAAACCCGCGTAATTTAAAAATACTGCTGTTATTGTGTCACGAAATGTAGTTTTAAGAGTTTTTCAGGCGAGAATGTAGTTGTTTAAAGCTCAAATCTTTGGTTTATTTATAAAGATAGCGCCTATTTAAAAATTTGATCTGACGTTTTCGGAGTTGTGAGATCCAGGCAATCGGACGCTCGGCGCTCATGTACCCCGCCGAGAACAGCCTTTCCTCGGTTAGTGCTGCTGACGTTTGCCGCTGGCTCGGATGTCTCTAGTCTAGTGGTTTAACATGAGATATAAATCGTCTTGTGTATATCTAACGGGCTATTTATTTATTTTATTTGTCTCATTAATCTATAATTTGTTCCCTGACAAAACGTTTTGGCTGAGGGTAAAGTGAAGTTTCATAGCTTTATATATTTAGTCTATTTAACTTTAAAGGACAAGTTCGGTATTTTACACTTAAAGCCCTGTTTACAGATCGTATCTGATGAAATAGAACGGTTAAGATTAAAATTTGGACACATGCTGCTGTCCCGAGAATTTTAGGTTTATTTCGCTTCCCCCCACCACCCCCACAATGGTTGTCTATATGCACTGGAAGATTCCGTCCTAAAAACACATTAAACTTTCGTTTACAAAGACGTGAAACTCACCGAGTGGTCAGGGGCAGAGCCATAGAGAGAGAGAGTTGCGACACTCCCATAGACCTCCGTTGTAAATAATGGCGGCGCTTTTAACCGCCTACTTCCGGGATATGAAGATCGGAATAGTTCCAAACACTGTCATTTGGGCGTTGGACACCATTCACTTACATTGCTGCGCGTCGAGTTGTTCCAGAGTTAAGTTGCCGAAATATCGACCTCTTTTGAATTGTCAACTGTCTATATTGTATCAGAGGCCCTTTGCGATGCTTATACTGGTCTTCATTTGTACATGCACAGCGTAATTATTTATATTTTATGTTGGTTGTTTCAACCAATTTTCAAGCACTGCCTGCTAGCTAACGTTAGTTAGCTAGCGCGACTTCGTCAGCTAAGAGTTCGGTAATGAATCGCTACCACCTTTATAGCAACTTTTATTTAATTTAATTTTTTGGGATATACTAACTTTTCATTATGTTATTATTGTCTTGAGTGAAGCGGCTTGTGAGAACAATGCTGGACCTTTAGGATTGTTATGGCCATCACCAGTCCTGTCTGTTTCATGGATCACCTGCCCCTGGTTTTTGTTTTTCTTGTTCACACACACAAGCACACATTTTTGTTGTCTGTCATTGTTTAATAAAAAATATTTTATTTGAAAACCTTCATTTGTATCAGCCATGCTTAAATTCGTTTTTAATCTGTTATAGTTTTGATAATGTGTATGGCCTTAATCTTAAAATAATATTCTTAGTCTTAACATGATCATGTTTCACGTTGTGGTCCTGGGGGTGGCCACTTTCATCAGAAGAAGTGAGCTAGCTTCTAAGCGAATTCTGAACGGACCGCCACGGCAGACCTCTTTGCATGATCACGAAGGTAGGCTAATGGCTGAATCAAAATTTATAAGCAAAATCACGGGAATCAATAGCCTAATACAGCCCAGTTGTGCTAAAATGAATATCATGAGACGTCCATCATCAGATGAATGATATGTAAAAGTTAAGTTAGAGCCGCTAAAGCCAGTGCTACTACCCATGCGAACATGAACACTAAGCTTTTCCCTCCAAAAATATAGCTTAAAACTTATCTCCAAATGCAAAACTGACATTAACAAAATGCAATAATGCAATAACAGCTGAAAAAGTACTTGGGTGTGTGTTTTATTTTATATTTACCGTTCAATAATGCAATCGCTGCTGTCTGTCCCATAGAAGAACATGACAGCCAGCGTACGTTTTGGAACTATTGGGGCTTACATGAACCACGTGACAGCCATAGCGGCGACATCAAAGAGTGTCGCAACTCTCTCTCTCTATGGCTCTGGTCAGGGGGTGTTCACTGATATGTTCCATCAAAAATCGCTGAAAAAGATGCATTCCAACAGGTTTTATCGTAGTTTTTGTCCAACTCCATTGACTTACTAGGACGTGCTGTGAGACCGCAGCACCTTTACGATATTACTCCGCCGCTTCTTCTTCTGCTTCTTCTGTGTATTCAATGAAATGCCCGTGGTTTGCTTGCAATTGGCAAAGGTGCATTATCGCCACCAACTGGGCTGGAGTGTCTATTATTCAAGCTCTCAACGGAAGAATCACGGGTGTGACGCGTTTGGCAAAATAGGTCCACAAAAGCGAAATAAACCTAAAATTCTCGGGACAGGAGCATGTGTCCAAATTTTAATCTTAACAGTTCTATTTCATCAGATACGATCTGTAAACAGGGCTTTAAGTGTAAAATACCGAACTTGTCCTTTAACGTTGTAGCCTAGAGAGCTGACTTATGTTTGACTGAATCGTTTGCTTTATTATTGAATAGCTTCTCATACCTTTTAGGCTACTTATACTTTTATAATTGCTATTATTGATCATTAAAACTGACATTTAACAAAAAAGGTTATGTCATTTTATTTTATATATTTAAAACATATAAAATATTTTATTACACATGTTGCCTACATTCTCTTCACTGTATGTACATATATAATAAAATAAAATGACACAACCCTGTCTCTTTTTGCTAAATGTCAGTTTTAATGATCAATATTATATATTTTTTATGTCTCATATTTTTAAAATGAAAACAAAAAGAGTCAGGGTTGTGTTTTATATTTCGTGTTGTTATAAATATATGCAGTGAAGATAATCAATTGCGTTGCCTGAACCACATTTGTGTGGCCATTAATATGTTTACGTTTTTTTTTATGAAAATGAAAAGAGGCAGGGTGGTGGTTTATAACATATTTTGTTTTATTGTAGCCTAAATATACATAAAGAGATAACCGGAGTAGCCAGAGCGAGCTGAGTGACGTTATCAAGTACGCCGCTGTTCCATTTGCAGAATTATCGGACTTGCGTCCTCCCGTCCTCGGGAGTTCGTTCTCCTGAGTCGAACTTGTCAAGTCCGAACTACCAAGGACTCAAGTCCGAAGTTTGCGTACTTGGTATTGAGAAACGGCTTATATTTCAGTTACCATGGTCACAATTATAATGCAGGTAGGGCTGGGCGATATATCGATATAAAAAATATATTTTTGAAATGTGATATGGAATTAGACCATATCGCATATATATATATAGTTCAAATTTGCGATGTGATCCTTGCTCCCCGCGCCCCCGCTCCTCCTTTTCCACTCTGCGTGCGTGTTTAGAGCATGTTATGTTATGAGAGGCGAATCATGACTACTTCAGAAAACCCAGCACAATAGGAACCCGTTATCCTGTTCTCGTAGCGCACACTCTTCAGTTGCACGCACAAATGCGCCGGCGCGCGCTGTGTATCGCCTCACTGATCAAGTGCAAAATAAACTACGAGCATGCAACGCCGTTACGTTGTAAATTACACGAAATAAAAGTAATGCAGGTATGATTTTCATTCTATTCACCAGGAGCAGTTTCCATGTTTCATTAACAGTTATTTTTAATATTGTGTATTCACCATGGTAACTGACGTTTCCATATTAACCCCAAAATGCCACTATTTTTCTTTGTGTTATTTTTTATATTTTTAAATTACTGTAATGGCTCATACCAACATTGTATTAACAAAAACTAGTTTGGGGCTGCTATTTAATAGCTTTAGCATAGGCCTAATGTTTACCAATTCACAAAATTAATGGAATGCATAGCTGATATAAAAAACTGGATGACTAGTAATTTCCTACAACTTAATGCTGAAAAAACAGATTCTAATTATTGGACAAAAAACGTCCTCACGTAATAACCTAGAATACTGTCTAACACTTGATGGGTGCTCTGTCAAGTCTTCGTCATCGGTTATGAACCTGGGTGTGTTCTTTGATGCCAATCTTTCATTTGAAAGTCATGTGTCTAGTATCTGTAAAACCGCATTTTTACATCTTAAAAATAAATCTAAATTACATCATATGCTCTCAATGACAAATGCAGAACAATTAGTTAATGCGTTCATTACATCAAGGCTAGATTATTGTAATGCTATTATGGGTGGTTGCCCTGCACGCTTAATAAACAAACTACAGCTGGTCCAAAACGCAGCAGCTAGAGTTCTTACCAGAACCAGGAAGTATGACCGTATTAGCTCGGTTCTATCAATACTGCATTGGCTCCCTATTAAACATTGTATACATTTTTAAATATTGCTGATTACTTACAAAGCACTAAATGGTTTAGCTCCCCAACACTTGAGCAAGCTCTTAACGCATTAAAGTCCTTCACTTCTATTGCAATCTCAAAATTCCGGCCAGTTGATAATACCTAGAATATCAAAATTGACTGCTGGCGGTAGATCCTTTTCCCCCATTTAGCACCAAAACTTTGGAACAGTCTTCCTAACATTGTCCGGGAAGCAGACACACTCTGTCAGTTCAAATCTAGACTAAAAACACATCTCTTTGACCTAGCATACACATAACACATTATAAACTTCTATAATTCAATGTTAGGCTGCATAGATTAGGTCAGCCGGAACCAGGAACAATTCCCATAAATCCTGATGTACTTGATACATCATAAGAAGGATGGCCTCTATGCCAGTGCTTCTCAATCTTTTTTCAATGACGTACCCCCCTATCAAATTTTTTCTCAGCCAAGTACCCCCTGACCGGCCCTAATCATTTGAGATAGAAATAAAAGCTATGACTACTATATGCCATCATTATGAGATTTATTAAACAATGTAAATGAAAAACATTTGCAATAATAAACATTTGTAATAATAAACAATGTATCATTACCGATAACCGATCATGCAGTTTAAGTACCCCTTGACTGGCCCCAAACATGTTTGATAAAAGAACCTATAAATAATATATATACAGTGTGTATATATATGTTGTGTATAACATTTTAGCTCAAAAACACTTGTAATAAACAACAAACTAAGTTGCACTTATAATTTAGTGCGAAACATGTGCTTGTGCTTCACTGAGGATCTTGGTCATCCTCTGTGGCAGGGAGGACACAGCAGTGATCAGACTCTTTTCCAGGCCCAGTCTGTTTCTCTGCTTTGTTTTGATCACAGTCATTGCAGAAAATGAGGCCTCACACAAATATGTGGATCCAAAGGGCAGTAGCTGCTGCAAAGCTTTTTCTCCCAGCTCAGGGTACTCCTTTTTTACACACACCCAAAACTGCGTTACAGTGGAGTTTTCATATTTCATCCGTAGGCCATAGTCAGATGACACATCCAAGAGTTTTTCCTGGTGACAGAGAGGGAGCTTCTTTCTGCTTTCTTCTGACAAAAGAAATGGGTTTCTCACCCAACTGAGTTGTGCAGATTTTTCCTCCATGTCAGGAAAGTATGAGTTAAAACTCACAATCAGGTTGGCCAAATGTTCTTCTATGATGGACTTCACTGGTGCTCTCTCCACATCTTCCCTGGAGAGGAAAGGTGAGATCTCCCTGTACACATGCCCGTTTCCACAATTCTGCTTTCTTCAGAAAACCACCCACCTTATCATACAGGTTCAGAACGTGGGTGTCCTTGCCCTGCAGACACACATTCAGCTCATTCAATTTGCTGAATATATCTGCCAGATAGCACAGCTTTGCAAGCCAATCTTTATCTTCAAACAGGGTGGCATATGGAGATCTTTGCTCTGACAAAAAGGTGTGCACCTCCGCCCGTAGTTCCAACAGCCTGCTCAGTATCCTCCCTCGAGATAGCCAGCGCACTTCTGTATGTAGCAGCAGTTGTGTGTGTTCAGCTCCCATGTCATCACAGAGGCGGTGAAACAGTCGTGCATTGAGTGGCCTTGACTTAATAAAGTTAATCACTTTAATGCTGTCATTCAAAACGTCATGCAAAACAGGACTTCAATTTTTGGATGCCAGTGCTTCCCTGTGTATGACACAGTGATTCCACTGCACTTCTGGATGTTTACTTCTAATACGCGTCATGAGCCCTTTAATACGGCCTGTGATTGACGCGGCTCCGTCAGTGCAGACACTCTTGCAGTTTCTCCAGTCCAGCTCGTTTTCAATGAAGAAATTATCCACAACATTAAAAAGGTCCTCTCCTGTTGTTTTCCCTTCTAAGCTCTTGCAGAAAAGTACATTTTCATAAATGTCGTCGATATCCACATACCTCACAAATGCAATGAGCTGTGCCTTGCCACTGACATCGGTCGACTCATCAAGCTGGAGTGAAAATGCTTCGCCAAGTTTTCCCACTACTTGTTCAACAATATCCGCTCCCATTCTTTCTATTCTGCGGGAAACGGTGTCATTAGACAAAGGCACCGTTTTTAATTTATCCGCGGCATTTTTGTCCAGCATGGTCTCAGTTAATACAACAGCGGCTGGGAGTAACAGGTCCTCAGCGATCGTGAACGGCTTTTTGGCTTTAGCTACGAGCAGTGACACCGCATATGACGCCTGTAGTGCTTTGGCTGATGTTGTGGAGACTTTTCGCATTGTTTCCTGCGATGATCTAAACTCAGCAAGTTTTCTCTTGAAAAATTCTGGTGGCTTTCCAACATGACACTGATGTTTGGTGCTGAGATGTCTCTGGAGGTGCGCAGGTTTCATCGAGCTGTTTGCTAGTTTCTCCCCACAGAAAAAACACAATGCCTGGGGAGGGTTGCCGTTTGTTGCCGTGAATCCCATCAAAACATACCCCTCCTGATATTGACGGTATTTTGTTGGCTCCACTTTGGCTTTCTTTTTTTCTTCATCCTCCCTGTTCTCCACTGTAGTATTGCTACGTTTTAACCAGGATTTCATTTCTGTTTGTTTAAGCAACTAGCTTCCCGCTCTGCGTGATTCAAATTCTTCTTCTCTGATTTAGGTAGTTTACAATTCCATTTAAAATACAAACATTTTATATAAAAATGTGGTTTACATAAACATTTTATTAAACTTGTTTTCGTAATCATGGATGATTTTGTATATCTTTTAAATTAATTAATTTTATTTATTTATTTATTATAAATCTCACGTACCCCCTACAGTACCGCAACGTACCCCTAGGGGTACGCGTACCCCTATTTGAGAATCACTGCTCTATGCTAATATTAGTCTCTCTGTTTATCCCGAGGTTTACTGTAGTCCGCCGGATCCAGGCCGTATCCAGATCAGATGTTTTGACATACCCTTACATTTGTTCTTTTTTCAGTTGCTTATAAACATATTAATGGCAAAGGTGTAATTACACTCTATTTAGCACAAACAGGACTACCATAATATGTGAGCAACATGTACGTACATGTTTGTATTTTTGAGAGAATAATGTTATGCATGGTTATTGAAAAAACAAAAAAAATTCTGAAGGCCACAAAACACATACTAAATATGTGTCCACAATACTTTTTACTAATGGATGTTGTCGCCTAGGGTTTTCGCTTCAAAATGATGTGAAAATCATCCTGCCTAATCATTCACATAAAACAATACATTGATTTAAACTTTGTAAGACACATTTTGTTTGGAAAGGCAATATGTGTGGGGGCGTGAATGATCATGAATAATGCTCGATTCACACCTGAGAAGACAATGAGCTGCATAATGAGCTGCATAATGAGCCTTTCTGTCAGGTGTGTCACTGAGAGTACCACAAGTAAAGAATGTGAGGACTTCTTTTGTATGCATGCAAATTGTATAATATCCAAGGTAAACATTTCTAGTAACTATGCAGTTAATTCTCATACTGTATTTTCAGAAAGTTTTGGAATATATCCTCTCCCCAAATGTGTCACTAATGAAAAACAATAATAAATAATTTAATGAGAAGGCTTATATTGACCTATTAAGATGTTGCTTACATCTACCTTGTAAATATATTTTTTTGCTATTTTATTAAAGTTTATTAAGTTTCCACATGTAAATCAACAACAATTACAATTTTAACAACATTTCAAGTGTAATCTTTCTTTGTAAAAAGTATGCATTTTATCATTCGTATTTAAAAGTTAAGGATTTATTAGTTTGAATATTGGAACAAACACTATAATAACATCTTAGTTGATAATTCAATATATCTACTTTATTTTTGACAAAACATCACATACTATATATTTAACATATGAGCAGAAATTGCCGAACAAAAGCTTATTTGATGTGAAAGTATAGTCTTTTTTACAGTAAAAACTTTATAATCTATCCAAAACTAATCAACGAAATATTGTCTAAATATTCATATTTCGTCTGTAATATATCGTTTTTATGATATATTAGCATATACATGTTAATTTGGCAGTTTAATACGTTGCTTATACAAAGACATTTTATTTCAATGTATTTCCGTCGATTTTTACTCATCTCAGTGGCCTATAGCAATATAGTTTGGTAAAAGCTAAAGGCACAGATGCAAGCTATTCTGTTGTAAACAACAGCGCTCATCTGTGTAGTTCATTCATTCACACACAGACACACGATTCATATTTAAACAGTCTTTTTGCGGTTTACAGACACTATTGCATATCGCGATTAGAACAAAGCACTTAAGAATAAATAATTTACTATTCACAATCCTCAGCTGGATCCGTTGCTCCTCGAAACAAAACTAAACTAGCACTTCTGAGGTAAATTTTCCAGGATTATTATTCCGACAGTATTATTCCTCACAGCATCGCAAGATGACCTAAAGTACATGAGTCTGATTAAACTTGATGTGTTTTATCCAGCTGATATGGGCGTTGACACGTTTGCATGGATTGCCTCAGATCATTTGCGTTTGAATAGTGCGCGCTCTCCGTCGGCGTGTTCAGATTAGGCAAGGCAAGGCAAGGCAAGGCAAGTTTATTTATATAGCACATTTCATACACAATGGCAATTCAAAGTGCTTTACATAGAAGAAATTAAAATAATAAAAAGAAATAAGAATAATTAAAACAGTTTAGAAAAATTAAATAAAATACAGTACTTAAAAAAAATATATATATATTATTATAGATCTTTCCTTCAAAGGATTCCCTTAAGACTTAAATATTTCCTTCTTTTAACCTTCAATCTTCTTACGACTTCCATCTATCAACTTTCCTTTAACTTTCTTTTCTCCCTCATTTACTCACACGTTCTTTTCACTTTCTTTAGCACTGCGTTCACATTCTTTCTCGACTTCCATCTATCAACTTTCCTTTAACTTTCTTTTCTCCCTCATTTACTCACACGTTCTTTTCACTTTCTTTAGCACTGCGTTCACATTCTTTCTCAGACGAAAACTTTAATATCGTCATTTAAACACTGTTCTACTTTCAAACCCACATTAATACACGTCACTTTCACATTATCACTTTCTTTTACCTTCTGAGTGGGCATTTACAGTTTCGGGCTAAATGCCCTGCTGACATAGGAGAAATTAAAATAATTAAAAGAAATAAGGATAATTAAAACAGTTTAGAAAAATAAAATAAAATACAGTACAGTACAAACAGTCGGACGAACAGCGGCACAGTGCTCATTCAGTAAATGCACAGCTAAACAGAAGTGTTTTGAGTCTGGATTTGAATGTGACCACTGTAGGAGCACATCTGATCTCTTCTGGAAGCTGGTTCCAGCTGTGGCTGGCATAATAGCTAAAAGCAGACTCACCATGTTTAGAGTGAACCCTTGGTATTTCTAGCTGATATGATCCTAATGATCTGAGTGATCTGTTGGGTTTATATTCAGTGAGCATATCTGCAATGTATTGAGGTCCTAGGCCATTGAATGATTTATATACCAGTACTTTAAAATCAATCCTAAATTTAACTGGGAGCCAGTGTAAAGACCTGAGGACTGGTGTGATATGTTCATATTTTCTGGTTCTGCTCAGAATCCTAGCGGCAGCGTTCTGTATGAGCTGCAACTGTCTTATGGTCTTTTTGGGAAGGCCAGTGAGGAGTCCATTACAATAATCCACCCTGCTGGTGATGAAAGCATGCACAAGTTTCTCTAAGTCTTGCCTGGAAACAAAGCATCTAATTTTTGCAATATTTTTCAGATGATAGTATGCTGATTTAGTTATTGCTTTGACATGACTACTGAAACTAAGGTCTGACTCTAGTGTCACACTAGATTAGCAGATAATGAGCCATAATGAGCTGAAATGAGAACGACTGACATCTCTCTCTTTTCATACAGGTTACATTAACTGGGAATATTTGTTTTTTATATAAATTACTTAATTTAAAAGAAGAGAATTCAAGCTTTATGCCTTTGTGCCTGTATGCCTGTGTGACTGAGTATTCGCAGAGTTACAGTTTTCGGACGCGTTTCACAATGGACTTCACTGACAGAGAGAAGGCAGAACTCGCAACATGTTTATTTTTCTTTATTTGGCAAAAAGCACAACACATTGTTTTTATTGTGAGTATACACACACACACACACACACACAAAAAAAAGACACTTAACAGGATCGAATGATATATAACACTTATGTAAGATCAAAATCAACAGAGTATTTTGAGTCTCTTTGGCACTGATAAGAAAAAAAGCGAGCAGATCACGCCGGTGTGATCGCCGACCCCAGGGGGTTAAGGACCTGGGCCTGGACATGACAACAACGCAGACCTGAAGTGTCAACTAGTCTCTCCCCTGTGAAGGCCTCCTTCCCTTCCCTTTACCTCTGTACAGATAAAATGTTGTTAGGATAATTCCGGTTCACATGGCTATGCAGAAGCGATAAATAATTCTTTATTATACATTTTTAAAGCCAGACAAGTAGTTTGTTGAGGGTTGGTTTGTAAAGAAGGACTACACGCCTGCGCACATATATGTTTTCGCGGGTTCGCATTTTTTGAGGTTTGCACAGAGATAACCTTTTTTTTTTTCAAGGCTTGTGTCTTGGAATCTATTTCAGGGTTTGCGTTCTCGAGCCACCAGGCACTGTTTTGTGCGGATGAGCAGGCCAGAGCGCGTTGAGTTTTTTCTGTTAGAACGGTGTCGTGTTAGCGGCCCCTGAATTAATAACTAATGATCTTTGTAACGAAAGTGAATCAATCAATCAAAACTAACTTTAGCTGGACAATAACTTTATTCTAGAGCTGCTGTAAAGCCAAAACAATCTCTGTCACTGTAATATCCTATTATCACTGTAAAGCTACTTTGAAACAATCTATATTGTTAAATGCACTATATATAAATGAAGGTGACTTGACTTGACACATACAGGTTGGGTTTTCATGTTTTATGGGGACATTCAATAGACAATGATTTTTATACTGTACAAACTGTTTATTATAGCCCTTAAACCTAACCATCACTGAAAACTTTCTGCATTTTTATATTTTCAACAAACATTTAGGTCCCTATTTTAACGATCTGAAATGCAAGTTACAAACGCGAAACGCAAGTAACTTTGTGGGCGGATCTCGCAAATCTAAAATGGGTTGGTCTGAAGTATCTACATTACTCATAGGTGTGGTTTGGGCGTAACGTGAAATAAACCAATCAGAGCATCATCTCACATTCCCTTTAAGAGCAGGCGTGCTTGTTCCATGGCGGATTGCTATCATAACGGCGGATTTGCCAGGCGCACGCCAGGAGCGGTTCACAGCTGAGGAGACTGACGTTCTCGCCAGGGCCATAAAAGACAGAGAAGTGACATTGTATGGGGATGGGAGAAACCCACCAAAATAAGCTTTGGTTAAACAGGCGTATAATAAATTGGGTAAATGTGTAAGCTAGATTTATGCCTAATTTTTTCACATCTTCATGGACACCACAATGATTTCCCTCGTGTGGTATATTTTTCCTTGTAATTATGTATCGTTTGCAAAAATGGCAACTGCTGCGTCTGTGTAGATGAGACATGAGAGAAGCAAAGTGTATGCGCCTTGTGCACACGCTACATTATGGCCAAGCATGAGCCCTTAAAATAGCATCTGAATAACGCGCCACTGACTTTAGACTAGGTTTTTCCTGATCTGTGGCGGAATCGTTTTCTGGAACTGCAAAATAGCACCAGGGAACGTTTGCGCCAGAACACGCCTCTGCTTTTCGCTAAACCGCCCCCGGAGCACAAGTTCATTCCCTAATTTACCGACATGCGTCTGTGGAAGGAAAAGTCCGCTGTGCGTCGGGTGCAAAATAGGAATGATACATGCGTCGGTGTACAAAGTCAATTGCGCTGGGTGCAAGATAGGGCCCTTAATGATTTATTAGAATTGAAATTTTGTCCCCATAACATATGGAACCACACACACATCTCTCACACAACTCATCCGTGGAGTCGACTTAAAAGACTTGCATGATGTTCTGTCCTCTTGTTGGGATTAATTTGCTAATATTTCAGTTCACTTGTGGCCCCTAATATGTAAAGTGAAGTGACGTGTAGCCAAGTATGGTGTCTCATACTTGGGATTTGTGTGTGCACCCATCCAAATGCACACACACAGAAGTGAGTATTGAACACACACACACACACACACACACACACACACACACACACACCGTGAACACACAGTGTGCAGCCATTTTTTGCTGCGGTGCCTGGGGAGCGATTTGGGGTTAGGTTAAGGCGTTAGGCACCTCAGTTGTGGGTAATGAGGGTGGAAGAGAGCGCTGTTCATTCACTCCCCCCCCATCTACATTTTCCTGCCGGTACTGAGACTCGAACCCGCAACCTTCGGGTTACAAATCCAACTCTCTAACCATTAGGTCTTAAACCCATAATATCTGGGTAAGGTGCCTGTCACTCATCTCGTTGCATCATTGTGAAGACAATATATTCCTTGTTTTACAAAATGTTGTGCAAAATGAAAGTACTAGTCACTCAGAATATAGAGGTGGGGGAAAATGTAATTTATAGATGCACTGTGATTAATGTAAGATGCACTTGCTTAAACAATTCTGGATTGGTCAATAAAAATTGCTTATAAAAATGTGGAATCTTTACACAGAATTGAACAACGAGCCATTGTAACTCACCAGAAACACTTTGGAATCACTACTCCCTAAATTTAAAGATACCTATTACAGTAATGAATATTCATGCTAAATATAGACATTTCCTTTTCCTTTTTCTATTTCTATTGTCTATTTTTCTATTAATTTCTATTATTTAATTTATTGTATGCAAATCCAAGTGATAGCAGTCAGTGTGTGTGCCCATCAGTCACTGAATCTGCCATGTGTAAATGTTCAGGTCAGGGGTGATAAATACAACCTATTTCAGCAATGCCTTGAGAACCATGCGTGCAGCTAAAATAAATGTTATTACAGCTAGAATATATCAGTTTACATAATGCCATTTGTAATTGCGCTTGGCCAGGCATGACAGAGTGAATTTTACGAGGCTATACATTCTGCAAACCCGCTTACAAATGGTTCTGTGTCTTAGCCTCAGGGCCTCTGTGCTGTTCGGGTAATAAAATGTAAAAGCTCCCATGATGCCTGGAGGGAACATTCATGTTCTGCAAACATTAGCATAAGGGAATTCTCTTTTCTGCAGTGCAAACAAACTATGAAACATGGTCAATGTCCTGTAATTCCATCAGCTAGTACCTTCCATCTGTTCCTGTTCTCCTTGCTGTATGTTAAATGATTGATCAAGGTACCTCCAGCCTGTGACCCTTCTATTAGACTTCGGCCTGCAACTGGCAATAAGTGCGGGAATGAATAATTGAAGGATTCCTACAAGAAAAGATTTGGTGGTCTCTAAAGTGCATGGTCTCTTGTTCTCCAGGGGGGGTTGCAAAGATAAACAATGAGTCTGCACACCAGAAAATGCTCCTTAGCAATTTTAATGGTTGCTCACCACGTGCAACGTTTCGGGCCCAAGCCCTTCATCAGACATTTTCTCACAAACTCTTGTTCTCCAGGCACACAGCCACTAAACTGTTAGCTGCGCTGGGGTTAGTGAGAGATATATAAGACATTTATACGTAAGACTGTCTTATACTTTATTTTGATGGTCCCCCTATAGATAGTCTATTGATAGTCTGCTGACTTTAAGTTACTTTACAAGTACATATCTACTTACTCTCACCATGGTAGTATCTGTAGATTGTCTATTAAATGTTTTGTAGCAATCATTACACTGTATGTAACATGTAAACTGCTATTAAACATTCTGTCAGTAAAGTGTTACCAATGTGTTATCAATTTATGTTGTAGATGTTCAACAGCGTATTTGTAAACATACAACAAAACCTCAAAATGTTCTCAGTACTTTAAGTAGTCAGCATGTAGCCATTACCCAAATGTATCAAAAGACTTTCAGTTAACCCTTTCGCACGTACGTTCTAAAATAGTCAGACTGGCAGCCTGGCGTGAGTTTTTTTCTGCGACCGTTATTTTGCAATCAATCGCGTTCTAATTTCCATGGAGACGCATGAACCTTGTCACGTGACATTCCGCAGTCACAATGGCGCACACGATGGATAACCGTCTGCAGGTGAGTAGTTTGAATGTTTCGCTTTATTTTTTATTCAAAACCTCTCAAATTATTTGTTTGCGTGTACCGAATATGGCTGATATGGTTATGTTTATGTTTCCCCCCCCACTGCTTTGAATTTCGCTTGCACATGGTACTTTGCATCTCCCTCACAACAGCCGCGTGACAATCGGTGAGTAACGTTAGGCTATATTGGAGTTTTTAATTGTATTCTGAAGCATCTAGAGTTATTTACAAGCATGCAATAAATATGAATAAAGAACGTAAAACGGACAGTGCTCAATAATGTGGTCGTTCACGTCATTGCGGTTTGTTTGTCAGTCAACGCGCTGTTTTGCACATTGCAAATAAATATGTTCAGTAATCCGTGCATTCAGGAGGTAAAGTCGGGGTTCAGTTGAATTGATCCGTTAGTAACATGAATACCAAAGCACATATTTGACGGTAAACCCTTTACATCGATTTTCTTGTTTGTTTTAGTTAATATTGTTAGTACTTAGTTTTATATCTCTCAATAGCAAAGCAGAGAAAAGCTACATGGTATGACATTGTTAAATTATATTTTCCTATATACAAAACATTTGAGCAAGCTGTGTGACCATATATGTATATATATATATATATATATATATATATATATATATATATATATATATATATAATTTTATTATTATTATTATTATTAGCTTGCTCAAATGTTTGTTGGAAATATAATTTAAAGGGATAGTTCACTTTAAAAATGAAAATTCTGTTATCATATACTCACCCTCAAGTTGTTTCAAACCTGCATGAATTTCTTTCTTCTGCATGTCAGTAACCAAAGAGTTAACTGGAGCCATTGACTTCTATAGTAGGCAAAAATATATACTATGGAAGTCAATGGCTCCAGTTAACTGTCTGGTTATTGACATTCTTCAAAATATCATCTTTTGTGTTCAGCAGAAGAAAGAAATTCATACAGGTTTGAAACAACTTGAGGGTGAGTATATGATAACAGAATTTTCATTTTAAAGTGAACTATCCCTTTAACGATGTCATACCATGTAGCTTTTCTCTGCTTTGCTAGTGAAAGATATGTATAGTATAAGTATTATTCATACAATTCAAACGTATGACATTTGTTAAAAAGAAATCACAAAATGTACACATTTCATGTATGTTTTACTAAATCTATTTTAATGTAAGTTCAATTTTTTTGTTTAATACAATACGTTTATACTTACTAATATAATTACAAAACAGATAACAAATATATTTACAATGAATAACAATCAAAACAGTATCATCATAAACAAACAAACAAAAAATCTATAAATGTGCTCTGACTTTTGATTAAAAAAAAACATTTTTAAACAAACTATTATACATACCTTAATACTTAATATAATTACAATAAATAATAATTAAAATAATATCATCATAAATTAATTAATATACTCTGACTTTTTACATGCTTAATAATTCTTCAGTGTGTGGTACTCCTCAAAACATGGGACAGCACACAAGGGAGTGTTGCATGGCACACACATGTGCTTGGTGAGGCGCCTCTCCTTGCCCTTGCGTGTGCTGGAGAGGCAGACCTTGCAGTGACGCCTGGTCTTGCTGCCCTGGGAAGTGGTCTGAGGGACTTCAGATGGGAAATGCCTAGCTGTAAGGCGCAGAGGAGTGTCCAAGGCAGGACGCCCTCCTTTAGCTGGACACCGCAATGTGCTGTACTCCTCCAGCAGCCCTCTCATCAGGTTCGTTCTGAATTGTAGGGAGGTGATTTCCTTTCCTACTCATAGTAGAGCACATCAATAGGGAGTGAGGAGAATAGAATAGTATGTGACAGAGTGGTCTGTTTATTATTGTGAATTTGTTAACACTTTAGATTACATTAATTAAAAATGTTATCACATTTTATCTTGTTTATATTTATTATTAGATGATTTGTATCCATTTCTCACCAGTAATTTGCCGATAGACGATGTGGCTGTTGAGTAAAACAGTGTCAAGTACATGAAAAAAGATTTTCTTGTACCACTTGGTAGACTTTCTGGCGCATTCATGAAAACCAGTCATCATATCAGCTTTGTCAACTGCCCCCATCTTTTTGTTGTACTCGAGCACACAGATTGGCTTCATCCTTGGCTGCCCAGTGACGTGATCCAGCTTCCCTGTTGCTGCCATACCAGTTGGGTGGACTGTGGTAAGGACATGGACATCCCTCTTGTCATGCCATTTTACTGCCAGCTGTGACCCATTCTCTTCGAATTCCACCTCACCTTTTTTCATCTTACAGGTGAACTTTGGCATCCCTTTCCTGTTTGCGCGCACAGTCCCACAAGCTCCAGTGCCAAGTGACAAGAGGTGCTGGAAAAGTGTGGGACTACTGTACCAGTTGTCCACATAAAGAACATGACATTTTCTTAGGTAAGGTGCTAGAAGTGTCATCACAACGGACCCAGAAATCCCAAGTCCTGGGTAATGTTGGATGTCAGTGGTAGATCCGGTGTAAATGATCATGTCCTCCACATAACCAGTTAGCACATCACACAAAACAAAAAACTTGACCCCAAATCTGTGCCGTTTGGAAGGAATGAACTGACGAAATGCCAGCCTGCCTTTCCACTTCATCAGCGACTCATCCACACACAGATCCCTGTATGGCACAAAAATGCGACGAAAGGAGGAGGTGAGAGCAGTGAAAATGTTTCTGATTTTTTTCAGCGGGTCGTTGGAAACTGCTGTCGCATTGTTTGCGAAGTGAAGACAGCGGAGGAGCAGAAGGAAGCGATCCTGTGAGAACAAAGACCTAAAAAATGGGGTCAAGAGCATGGGGTCTGTGCTCCAGTAATCACGAAGTGATGGTTTTTTTATCACCCCCATTAGGAGAACTGACACTAAAAATGTGTACATTTCAGGGATATTTGTTGGAACCCATTTAACCAGCTTTCCTTTTATTTCCCTTTCTTGTAAGTCAGAGGCATAGCGGTTTGTTTCCTCCACAATTTCTCCCATGACATCTTCTGTGAGGAACATTTTAAAACAGTTGACCTCACTGGGTGATTCTGGTGGATTTTGCACACCACAGAGCTGGTTGTCAAAATTGCCTGGGCCAGGAGGATTAAAAAGGTTGGTTGCCTTCCATAACAATGAGTTTACCTCTTCTGCCTCATTTAGGACTGGTGTCGTCTCTTCATCTGCAATGTTGTCTAGAGCTTCCAGATTTGGGGGAAGATCTTCATCACTGTCACTCTCTGCCTCGCTGTCAAAAATCTCCTCATCAGAATTAAAAAAAATGTCCTCAATTTCCTCATTTGTCAGTTTTCTTCTTTTATATACATTTTCTGTCATTTTCTCTGAAGTTGGTGAGCTTGATTAAAGTTGTGTCTTTAAATTAGAACAAATGCGAGTGTGAGGTAACGGTGACGTCAGCTCTACATCACTTGTCAGCGGGAAAAAAAAACTTGCAATGCATGACAGTTCAAATCTTTTTTATTTTTTTATACAAAATATTTACAAACTTGTAGTTATTAACATCGTTAACAATATGTAAGGGAACTCCTAATGTGGTTTTAATACTTGGAGAAAAAAAGATCATGTTGATCGGTAAGTTATCACGGGCTATGGGCGCCGCCATTATTTGTTTACAATACTGATGGAGAGTCGGACTCGGAGCCTGCTGGATTTACAACATGCAAGATCATCCATGTCTCCCGAAATATGTGACAGTAACCCCCGCTTCACTGCATCTCACGCGCTGCTCCTTCTCCTGGTGTGAATGCACTCATTTAACATGCACGCACGCCGAAAAAAATACGCGCTGCTCACGAGTCTGACACTTGCTGTGTGAATCGGCCGTTTTATCTACAAGGTGTGTTTGACTCGAATAAATATTAATGTTACATCATGTTTAAAAGGTTATTTTGCTGTTATAAATATTAGTGTGCAATAATAAACTATATATTTGTTATTGTGTAATGTAATTTAAAGTGAATGAAACCTAAAATAAACATTAAAATACACTGAACAGTTGTGATAATGATGAGAGCTGAGAACGTCCGTCTCTGGCTGAGTGCCAGTCAAAGCGGGAAAGCAGTGAAAGCAAAAGTTTGAAATTTTGAATTTAGCAGTTGATCACGTCATTCACTGAACGTTCTAATCACACCGGTGTGATCGTACGCTCCAGGGACCAGCCTAGACTGATCACACCGGTGTGATCGTACGTGTCAAAGGGTTAACATTCAGGTGTCTATAAGTAGTAACACAAGATCATTTCAAATGAATTAAGTATATATCTGGTTACTTACACTTGATCTTTTGCTTTCGCAAGGATTTTCAGAAGTGCTCTACTAACTGTTTGTTGCATATAAATTACCTTTCAGTAGACTGTCATTTTACTTTGAGGTAAATTCATATATTTATCTGTTGCCATATTTAGGCCCCGATCACACCTAACGTGTTTTTCAGGTTCGAAAACGCGAGGTGCACAGCTTTTACCATCACACAGAACGAGCAGTGCGCTGCGTTTTTTATGTTGCTAGGCAACCACTGAAACAGCTGTCCTATCAGTCACGTAAACGTCAAATCAGCCTTTTATTAACTTTATTTACTTTCTGTTAACATTGTGGTAGTTACGGTTCGTGAAGTCGTTAAGCTCCTGGTAACCCTGCGAGAGCACCACAAGTTTATCCTCCATCATCGCACTCTCCGGGCGTTCAAGCAACTGTACTTTTCATCACTAAAACAGAAGGCCCGCCTCTCCATTCAATCGATTGGAAAGTGGGAAAAAAACGCAATGACGTCAGGCGCTTTTTCCGCTCTGAGTTGCTTTTTTTTCAACTTCAAAAACACGAGGCGCAGCAGGCGGTAAAACGCGAGGCGCAGCAGGCGCATAAACAGCGCGCAGAACACTCGCTGCCATAGGAAACCAATTGAAAATAGGCGCCTCTCACTGCAAAAAACGCGTCAGGTGTGATCGGCCCCTTAGCCCAGTGGTTCCCAAACCTGTCCTGAAGGCACCCCAACACTGCACATTTTCTTTGTCTCCCTAATCAAACACACCTGATTCAACTCATCAGCTCATTAACCCATGTGATAATGAGCTGATGAGTTGAATCAGGTGTGTTTGATTAGGGAGACAAAGAAAACGTGCAGTGTTGGGGTGCCTTCAGGACAGGTTTGGGAACCACTGCCTTAGCCCATCAAAATGAAGTGAAAATCTAAGAAATGCTGTTGAATGACTCTTACATGCCAGCATCACATTCAGTTGATTTTCAGCAGACAGTCAATATATAGTAAGTACCGACACTGATAAGTATTTGGTTTAAGATTAAAGGTCCCATGACATGCTACTTTTTGTAGGCTTTAATATAGTAATTAGTGGTCCTTAGTACTGTATCTGAAATCTCTTTCCAAAAATTCAGCCTCAGTGCAGAATTATAGCCACTACGAGCCAGTCCCAGAATGAGCTTCCTTCAGACAGGCCGTTTCGGTGTCTGTAGCTTTAAATACTAATGAGGAGGAGAAAGGCGGCGCAAGGTGGAGCGTGGGTGTGGCCTTGACCATCTTGCGCAACGGTAACGTGGCGTGCATGTTTACGTTGGATATATTGCAATGGCACGAAGACACGCAGTCTTTCAAGCATTTCAGTTTGACCCAGAATCTGATCCAGATGGAGAAGCAACGGATGAAGAAGTTGCAACTCAGCGGCTCCAGCAGGACGTTTCCGAATGGTTAGTTTAAAATATTATGTCTGGATACGGCACTTTATTCGGATGGTTTACAGTTATTATCATGTACGTTAGCTAACGCTTTTCTCTTTTCATGAGAGATCTGTAACGCCTGTATTTATCTTATTACAATTACATCAAGCTCTGCGATCTTGAAATGCTGATATCGCGCGCGCCATATAACCAACAGGAAAACGGTTATCCAAATAACAAAGACCTGTACAACACTCGCGTTACAGTGTGTGTATTCACACACATAAACTGCATAGCTGCATAGCTAATGTTACAGCCACATTCTACGTGTAAAATCTAGGTAACCATAAACAGTAAAGCAACACACTTATATATCATTAGTTGACTTACTTGTCCGAGGTGTGTAACGTTAGCTGAGCCAAAGAGAGTGATCCAGACTTTAGTTTCAGACGTTCAGCAAGCCCAGCTCTGTATTGACCCTTCGGTGTTCATTTGTACATCCAATTATTGAGCAATTGTTATGCTTCGCTCGCTCAAAAGCCATGATATCTCTCGTGGACAAACTAAAATCGCGCGCGCGCGTTCCTACTTCCTAGCGCATTTTCTCATGGGCGGAAAATATTCTCTGGGCGGGCAAAGCAGAGACAGGGGAGGTAACATTTCCTCCTTATGACGTCATAAGGAGGAGATTCAAGATCAGCGCGTATGAGCCTCCATTTTCTCAAAGGCAGAGAAAGATAGCAAAAGCTCGATTTACACCGATTGAAATTTTTAGAAACTTGGGGACCATATACAGGCTAGGGGAACTCATATTAATGTTAAAAAACCTCAGAAAGTGAAAATTTCATGTCATGGGACCTTTAAGAAAATAACAGTATCACAGTAAAAGTACATATCTGCCAAATGGGAAATAAATTCCAGAGTCATTAGTTTGTCCAGCCAACTGCTGTTAATGAAATGCTGTAAATTTAAAACAACAACAAAAACTGCTGTGGACAACATGAAATGAAAAATCCTCCTTTTTTACATTGTTATATGTGTGTGCATCTGTGAGAAAGTCCAAATGTATGAAAAAAACAAACAAAAAAAACCATGAAAATTTTGTATTACCAAGTGTGGTATATTGAAATACATGTATGAACAGTAGGTGTCACTAAGGTACCAGTTGCCTAGTAGGACATAAATGCCACGAAGAAGTGTTGCGAAAATGTTGTAATAAAAAGTATATAGATCAACGTCGAGTACTCTGAAGTTTATTACTGTGAAATATACAACATATTGGCGACGAGGATTGTCCTACTTGCTCTCTCGCCCCCTCCTGCATTTTTGGAAACTCCTGGTGAGCCGACGATACCGTATAATTCATGGATTCGTATGTTTGATAACTACGTGACTGCACTGTCAGCAGAGGACATACCGGAGAAGAGAAAGCGTGCTTTGCTTATTCATTTCTTGGGTACGGAGGGACAGAGAATTTTTTATACACTCACTGTGGCTGATGATAGTTATGAGACTGCGCTGACTGCTTTACGAGCATTTTTTGTTCAGAAAGTGAACGTGGTTGCTGAGAGGAATAAATTTCGCCAGCGCGCTCAGAAACTCACTGCTTGTGAATTGTGACTTTGGCGCGCTCATGGATGACATGATTAGAGATCAGATTGTAGAGAAGACATGCACTCCACGTATTCGGGAACATCTGCTTTTGGAAACGGACCTCACTCTTCAAAAGGCAATTACTATCGCCGGACAAATTGAGTCTGCAGTGGCGGAAGCTAAAGCTATGGAGCGCACTGAAGCTTCAGTTAAAGTGGTGCATACTGGCTCACGTGGTGGCGACAGAGATCTACTCCACGCAAGTCCACAATTTCTCATTCGTTGCCATCAAATGAATCACAGAAAAAGATGATGGATGCAAAAACATGCTTCCGTTGCGGAGTTACTTCACATCTTGCAAACTACCCCAAATGCCCAGCCAAACAGTCTAAATGCAGACAATGTGGTAAAGTTGGACATTTTGCCAGAGTTTGTCGTAGTTCTGCATCCACGTGCAATGTACAAGAAGTTTCTGCACCTGAGTTAACTGTCTTAAGCATTGAAACGCCACCGCCGATGAAACGGAAACAAAATCTTACATGTAATGTTTCTTTGCACACTGAGTGTGGGAAATCGGTCGATGTTGAATTACTGGTGGACACTGGCTCAGCTGTTTCCATCCTCCCAGAGCATCTGTACCACCAACACTTTTCAGATCTCTCCCTTGCTGTGCCCAATGTTCATTTGGTGACATATTTGAAAAAGACTATTCCAGTTTTAAGGGTGCCTTGCCATTACAGTTAGATATGAGTGTCACCATACGCAGGCTTCTTTCTACATTGTACCAGGCGGAACACCATTACTTGGCATGGATCTCTTTACTGCTTTGCATCTGGAGATAAGGAATGGATTTATTGCATCTTTCGCAGAGGACGGTCAAACTACTGTTAACTTCACTGAGCCATTGGGTGTGGCTGCTGGTTTTGTACATAAAGTAAATGTGCGTTCAGATGTGCGGCCAATACAACAGAAATTGCGCAGATTGCCATTTGCAGTGAGAGATGCAGTCTCGCAAGAGTTACAGAGGCTAGAATCTGAAGGGATCATAGAAAAAGTGGCGTCATCACCTTGGGTGTAGCCGCTGGTGGTCATTCAAATGAAATCTGGGGAATTCGACTTTGTGTTGATTTAAGAGAGCCAAACAAAGCTGTCATCATAGATAGTCACCCTTTGCCACATATTGAGGAAGTTTTTACAGAACTACGTGGGGCTTCTATTTTCTCTACAATAGATCTCCAGAATGCATACCACCAAGTGACTTTGCATCAAGATAGTAGGGATCTGACAGTTTCGTTACCCATGATGGACTCTATCGTTTCACACGTGTCCCTTACGGTCTGGCCTCAGCACCAAGTGCTTTTCAAAGAATGATGTCTCAAATTTTGGCTGGTCAGGATGGTGTGCAATGTTATTTGGTGTACATCATTGTCTATGGTGAGAATCCGGAAGTACATGAGAAACGACTTCAAGCTGTACTTCGGCCGTCTTCTGTGTTTTAATTTGCAAAGCAGTGGTTTGAAGCTTAATGAGGAAAAGTGCCACTTCAGGAAAACTGAGCTACCTTTTCTTGGCCATGTTATTTCAACTTCAGGCTTGCATCCAAATCCAGATCATGTTCTGGCTATACAACAAGCGCCAGCTCCTCATGATGCACAGTCCTTGCATTCTTTTTTGAGTCTTGCAGGCTGGTATTCCAAATTCATTCCCAATTTTGCGACATTGGTGGAACTTCTCCGTGCACTGCTTCGAAGGTCTACTGGTTTTTGCTGGACAGAGGAGGCTCAGGAACATTTCAGCCGTGTGAAAAATCTTATCACTGCTAGCCCAGCCCCTGCATTATTTGATCCTTCTTTACCGACGACAATCACAATGGATGCTTCAGATTATGGCATTGGTGCTGTGCTTACCCAGTGTCATGGCAGTTGTTACGGGCAGTCGGACACCACCCTCAACATAAAGGAGAGACGCACACAGATCAGCTCGTATCAAAAATAGGGGTGTGTTTATTTAACAAAATGGGTATCAAATAATAGATTGGTTAACAAAAAAAAAAAAAAAACACAAAAGCGGTGTAGCGTTTATACGCCCGTATAAGTATAATTAATTATTATTCATAACGGATTATGATCAATAATTAATCATTTAATTATTTTCAGAATTTACTGTAGCAGAATCAATAGTATGATCATTTTATCAGTTCATCCAATGAACAGAAAGCATAAACAATTATTAACTCTAGGAAATATAATATCTTCCTGGCCAAGAAAGAATAATCCCAGCTAACAGTAAATTAACCCTTTCGCACGTACGTTCTAAAATAGTCAGACTGGCAGCCTGGCGTGAGTTTTTTTCTGCGACCGTTATTTTGCAATCAGTCGCGTTCTAATTTCCATGGAGACGCATGAACCTTGTCACGTGACATTTCGCAGTCACAATGGCGCACACGATGGATAACCGTCTGCAGGTGAGTAGTTTGAATGTTTCGCTTTATTTTTTATTCAAAACCTCTCAAATAATTTGTTTGCGTGTACCGACTATGGTTGATATGGTTATGTTTATGTTTTTGAGCAAGCTGTGTGACCGTATACATATATACAATTATATATATATTTATTATATTATTAGCTTGCTCAAATGTTTGTTGGAAATATAATTTAAAGGGATAGTTCACTTTAAAATGAAAATTCTGTCATCATATAGGCTACTTACCCTCAAGTTGTTTCAAACCTGTATGAATTTCTTTCTTCTGCTGAACACAAAAGAAGATATTTTGAAGAATGTCAGTAACCAAAGAGTTAACTGGAGCCATTGACTTCCATTGTAGGAAAAAATATATACTATGGAAGTCAGTAGCTGTGTCCCAATGTGAAGTCTGCATCCTCCGAAGGCCGTATTTGAAGGCCGATTGCGTCACAGCTGCGCGTCGAAACGTCACAGCGGAGCGACGAAGGATGTCCCAATTCAAAGGCTGCACACTTCGGAGGTCGCATTTGAAGGCCGATTGCGTCACCGCGGCGCGATGAAGGCTGTCCCAATTCAATTCTGCATCCTCCGAAGTCCGTATTCGAAGGCCGGTTGCGTCATCGCGGCGCGACGAACGCTAAAGCGACGCCAAATGCACCCTTCGTTTCCCCGTGAAAGGAAGGATACATAAATGGACACTTAGCGGACTATCCTACCCCATAAGTCATCGCGCGTCGGTGACGACAGCATTTTTATAAAAAATAAAAAAATGACGGCCGAGAGTTCGCTGGTGGATGGCAAATTCACATTTAAATGTAAGTATTATGTTTTCATTTACTCAAATAGCTAGTGAAACCACATTAAAAGCCACAAGTTTTTCTTTCTTATGAACTTCATCTTAACTCCATCACCATTGCGTGGCTTCATTTGTCAGGTGGTCTGAGGCAAAACTTGTGCTAATATTAGTTTAATAATTGTTTCAGGGAGCAAGGAGCAGACAGCTCAATTTATTAAACTGCAATTAAAAAAATAAATAAACGAAATAAATTAAATTAAATTTTATTGTAATATATGCACTAGTCTGTCTAACTTGTGTAAATAAGAAATATCACTCACCCTATAAAGCCCACAACAATAAGAAAAGCAGTAGATAAGGCATTGGGGTTTCACTTTTATGTGTTTTTGTAGTGCTGTCATGCAAGCTATGTCTACAAAGGTTTTAACCAAATTTGAGTATTCATGAATATGATTTTAAAAATACAAATTAACAAAGTTGAGATCACATCTTTGCTGAAATGTATTGTGCTGTTGTTATTAAAGGTGCTCTTAGTCTAAGCGATCCCGGGAGTCGTAACTTCTTGTTGACATTCGAATTGTTGTCAAACAAAACGGAGGCTAGCTAGACCCTCCCTCCTCCTCATCCCGTATCCTCCCTCCTCCCCTCCCTTCCGGCATAAAGGAAAGTCAAAATAGTCACTACAAACAAAGTTAAGTTTTACTGATACTTCATTCAATGTGTAATGTCGCCAAGTTAGATAAATGCTTTTATATATTGCAGAACAGAATGCAGAAAAAGAGAAACATTATCTTAATCGTTTCGCCACCTGAGGTTATAACTATAGCTCCCATACAAGGACGCAATAATAGCAAGATAACGTTAGCTTCGCGTTTCCCAGAGCATAAACAACGGCGGCGTCGTAAACAAATTTAGTCAAAGTTGTCAACAGCCTATAAATGAACAATCAAATTCATAACAAACAGTGGGTGAAAACAGTCATTCACACAAATTGTCGCCCTACTGTGAATTTGCTTGATCGTTTACAATAGAGATTGATCGCTAGCTGAAACATATATGTTGTATTCACCAAAGTTAACGCTGACTGCATAGTTCTAGCTAATTACATCCTTGTGTTGGTTTGGCGAACATGAACGTCAGTTTAGAAAGAAAAATGGATTTACCTGTTCTGCAAAAACAGAGCACCTATGTCGGATTGGAAGCCCTTCTGCCGGCGGAGTTCTCGCCACCTTTCGAAGGTTTTTCCGATGTATATTCGGGACTTCACGCGTTCCTTATCCTTGTCCCTCTTCTTTGCAATTTGTTCATCGAAACGTCGTCTCTTTGGTCGTGTGTCAGCCATAATTCAAACTTCCCTCTTCATGCTTCTCTCTCCTCCACACACCCCCTTCATGTGTACGCGCACTAACCACCCAAACCCCACCCTCCAATGCTTCTTGTCGGTCATTGGCTGGAGCACTGTTTGTTGTGTTTCGTGGTGCGGGTGAGCCCAGTTTGTTTTTGTTGCCGTTTGTGGAGCCTGTGGTGTCTACAGAGACCGCGTTTTTTTTGTGTGTTCAGGGGACAGGCAGCTAGCGGATAGTGAGGCGATGTTTGCTGTATGTGACAAAAAATGTTTGGGCCTAAAAAACGCGTCCCATCACTTAGAGCACCTTTAACAAGCCATGGTTAATTTGCTCTGCCTTAGGATTGCACGTGTCCTGGGACAGGAGAGGGTGTGAGTGAGAAACCCACTGCTGAAACTTGGCCCTGGTTTGTCCTCATGGATGATATGTTGGGACAGAGGCATTGCACCCTCATTGCCTCAATCCCTGAGGACACACCAGGGCCGAGTTCAGCAGTGTGTGACCAAGAAGAGGAGGAGCCAGAGGCAGCAGCATCAGCATCAGCACCAGGACCAGCAGCATCAGCACCAGCACCACGATGAATGCAAGACAGAGAGGACGAGTTTTTGGACTTGATTAGAGAAGACATGGGACTGCAGAGGCGAGGAGAGCACAAGAGAGAATGGACAGGCTGTTTTCTTCTCTTGATATGTATATATGTACCCTGGTAAGGCCTCCTGCTGGTGGGACATCATCTGGGATGCTCTCCAGAGTGTTTGACTGCATATTTACACTATCCACGTCTACCAACAGGTTTGCAGGGCTGACTCATGGAATAAATATTGAGATACTTTATTACACTGAAGTACTTTAAATAACCACTAATACCGCTTTGGGGAAAAACTACTAGTCATATATTTCAAACCTTAGTTAAGCAAACTTATCTTCCATACTCTAATGTACTTAAGGTATCAAGAGTAAAAGTAAAGGAATTCTGGAGGAAAAAAAAACTTGTCAGGGTTTTTATGATGGTTCTGCTTTTATATTACTGCATATGTTGCATTTTACTTCTGAATATTTTCAAGGTTGATACATTTAAACTATATACTTTTGTGTAGTTTATTGTAAAACAATGCATCATATTGTAAAATAATTTTGTAGTGTTGCTGTCCTGTGTGGGAAAATCACTTTGAGTATTAACGATGTAGTTCCTTACATACCACCACTGGTTATTTTGAAAATTAAACTAACAAAATGTAGGCCTATTGTCACAATATTAACAAATTGTTGCTAACTACAGCACCGTCCCATTTCAAAGAGCGCATCTGAAGCGCTCGGACCGGTCTAGCGGCGGAGGATTGTTCTTGTCGCCTAGCAACAGTGACTGACAGCTGCCGATGACGAGTGGGAGTAACATTCGCACTGGACTTTTTATATTCAACTGAGTTTTATATTCAAATAGGGTTGAAAATATCTTCTTTTGTGTTCAGCAGAAGAAAGAAATTCATACAGGTTTGAAACAACTTGAGGGTGAATTATGATGACAGAATTTTCATTTTAAAGTGAACTATCCCTTTAACGATGTCATACCATGTAGCTTTTCTCTGCTTTGCTAGTGAGAGATATGTATAGTATAAGTTTAGCATTATTCATACAATTCAAACGTATGACATTTGTTAAAAAGAAATCACAAAGTGTACACATTTCATGTATGTTTTATTAAATCTATTTTAATGTAAGTTAAATGTTTTTGTTTAATACAATACGTTTATACTTACTAATATAATTACAAAACAGATCAATATATTTACAATGAATAACAATCAAAATAGTATCATCAAACAAACAAACGAAAAATCTATAAATATACTCTGACTTTTGATTAAAAAATAATTTAAACAAACAATTATACATACCTTTATACTTAATAATATAATTACAATAAATAATAATTAAAATAGTATCATCATAAATTAATTAATATACTCTGACTTTTTACAGGCTTAATAATGCTTCAGCGTGTGGTACTCCTCAAAACATGGGACATCACACAAGGGAGTGTTGCATGGCACACACATGTGCTTGGTGAGGCGCCTCTGCTTGCCCTTGCGTGTGCTGGAGAGGCAGACCTTGCAGTGCCGCCTGGTCTTGCTGCCCTGGGAAGTGGTCTGAGGGACTTCAGATGGGAAATGCCTGGCTGTAAGGCGCAGAGGAGTGTCCAAGGCAGGACGCCCTCCTTTAGTTGGACACCACAATGTGCTGTACTCCTCCAGCAGCCCTCTCATCAGGTTTGTCCTGAATTGTAGGGAGGTGATTTCCTTTCCTACTCATAGTAGAGCACATCAATAGGGAGTGAGGAGAATAGAATAGTATGTGACAGTGTGGTCTGTTTATTATTGTGAATTTGTTAACACTTTAGATTACATTAATTAAAAATGTTATCACTTTTTATCTTGTTTATATTTATTATTAGATGATTTGTATCCATTTCTCACCAGTAATTTGCCGGTAGACGATGTGGCTGTTGAGTAAAACAGTGTCAAGTACATGAAAAAAGATTTTCTTGTACCACTTGGTAGACTTTCTGACGCATTCATGAAAACCAGTCATCATATCAGCTTTGTCAACTGCCCCCATCTTTTTGTTGTACTCGAGCACACAGATTGGCTTCATCCTTGGTTGCCCAGTGATGTGATCCAGCTTCCCTGTGGCTGCCATACCAGTTGGGTGGACTGTGGTAAGGACATGAACATCCCTCTTGTCATGCCATTTTACTGCCAACTGTGACCCATTCTCTTCGAATTCCACCTCACCTTTTTTCATCTTACAGGTGAACTTTGGCATCCCTTTCCTGTTTGCGCGCACAGTTCCACAAGCTCCAGTGCTAAGGGACAAGAGGTGCTGGAAAAGTGTGGGACTACTGTACCAGTTGTCCACATAAAGAACATGACATTTTCTTAGGTAAGGTGCTAGAAGTGTCATCACAACGGACCCAGAAATCCCAAGTCCTGGGTAATGTTGGATGTCAGTGGTAGATCCGGTGTAAATGATCATGTCCTGCACATAACCAGTTAGCACATCACAAAAAACAAAAAACTTGACCCCAAATCTGTGCCGTTTAGATGGAATAAACTGACGAAATGCCAGCCTGCCTTTCCACTTCATCAGCGACTCATCCACACACAGATCCCTGTATGGCACAAAAATGCGACGAAAGGAGGAGGTGAGAGCAGTGAATATGTTTCTGATTTTTTTCAGCGTGTCGTTGGAAACTGCTGTCGCATTGTTTGCGAAGTGAAGACAGCGGAGGAGCAGAAGGAAGCGATCCTGTGAGAACAAAGACCCAAAAAATGGGGTCAAGAGCATGGGGTCTGTGCTCCAGTAATCACGAAGTGATGTTTTTTTTTTATCACCCCCATTAGGAGAACTGACACTAAAAATGTGTACATTTCAGGGATATTTGTTGGAACCCATTTAACCAGCTTTCCTTTAATTTCCCTTTCTTGCAAGTCAGAGGCATAGCGGTTTGTTTCCTCCACAATTTCTCCCATCTTCTGTGACACATCTTCTGTGAGGAACAATTTAAAACAATTGACCTCACTGGGTGATTCTGGTGGATTTTGCACACCACAGAGCTGGTTGTCAAAATTGCCTGGGCCAGGAGGATTAAAAAGGTTGGTTGCCTTCCATAACAATGAGTTTACCTCTTCTGCCTCATTTAGGACTGGTGTCGTCTCTTCATCTGCAATGTTGTCAAGAGCTTCAAGGTTTGGGGGAAGATCTTCATCGCTGTCACTCTCTGCCTCACTGTCAAAAATGTCCTCATCAGAATAAAAAAAAATGTCCTCAATTTCCTCATTTGTCAGTTTTCTTCTTTTATATAAATTTTCTGTCATTTTCTCTGAAGTTGGTGAGCTTGATTAAAGTTGTGTCTTTAAATTAGAACAAAGGCGAGTGTGAGGTAACGGTGACGTCAGCTCTACATCACTTGTCAGCGGGAAAAAAGACGCAATGCATGACAGTTAAAATCTTTTTTTATTTTTTTATACAAAATATTTACAAACTTGTAGTTATTAACATCGTTAAACATATGTAAGGGAACTCCTAATGTGGTTTTAATACTTGGAGAAAAAAAGATCATATTGATCGGTAAGTTATCACGGGCTATGGGCGCCGCCATTATTTGTTTACAATACTGATGGAGAGTCGGACTCGGAGCCTGCTGGTTTTACAACATGCAAGATCATCCATGTCTCCCGAAATATATGACAGTAACCCCCGCTTCACTGCATCTCACGCGACGCTCCTGCTTGACGCTCACGCGCTGCTCCTGCTCCTGGTGTGAATGCACTCATTGATTAACATGCACGCACGCCGAAAAAAATACGCGCTGCTTACGCGTCGCTGACGCTTGCTGTGTGAAACGGCCGTTTTATATACAAGGTGTGTTTAACTCGAATAAATAATAATATTACATCATGTTTAAAAGGTTATTTTGCTGTTATAAATATTAGTGTGCAATAATAAACTATATATTTGTTATTGTGTAATGTAATTTAAAGTGAATGAAACCTAAAATAAACATTAAAATACACTGAACAGTTGTGATAATGATGAGAGCAGAGAACGTCCGTGTCTGGCTCAGTGCCAGTCAAAGCGGGAAAGCAGTGAAAGCAAAAGTTTGAAATTTTGAATTTAGCAGTTGATCACGTGATTCACTGAACGTTCTAATCACACCGGTGTGATCGTACGCTCCAGGGACCAGCCAAGACTGATCACACCGGTGTGATCGTACGTGTCAAAGGGTTAAGAAATAAATCAAGGGTAAAAGCAATAATACGAAAATAAATTCGTAAGCACATAACACAAGTAATACTTCTCTTTTCAAATACAAACAATACTTTATTGATTATATGCTAAAACACATGAAAGAACCTAACACAAACACACGCACACGCATATACACACACATTCATACAAGTTACAGAAAGAAAGAAAGAAAGAAAGAAAGAGTTTGGAAAGAATGAGTTTAAGGGTGAGAGGAAGAAATCCCGAATTTCTATATGCACTCAAGACATGACCTGAACGAACCATCAATCATTAATTTAACCCTGGTCGTTACTTATGCAGGTTATAATGCACCAGTTCAGTTAAGAGTCTAGAGGTTACTTGCGTTTCTGCGTTCCGTTTGAGGATTCCCTTTTGTCGGGTACAAGGGTGTTTTTCGGGGTCCGTTGGTTGATCTCCTCGTGCTTGGATAGAGTTCAAGGAGAACCAGTCGCGTGGTATGCTGGCGGATGGTTGAAGCGTCTTTGAAGTTGAAAGCGTGCGTTGCAGCCGTGAATCGTGGACCGAAACTTTGCAGCAAAACTTAAGTTAAAACCGAGACTTTCAGTCGGAAAAGAAGAATAACACCAAGAAAGAAAGAAAATGAGATACGGAAAGTAGTTAGATGACTGGAAATGAATCTAACCCATCTGATCTTAATTTGGGTTGGTCTGCTC
The DNA here is from genome assembly GCF_965113295.1 of Leuciscus leuciscus. Classification (NCBI taxonomy): domain Eukaryota; kingdom Metazoa; phylum Chordata; class Actinopteri; order Cypriniformes; family Leuciscidae; genus Leuciscus; species Leuciscus leuciscus. The sequence goes on along the minus strand of NC_138734.1, from coordinate 15,569,111 downwards.
GTCTGTTACATGGTTACTATAACCCTCGTCTGCTGTCTCCATCTTTCTTCTGCCCCCTTTACTAACGCTCTGCGCTGGGTTAAAAAAAAAAAAAAAAAAGGTTTGTTACTCCTACAAATGGGAGTTCTGACTGCTGCTTTGTTTTCAAAGTCGTAAATCATGTCTTCCCTGGGGGTGTCGGTTCTCTAGCTTTAATTGGAGACCAGATGCAACAGTTTAGGCATGATTTCTAATTATCAGAATACGAAACATTTTACACAGATTTAATTCCAGCCATCTTGCTAGTTGTGTTCGTAAGATAGCGTTGATATGAAACAGTACACACTTTCATTCACACATCTAATATCTAACGATTTCCTGACTTGTATGGGATCTAAACAAGTATAGACACATATACTAGGTTGTAGACAACAAAGAATTATGTAGTTGAACGATGTTTGATTATAGGTCAGTCAAGAATTGTTCTGGGATGAGTTTTATGGATTTTGATATGTAAAGTCTCTTGGTGTGTAAAGTTTGTGACAGTTAAGACATTCCAATCTGAGGTCACGGATATTTCCTGCTGAAATCTGTTTTGTTCATCTCTCGTGGGACCTTGGTCTCTGTCATTCTCAACAAAGCTAGCATTGACCAGTTATTTCGTTAGTGTTGGGGGGATTTTTTAAATAGCCAGACTGGTGGCGCCAGACCTGATGGCAAGATTGATGATGATCATGAGACGTTCTGAACAAATCTTCCACCCTCATTCGGCGAGAAGCGGAAAGGTTGAATTAATCTTCTGGAAGAATATTAGTTTGTGTTTGGTTCATCCTCGCAGTCGTTACAGCGGAAAGCTTTCTACTGCCGGGTGGACGGCTAGACGGCAATCACATCACTCAAAAGACAGAAAGCACGGCTGTGCATCGACTCTGTTCTCAGTCTCTGTGTGCGCGCTCAGGAGCGGACCGAGAAGCCTTTTATAGCGCAAGTAGGCTTCGCTCAGGTGTGGCTCATCTGTAATTAAGAAAAGGGGAAGAGACACTGCACTCATACACATGTGTAGGAACAAACACCAGAGCTGAGGGACGTAACAGCAGTACTGAAAGAACAGTTGCTTTTGCATCTAGAACATTGTCTGACTGTGAAAGGAAGTATTCAACAACGGAAAAAGAGGCTTTGGCATGTGTTTGGGCAACAGAAAAATGCCGCACCTACCTATGGGGCCGCCTTTTCACTCTTTGCACTGACCACAGCCCCTTATCTACATTGCTTTCCACAAAAGGCCTTGGACGTGCAGGTATGAGAATTGCCCGATGGTCTGAACGTCTTATGTGTTTTAATTACAGCGTGGAATACAAACCTGGCCGAGACAATGTCACAGCTGAATGTTTGTCCAGACTTCCGCTTCCATTCACTGAATACAGCCAATACCAAGAGCCTGAAATGGTGGCTCTACTGTCTCCTGAATTTGTAGCTGTTACTGTACAGGAGCTGAGGTCTACTTGTGATGCCTGTCCTATCCTTCAACAGGCAAAGTTCAATCCTTCAGCATTGAAAAGAGGTGGCCTCGTAGTGCAAAAAGCTTGAATTCTGCTATAGCTCCATATCAGCATATCCGGAATAGCTTTGAAAGCTTTGCAATCAAAGTTCATCCAGCTGGTGCATGCCACTCATCAAGGGATGGTGCGCACAAAGCAGAGACTGAGGGACTTGTACTGGTGGCCTGGCATGGACTGTCAAGTGGAAAATGCCATCAAATTTCACCTGTCTCCAGCATGACAAGACTGCAATTACCCATGCAGCTCCACTCTGTCCAGTGCCTACTCCAACAACTGCTAGGGAGAAACTGGCTATTGATGTAGTTGGGCCTTTGAATAATGCTCCCCAAGGTTGTCGTTTTGCAATGACACTCATTGATTACTACAGTAAATGCTATTGAAGGCAAAGAGTGGAAAGCTTTTGTGACAGAGTTTCTACATACATACAGAGCAACTCCTCATGCTGTGACAAAACTGTCACCTGCTGAACTTTTGCATGGCCGTCAAATTAAGACAAAATAGCATGTGGCTGGTCTTCCCTTTGTGGGCCCGCCAAAGGACAAAAAGAACTTGAAACAAATCATCCGACAGTCACAGAACAAAATGAAAGAGAACACAGATCGGCACCGTAGTGCACAATCTCCAAAGATTAAAGTTGGTTTGTTTGTGCGCATTAGGAAGCCAGGCATCGTCAAGAAAGGACATTCCAAGTTTTCTCAGCCTTTTAAGGTTGTAGCTCAGAAAGGCCCTGCAACATATCTCCTCTCCGATGGAAAAGCTTGGAATGCTATTCACCTGGCTCCGTCTTCATCCTGTGTTACCACTTCTGGTACACCTTCTCTAGCAGAAGAGTCCTTTAGGCCTTTTCAAGCACCCCAGACATCTCAAATGTCAATCTCTCCTCCTGGTTCTTCACGTTCTCGTAGAGTGTGTCGTGCCCCTGTGTGGTTTAAAGACTATAGTACATAAAGGTACTCAGTAATTTATAAAAAGGAGGAGGGATTCAAGGTATTGAATATTGATCATAGTCTAGAAAAGGTATTTGAGACATTTATGTTGTTATAGTTTTCTTGTGTTCTGTGCTTTGTTATATTTTTAGTTTAAGTCAAATCTGTTCTTTAAAGAAAGGGGAATATGTGGTATATTGAAATACATGTATGAACAGTAGATGTCACTAAGGTACCAGTTGCCTAGTAGGACATAAATGCCACGAAGAAGTGTTGCGAAAATGTTGTAATAAAAAAGTATATAGATCAACGTCGAGTTCTCTGAAGTTTATTACTGTGAAATATAAAACACCAAGTTAACATAAAACCTTTTTAGGGTTATAAACATGAATTTAACCCTCTGGGGTCTAAGGTGTTTTTGGGGTCCTTGAGATGTTCTGACATGCCCTGACATTTGTGCTTTTTTCAGTTCTTTATAAACATATTAATGGCAAAGGTGTAATTACACTCCATTTAGCACAAACAGGGCTACCATAATATGTGAGTATTATGTGAGAATATGTGAGTATGTTTGTATTTTTGAGAGAATAATGTTTATGCATGGTTATTGAAAAAACTAAAAACTAAAGTTTCTGAAATAAGGCCACAAAACACATACTAAATATGTGTCAATAAGACTTTTGACTAATGGATGTTGTCGCCTAGAGTTTTTTCTTCAAAATGATGTGAAAATCATCCTCCCTAATCATTCACATAAAACAATACATTGATTTAAATTTTGCAAAACACTTTCTGTTTGGAAAGGCAACGTGGGCGTCAACGCTCCAACACCATCATGCATATTTAGTGATTCGCACCTGAGGAGACAATGGGGCCCACATACTTAATGAGCCATTCATTCAGGTGTGTCACTGAGCCACAAGAAAGAATGCAAGAGCAATATGTATGTATATATATATATATATATATATATATATATTTATATATATATATATATATATATATATATATAATTCTACCAAATTGGAAGCATCTAATTTATTTATTTATTTTCCACAAATTGTGCTTGCAAATTGGATAATATCCAAGGAAAACATGTCTAGTAATTGTGCAGTTAATTCTCATATTTTCAGTTTTGGAATATGTATCCTCTCCCCAAATTTGTCACTAATAAAACACAATAAAAATTATTTAAAGAAAAGGCTTTTTAGGGATATTTACCTTTTAATAGTTTGTTTACATCTACCTTGTAAATATATATTTTTTATTAAAAAGGTTACAATTACAACAACAATTCAAGTGTAATCTTTCTTTGTAAAAACTAAAGTATACATGTTATCATACATATTTCAAAGTTAAGGATTTGATTGATTATTTGATTACTTTATTTTTGACAAAACATACTATATTTAACATATGAGCAAAAATTGGCAAACAAAAGCTTATTTGAGGTGGCAAATATTTTACAGTAAAAATTTATAATCTATCCAAAACTAGTCAACGAAATGTTGTCTTTTATATGTCTGTAACATAGGTCTTTCGTTTATATAAGAAATATAAATGTTAATTTGCAGTTTAATACGTTGCTTATACAAATACATTTTATTTCAACATATTTCAGTCGATTTTTACTCATCTCAGTATAGCAATATACAGTAGTTTGCTAAAAGCGGATCATTCATTCACACACAGAAATGCGATTCAAATTTAAACCGTCTTTTTGCGAGTCGTGGTAAACAGTGCGCATCTCTGCCGTTCATTCATTCACACACAGAAACGCGATTCACTTGAGAATGAAAAAAACTTACTACAGTATTCTCAGGATCCGTTGCTCCTCGAAATACCAGCACTTCTGAGGTACATTTTCCATTATTATTATTCCTCACAGCGGCGCGAGACGGTGTAAACAAGTACAATGATCTGAATAAACTTGATGTGTTTTCTCGAGCTGATATGGGGGCGTTCACAATATGTATGGGATTGTCTCAGTCATTTGCGTTTGAATAGGGCGCGCTCTCCGTGGGCGGGGTCACATTAAAAATAATTAGCTGAGATGAGAACGACTGACATCTCGCTCTTTTCATACAGATTACATAGACTGAGAATATTAGTTTTTTATAAAAATTACTTCATTTAAAAGAAGAGAATTCAAGCTTCATGCCTGTGTGTCTGTATGCCTGTTTGACTGAGTATTCGCTCAGTTATGGTTCATTTTCGGACGCGTTTCAGAATTGACTTCACTGACAGAGAGAAAGCAGAACTCACATCATGTTTATTTTTCTTTATTTGGCAAAAAGCACAACACTTTGTTTTTATTGTGAGTATACACAAAAATAATACACACTTAACAGGATCGATTGATGTATGAAACTGGTTTGTAAAATCAAAGTCAACAGAATATTTGGAGTCTCGTTTCAACTGATAAGAAAAAAACCGAGCAAATCACACCCGCGCGATAGCCGACCTCAGGGGGTTAAAGAGGTTTTCTTTCATCTGCTGTCAGTCCCTCAGCTCACCGTCGGTGTCGCCAAACTCCTCCGTCTCCAAAATGTTCGTATGCATGGGTCAGAGTTTGCGTGCAGGTGCACAAATTTACCCGTCAAGTTTGTTTTTATAAATCACAACTTATGCGTCGGAAGTGGCGTATGCCTCTTTCAGGGCCTGTTTTGTGCGTACACAGCGGTTATAAATAAGGCCCCAGATTTGGTAGTGGCACACTTTAATGCTGCCAGCACAGGTGCCATGTCCTCCATCAGCTGCCAGTACTCATCTTTGAGCTCAAGGATTCTGGCGTCCATTAACTTGGTGACAGTGCGGTCAGACATTACGGCTGTCACTGCCCACCTTTGTTTCACGAGCCGGGCAAACATGTCCGAATTCCACCTTGTCTTGCAGGACTGTATCAGGTAATGCAGTGGAATTTTCATCTGTGCCTGTTTGTCACTAACTGCTTTGATAGCTACAGTGCTATGATTGAAGTGCGAAACAAGTCTGCCAGCAGCTGCGATAACCCTGTTTAAGTATATGTTGAAGCCATCCTTCATGGCGAGTTGTAATGTGTGGCCTAAGCAAGGCATGGAATCCCAGCTGACACGAGTTTGATCATTTGCTGCCACTATATTTTTTGCGTTGTCGTAAACACATGCTATTATTTTCCCTTTGATGTTCCATGATGCTACTGCCTCGTTTAGCTTTTCTGCAAGTTTGGTAGAGGTGTTTATCAGACAAGCAGTCTGTAAGCAGGACTGCACACTTCATCTGCCATTCAGAGTCTATGTAATGACATGTGATGGTTATGTAGCTTTCCCTTGTTAGTGCGGTCCAGCAGTAAGTTGTGAGGGTGATCTTTTCCTCTGAACTCAGTGCCATCTTTAGCTCTTATTTTTTCTTTTCATAATGATCTTCTAACGGGCTGGTTATTGTGGCTCTTGATGGTATATCTGGCTGAATGAAACCGAACAAGGAAGACACGTGACAAATGAAAACAAACTGAAAGTCCAGGAATAACAAAACATAACTGTGACAGTACGCCCCCTCCAAAAAGTTGCGACCTTGCTCCACAACAGCAGACAAGGGAGGCAAGGTGGGGGCTCTGGAGGTGGCGAAGGGATGGCAAGATGATGTGGTGAAGGGATGGTGATGGCAGGACAATGACAAGACCCTGGCGGTGAAGATGGAATGTTCCTGATGGCACAGACCCAGAGTCGCCCAGTGCCGACAGCCCACGGCGGAGACGAAGGAGGGAGGAGCCAAGATGTAGCTGGCTTGGCTGCCGACATCTGGGGGATGGCCAACGGAAACAGAGCTGGTGGATCCGATGGGACGAAGGAACCCGGAGGAGCCACTAGGCTGAGGGTCTCTGGTGAAGCCGAAGGTGGGAGGAGCCAAGGTGGAGCTGCAGGATCCTCTTGGACAGGTGCTGCTGGTGGTTGCACGACCTGCGTCTCGATGTCCTGGCAGAGCATCCCCAGAGATGGCACAGGGCTGCAAACTTCCAGAAGCTATGGGGCTGGAGGACTGGCTGAGCTCTGTGGTGGTGGTAACAAGACACTTGTCAAGGCCACAGTCAGAATGACACAGTCTATGCAGGTTAACGAAACGAAAGGAATAACTCCCAGTCCATAAACAGAGGTAATTCCGAACAAACTGACAGGTCATAGGGCAAACATTTCTTATTGGTGTCCATAAACAGCGGGGATTCCGAACAAACTGACAGATCATAGTCCAAACAAACCAGACTAACAAATTACTTGACACAAACTGTACCGGGGCAGAGCCTAGACAGGGCTTACTTCTGTCTGTGTTGGCATAAATCCGGCATCCTATATGTGAAATTTTTGTTTATCTCATAAATATAATTTTATCTGCACCCACACCTACCTCCTAGACAACATCTTTTGTACACTGATCAACTATCAAAATCTGTATGGCAAAGCTGCGTAACACACTGGACAACATGGAGCTGATGCATTTACATTGTAGTGAAGCGTAGACCAGTATCAATTTAAGTGTAAATAAGCAGCCGTCATAACTTTTGTTTTTGCTGTTTGTGTCACTAATGTTAATCAAACGACAGATGAAAGAGAAAATGGAAGAGAAATTCATTCAATGCTCTTGACTGAATAACTTTTGTAGCTTTAATAGATGTTTTTTTGTTTTAGTTTTTTTTCATACAGTGAAGACCATGTATTGTTTTATTTTACATTAGATTACTTTATAACATTTCCGTAGTATTTCTTACTTCTGTTTGGTAGACCTACCTGATAACTTAGCACTTTTTATTTAATTTGTATCTTTGTTATCAGATAGCACAGCTTTGCAAGCCAATCTTTATGTTCAAACATGATGGCATATGGAGATCTTTGCTCTGACAAAAAGGTGTGCATCTCCGCCCGTAGTTCCAACAGCCTGTTCAGTATCCTCCCTCGAGATAGCCAGCGCACTTCTGTATGTAGCAGCAGTTGTGTGTGTTCAGCTCCCATGTCCTCACAAGGGCGGTGAAACAGTCGTGCATTGAGTGGCCTTGACTTAATAAAGTTAATCACTTTAATGCTGTCATTCAAAACGTCATGCAACACAGGACTTATATATTTGGATGCCAGTGCTTCCCTGTGTATGACACAGTGATTCCACTGCACTTCTGGATGTTTATTTCTAATATGCGCCATGAGCCCTTTAAGGCGAGACACTACAGGTGAATAGGGTAAAATTCTAAAATAATAGATATCACCATGAAACTTCCTCAGTTGATTACTTCCACAAGTATATAAAAAAATGTATTACAAGTTTTAGAAATTTGTATGTTTAATTATGCAAATTAGGCATTATCTCATTAAATATGCACGATTTTGCATATATTTTCGGTAGATAGATCTGAACATATGATAAAGCCAGGTGCAAAATTATTTTTTCATTTTGTTTACACACAAGATGAAAATAAAAACTCAGAGGGATTTCAGGATATATGCTTTCATTACCTACACTGTAAAAAATGTTACTGCTATTTACTTAAAAAAATTATGGTAACAATATTACACATAATATTTTTGAGTAGTTAAAGCTTGATTTCATTCATGGAATCTACCTGAATAAATCATGTAAAATGCCCTAATTTATTTAGTCTATGACATAATGAATTACAATTTTTTAGTGAAATGTGCTTTTTTATTTGAAGTATTTTTTTATTCTCAAGTGAATGGATATGACTTGTTTATATTTAACTTTGAGATATATTGTTTTATAAAAAGACTGTATGCTGCTAGGACAGTACAGAATCAAACTTGCTACTGCACTATCACTAGCAGAGTTATTGCTACATATATGTAACAATATGCTTCAGAATAATAAAAAAAATGCAGTTATTCACAACCTAACCATAAGCCCTACTCTTCTGCACAATGGTAACGATCAAAACTTTAACATAATAGAAACTCTTTCAAATGTCAAACATACCTGAACATTAAACATTAACAGATGTTTCCCTTTACTCAAAAACACATGAAATAACACTTAATTTCAAGATTTACTCTCCATTTCCAGCCATGTGCAAAGCATGCTGGGAACAAACAATGGCGTCTCTAAATAAATGCATAAATGAGCTAATTCTCTTAAAATAAATAGGTAGCCCCTTTTCCTTAATTTTATGAGGTTTATCAGTTCCTCAATTCAAGCCTTAAAATTGTGTATGTTTCCTTAAAAAAAATAGGAAAATGCATCTCTTGGTTTTATTAGTGAAATGTTCTCAATATTTTCTAATAAACACTGAACCACAATTTTCTTAATGAAATATACATAATATTTTTAATGATCACCTCAATTTTTTTAATGAAAATTACAAGACTCATGATTCATTTTTTACAGTGTAGGCAATCAAAATATACTGTCCATAGCCATAAAAAATAGATTTTCGCCATATTTTTTTGATTAAAATATCACATAAATCAGGCCAGGAATGATTTATTAACAAATCCCTCTAAAAAAATATCTTCAGAATACTGCTAAGTGTATAACTGGAAAGTTTGGTGTACACAGGTGCTACATAGGCTGAGATGTTTCTACTGGAGAATGACAAAAAACTCATTTTGAGAAAACGGCAGTTAAAGATTTAAATAGCTCTAAATGAGAAATCGGCGTTAGCTTTAAATCCCCCTTTGGACATTCACGATTGGAAAAGGAAATGCCCATATTTGGGTTACATAGCGTTGTGCAAGAGACTCAGAGCTTTACAACGATACCGGTCATGACAGACTTCAGTAAACAGACGGAGCTCGGCGTGTCGCGTTGTAATGCTAACTTCCTGGTAAATTCGGGAGAAACTTACAGCCGCAAGTAAACAAAATGTAATAAAATAAACATCTCAATGTATATTTTCAATGTTTTCTTTATAGCAGCTTGAAAGAACACATATTGAAGGAGTAAACTAGCCCAAAATCTCAAAACTGACCACTGCATGAAAATCGATGTTTTTGCCTTAACACGGCCTGTGATTGATGCAGCTCCGTCAGTGCAGACACTCTTGCAGTTTCTCCAGTCCAGCTCGTTTTCAATGAAGAAATTATCCACAACATTAAAAAGGTCCTCTCCTGTTGTTTTCCCCTCTAAGCTCTTGCAGAAAAGTACATTTTCATAAATGTCATCGATATCCACATACCTCACAAAAGCAATGAGCTGTGCCTTGCCACTGACATCGGTCGACTCATCAAGCTGGAGTGAAAATGCTTTGCCAAGTTTTCCCACAACTTGTTCAACAATATCTGCTCCTCCCTCCTCCCCTCCCTTCCGGCATAAAGGAAAGTCAAAATAGTCACTACAAACAAAGTTAAGTTTTACTGATACTTCATTCAATGTGTAATGTCGCCAAGTTAGATAAATGCTTTTATATATATTGCAGAACAGAATGCAGAAAAAGAGAAACATTATCTTAATCGTTTCGCAGCCTGAGGTTATAACTAGAGTTGAGCCGGATACTCGGCTGAAACGAGTATCCGGTACGGATAAAGCACTTTTGTCGAGTACGAGTATTATACGAGTAATACGAGTCAATATCTGTGCTCGGATTGAAAAAAAAAGAAAGTTATGTTGAGATTAGGGCTGGGCGATATATCGATATATATATATATATATATATATATATATATATATTTTTTAATGCGATATGGAATTAGACCATATCGCATACCGATATAGTTCAAATTTGCGCTGTGATCCTTGCTCCAAGCAAGCCAGCTGACCCGGAGCTCTCTGCACTGCTCCCCGCGCCCCCGCCCCTCCTTTTCCACTTTGCGTGCGTGTTTAGAGCATGTTATGTTATAACATGAAATAAAGTCTTTCACCTCAGAAAAACTGACTTTCTTGTCCTGTCAGCCGTTATACTGTAGTCGTAGCGCACACTCAATTGCATGCGCAAATGCGGCGGCGCGCGCTGTGTATCGCCTCACTGTATATAAAGTGCAAAAGAAACTACGAGCATGCAATGCCGTTACGTTGTAAATTACACGAAATAAAAGTAATACAGGTATGATTTTCATTCTATTCACCAGGAACAGTTTCCATGTTTCATTAACAGTTCCTGTATTGTGTAGGCTATTCACCATGGTAACTGTCGTTTCCATATTAACCCCAAAATGCCACTATTTTTCTTTGTGTTATTTTTTATATTTTTAAATGACTGTGGTGGCTCATACCAACATTGTATTAACAAAAACTAGTTTGGGACTGCTATTTAATACCTTTAGCATAGGCCTAATGTTTATTTATTAATACTAGTCTTTACTATTAGTCATATTCTTACAATTTATGTTAAGTAAAGGGGGACAGTACTTGTGTGTGTGTTAACAAATTTTGAAAAAAATAAAACATGAAAAATAAAAAATATTGGGATATATATATCGTATATCGAAATTCAGCCTAAATATATCGGGATATGACTTTTGGTCCATATCACCCAGCCCTAGTTGAGATGAAAACTCTTGTTCATTACATTTTACTTCATAATTGCAACCGCATGTGTTGTATTCATTGTTGCAAAACTTGTTCTGTAGTTCGTTTGTTATCGTGATCAAAACCATTGATCTGAAGCTCAATGCTGATGCTGTCATGTAAATATTTTTTTAATCAGCAATAAATATAACAATTTCTGATCAACCCATATCAATTGCATGCTTAAAATAACATACCGGTTAAAGCCCCGTCCATTTTAAGACAACCCGACTCACTTCCGGGTTAAATCCCGCCCACTTCCGGGTTAGGCCCCGCCCAGTCCGAGTACAGATACAGATAATTCATATGGTTAACAGATACAGATACAGATACAGATAATGCTGTACTCGCTCATCCCTAGTTATAACTATAGCTCCCATAAAAGTAGTGATCGACCGATGTATCGGTTTACCGATATTTTTACCGATATTTAAGCATTTTCCCATAATCGGGTATCGGTTTTGTAATATCGGATTCGCCGATAAACGGCGCCATCTTGTGGCCGTTTTGAGAATTCCGCCATTGCAGCCCGCGTCTGAGGAGATCAGTCAACAACAACTCTGTGCACAGGTAAAACATATGTTCTGCTTGCTTTGCTTTAATTTTTCAACTTTATTTAACATAACAGACATGCAGAAATGAGATTTGAGACATGAATGCCTGATATAGCCTAGTTTATTTATGCAGCTTGGTTCTAAAAAATTGAGACGAACTCATGGAGTCACGTAGCGTAATCCGTCATGTCCTGCCCCAATAAAGACGTAACTTTACATGAATTAAATAAAACAGACATGAATGAGTGCATGTTGAAAATAAAAGCACTGAATTTAATTCTCTATCAGTTGTATTTGCTCACCATTAGTCTCGAGAAAAAAGTTCGTTCATATTGCTGAGCACTCACTGGGTTGATGCTCACGGCCACTGAATGAAACTTTTGACAAGATTATCTTGTTTAAACATCCTAGATTATATTATTTACTACATAGCAATTATTTCGCTAATAACGTTACACATCTAAATATACCGCTTTGTGGAAATTAATTATTTATTATCTCCACGCGCGATCGCGGTTGAGTTCTGTGTAAAATAAATGCATAGATAAACAGCACTTTGTCAGTTGGCATTTCATGATCTAGATTCAATCTAGAATAGATCATGAAATGTCAACTGACAAAGTGCTGTTTATATAGTCTCGAAAAAAAAAAGTTTGTTCATATTGCTGCGCACTCACTGGGTTGATGACCAGGAATGCTCAAGCACGGCTACTGCATGAAACTTTTGACAAGATTATCTCGTTTAAACAACCTAAATTATATTATCATTTACTGCATAACCATTATTTCGCTAATACAAATCTAAATAAATACCGCTCTGTGGAAATTAATTATTTATTATCTCCACGCGCGATCGCGGTTGAGTAAGTTATATAGTTCTGTGTAAACGCATAGGCCTAGATAAACAGCACTTTGTCAGAAAGGATTTCATGATCTAGACCGACAAAAACATTATTAATAATTAATAACATACTAGTTGGAAAATGCAAATATGCTGTTTTGTTTGTTACTTTCCTGATAATGTTATATTCCAGCTAATATTATTCAGTGAATTAATATTACCCAGTGAATTATTCCTCACTCTTTAAACCTATTAAATGGCACATATAAACCTTCTAAAACTGTTTAAAATGAATTACATTTCAATACAAAATACAATACAAAAAATACCTCCAACATGTGGAACCACTTAAAGATACATCACTCAACTATCTTTGAATATATGTTAGAATAATTTTTGTGCTTTATTTTTTACCTCATCAAAGCTTTTATTTTCAAACAAAGACACTTAGTAACAATGCACTTTATTTTTTGGACTCAGACCCCTCTATTTATTTGTGTATAAATATAAAGTTTTTTATGTATGCAAGGAGGGAGTGATTGTTATAAATAAAATTGTTTGTTCAGTTCATTTGTGTTGTAATAATTGTGTCAAAAACAGAAGTATAACAGTGAATAAATATCGGTTCTGCATATCGGTAATCGGCACATAAACATGCAAATAATCGGTATCGGTATCGGTTATAAAAAATCAATATCGGTCGATCACTACATAAAAGGACGCAATAATAGCAAGTAGTGTTGTCACGGTACCAAAATTTCAGTATTCGGTACCGATACCAGTGAAAATCCACGGTTCTCGGTACCAATTTCGGTACCAAAGCTTAATTTAGATTAAATTTACATAATTATATTAAAGTGTATATCACAAAGATGGAAACTGTAGTATTAAAAACACTTTACAATAAGATTCCATTTGTTAGATAACATTAGATAAAATGACCTAACAAAAAAAACAATAGTTATATACTGTCGCAATTATTCTCCTTTAGGGGTTAATTTAAAAATACATTTTTAAAATCAAAAGTTAACATTATTTCTGTTAACATTATTTAATGCACAATGAATGAAGTGAACAAACATGACCAATCAAGTGTTTTGTATTAAATAACATTCACAAACATTAATTAATGTTGTAAAAATATATTGTTCACTCAATGTGTTATGTTAGATAACGCATTAAGTGATGTTAATGAATGGTATCTTATTGTAGCATTACCAAACTATACAGGAGATAAAATATGTTTTATCTGACTTGACTATACTTTTATTTAATCCAAAACTGTATTCATATTTAACTTTAAAAGGGCTTTTTAAACCTGCTAAGAGTTATCCAGCCAAGAATAAGACTAGAACTGCTTTTCTGACGGACTGATATTAATGACGGCTTTTTATTTCTCATCTCCATAAATGTATCTAGTAGTAAAGCTAATGCAAGGGCTAGAAATCAATTAATAGGCCTATGTCACACTTCCTCGTCGTCATGGAGAGCGCAGTTCGCACAAGCGTTTGTACTCCCGTGGCGTCTGTCGTTGCTATGCATCCATGAACGCACATGGAAAAGCGAGCGCGCCGCTTCTATTATGAGCGTTGCCGCGCGCCATTTGAAATAACGTATCTGCACGCGCAAAAACATCAGCACCACATCAGCAGCAGCACCGCCGATCGCCATCAGCGCTTTTATGAAGAGGACGCAACTGCACGCGCTTCGGGCATGCACGCGCATCAAGTACCGGGTTTGAGAAAACCTGGTACCGTGACGTTTAAAAAAAAATAGTACCGACTTGGTACCGAAGTACCGGGTCTTTTGACAACACTAATAGCAAGATAACGTTAGCTTCGCGTTTCCCAGTGAGCATAAACAACGGCGGCGGCGTAAACAAATTTAGTCAAAGTTGTCAATAGCCTATAAATGAACATTAAAATTCATAACAAACCGTGGGTGAAAACAGTCATTCACACAAATTGTCGCCCTACTGTGAATTTGCTTGATCATTTAAAATAGAGATTGATCGCTAGCTGAAACATACATGTTGTATTCACCAAAGTTAACGCTGACTGCATAGTTCTAGCTAATTACATCCTTGTGTTGGTTTGGCGAACATGAACGTCAGTTTAGAAAGAAAAATGGATTTAACGTTACCTGTTCTGCAAAAACAGAGCAACTATGTCAGATTGGAAGCCCTTCTGCAGGCGGAGTTCATGCTTCTCTCTCCTCCACACCCCCTTCATGTGTACTCGCATTAACCCCCCAAACCCCACCCTCCAATGCTTCTTGTCGGTCATTGGCTGGAGCACTGTTTGTTGTGTTTCGTGGTGCGGGTGAGCCCAGTTTGTTTTTGTTGCCGTTTGTGGAGCCTGTGGTGTCTAGAGAGACCGCGTTTTTTTACAGTGTGTGTGGGGGACAGGCAGCTAGCGGATAGTGAGGAGATGTTTGCTGTATGTGACAAAAAATGTTTGGGCCTAAAAAACGCGTCGCATCACTTAGAGCACCTTTAACTAAGCAGTAAGTAATATCAAATTTAGTACAAAGGTAGTTCCTTGGTAGGTATTTGATTATTACTAAAGAAATATATCCTCATTGAGAACTACTTGTGAACTAAGAAAGAATAACCAATTAATTACTAATCACAAAAGTAACGTCTAAAAGTGAACAATTGTGGGTTTTTTACTCTTAACATGGTCATAACATTTCAGAAGCTTGTGCCTCAAATGGGTTCTTTGTGGAAACCAGTTTATGAATATTATATTCCCCCAAATTCATTAGCTACATGTTGAGATTGTGACTTCTACTCTTGCCAAAAGATGGACATATGTTTATTTCAAACTTAAACATAGAATAATACTAATAATGATCATTTGTTTTAAATTTTAAATAATTAGGAAGTGATGCTGACACTCATGATTGGATTAGTTCACTATTATGAGCTCTATTGAGTGTCAGTTCAATATGTCTCAGACTCCAAAGACCTACCTTATGTTACAGTAGCCGCCTGAGGAGGACTTCTCTTTAGGATATGAATATAAACATTGATGTTCTCTTGTCAAAAACAATTTGCATCCTTAATGAAGAAATTGGCTGCATTTATGTTGCGATAATCACAAAACCACATCTTATAGTTTACAATGTTCGTTATAATATTACTAGTGCCTCACAGAAATGAATGCCTGTACAGTATGTGTCAAATATAAAATTAAATAACTTGTATTACTTGTGAAAAACATGCTAACTCCTCAGTAATTACTCAAGCGTTACCTTATCCCGCAGGAACTACTAGTGATGTGGCCCATTATTTTAAAGTGAAAAACATGTTAACTCCTCACTAATTACTCAAGCGTTACCTTGTCATCCCGCAGGAACTACTAGTGATGTGGACCATTATTTTAAAGTGAGAAACATGTTAACTCCTCACTAATTACTCAAGCGTTACCTTGTCATCCCGCAGGAACTACTAGTGATGTGGCCCATTATTTTAAAGTGAAAAACATGTTAACTCCTCACTAATTACTCAAGCGTTACCTTGTCATCCCGCAGGAACTGCAGCCTGGTCTCATTGTTAATACGTAACGTTAGGTATTAATACGTCATTTTCAAAGATAGAAAACGTACTTTTTTGTACGTTTCGATATATGCTGAAACGTATAATATGGACGTATCTGCAACGTTTAAACGTAACATTATTACGATTTTACAGCTAAAAAACGTAAACTATTTACGAATATTTCATATCATAAAGATAATTGTATAATTTCCCTTTTACCATTTTATAGATTATAAATGTAAGATCTCTTAACCCTACTCCCACACCTAAACATAACTTACCCATTTTATAGACAATATTAAAAGGATAAAACGTCATGGACAGATAAATGTAACGTTAGGGAAATGGCAGTTTTATTAACAATATAGCATTAAAACATAGTTTGAGCCACTAATCCTACCCCAAAGTTACCCCTAAACCTAACAATTTCTTAAAACTACGTAGGCTACAATTATAAAGGAAAACAACACGTATAATCACAATAATTTATTTATTGAGAAAATGTCAAAACCGGTACCAAAAGTCGTTCACATGACGTTGTGTCGCAGTCCTCTCTGGCAGTATAGTTTTGTATGAGGTAACGTTACAGAGCAGAATTTAAATCATTAATCCATGAAAATTTTAATCCGGTTTCGGTTCGCTGTTCGCTCTGTGAAGGCCCGCGCGCTTCTCCAATTCAAATGTAGTACACCAACTTAAACACGGCATGTCGTAATCTATGACGAAGCATGCGAGAGCCAATGAGCGTCTGATATCACTGCCGTAAAACATGTCGTAACGCTTCGGGTGCAATTGTTGAATTTGAATTCACTACGAGCGCGGGATTTGAAGTTTACGTTCTCTGCTGAGAAATGGAGATGAAGATCGCTGGATAAAGGGCTGAATTTGGATCTATTTCTTGCTAACAACGTATGGATTATAAAGATTTGGATTACATCAAGCTAATAAAATTGATGTCTTGTGAATTTATGTTGTGTTTTAGTGTATTATGGATCTATAGGAGAAAACGCCTTTGTTTTGTGTCTCACGGTAAATAAACCAAGTATTACAAAATGGTTAAACGATTAAAGAAGGTATTTTTAAGGTTTTAAAGTGTATTCTTGTTTAACACCATATAGGCTAGGCTAATCCTCCGAAACGAGTTTGCAGCAGAAGGCATGAACAGAGTGAAATGTTATTATTTATGAGTAACGTTAAACTGTAATAAATGCGACTGAAAATGTAATTGTTAAGACAATTGAATGCAATAGAGTCAAAACATTAATGCCACGATTTTAATATGCATAAGTTAAATAGGAATACGTACAAATTTGTACGTCGGTAAAGTTGTTTATACGTAAATAAATTACGTTTTTGTGCTGTTAATACGTCAGTATTATACGTTTCTGTGTGTATAAAACGTAAATAAATGTACGTATGGTAGAACTACACTTTACATAAAAATACACACGTATTCTCATGAGATCACGTTGACTAGTGATGTGGCCCATTATTTTAAAGTGAAAAACATGTTAACTACTCACTAATTACTCAAGCGTTACCTTGTCATCCCGCAGGAACTACTAGTGATGTGGCCCATTATATTTAACTCCTTTAACCATGTTAACAAATTTTTATATTTATAACACTTAGGGCCCTATCTTGCACCCAGCGCAAGTGACTTTGTACACCGACGCATGTATCATTCCTATTTTGCACCCGCGCAAAGCGGACTTTTCCCTCCACAGACGCACGTCGGTAAGTTAGGAAATACACTTGCGCTCCCGGGGGCGGTTCAGCGCAAAGAGGCGGCGTGTTCCGGCACAAACGTTCCTTCTTGCTATTTTGCAGGTTTAGAAAACAATTGCGCCACTAACCAGGAAAAAATAGTTTAAAATCAGTGGCGCGTTGCGCATGTTATTCATATGCTATTTTAAGGGCGCATGCTTGGCCATAATCAATGTAGCATGTGCACAACGCGCATATGTTACGCCTCCGTAAAAGAGGATATGGACAATAAAACACGGACACGATGCAGCTTCTGTCCAGTCCAATGTTATAATGTATTTACCATGAACAGCATAATAACATGTTTACACAGTATCACAGTTAAACCTGTTATTTTCCCTTTGCACGACATAATAATGTCCCTCTAAGAAACTACACAATTAGGAAAAATATCAGCTGGTCAGTTATAACTCCATATTACTGAAATACCTGAGTTAACCTCTAAAGGGAGTTACCAAAAATATATCAAAATATGTTTACAGCATCTTAAAACAGTATTATTTAAACAAAAATAGATTTGAATTTACTCTGAAAATGTTTAGAACAATAAACAGCATAAAATATATTCTGTAATGCTATACTGCTGTTTTATAGTTATTAATTCAGAATACACTTGACATTTTACCCTCAGTAGTAGCATTGTGCTTACACATAAACTATGTTGCTTCTTTACATTAAAAACTCACTTTTCTTAAACCTATACAATAGCACTTTTACCTTATCCGTATGATCTAAAACAAATACGCACAGAGAAAATGGCTGCGGTGTTCCGCTACCGTCACGCTTTAACCTCGATTCACGTGCTACAACATGTGCTCCAGTACACAGCTAGCACGCAGGCTACACTAGAGCAACACTTCAGACTGCTAAATGCACATGAATCATTACAATCACTAACATTTACTTCCCGCATGTTCCTTACATTACTAAACACATCTATAAATCATTCAAACACAATACAACCCTCGTTCATACCTGTAAAAGAGGAAATGGACAATAAAACACGGACACGATGCAGCTTCTGTCCAGTCCAATGTTATAATGGACGAACGTCAGCCGCGCGCTCCGTACACAGGCTGAACGAGGCATTATTAATCGTTAACAGATCCTCACTGAACAAGGCATTAGCGATCAATCACAAACTGGTACTTAAACTTAAAGTGAAACTTATGTAAACAACCAAACATATTGTAATTTAAATGTTATACAATAAAACAGCATTTTAAACACAGATTGTCTTGTCTTTTTATCTTATTAATCTCTTTAGCCTCTTTTACCCTCTTTTAGAGCAATGGATTACTGATCTACAACTTATTTAATTTCTCCTTTTTATGGACAATTTTAAGTATATTTTAACTTGTATCAACTCATTCAATGACATGCAATGTATGAGTATGACATCATTTTTATCATCCTTACACATACACTTTGTGTAGCTCTCTTCACAACACAGACACAGGTCGGTTCTTTGAAACGGGCGTTTATTGCTGTGGGCACGTCTGATCTCTCTTACACATCAACGCTTTGTTCACGCCGTGAGAACTACATTTATAAATGAACACAGTACAAATATATCAGTGCATTATACAGTATAGCTTTAGCAAATGAAAATACAAACAACATCTAGCTTAATAAAGACAATGTGACAAAATACCTCGTTGGCCGCTTGTCGTGAAAAGAGGTTATTAAATCCTTTAAAGTCCCTTAAAAGTCCATTTGACTGTCTGCATTGACTTCAGACATCGACATTTGCTACTTTTAATGCAGTTTAACAAAGTCTCGTAGCCATCTGCTCCGCTGGAACCCAAAACAGTGCGTCGACTAAACGGTTGTAGCGGTAACACAAACAGAGAACATTAGTTCCGGGACAAATCGCAAACGCATAAAATGGACCAAATACACTGTTGACCACGTCTTATTCAGCTGCCTATTTACCCTTTAGCTCTTAAACATGCATTACATTATTAACTTTACATTAAGTTAATTTTTATTTATTACATGAAATTATGACAGCAATTATGAACTGTGCATCATGAACACACGAGTATTTATGCAACAACACTTACACTCCCACCAAATCACTCATTAACTTGAAATGTGGGATTTAAAAAAAAAAAAAGGTTTTATAAAGACAAAACAATCAATAAAGTGTTTTAAGACTGAATGAATGTGATCTTATGTATGTGACTTAGTTGGCCTCAAGTAAGGTAACTACTTTGTGAATAGGTCTTTCGAGGTAGACTGTTTTAGTAAGTGACTGTCCTTTACCAGTAGTGTCCCCGACTAGTAGCTTCAGCTTCCGCACCATACCGTCTGCACTAGGGTGAACTTCTACAACCCTGGCAAGCTTCCATTCATTTCTTGGTGAGCTGTCGTCTTGTAGGATCACAATGTCATCTACTTGTGAATTTCGTGATGTTCTTTGCCATTTCTGTCGTTGTTGGAGGTTTAGCAAGTATTCCCGCTTCCATCTTTGCCAGAATTCGTCAGCTAGGAACTGCACTCTTCTCCAACGTTTGCGCAGATAGAGATCTTCTTTGCAGAACTGTCCAGGAGGGGGCAGAATAACTGATGATTTCATTGTTAGTATATGGTTGGGAGTGAGGGGCTCCGGTCCGGTGGGATCGTGAAGATGTTCAACACTTAGTGGCCTGCTGTTGATTATAGCCATAGTTTCGTAGAGAAACGTTCTCAGAGATGTGGTGTCGAGTCTGCTTGCGGATTTGTCAAGCATGACAGTCAAGATGCTTCGGATTGTTTGAATTTGACGCTCCCAAACTCCACCCATGTGGCTTGCTGATGGGACGTTCGTTACAAATTCGCAACCGATTGCTCGTTGACGTTCTTGGTCCATTCCCTTGAGCAACTCAGAAAACACTCTCCTGGCACCCATGAAATTTGTTCCCTGATCGCATCTCAATTGGCGCACAGGTCCTCTAATAGCTACAAAGGTTCGAAGCGCATTAATGAAGGCGTCTGTTGTCAAGTCGTCTAGTGTTTCTATGTGTATTGCTCTGGAGCATAAGCAAGTAAACAACACTCCATAACGTTTCAATTCCTTCCTTCCTTCCTTTACGATAAAGGGGCCAAAACAATCAAGGCCACAATAAGTAAAGGGAGGAGACATCTCTGTTCTTTCCACTGGCAGGTCTGCCATTTTTTGGACTTCTGTGGCTCTTCTGTATCTCCTGCATGTTACGCATTTGTAAATGTGTGAGGAGACCACATTTCCGCAGCCAAGGATCCATATTCCATTTGCACGCAGCTCGTTCATAGTCGTGCCTCTTCCTTGATGGCGCACACGCTCGTGATAATATTTGACTAGCAGGGCTGACACATGAGAGTTCTTCGGAAGTATTGCCGGATGTTTTACATCATGGTGTAAGGCTGATCGAGATAGCCGTCCTCCCACCCTGAGAACATTGTTCTTGTCCAAGAAGGCATTCAGCTGGCTTAACTTGTTGTGCTTGTTCAGGGTGTTTTCTTTCTGGAGCTTGATTTTCTGAATGTCTTCAGCAAAAGCTTCTTCTTGCACCAGCTTGATAATAAAGATTTCGGCTTCTCTTCTTTCTTCAAGGCTAGTTGCTTCCTTTGTTCTTGGCTGATGTCCTTTGAATTCTCTGATGAATCTCTTGAGCCTAGCAGCAGCTCTCACTGCTCTGGACCAGTCAGAAAACTTTGTGAAGCGGTTCACCATTGAATTCACCTCTTTCATCTGGACTGCGTGAACATGGGCTTTGCGAAGCTCAGGATCGGTTGTTTCAACTTCTCCCACCATTTCCTCTTTACATGGAAGATTCTGCTGCCAAAGAAAGTCAGGTCCTTTCAGCCAGTTAGACTCCCTCAACTGAACCGCAGTCAGTCCTCTTGAGGCGTGGTCGGCTGGATTATTTCCGGAGCTGACATGTCGCCATTGTTCAGGGTTTGTGCTAGATCTTATGCGTTGGATCCGATTGGCTACAAATGTGTGAAACCTCTTGGCATCATTGTTCACATAGCCAAGGACCACCTTTGAGTCAGTCCAGTAATATTCTTCCAGGTTTTCAATCTCGAGCTCCCGTTTGACAACATCGCCGTTGCGGACTGCAGTCACAGCTGACGACAGTTAAAGTCTTGGGATGGTCGTTAGTTTGGTAGGGGCTACTCTTGCCTTCCCCATGACAAGTGAGCAACTGATCTGTCCTGTTTCACTTATTGCTCGGAGATAAGAACATGCACCGTATCCATTGAGACTTGCATCTGAAAAGTTGTGTAGCTCATAACGCTTGACAGAGTCAAAGTGTGATGGAAGGTAACTTCTTGGAATATTCAGCGCTGCCAGGTGTGGCAAATCCTTAAGCCATAACTCCCATCGTGACAGAATGTGTTCGGGGAGATCTTCATCCCAGCCTACCTTTTCTCTACATAGCTCCTGAAGGATCTGTTTGCCGACTAATATGAAGGGGGCCACAAACCCTAACGGATCATAGACGGAGGCGACTGTTGAGAGAACTCCTCTCCTTGTCAGTGGACTTTCTTTAACTACGACTCTGAATTTGAATTCATCGGTTTCGATGCACCACTGAACTCCAAGTGCTCGCTCAATGTGAAGTTCTCCTAGGGCCATATCTTGATCTTTGGTCTGTGTACATTCTTCCTGTGGTATTACGGCAATCACTTCTTTGTCGTTGGACACAAACTTGTGTAGCCGAAGCTTTCCTGTTCTGCACAAGGCTCTTGACTCTTCCACCAGATGTACGGCTTCATCGATAGATTTTACGCTTATTAAGCCATCGTCGACATAGAAGCTTCTTTGGATGAACTTGATGGACTCCTCACTGAACTTTCCATGACCCTGCGATGCCAGATGTTTGAGTCCAAAGTTGGAGCAGCCGGGGGACGAAGCTGCCCCAAACAAGTGCACCTTCATTCTGTACACTGAGGGTTTGGAGTCCAGATCGCCTTTGTCCCACCAGAGAAACCTCAAGTAGTCTTGGTGTTCCTTTGCAACGTGAAACTGATGAAACATTCTTTCAATGTCGCACATAATGGCTATTGGGCCCTTTCTAAATCGACATAGCACTCCAATTAATGTGTTGGTCAGATCTGGCCCGGTCAGAAGATGATCATTTAGAGAGGTTTCTTGGAAACATGCTGAACAGTCGAAAACAACACGGATCTTCCCAGGTTTGTGGGGGTGGTAGATTCCGTGGTGCGGAATGTACCACGCTGGTTGGTTATCGAGTTCAGTCTGTGGAACCTTCTCAGCATCTCCTAGGGTTATTATGTCATTCATGAAATGGACATAATCCTTGTAATACTGCTCATTTTTTCTCAGTCTTCGCTCTAAAGAGGTGAGCCTTCGAACAGCACATTGTTTATTGTCTGGGAGATTAGGTTTGTCTGTCTTGAAAGGAAGTGGAAGTTCGTAGTGGCCATCTTCCTTCTGCCTTATACCCTTTTTCACTTTAGACAAGAAGAGAAGGTCTTCCTGAGAAACCGGGTTATCATCTGCAGTGTGATCTGTGAAATCGGATTCGAGAACCTTGATGATGTCTGTTGGACTGATCTCTTTGACTTGAGTTCTGCAAGCAAAGTGTACTTCCCTCTTTAACTCGACTGATTGATGCACAGCAGGCATCACCTGTCTCACTATGATTCTATGACTGGTTCCTATTGCATCGCCACAGTCACTTTCTGGATTCGAGCAGCCGACGATGCTCCAACCGAGGTCAGTTCGCTGTGCATATGGATGGGTTTCTTTGCCAGACAGGATCTCCCTTGGGAGAAGAGCTTGCTGACAGTTATAGCCAATCAATAGGCCTACTTCGCAGTCCAATGGTGGTGGAATCTTGTCTGCTAATTGTTCCAGATGAGGCCATTTTAGGGCTGTTTCAGACGTTGGAATGTGCGACCTGTCTGCTGGAATGAACTCTCGTGTGAAAAGTGGTGGCAATGGAATCCTTTTCTCTAAGTTGTATCCTCTCACTTGTAGATTTGTTAGCTTTTGACAGGGTATGACTGTTGACCTTGTAGACATTGTGGATAGTCGCAAACTGACATTTTCTTTGTTTATGTTGAGATCCTGGGCCACTTCATCTAGAATAAAGGTTGTGTCGCTCTGTGTGTCTAGGAGTGCGTAGACAAGAACTTCTTGATCTGGCTGTTTTGTGGATGAGACCCAGACTGGAACGATTGGAGATGTTTGTGTGCTTACGCCATCTTGTATGACTCTGTTGGTGATTGCTGTTGCAGCTATCTCTTTGATGTTTGCCTTGTGCTTTAACCCTCTGGGGACCAAGCTGTTTTTGGGGCCCTTGAGATGTTCTGACATGCTCTGACATTTGTGCTTTTTTCAGTTATTTATAAACATGTTAATGGCAAAGGTGTAAATTCACTCTATATAGCACAAACAGGCCTACCATAATATGCGAGCAACATGTATGTAGATGTTTGTATTTTTAAGAGAATAATGTTTATGCGTGGTTATTTAAAAAAATAAAAATGAAAGTTGCTGAAATAAGACCACAAAACTCATACAAAATATGTGCCCACAAGACTTTTGACTAATGGATGTTTTCTCTTGGAGTTCTAGCTTCAAAATTATGTGAAAATAGTCTTGCTTTATCGTTCACAAAAAAAAAAATACATTGATTTAAATGGTGTAAAACAGGTTTTGCTTGGAAAGCCAATATGCGAGGGGGAGGAGTAGTTTACACCTTAGATTACCCAGTCCCACCCACTCTGCATAATGACTCTGCATAATTAGCCATTCATTCATGTGACACTGACTGAGCCACAATGCAAGGACAAAATAGCCTATATATTTAGAAGAAGACTTATATTGACCATTTAAGATTTTGCTTACATCTATCTTGTAAATATGTTTTGCTATTTTATTAAAAAGGTTACAATTACAACAATAATTACAATTTCAGCAATATTTCTGCAAAAAAAGTACTCTTTCTTTGTAAAAAAAAAAAAAAAGATTATAGGCCTACATTTTATCATATGTATTCATTAGTTTGAATATAGCCAACATTGGAACATCTTAGTCTATGACTTTATTTTTGACAAAATAGTATTTTATATATATGAGCAGAAAAGCTTATTTGATGTGACAGTATATTCTACAGTAAAAACTGTACCCAAATCTAGTCAACAAAATGTTGTCTTTCATACTTCGCCTGACTGTAACGCAGTAACTGTAACTGTAAAAGCAGTTTATTCTTTCACACACAGACGCGCGATTCATATTTAGGCTAAACAGTCTTTACAAATATGTACCCTTCATTCATCTCACAGAAACGCTATTCATATTATAGAAACGCGATTCATCTTTTTGTTTACATAAGCCTACAACGTTATTCCATAACGTTATTCCACATTAACACTTGAGAAAGGATAACTTAGCCTACCTCACTCCTCAGCGGGATCTGCTCCTCATATCAGCACGGAAAATTTTCTCCATAAGGTAGGCTATATTATGCCTCTTTGTTTACAGCTGATGTGGGGGCGTTTCACAGACTGAAATGGTTCTCAGAATTTGCGTTTGAATAGCACGCGCTCTCCGGGGCGTGGTCAAATTACTTTTGAATGGCTCCTAATGAGCTCGACTGGAGTCGCTCTCTTTTTATACAGATTACAGAAGCTGATAATATTTGTTTTTTATATAAATTACTTCATTTAAAAGCTGCGATCTCAAGCTTTATGCCCGTGGGTCTGTTTGCCTGTTTGACTGAATTTTCGCGGAGTTATAGATAATTTTCGAACGCGTTTCAAATGGGAGTTTACTGACAGAGAGAAGGCAGAAATAGCATCATGTTAGTTTTTCTTTATTTGTCAAAAAGCAAAACACTTTATTTGTATTGTGAGTATACAGAAAAAAAATAGAAACTGAACAGGATCGATTGATGTATTACACGAAAATGAAAGATCAAAATTAACAGAGCATTTTGTGTTTATTTTTCATTGCTAAAAAAAAAAACGAGCAAAACGCGCGGGCGCGTTTTTGGTCCCCAGAGGGTTAAGTGGTCATCTCCCTTTAGAGGTGTTGACCTTTGACGTTCAGTGAACTTGTCATCATGCAAACATGTTGGATGTCTTCTCTGGCACCTTTCACATGTGCTCTTGTTATCACATCTTCTCGAGTGATGGCCAGTCTTCAAACATCCAAAGCAAAGCTTCTCTGTATGCACAAACTTGACGCGATCTTGAACTGTCTTTTCAAGAAACCTTCTACACTTGGCGAGGACATGTCCTGTTCTTTTGCAGAAAACACACGATGGAATGCTGCTCTCTGTTGTGTTTGTAGACAGTGTCTTGGCTTGTATGGTTTGGCTTCGTGGATACCTTGGTTTCTCACTTTCCACATTCTTGAGTGCTTGTACTGAGGATATGGGATCACAAGCGAGATCTGCTTCCTTCGACAGAAAGTCTACAAACTCTTTGAATGGTGGGTACTCAGCTCTTGCTTGTCTGACTTCCATTGCTTTGCGATTCCATCTGGACACCAACCAGTCTGGTAATTTCAGCAGGATTTTTTGACTCTCATTGCAGTCGTTGAGAACTTCCAATGTCTTAATGTAGGGCATTGCTGCCTCACAGCTCTTAAGAAAGTCTGCAAATTCTCTTAGTTCACAACCATCCTTAGAACTTATTTTTGGCCATGCGTGCAGCTTGTCTCTGAAGGACTTCCCAATCATGAAAGGGTCTCCGAAACGTTTTTCCAGCAGCTGCCAGGCTGAGTCATATGCTGCTTCAGTTCCTAGTAGGACAAATCCCTCGATGGCTTTCCTTGCAGCGCCACCTAGGTACTTTCTAAGGTAGTACAGTTTTTCATTCTTTGGAATGTTTTTCCTGTTAATTAACGCTTCAAAAGAGAGTTGCCAGTCTTTGAATTTCAAAGGATCTCCAGTGAATAACGGAGGCTCTGGTGTTGGAAGACGATTAGCGCTTATAGCTTCTGCTAGCACGTTGACCAAATCAGAGCTGTTCTGCACTTGTGGTATGGGCACTAAAGTTGGTGGAGCTTGAGATCCCAGTTGCAGGCTTTGTGGACTATGGAGGGTTTGCATTGTAACTGGAAGAGATTGAGGAATGAATGGGGGACTTGAGGCATGGAGAGTTTGAGTTGTGACTGGTAGAGATGGAGGAATGAATGGGGGACTTGAGACATGGAGAGTTTGAGTTGTGACTGGCAGAGATGGAGGAATGAATGGGGGACTTGAGACATGGAGAGTTTGAGTTGTGACTGGCAGAGATGGAGGAATGAATGGGGGACTTGAGGCATGCAGAGTTTGAGTTGTGACTGGCAGAGATGGAGGAATGAATGGGGGACTTGAGACATGGAGAGTTTGAAGTTCTCCTGCTGATGCAACAGTATGTAGCAAGTCAGTCGCTTCGAAATTTTCTTCGACTTGGTTGTAGACCTTTACTCGAGCTCTTGCAGCGTTCAACTTCTTCACTTCTTCGAGACGTTCGAGGTTTCTACGCCTCTCTTGCATTGCTTGCTGTCTGGCTAGGTTCTCAGATTCAAACTGTGCCAGCCGTTGTTTATCTTCAACCTCTAACCTTTGAAGTGCTGTCATTTCTCTTTCTTGCTCATCCAACACTGCCAAAACCTCCTGTGATGCAGCAGCTTCAGCAGCAGCCTCATTTCTTTTAAGTGAGTGGATGCTAGAGTGGGCAGATCCAGATTTTGATTGATGAGACAGTGGCCTTGATGGAGAACATGTAGAGTTTAGGATCGATCCAACATCAGGCCAGGGTTCTTCTTCTGTTGTAAGGCCTTCAAGATGCCTTTCTGCCTTTCGAATAATAAATCCTGACAGCGATACACATGTGTCCACTCTGCGCCGCAGTTCTGGTTCAGGAACTTGGATTTGACGTAACTCTTCATAAATTATCTTTACATTGGAACACGTACTTTTCATGTTCTCAATTAGCTCATACAATTCATCTTTGGAAGCCTCATCAGTCAATATTTCTTTGCTTGTTCTTGCATGATACCTCCACTTCTCATAGAGTATTCTATACCGACGTTGTACGCTCTTTAGCCTTTCTTCTTTAAGTTCTTTTCCCTTTTCTGTTAGGGTTCGGGTTCTTTCACTTCTTCGTAGCCTTTCTACTTCTTCTGCAGTTCCATTGTCTATAGCTTCGGCTTGAGCAGGTGATTTGGCATTCTCATGACAGGTCTCGGTGCTTGAGTTAGACATACTGAGGCTGTGTGTACATGTAAGCTACAGCAGGCTAAGTGTGATTAACTAGGAAGGTTGTTAGTAATTATGTGAATCTTAACAGATGTGTGGAGACTGTGAGCGAAGTCTAACTCTAAATACAAACTTCAATATTGCATCCCAGTAACTGTGCCAGTATTTAAACTTCTCTAGACTTCAAGTTGACTTAAGACTAGGAATTAGTTTGGCACAAACATGCAAATATAAACCTTAATTGTAGATTGAATATGGTCAGAAATCCATTAAATCATTTGTACTTTGCACATGAAAATTTTCACATCAATGGAGCTACCCTTTAAACTTAGCTTAAGTTGCCCTTTAACTTCTGTTACCTTTCAAAAATTTTAAAATAAATAAATAAATAGAATTATACAAATCTCGATTTTAACCTATAATGTCCTTTCCTTTGACCTTTACTAAGACGTGTTCATTTGCTTAAGAGGTGGGATTTTCTTCTTTAAAATTTGTTGCATGTAACAATCATGAATACCAGCACATTAGATGTATCCTCAAACACAGGCTAGAAACAGTATGCAGGGGGTAATAGACTTGAGTCCTTAATTGCAATTTCCAAGTTAAACCACTTCTCACACCACTTTAACTTGAGGGGGATTTGGTAGAGCTCTTTCTGGCCTTTACACGGAAAGTTGCACTTTCAACAGAGTCTAATAACCGCTGCTTGCGGTAGCCATGTCGACAGTGTGTCCTGGGCTTTGCTTATCTGATATGCTGGATCTTCGTCACGTCGTTACCCGCCGTAGTCTTGTCGTCTCTCCTACCCGCGCCGAGCAGTCGAGTTCTCACTGTAGCTCTCTTCACAACACAGACACAGGTCGGTTCTTTGAAACGGGCGTTTATTGCTGTGGGCACGTCTGATCTCTCTTACACATCAACGCTTTGTTCACGCCGTGAGAACTACATTTATAAATGAACACAGTACAAATATATCAGTGCATTATACAGTATAGCTTTAGCAAATGAAAATACAAACAACATCTAGCTTAATAAAGACAATGTGACAAAATACCTCGTTGGCCGCTTGTCGTGAAAAGAGGTTATTAAATCCTTTAAAGTCCCTTAAAAGTCCATTTGACTGTCTGCATTGACTTCAGACATCGACATTTGCTACTTTTAATGCAGTTTAACAAAGTCTCGTAGCCATCTGCTCCGCTGGAACCCAAAACAGTGCGTCGACTAAACGGTTGTAGCGGTAACACAAACAGAGAACATTAGTTCCGGGACAAATCGCAAACGCATAAAATGGACTAAATACACTGTTGACCACGTCTTATTCAGCTGCCTATTTACCCTTTAGCTCTTAAACATGCATTACATTATTAACTTTACATTAAGTTAATTTTTATTTATTACATGAAATTATGACAGCAATTATGAACTGTGCATCATGAACACACGAGTATTTATGCAACAACACTTACACTTTGATTCTCTCATCTACACAGAAGCGGCAGTTTTCATTTTTGCAAATCATACATTATTACGATAGATAGATAGATAGATAGATAGATAGATAGATAGATAGATAGATAGACAATTTATTATAAAAGCATACATCTAGCTTACACATTTACCCAAATTATCATACGCCTGTTTAACCGAAGTTAATTTGGGTGGGTTTCTCCATTTCAATGTAACTTCTCTCTTTTACGGCCGTGACGAGAGCGTTGCTCTCCTTGGCTGTGAAGCGCTCCTGGCGCGCGTCTGGCAAATCCGCCGTTACAATAGCAATCCGCTATGGAAAAAGCGCATCTGCTCTTAAAGGGAATGTGAGCTGACGCTCTGATTGGTTTATTTCACGTTACGCCCAAACCACACCTATGAATAATGAAGCTACTTCAGACCAACCCATTTTAGATTTGCGCCTGGCGCAAGAGTCATTTATCCCGCCGGGAAAATAGCAACAGCGCCGAGACCCGCCCACAAAGTTACTTGCGCTTGACACTTGCGTTTCAGATCGTTAAAATAGGGCCCTTAGTGTTTTTAAACACTTCACTATACTACTAGTGAATCACTAGTAGTTCCTGCAGGATGACAAGGTAACGTTTGAGTAATTCGTGAGTAGTTAACATGTTTTTCACTTTAAAATAATGGGCCACATCACTAGTAGTTCCTGCGGGATGACAAGGTAACGCTTGAGTAATTACTGAGGAGTTAGCATGTTTTTCACAAGTAATACAAGTTAATTAATTTTATATTTGACACATACTGTACAGGCATTCATTTCTGTGAGGCACTAGTAATATTATAACGAACATTGTAAACTGTAAGATGTGGTTTTGCGATTATCGCAACATAAATGCAGCCAATTTCTTCATTAAGGATGCAAATTGTTTTTGACAAGAGAACATCAATGTTTATATTCATATCCTAAAGAGAAGTCCTCCTCACGCGGCTACTGTAACATAAGGTAGGTCTTTGGAGTCTGAGACATATTGAACTGACACTCAATAGAGCTCATAATAGTGAACTAATCCAATCATGAGTGTCAGCATCACTTCCTAATTATTTAAAATTTAAAACAAATGATCATTATTAGTATTATTCTATGTTTAAGTTTGAAATAAACATATGTCCATCTTTTGGCAAGAGTAGAAGTCACAATCTCAACATGTAGCTAATGAATTTGGGGGAATATAATATTCATAAACTGGTTTCCACAAAGAACCCATTTGAGGCACAAGCTTCTGAAATGTTATGACCATGTTAAGAGTAAAAAAAAAACCCCACAATTGTTCACTTTTTTAGACATGTTACTTTTGTGATTAGTAATTAATTGGTTATTCTTTCTTAGTTCACAAGTAGTTCTCAATGAGGATATATTTCTTTAGTAATAATCAAATACCTACCAAGGAACTACCTTTGTACTAAATTTGATATTACTTACTGCTTAGTTAATATTGCTTCCATATTAGTTAATAGTATTAAGTTCGGTGTTAATGCAGTACTACCTATTACTTCCTGCAAAGATACTTGTTAACTATGGACCATTATTCTAAAGTGTTACCTGATATCCTTGTGTAGTGAGGGACTTTACATATGCCCGCCAGGAATCGCTGTAAATTGTTGAACCTCTTCGAACATGCCGTTTAATGATTGGGATCAGAGTTCTGCGTGCTCGTGAAGGGACCAGCTTAAGAACAGGCCTTCGGGTACAGTGGTGTACTTTTAACAGACCAAACACCCATCCATGTCTTGCCCAAGTACCACCATACCGTCCACGGTTATACTATAAGAAATACACAATTTCAGTTATGTATACACAAATACACAATATATCTTAAAAGTGTGCACATAAAATCTTGGTTAACCAAATGCAGTTCTGCTAATGCTAAATTACTAGTAATTACTAATTACTAACTAGATTTGAGCTAAAAAAAAAAAAAAAACATTTATTTGAGTACCTTTCTTTTATGAGTGAATTTTGACTCCTCAATTACAAAGAAACGATGTCTTGATCGCCCTCCAATTTTGAACTGGTGCTTTCTTTTCATTCTTCTCAATGCCTTTGTGCACACCTTTTAATTAAAAACCATCGTTAGTAAGCATAAAAAGCAAACTATTACACTAGATTTAGTTTCAAGCATATGTGTTCTAAATCTGATTTGTTTACAAATGTTTCAACAAGCCCAGGATGCACACCAGAGTTGTATTCAACAAAATGGGAACTTACAGTATGACAGAACAGAACCAAAACTAAAACGTACTCGGTTACTAACGTAACCTCGGTTCTCTCTAGAAGAGGGAACGAGTACTGCGTAAGTATCTTACGCTAGGGGAAAATCCCTTTTCCGCGAGATATTGAAACCAAAAAATTATCCTTAATTTTGTATTATTGTAAAACGCGTTGCGGCAGCATACAGACATAGGCAAGACGGCTCGTGTGCCTATTGGCTGTTCTGCGGCAACTGCAGCAGCCTATCGAGCGAGGCCTAGCGTGACGTCAAACCCAATGAGGGTGCTTCGCGCCCACTGCGTCACGTCCCGCCGAAACGGGCGTGGCTTAGGCCTATAAATACAGCTCGCAGGCAGCTGATATCTGGTTTTTCATCGCCGAAGCTAACCAGAGCGTGTGCATGCACGGCAAGATACGCAGTACTCGTTCCCTCTTCTAGAGAGAACCGAGGTTACGTTAGTAACCGAGTACGTTCTCTTACGAGAGGTCTCTCGTACTGCGTAAGTATCTTACGCTAGGGGACCCAATGTAAAACGCCGTGCGTGCTGGGATCTGACACCAAAGACCCAAGGGCGAAAGCTCGGGGTTCATATAGTGCATAATCACCAGGGGAACTCACAGGGAGTCCGGGGGCGGTCGATCAGCGGGCAGTGCTCATCGAGCAGTGCTCAGCAGACACAGTATTCTGAACCGATAGCATCAGAACAGACAGTACTGGTATATTTAGACCGACAACAGCCTGGCTGTTAGTAAGGCAGGAACCTCTAGGTTATAAAACCTTATAAATGTAGACGGGGAGGCCCAGCCTGCCGCCATACATATATCTTGCAAGGCAATCCCACTTGACCAGGCCCACGACGAAGCCATGCTTCTCGTGGAGTGCGCTCTGACACCCAACGGGCACTGCATACCCTTGGAAGTGTACGCCAGCGCAATGGCGTCAACTATCCATCTGGATAGGCTCTGTTTCGACGCGGCTAGTCCCTTGGAACGTCCGCTGAACGAAACGAAGAGTTGCTCCGTCTGTCTGAAGACAGATGAGCGAGACACATAAGCTCTTAATGCCCTGACTGGACAAAGGAAGCTCGCGTCTCCTTCCTCGTCAGAGACCGGTAGGGCTGACAGGGAAATGACCTGCGCCCTAAACGGTGTGTTGAGGGATTTTGGAACATAACCGTGCTTAGGTTTGAGTATAACTCTTGAGTCATTAGGCCCAAACTCCATGCACGTCGCGCTTACTGAGAGCGCGTGTAAGTCCCCTATGCGCTTCACCGAAGCGAGAGCCAGAAGAAACACTGTCTTGAAAGACAGGTGTTTAAGATCAATCGTCTGTAAAGGCTCGAATGGGTCACCTTTCATGGCCTCCAGTACCACAGAAAGGTCCCATACAGGGACTGAGGGAGGTCTGGGAGGATTCAGTCTCTTAGCTCCTCTAAGGAAGCGGATGACTAAATCGTTCCTTCCTATTGACTGACCAAGCGTTGTTTTTGAGAACGCTGCTATGGCCGCCACATAAACTTTGAGCGTGGAAGGGGACCTGCCCTTGTCCAACAGCTCTTGTAGGAAGGAGAGAACCTCCGTCACCCCACAGTCTGGGGGCGACACGCCACGAGCTGTGCACCAGCTGGAGAACACTGACCATTTCGAGGAATAGAGACATCGCGTAGACGGAGCTGTAGCCTGCGTGATCGTGTTTAACACTCCGCTTGGGAGGTCAGCGGGTACCCGTTGATGGCCCAAACATGAAGGGACCACAGCTCTGGGCGCGGATGCCAAATCGAGCCCTTGGCCTGAGAGAGGAGGTCCCTCCTCACTGGCACTGGCCATGGGGCAGTGCTCGCTAGCTGCATCAGAACTGGGAACCAGGGTTGGTTTTTCCAGAACGGCGCTACAAGTAGCACTGAGCATCCTTCTTCCCTGATCCGCTCTATCACCTGAGGCAGGAGAGAGACGGGAGGAAAGGCATAGAGCGGGCGGCGGGGCCATACATGAGCCAGCGCGTCCCTGCTCTTGGAGAAAAATTCCAGACAGTGAGCGTTTTCTTGAGACGCGAACAGGTCTACTTCCGCTCTGCCGAATTTCTTCCACAGCAGCTGGACTGTCTGTGGGTGTAGAGACCACTCGCCTGTCGGAACATTGTTCCTGGACAGTCTGTCCGGTCCTACGTTTAGGAGCCCTGGCACATGCGCTGCTCTCAGCGAGAGCAGGTTGCGCTGAGCCCACACCAGGAGGCGTTCTGTCAGCATGTGCAGGTTTCGGGACCTGAGGCCGCCCTGGCGATTTATGTAGGACACCACTGACATGTTGTCCGAACGGACCAGGACGTGGTGTCCTCGTATTTGGGGACAAAAACGCGTCAGCGCGTTGTCTACTGCCAGCAGTTCTCCCGTTCTGACCATTGGCCGAAGAACGGTCTGCCCTCGAGCAGCGCTCCCCATCCCGAGGTGGATGCGTCCGTAGACACCACATTCACACTCGAGGAAGTCCCCAGGCTTACACCTGATTGGTACCAGTCGTTTGCTTTCCAAGGTTTCAGAGCTGCGATGCATTTCTGATTGACCTTGAGACGAAGCAGACCGGAAGCCCACGCTCGGCGCGGCACTCGCGCTTTCAGCCAGAACTGTAGTGGGCGCATGCGAAGCAAGCCCAGCTGAAGAACTGATGATGCTGAGGCCATGAGACCTAGCATCCTCTGAAATTTCTTGAGCGGGACAGATGCGCCGCAGCGGAAAGAGCTCGCTGCGCGCTGAATGTCTAGCACGCGCTGTGGTGACAGTCGCGCTATCATAGACAGCGAGTTCAGTTCTGTGCCCAGAAAAGATATTATCTGTCTGGGGGACAGAGAACTCTTCGCGCAATTGACTCTGAGACTCATATTCTCGAGGTGATCGAGTAAAATGGTCCTGTGCTCTATGAGCATCGAGTGAGATTGAGCTAGAATCAGCCAATCGTCCAAATAGTTCAATACTCGCATGCCCTGTAGCCTGAGGGGTGCGAGCGCTGCGTCCATGCACATCGTAAATGTACGGGGTGCTAGGGACAAGCCGAACGGTAGGACTGTGTACTGATATGCCTGGCCCTATAGAATAAATATATTCTATTTAAATATTCTATTCGGTCCCCGTCGCTGAGTGTGGCTCTGCACGAGCCGCAGGAAGGCATCTTTAAAAAGACGCAAGCTCTTTTAGACAGTGTGTGTCGCGGCGGCGAACACACACACAACAGAGAGTGTAAAGGATATAGGCGCCGGATAGTGCAGCAGGAAGGCGATAGAAGGCGGCGCGGCCAGCGACTCCAGTGACGACTCGTCCCGCTGCAAGTGCTTCCTCAGACGGCGCGGCTTCTCTCCGGATCCAGCGATGCGTGTGCTTCGCTGAAGAGATGAAAAATCAGATATCAGCTGCCTGCGAGCTGTATTTATAGGCCTAAGCCACGCCCGTTTCGGCGGGACGTGACGCAGTGGGCGCGAAGCACCCTCATTGGGTCTGACTAGGCCTCGCTCGATAGGCTGCTGCAGTTGCCGCAGAACAGCCAATAGGCACACGAGCCGTCTTGCCTATGTCTGTATGCTGCCGTTTTACAATAATACAAAATTAAGGATAATTTTTTGGCTTCAATATCTCGCGGAAAAGGGATTTTCCCCTAGCGTAAGATACTTACGCAGTACGAGAGACCTCTCGTAAGAGAACTTAAGTTTACCTTTCTGAGCTTTTTGGTCATTTTTGAGAGTGTTGTTGAACTGGATGCCACTCTATCTTCCATCATGTCAATCTGGCGTAATCTCAATCCTTGAGCAACCCTATAAAACAACCAAGTTAGTATTTACAAAATGTAAATCCTTACCAATGTCAGAAATTAATGTTTCTGTGACATTTTCCCAATGAAAATTATTTCCAGGGGATTTTTTTTACTAACCTTATAATGTATCTGTCCCATCTTTTATATAAAAAACAAAATACTTAAAGTTGCATCTGTAGTGGCAGATTGTTTAATGCTGCTCAGAGGTGGCATAAATGCATTTACACAGCAGTTAAAATCACATAATTAACATTGAGATTTCTTTATTCCTAAATTTATATTTAAATTAACAATAATAACATGACTGAAAAAAGCCAATGGTACTTTAAAATAAAAAACTAAATTATGAGGCATGTTATATATTTATAGATTTTTATCATGCTTGTAAATAAATATATATAAAAAAAACCTTTTAGATATTATTTTTAAATGTTCCAACGTGAATTTGAGCAAGAACATTAGTGTTTATGCAGTTTCATCAAATTTACGACATTTTAAGATTTATTTTAAAAACCTGCACAAATAAATACTACATGTACATACAGAACAAACCCATACAATAAGGAAATAAATCGTTTTTCAGATTCTTTCAGGTTGGAGCTTATGGTTGGGGCACACATTCAACTGCAAAACAAGGTAACGACAAGTAACTCAAGACATGTTTTATTCTATATTTACATATTAAACTTGGTTTATGTACTAAGACATCAATACATACTAATTAGAGGTTGATCATATTGTATTTTCCTAGTGTAAAATTGTGTTTAAAGAAACACGACAAATAGATTATTTTGTTGATACTAGTACACCTATAAATTGAATGTGTTAAATAATGTAATTTGTCTCTCCTTCCTGTGATGGGGTGGCTCAGGGAGAAGCCACAGATACAGCTTATTGTGTAAACAAAAGAATATCCAGTGAAAAAAAACCAAAACAACATAAGCATAATCATAAACAAGCCAGAAATTCACTAGGACTCTTATTTTGAAATGTCTATGCTTTACTACTGTTGCCACAGTTTTACTTTTTTTGTTTACCACAGATGCTCTCCAAAAAGGTAAGGGACATTAAATATGCACTTTTACAACCATCTATAACATAATACAATATAAAAACCATAACTTAAACACAATAATTCCACGAGCCAGTACAATGTGCATCATCACAGCATTTTGACTTTGAAACCACATTTGGCCGTATCGAGATTTCTCTGTTTTTCTGTCGGCGGACTTGAAAATTATAATTAAGAATTTTGCTATAATATTTAAGCTATTTAAGCCTTTTTATGGCCTTAAATCTGATCAAACACAACCACAGAAATCCTGTAACATGTCTGATGGCTACTTAATTTCTAATAAAGCATTTTTTGGAGTTTAATAAAAAAATTTAAACTTGTAAATTACCTGTAAATAAACATCAACCATTGATTAAGTTCTTTATGGGATCCTGAAAAAACCGAACCAGTCCTGAACGATTTTTTCTTCCTTTGGATGTGGTTCTGTTTGCAATAGCACACCCTGTTTAAAAAAGAATATGATTAATGGTACTAAAGTAATCTGTGAATTAACAAATTTAAATAAATGACTCTCCTTTTTGTCCCAACCCACTCACCAGGTATATCTATCTTTTCTGTTGTCTTTCACTAACTTTTCTTCTGCAGTGTCCACGTCATTATTTTGGCCAATAATTTATTTCGCTGCATCCATTTAATAAGCTTTACTTTTTTTCGTGCAGTCGCGAAACTAGACTAGCATAGAAATAGACTAGACTAACAAATAGACTATTCTAAGGGTATTTTTTATGCTGAATCCATTGTTGCTGTTTTCCAAGCTGTATCTCTTACGTGAAACTCAGTAGAGTGTAAAATCCAAGATGACCGCCTCATACGCCAAAATGAGCAAATTTCTCAGCACTGGCTCAAAGATAAACTGTTTTTATTGTGATATAGTATTTATTGAGTAAAGGAAACAAACTGAATAGTCAGAACAAGTCAGTCATTCTGTCTTACAATATTTCTGGTAAACACTGACCTGTTATTTTGTGTATTTGAGTATGTCCATGTAAGAACATCAACATCATGCTGGTGGCAGCAAAAGGCCTATATCTTAAACCATCATCCTATTACATTATGTTAAGAGTGTTTATTACTTTTAAACATTTACATGTCCATGTTAACAAGTTTAAGGACTGACATTTCACCAAACTAAATTTCCTTTTGGTTTATTTATGCAAAAGATATTCCCAGAAAGATTGGCTGTAAATATTAAGAATTGAGACAAATTAACAAATTACCAACACATATCACGGTAATGTGTCACACCACTAACATTAGCTTTGAACAGATAAAGGAAATAAACACAGTAAACTTGGCCTAAAATTACCTTATGAAGTTGGACATAACATTAGCTGAATAATAACTAAAACATGAACTGCATGGCATATAAAAGTGAATGTTATTTAAACAATGGTACGACAAGATTCTCCAATATGATCACAACAACACAGAGAAGTGGTCTTATTCAGTTCAGCAATTGCTACATTCTGCATCACTTGTCTTGCACTTGCATGCAGCAGAGCAATGCAGACGAGACTTTTTACATTTACATCGTGCACTCATACATCTTGAGGCGCAGCTGCAGCTGATCAATTCCAAACAGTAGTCTGGGACTGGAGGAAGTGACATCAAGATGAGCAGCAGCGTAGAATCTTCCAGTCTCCACCCCAATGTCTCTGGCGGAGGAAGGACAGGATACCGCTTGTTTGCTTGGCGCCACAAAGCAGTTTGGTAATGTGCTCGACGGATGTGAAACGACAGTGCATCACTGGTTGGCGGTAGACTTTCTGGAGCCCAGGACTGTACAAACAGGAGTTCCCTTGCCTTGTTCACGCTGGTTACATTGGGTGCGCGATATACCTTGCAGATAAATAATTCAGCGTCTTTCACAGTTTGGTCATCCAGTTCGCCTTGACCTATGCCTGTGAGCAGATGATGATGTTCTTTGAAAACTTTCCAGCATGTTTTCTTTCCATGTCCTAGTAGTCCTAGTCCATGACCAATGTTGTATCACAACCAGTCAAGGCGTGAAATGCAATGATGTCTTCCACTGCACTGTCATCAAGCGGAAGTTGATCCACAATTGAGTGAATTGGGATATATTTCCTTTTTGTAGCTGTACCTGCCTTCATCCAAATCTTTGATCTTTTCAATTGAATCCAGTAATTTTGATCTGGTAGCTTGGTGCAATGTACTTGCTAGACCAAGATGCTTGGGAGTCCAGTGTTTACCACAACTGACGTTGTACACTAGGTCTTGAGCAACACTAAGAACCTTACTTTGAGTGTCGTCTTTTTTATTTTGAGCAGCTTCATCATCATGACCCACTTCTAAGAGACCCTGTCCACCAAACATTAAGCGAAGGAACATGAAGAGGCTCTCTGGAACGCATTATATAATTTCCTCTTCGCTTACTACAAAACCTTTGCATGCTGGTTGCACTGTAAAAAAAAACTGTAAATTTACAGGAAACTGTCTGTATTTTTTACAGAATTTTGCCGTTTTGTCATTATACAGTGAATACCTGTTATTTTACAGATATTTGTTGTAATTTAAAGATCCACTATTAAATTTACAGGTAATTGCTTTTATTGTGGTTTTACATTAATTTAACGTTTTTTAAAGGAAATTATCTGTAATTTTATAGGGTTATGTGTAATTTTACATAAAAAATTAAGTAATATTTTACAGATTATTTCTGTGGAATTAGAAAACAAAGAAAATAAGGTATAACTGCAGAAATCAGCAGTCACTTAACATGTTTTCCTTAAAGATTATTAAGCATGTGGGGGTTAAAGTGAGTTTTAAGATTTGTCCACACATTAGGCAGGCCTATTTAATTATTTATAATCTTTTAATTTTGTCTTGCAAATAGATGTTCATTTTGATCATCATTTGTATTTGCCCGTAAATTTCATTTAGGCCTATATTTTATGTATTTTATGAATCGTTTTTCCAAATCTGCGTTGCTGCACATTGCGTGGCTTTGTGTGCGTTTGAATGTGTGTGTGTGTGCCCGCGCGCGCGGCCGCGCGCAGATTCAAATGATCCGCCATTACGTTTCGTTGCTTAGTCCCGCCCAGCCCACAACGGTTAGCTACAAATCTGTCTCTAGCCCCGTTCACACTGCCAGCGATTTTGTCGCTGTATGTCGCTAGTCTCTGTACTGTGAAGTCGCTTGTGGGCGTTCATAGTGCTGTCGCTCTAATGTGACTGGTAGACTGCACGTCTGGCCATATCTATACAAAATACCATCACAAGTGATATATACAACTATATCATTTTAATTTGACTAGGATTTAGGCTCAAAAGAAACAGTATGCTGTTGGGAGAGTGTTTTTATATTACCACAGCAGTGTTCAGTGGATTAAATCATTTAGCCTACTGGATTAACGATCGATCAATCAACAGATTAACTCATACTGTCATAAATTACTAAAACGTCATTCGAATTTGACAAATAATCAATTTTCTTGTCCCTAATAGTCAACATGATGCAGGGGAAACTGTAAAATAATCTGCAGCAGTGCTAAACTTGCATCATAATTACAACACTCGAACTAAATGTGTGAATTAAACTCACTGAGACTGTCGACAGTTTCTTTTCCATGCATCATTTTATTATATCCATGTATGTGGTTACAGTCAAATCATATAAAACAGTGAAATCGCCCTCGAACTCTTCTGTCTTGCCTGCACTCGAGACGGTGACGTGAGCTGAGCTCCTCTGAAAGTCTTCTTTCCTATTGGTTGTCGCTCGCGAAAATCGCTTCTCATTTGCATAAAGTTGAAATTTCTGAACTTTTGTCGCGCGTCTCGTGTCGCTTGACACGCCCACATTCTGTCGCCAACGGTCACTGTCGCTCGTGTCGCCGGAAGTCGCCAGCGCTCCATTGAAATGAATGGGATCATGTCGCTTTGTCGCTGCGTGTCGCTGGCAGTGTGAACGGGGCTTCTGTCGTCGATCTGTGTCAAGGGCAAGCGGGAGATTTGAATTCAGAGCTATAATCGTATTCGACAGAAGCAGCCGTGAGCAGGAGCGCTGCTGAACACATATTAGTTGTAGTCTGGTGTCAGTCAGTCATTCCGGAAATAACGCGCCCTTTTTCAGTGAGCCTGGTTCGTCACAGCAGACCTCATCCCGACCGATCAACGGCTGAGGTAAGAGTCTAATACTACATGTAAATGATATTTTATATTACATTTGTGTTAAGTGGTTAGACTGTTTCCATGCTAACGTTAGCATTCTTAAATTATGTTCAGTCATAACTGGCGTCGAGGGCAAAACACAAATGCAGCATGGGTCTTTTCAATTATCGATCTGTGTTAAGAAAGATCAGTTGAACCCACTCTAACTTACTTGTTAACTTATAGACCTAAAACAATCTTTAGTAGACTTGTTATTCATATTAAAGTCCATAATTGTGTATAAAATCTTCGTTATGATAGTCAGTAACATTAAACCAATCTCTTAAATGGCGGGACATTTTGAAACCATGTCTGGAAGCTGAAAACTTTATTTTTCAATTTTTTTTTTTTTTTGTAAACTTTTTTTTTACTTTATTTTATTATAGTAAAATTGTAGTAAACACGTTTTTAGCTGATTTTTTTACCATTGTAATAGCCACAGTTTTACTAAAAAATAGGCCTACTGTGTTTCTTTTGTTTATTTCGTAATAGTTAACATGACTAACTTTATTAAGACCGTTAAGAAATCGAAATACTGTCTGTAACTTAACGTACTTGTTGATGATACAGGAAAGCCTAGAACAGGAAGACTAGAATATGAATACAACATGATGAACCCCTAGGTGTATCTAGGTCTAGGTCACAGTAAATCATATTCATTTAATGTTACTTGCTATAAATGTAACTTAGCTAAAATCACATGGCAGCTCAAAATATTACTGCTGGCTTTTCCAGCTCAGCTTCAAGATCATAGTCAGTTGAGTTTTTGCATTGTCCCAATGGAACATATTCTGACATGTGTAAATCTAATACTGAGTTTTAAAATAACTTGTGTGTGTGTGTGTGATTTCAGGTCACGTGGAAAGCAGATGATCATGGCAAACAAGGTATGGGAAGAATTCATTAAAACATAAAAATCATAATGGTTCTGATTCCATATGTTCATAACAGTCTTCTGATTCCATATGATTGCACTAAAAGTATGCACAAGGTTTGGATTTGCTACAGCAAGATTACGATTGTGTTAGATTCCACCCATCTTTCTTTCTTTTTTTAACTAGGCTCTGTCATTTAGAAACATGACTTTTCCTATCACTAATATCTTAATGACACATATCTCTACCTTTTAATCCAGCCAGATGATCTGACGGTTGCTGCTCGCATCTCA
Organism: Leuciscus leuciscus; assembly: GCF_965113295.1. Lineage (NCBI taxonomy): Eukaryota > Metazoa > Chordata > Actinopteri > Cypriniformes > Leuciscidae > Leuciscus > Leuciscus leuciscus. The sequence continues at coordinate 15,527,347 of NC_138734.1, read as the reverse complement.
GCCTACCTGATGGAAAATTCTTGCTGGATGAATGACCTTCACCTTCAAATCAGCCTTGCCAAGACAGAACTGCTTATGGTTCAACTTTCAGCCAAAACATACTTGCTGTGATCCTGCTGATTTGCCTTATCATTAGGAGGATCAGGCCCTTCCTATTGGAGCTACACAACTCTCTTGTTCTATCCAGACTGGGCTATTGTAATGCTCTCCTGGCAGCTCTTCCAGTATCAGTCAAACCTCTGCAACTGATCCAGATGCTGTAGCAAGAGTTGTCTTTAAAGGTAGCCCTATGCCTAAACTCACTGCTTCAGATCTATGTGTCCTCCAGAAGCATGTGTTCTGCAAGTGAACGGCGCCTTGTGGTGCCATCATCCCAAAGAGACACAAAACCACTTTCACTGACATTTACCTGGACTGTTTCCTGGTGGTGGAATGACCGGCGCAACTCAACACATTTTCAAGAAACTGCTAAAGATCCATCTTTTTCATAAACACTTCACCCAATAATACTATATCTTTGTAAAAAAAAAAAAAAAAAAAAAAACCTTGCTATGTGTACTGTGCGACTAACTGGGACTTGTCACTGCACTTGTTGCTTTTTATTATCTTTAATTATTATCTTAATTGGTTAGTCACTTTGGATAAAATGTAATTGTAAATGTTAAAATAAGTTATACTGTAAAGGTATACGGTAATTGCTTTTTATTGTGGATATATTTACATGTTCTAAATTATATACTAAGCATCTATTTCCTATCAATCACTTATCTTGATGTTTAGTGTTTGTTCAATTACTAATACTGTAAATATGCAGGTATTCTGTACTCATACATTTAGTTAATTTAAAAGAAATTGACTGTACATTTGCTATTATTAAGAACTTAATTAGAGATGTTGTGAAATTGGATCGGTACAAATAAAAATAAAAACTGTAAATTTACAAACATTTGTATTTGAATTTATGTACTTGTGTGCATTTTTTATACATAATTTCATTGTTATTTTACACAGAAAAACTATATTAAAAGAAAATTACTGTAGATAGACAGTATTATTATATAAAATAATTGTATAAAACCTTAAATTTACAGTATTTAATTGTTTTAAAGGTGTATATGACTTTTTTTTAACGTTAAAAATCCCAATAATTACATAAGATTTTATGTAATATTAAAGATATAATCTGTTATTTAATTATGGAAAATTACTGTATTTTAACGAGATTGTTTTTTGCCGTTATTTTACGGTAATTTTCTGGCGCCCCAGCTGCCGGAATAATACCGTTTTTTCACAGTTTTTTTTTTTACAGTGTGTGCAAGTATGTCACTTCTCAGTTTTAATGCAACGTGGATCAATTCCATGAACCATTCAGGGGCTGTGTATTTTGGTATCAGTGAAGATTCTTTAGGTTCTGATAGCAGGGTTGTCAAAGGGATATGTCTAAATTCAACTGGTACAAACAGTATTTCCTGCTCTAGGTTGATGAAGTCATATGTGACCTGATCCAGCAAAATGAGTCACAGTGACCCAAACTTCAAAATTGAGATTTTGGTATTAATGGATAGAGGAGACCATAAGCTTTCAACTGATATCCTAGTCAAAGTCATACCTTGAATGGTTGTAAAGATATACACATTTGAATTATGGTCGTCTGTCCTCTTTTTCCAATTGAAACCCTGAGAAAATAGCTTTTAAAGTTTTTTGCCCGTTTTTTGTTGATATCTTTCAAAATCCATTGCATTTAAAGGATGAACTATTTATTGTACAGCTTAATTTGACCAAAGACATTAATATATGCTATTATGCCAGGCTGAAGCTCAAATTATTTTAATTTTTTTATTTGAATAAATAATTTAAAAGGCACTTTTACAAACATTTACTAAAATCAGAAAGATTGAACAGAGGTGCTACAGTTTTGCTTGAGAGAGGGGGTGTGTGTGTGTCTGTGTGTGTGTGAGAGAGAGAGAGAGAGAGAGAGAGAGAGAGAGAGAGAGAGAGAGAGAGAGAGAGAGAGAAAGTGAGAGAGGCAGAGAGACAAGGAAACCGAGAACAAATAATGTTAGCCTATCCAATCATATCTTTGTGTAGGCTAGATGACAATAACAGTGTAACATATTCATAACGGAGATACCAACAGTTAAATATTGGGTTAAAATAAATCAAACACATTGTAATGGATTCTCCTTGCAGATAAATACACTCACAGAATAATTGCACTCACTCACATCCATACACGATAAATACCACAGGGCTGTCACTTTCGCTGTAGCTGTCATCAGAGGATAACACGTCCCCAGATCCAAAACAATCACTGACTAGCCTTAGCCACTCTTGATGACCAGCAGCAGAGCTTAGGTTAGAAGCCTCCAGTGAGTTCAACGCTTTTGGCGACTTTTTGGCGACTTTGCTCTCTTTTGACAGCGACATTTCTCAAATTAATAATATTTAATCTTTCTGAGGAGATCTGCTAGCTTGTTTACACATAGCGCTACGAGTGTGACAGGAGGATGGCTGGACCAATCGCGTGCCGGTCAGTCGAAACGGGGCTTCCCATTGACAAATGATCAGCGTTTGTGTACATTTCTAAGCTTTATGATTGGTTCTATACAACGTGTAACACCATATTTGGAAAGCAGAGACGTTTGAGGGGATTCCCGGGAAATGCTCAGAGGTGACGAGAGGAGTTGAGAAAAGCAATATTCATTTCCAGCGAATTTAGTAAAACTTTGTAAACTTTAATAGTCATTTAAATACCTTTTCTCAATTATCTGGACTACGAAACTTTAGGAGATTATTTTTGAATGTCTGTTCTTTGAAATTTAGCAATAATAATAATAATAAAAAATATATATTATTTCATTGTTTTTCCACATAAACGGCCCATATCTTAAAATGGAACGTTGCGACTTCCGACTCATTTCGCCAGATCGGGTCACATGTATTCCTTAGCCATTGTTCAAGTTTCTCTCTGAAGGTCGACCTTCTGCTTAGGTATGATGGCTGGATGGTTACCTTGCCAATTTCTGCCAAAACAAAGTATCTGTTCCAAACCTCAGAAAGTTCATAGACGTTTGCATCTTTTGCTGCTCACGTCAATTCATCCAAAAGCCATTCCATGGCTAAATCTGATGATGAGGAATTTTCTTTAGTCTTTGTGGTTTTCCGGAAGAATTTCATATAGCACGGAGAGTGATACCTTCCTTCTGCTGCAATGAGGTCACTAACGCTAGCAAGATGGACTGAAAGGATCTGGTCATATTTTGAGGCTGCCAATATTCGATCACTCATGTTCATTGTTGAGACCATGGAAAGTCTAATCTTTGAGTTCACATCTTGGCAGAACATGCAGGCATTCCAGTTGATGGTCACAACAGAACTCCTTGTCAATGTTGGTGGATTACTTGGACCAGCACCTTTATCCACATCTGCAGATTTTTCACTGGACTTTGGTTGCAGCCTGGAAATGTGGCTTTTACTAGTACAAGATGCATAGCACAAGCGGTGCCAGACCACGTGCTGTTCTGTGTTCTGGACAAGAAGCACTCTGTCAATTTATTCTCTGTATTGAGGATCGTGAAGCTTTCCTCTACTTTGTGCAGCTGCTTTTAGTGTTAAAAGGCCCTGTTCTGTCGCATTGTATAGCTTATCTTTCTTGGATTCTTGGCATATAATGCAAGTATCCAATGACATTGACCGGTCAGGCTTCAAACTACACACAGCTTCCATAATGGTGATCTTATAATCTGACCAACTTCATGGGTACAATTCCACAACTGGAAATATTTTGTGTCGGTTCATGTCGCTCTTTGGATATATAAATTAATTCTGATGAAAAATAGGAAATAACTGCATAAAGTAATAGAAAGTAAATAGAAAGTAGAATAAAAAACCTCTTGGATAACTCCGAACTCAATTCACACACTTTGATCCAAAGACAATAGTTTGCATGTGAGTCCAAACAAATGACTCTCGCATTTTAGATATTCTGTTTGTCCATTTGAAATATAAGGATAAAAACAGATATTTTCATGACTACAATGAGAAAATATAGCTGCGAGCAGCGATTGCGGGCCCAAGCCGGTGGCACCGCCACCCTGGTGCCTTTAGTTACACTAAAGGCACCGGGGTGGCGGTGTCACAGTGTCTGTTGGTTCCCTGGGTTAAACACTAGAGGTCCTCAGTTTTCACGGTGTCTATGCATTCTCACTACAATTCCCATGATCCTGTCTGTCACTGATTGTTCATTGCCTTACAGCTGTTTCTCGTCACCTTGTTAGCACTTGTGTATATATACCCTGTCTGTTTCAGTGTTTGTCACGGAATCCTTGTATAATGTCACCCTGCACTTCGGAGTTCGGTTTATGTTTGTTTCTCGTTTTGGACTGTTTTGTATGGACTTTGACCTGACCTAAAAATACATATATATATATAAAAATAAATAAATGTAACTATATATATATATATATATATATATATATATATATATATATTCCTACTTCCATAGGTATTCATTGAAAACGCTCGCTCTGCTCCGCACCATTATCAATGTCTGTGCGGACGAACATATTTTACTTTCGTTTTTAAGTTAGCGATTCAAAAGCCCCCAGCGGTGTCACACGTTGATTAACCGGTGGGGAAATATTCTCACCGTCACATACCTAGTATATTTTCATATAGATACAATAGGCTTACGTGATTTTGAACACAAGAGGGCAGTATAGCACTATGAATTACATAATTTATTTTTTGGACTAAAAAAACATTCTGGATGTTTTTAAACTTAAACAATTATTAAATTGAAAAAAAAAGAATAAAATGGGTTTAGTTCTGATATTTGTATAATAATATATAGAAATAAATGGTGTATAATTACATTTTTAGAAGATAGGAGGTTTTTAGTGTTTCCTTTTTTGACATAACTTTAATCCCTTGCCATAGCAAAACCGTTTGAGATATTTATTATCTGTTTACAATTTAGCATCTTTAATGTATTTTCATCATGTTGAAAATGTTTGGTGGGAATAAAATAAACCACTTAAGATGAGTGGGTAAAAATTCAGAGGCTGATTTTGCAAAGAAATCCACATTCAAACCAAAATATCTGACTTCCTGTTGCTCGGAGCTAATTACTGTAAATTCTAAAATTGTCCGGCTCGATGAGACCAATATGCGTACTGATTTTTGTGACTGTACTTAAAATTACCCCCCCCCCACTTTTGTCAAAAGCATTTTGAAAGTGACACACTTCCTGCTGCCAGTTGGTGGCGCTATAACTTTGACTCACAATAGTTACATCCATCTGATCGGCCTCTTACCACGAACACTGCTGAAGTTTCATCAAGATCAGTTAATGTATGCAGAAGTTAAAACACTTCGTTTTTCTCTTTTCTCGCCATAAATTTGTTTCCTCACCACGGCCAAACCGTTCGAGATATCAAAAATCCGTCCGCAATTTAGCATCCTCAATGTCTTGACTTCATGCACACCGAGTTTGGTGGGGATTGGATGAATTCTCTAGGAGGAGTATTTCACATTCCACAGCAAGCGTTTTCCAAACAACCCATAATAGCCGACTTCCTGTTGGGCTGGCGCAAAACTTAGAGCACGAAAGTTGTTCGGCCCGATGAGATCTATATGTGTTGTAACGACAATGACTATGACATGCGGTCACATGCTGTTCAAATTAGTAAATCCTGATCTCCAAACAGACAACGAGTGTCATGGCGTCTCCAAGTCTGCTTGAACGGTCAAAATTGCATCTTTGTGGCTCCCCCGAGGGACATTTGAGTCACATAAGGAAACCCTGTTTTCTTAGAATCCCCTCTAAAACCCCCATTTCAGCATGGACTCCCTGTGACTTTTCACAGACTCGTGACATTCCACACACACACACACACACACACACACACACACACACACACACACACACACACACACACACACACACACACACACACACACACACATTTTATATATTTATTTAAGTCCACTTAAAAGACATGATTTACAGGGACATAAATACTATAGATGCAGTCAAATGCATGTACATAATCATGGACCAGTGGCATACAGCAGATCTTTACAATATTTAGCATCACTCAATTGTTATGGATACAAGTAGCACCGTCTCCGCCAGATATGACGGCTACCTATAATAGCAGACAGAGCACAGTACTTCGCTAGCCATTTAGCCCTCTTTTTGGGCATCCCTAGTTGTTGAAGCCCTCTTACAACCAGCCTATGTGTGTGTCCTAAGCTGCCAAATATGAACACAAGTAGTCGGCTCTGATAACCTAACTCTGAAATGAGGTTTAAGAGTGGTTGATATTTAATAATCTTAGTCATAAATGCTTCTTCCATACTATAGTCAAAGGTACATGCAACCTCCACAATGAACACCTCGCTGATCTCCTCATTAACCACAACAACATCTGGTGTATTAGCAGACACATGAGAAAAAGTTTCAGAGCTATAACAATTCTGAAACATAGATGGTTTTACACAAGAATGTTTGTACATTTTCACTGAAGATGAGAAATTACTTGATATGTCTTTCACTATAAGATCCACTATTCTGTCGTGGCGTGCAATGTACATTCCTTTATAGGCATGGCAGCCATTCAAGATATGTGGCAGTGTCTCGGTGATCTGCTCTGTAGTGTGATGCAAACAATGAGGTACCTGAGCTGTTGGAAACCAGATAGAAAGGTTGAGTCTAGTTGGAAGAACTTGTAGTCTGGCTTTTACTGTAAAAATAACAATGTCCTCACTGAGTGCAGTATTCTTAAGAAATGAGTGAGAAACAGAGTGATCAGCAGAGGAGAGACACGCAAGCTTCCCCTGAAGTTTCAGTCCAATCCAGTGTTGTTTCTCGTGATACTGGTGTAGGTCCAGGAGAGTTGTCCGGGCACCTGTAGATGTTAACGTGTGGCTGTGACCACCGTATGTGGCTGTTGCCCTGACAGAGGTCAGGGGGTCAGTAATGATGTCCTCAGAGACCCTCACAGTCCCAGAGTCAGACCGCACCCACTCCAGTGATACTCCAGTTCGGACACAAAGGTCATTCAGGTCCGGCCAATCTGACCAGACACCAAAGCCGGCAGAATGGGTGTCAAGTTTCCCGCTTGATTTTCTTTTAAAGCCAAGGAAGTGTGGCTCCGACTCCTTGGCCAGTGGCACCTTGCGTCTCCGGAGGTCCAGGAACAGGGAGGATCGGGCCAGCTCTCTCACATCTTTGTCATCATTATTCAGCATGTTCAGAAGATGGGAAATCCGCACGCTGGTATAAATCCATATCACGTTTGGTACCCCCAACCCTCCTTCCCATTGGGGGTGAAAAATAACATCACGTGTACTGTGCGTGTTCAGTCCAAACCACTTTCGCACTAGGCTCACTGTCGTGTTATTCATTTCACTCAGCACTTTCTGTTGAATATGAACATTGGAGAATAGATGTTGTACTTTAGACAGCGCCACCTGTCTAATAGCCTCTAACTTCAGAGTCAGTGGCAGTGGGCATTTGTCAATCAGGTCCAGCCTGGATGTAAATTCTGACAAAATGATGTTCACTTGCTCCTTCCATTCTCCTGCAATGTTAATTTTATGTCCAAGACACACACACACACACACACACACACACACACACACACACACACACACACACACACACACACACATACACACCAACATCCTTTAATGTATGTAACTCAGACATGTATCTGAACTTCCTGTATGTATGTGTGATTAATGTTGTTTTGATCATATAGTTATGATCTTCGAATGTTTGGATCTGAAATGTATTTTTGAAGAATGTTCTCCCAGTAGAATCGCATCCCGTAACCCGAGCTCATTGGCAGGTCATAAAATTTGACCACAGAGCTATCCAGCCCTATGCATGAGATAACAGGGTCGCAAAATTCCAACACACACACATACAAACACACTCTGGACTGTGAAACAGAAACCCCCTACAGAAAAGGACTTTTACCCATAAAGTCACTCTTAAAGGTACTAAATATATAAATGTGTGTGTTAAGAGGTGTGTGTAAACCATAGGAAAGCATATGTCCTATTTGTAACATTAATAGAACCACTATTGCCTATACAAATGCATAATAATGTATCTTTGCATGGCTACAATGCCTAGATTCTATTTTTGATATCTCTGTAATCCTCTCCAGCTAACGGAGTTGAATTCCGATAGCAGAATTCAGTGATGCGCATTGTTTTATAAGTTCATATGTCTGGAGAAAATCCTCTCAAGTTAAAGTCAATCATGACTCATTCGAGTGGGCGTGTCTAACCGGACAAAGGAATCTTCCCGCTCGAAAAATCTCGACAGCTGATTCGTCCTACACGAAGGAGGGGACGGCACAGTAGACACTGATAAAAGTCCAGACCTTCAGTTAACTCGCTCTCTTATCGCTTCGCTCTTATCGCTTCCTCTCTCAGCTCATCCCTCTCAACTCATCCAACTTCTCTGGACCCTCTTCCTCGGCGCAGCGCTTCTCCAAAGGAACATCTGGAGGAGGCCCTGGCCTTCTCCATCGAGCGAGCACATGTTCGAGTTGTAGCTGCGTCCCTTGCAACTAAGATTTCCAGCCTCTCCCATCCCGGGAGACGAATCTGAACTTTCTCGGTAACGTTAAATTCAAGTGAGCCTTTACATCGTTTTGCGAAACGACCCAGAAGACAAAGCTAGACGCAAACCAGCCGGAGAGTACCACATCTCGCAAGTATCTTTCTCTCTAACAGCTGATTCCTGGTGTTTAGCTTGTAGGTCTGTGATTTAAGTTACCCTCTATCTTCCCTCTATATCTTTCTTTCTTTCATTTCATTTTCATTCTGATCACGCTATGTTTATGTTTTTGTTCGGTTAAATGTTTATTTGTTGGTTTGCATTTTTACGTACGTTTATGTTTGTAGTTTATATAATCTCTAGTGTGTGCCATTTTTATTAATAAACCCATGTATACTTTTAATTGTCTCTGTGTTTGAAAACCCTGTAACGGAGAGCAGATCACCAGTTGCATGGTGATTAAATCAAATTAATTAATGCAGTCTAAATCTACAAAACCCCTGTCTCGCTCTGACTCAAGCTATTCTCACATTCCAAAGCACTCTCATTTACGACACCTCTGCTGTTTTGAGATTGCTCTGCGCAAGACGTGCAGCCCAAACGGCGCCGAAAAATGGTGTAAATCATTGACTATCTCTCACTCTACATGATCTCTTAAGTCTAAACCAACAGAGACCGTCTGTTTATGGCCGGGAGAGCCTCACGCTGACCAATGAGAGCGATCCCGAAAGCACTCCCCCCTAGGGAGTCCCTCGGACACTGATTTACACATAGACACTAATTAACTCTTCACAACAATAAAACAGTGTTGTAGAGACCAGATGCCCGAAACATGTGGTCTGTGCCTAATACATCAATCCAAAGAGCCAAACGCACGCACACACATAAGCCTCACCCGCAGCGACGGGGACAAGAGTTCAGCGGACGGGTATGAACTTTCAAGACGCACTCACATACACACACACAGAAACACACTCAGGCACCACCACGTGTGATCCAAAATCCTTGTATAAAACATTTTAAATGTATTTTCTTGATGTGTATGATCCCCTGCCCCAAATATTATGCCTATGTAGTTTGTTGGCCTGTAATCACTCTGTGGTGCCCACAATTACAAGAAATGATGTACCTCCTTGATTTTAGATATTAGAACTGTCATTCGCGGTATTGCCGTGTTCCACGAACCCCAACGATGCTGAATCTTTAACACAAAATATCAGAGAATGCATTGTTTTATTAAATACCAGTGTTATTAAGTTATGGACGAATTCATCGTTTCAAAACCCCGCGGAAAAGGAGGCGTATAGACCTCAAAACGTCAGGAGGTGGGCCCATACGTTGTTAAAGACGATTGGCCCACGTACGTGAGGGAGGCGTGAGTTTAGCCCTTTAAAATTGCGCGCCCCTTTCCTCTCATTGCAGTCCGCCAGAGAGAGAAGACGACACGCCTCCTTCCCTCAAGGAAGCTCCGCTCGCTTTTATTTTCCTTTTATTTCCAAGTCTTTTCTTAGAACTACCATTACTTCAGTATAGTCTTCTGAAACCAACCCACAAAACCAACTTAAGGCTAAAGATAATCTTTGCTGAGTCTTCGCTCGCTTCAAGTCGCCATAGCAACCAGAACGCTGTGACCACGTGATCCAGGTGTCTTTATCCAACACAGACGAACGCACCCACAGAAGGCCGATTTGTCAAACAGAGTAACGTAGATCTTTTAAATTTGCAATCTGAAGGAAATGCTGTTTAAAGTTGTCTAAATATTACTGAGAAACGTTGGGGTTTTGTGGTGAATGACTAAACTGTTTCTATCCCTCTCTCTAAATTCTCTTTCACACACACACACAAACATACACATACACACACACACACACACATACTCTCACCCACGTGTGCCGAGACAAACACACTACCACGTGCTCACGGAGCGACACACCCACCTTACAAACGCTACCATCTCCACATTTCACACACACACACCTAAAATCATTCGTATCTCAACTATTAGTTTCCTCTCGCTGAGTTTCTCTCTCTCTCTCTCTCCCTCTCCCAATCTCTCTCTAAAACCTTTTTATTTTGTTGTATCTCTGTATTACGATCGTTATATTGCCTGTTTTGTTTATGCATTTTTACTCCTGCGTGATTTAAAATAATTGTGTAATCGCTAGCCTGTTTAAATAAACTTTGTTAAATCATTTGAATTAAGTTTGCCTGCTTTGTTTCAAATTCTGAGTCCCTGATGAGTGCAGATTGTACCTTATAAGCTCTACGATTGGTTTTATTCTTAAAAGAAACCTAAAATTGTCTAAAACACGGAGATAATTATCTTCTTTGTGGCCACAAGAAGGTGTTATCTATCAGTGTTAAAGACGCCCGATCTCTGTTCATAAATTATACATTCTGTCCGCGGGACGGCCAGTCTGCATGGTAAATGAACATTCGTCAACTTCTACCTCAAATTCCCCCAAATTGAGTAAATGCTACCCGTCTCTATCAGTGATTATTACAAGTAATTGTGTAATCGCTGATACAAGCCGAGGTCTTGACCTATTCCCTAATTTGAATAAATTAATTTATGGAAGCAACAGATGCATATTCACATTGATGAATATTACCGCTAATTTGAGCTAATTAATTCCCCAACACAAAGTCATTGTTGTTACAACCCACTTTTTATAAAGTCAATGAAACAAAAGATCTATAAAGCTACAGGCTCTATATTATAAAACTACTTTGAGTAGTTTTAATTTATAAACCCAAAGAGGTTTTGTCTTCGTGGCCAGAAGATAAACTTTCTTGGAGTTTTGTAAACAGGAATACTTCTTCTTAACTGTAATGATCAGACAGTACAGAACGAGGCATTTCCTATAATTGATAAAGTAAATGCATATGCGATTTATGAATTATGACCATGAGTTATAAATATTAATATTCCCAAAATTCCCTATATTCTTGAGCTAATTCGCATTAACCCAGAGGCATTTACCCTTACAGTTTTTGGTGGAGACATTTCGAGCAGTTTCAAACTTCATTTTTGTGGGCAAATTCAGTTTCAGTTGAATGTGTATTATTGGTATTAATAATTGTAGGCTATACGCGTGTTTTGAATTGTGAGATAAGTCGCTAAGGCGAACTCACCCAGCTGATGGCAGGCACAAAAGCCAGCTCAGCTCTGCTAAAACTGCAGTTCATGACATTACATCTGTCTCTGTAAAGACGAAGCAAAACTCTTTGCAGTTGATACATGTAACATGATTTAAACCGACTAAATGAAGACGAAGGATCTCTTTTAGGACGAAGACGTAAATCTGATAGTTTTTCAGTCGTAATAGGCCTTATGATATACAATACGTTAACGATAAGCTCCTGGTCAGAAATTGGCCTCGCGATCCAATTTCGTAAACCTACGCAAAAATCATAAAAGTGCTATTTTGATTAATGCTTATGGGAGATGAGCAGATGATAAGTCCTGCTCACAGCTGTTTTGATGCCTGTTGTGCTCACAGCTTAAGTAAATAGATGTTCAATGCCTGTTTGCTCACAGTTTCTAGTGATTAAAACACAAAGTTTTAATACCTGTTTTTATGTAAACCGTTTTATATCTAATGTGTAATTGGAGACCAGTTTTATGAATTAAGAAAAGATGATAATCCCTGTTCTTATTCTAAAACCATCTCAATGTGTAATGCATAATGTGTAATCCCTGTAGTCACATGTTGTAAAACTCGCTCATTTTCCGCATGCAACAGAGCGCAAAAAAACTCGTGATTCCACAGATAAAAAAATCTGCTGTCTTAACTGCTGAATCACGTCACCGACACTAGAGGGCAGCCTCTAGAGGTGTGGCAGTGCTCAAATTACGCGCCCCCCACCGACGTCATCCTGCGTGAGCGTCGCCTCCCACTGACGTCAGCCTGCGCGAGCGCAACTACGCCATCTCGTGGCGTTCTAAGATAATACCTGCTTTCAATTTCTTTTTCTCTCTGCATTCATTTTCTCTCTCAAATACTTAACTGCATTCAAGCTTAGCTTATGCTGATATTATTTGGAGTTAGACAATTCCTTTTTCTGTTTTTGACTGTCACACTTTAAGTTAAGTTCGAAAAAAAAGGAAAACTTTTCGAATTAAAAACTTAGATTTGATTCACTCAGTTCATTGATAGGTCCACCTAGGAAGAAGCACGCCACCGTGTGGCGATCTTGGGTCGACTTATCAATATCTGTTTAACCCCCAGTCTGCAATTGAAGTGTCTCATTGCCACCCTTTTCGTTTGATTATTTTTATAATCAATACTAATAACTTCAGTGTTATTGTAAGGATTATAGGAAGTCATTCTGAATTTCAGTTTAATTAATTTTAGTATTGATACATCACTGTCATCATTCTAATTTTCTTTCCTTCCTTATTTTTATTTTTATTTTGGACCTCTCCTTGCATGCTTATTTGAATTTTAATTTAAACACGTTTGCATTGTTCAAATTGTGTCTATTCAACCAGGTGGACCACTGAGAGGAAACACGGCCCTCACCCTTGTGGCACAAACCCACTGCTGGGGCCTTTTCCTCTGCCTGCGTCTCAAACCTGTGTTGTTTATTCAAATTTTATTTCATTGATAATTATTTTTCTCTTCCCTCTTTCTCCAGTCTCTCCAAGGGGGGGGGGGGGGGGGGGTAGGTTATTCTGATAATTACAACCATCGGTTATCATAATTCCTTTGCATTGTATCATTATTTTAGTAAAGCCTTTGCCTCTGACCCCTGCATACATATTTACTCAATTTGATGAAAACAGAAAGCCTTAATTCACTTTAAGTCTAACCTCTTAATCCCTTGTTGTGTATCTATTGGCAGGACTCAGTCAGTGCACTGTGGTAATCCAAAAGTCATCCCTGGTGGTTTCCGGTGGGCGGGGATCATCTGTCCGGCGTTACTGACACTGCGCTCTGTCTGGTGTTGGGACTGTCGGAGAGTCTGACCGCGCCCGCTGGTTTCCACCTGGATGACCTCTATTCACCCCAGGTAAACTAAAATTTGATAGAACCCATCCACTTATTAGGAACCACAGAATACTAGCTATTCCTTCGGGTGTATCTTAAGTGCTTGAACTCACCTTTCTCTCTCTAAGACACACCTTCTTTCGAGGTCCTGTCCCGATAACCCACGCATCTCCTGGCCCGATCAGGAACTCTCGCAGTGTTAATAAGGCTTAGGCCTCTTTATTTTATTTTATTTTATCTTATTTGATTTATTTTCCTTAAATAACGCTCCCCGTGTTATTGTTTGTGACATTTCATTGCAGACCAATTCACTTCCTTGTGTTGTGTTTCCCTCTGATCTTCCCTACCTTCAACCTTGTCTCTTTCTCCACTCTGTTGTGATTTGTTTCTTTCATTTCACTTAGACACAGAACCTAAGAGAGACCCCAGGAAAGCTGAATAATAGAGTGACGATCAAAGCGGGCGTCGCTAGACGACCCCCCCCAGGCTACCGCCTGTCCAAATTTCTATTGTGGGTTTCATCCATACCCACGAAATTGGCTCAGCTAACTGTCGGCATCAGTTAGCCCCGAAATTCTCATAAACGGCATAGCCCGTATGAGTATAGCTCATTAACCCTAAAACAAACTTGCATTGTGTCTCTTTTTGTGTGTGCTGTGCTTCTCTCACCACAGTAAGCAGAGATGTCGAGCTAACCCAGTCCCACAGTACCTGGACCAGTTTGAGACCTACGATCCAACCCAGAAGTATGACCACGAGCAGCTGGCCAAAATCTTCGGAAAACTCGCACTCAACCTCGTCACCAAGGCCCGGGCCAGCGAAAGGCTCAGCCTCGACATGGAACAGAAGGCAGCCGCACTACAGCTCCAGGCCACAGAAGCCCGGAAGGACCGAGCCCACACACAGAGTCGGCTAGACCAACTAATCTTCCTGACCGAGGAAGAGGACGAGACGGACACAACGCTACAACAGGAAGTTGAAAGACTTCAAAAAGCCCTGGACGATCTTCATCGGCACACAGATGAAGACAGTGCAGCCACGTCTGACACAGACACAGAAAACGAACACTAACACCGACTGCTTCAAGGTCATGACTGAACCGCAGCTGAGTAACCAAACCAATGTCTGCGCCACACACAGACAACCCACCCACCCACCCTAACGATTGCAGTGATTACACAGCACAAAAGAACTTTACCAACTACACTGCACGCCTCAAAGCCGCTAACGCTACTTCCGCTGTGTACAAAGAAAGTCATGCGGGCCTCTGATGAACAGACTTTTCCTATGCCACCACTTACCCCTCCACCACCCTCGCAGGCCATCTGAGCTCACTGACGACCAGTGCCTCAGACAGCTGTCTGCCACCAAGCACATGTTGCGTTCACAAGACTTCAATACGCATTGTGCACCTGTTGCCATCACAGCGCCACAGCTTGTAAAGCCACAAAGCACAAGGGGGGGCCAGGCGTAACAATGACGCCACATGTGCCAAAAAGCCATGCATGGGACATCAAAGCATGTGGCATACCAACCTCAGCGAACCAAAAAGACTGTCCTAAACCAACCAAGGACCTCCATCGCTGAAATTTTTCCTCCCTTTCTCTCTCTCTCTCCCTTTTGCCTCTAACAGGATGCTGTGGTGGTTCGCGAGAAAGCAGCCACGATCGGACATCACCTCACCAGGTCCGGCATCCGGCATCGCATGGAGAGAGCAGCCCCGGTCCTGACTACCAAGGCAGGATTCTCACTCATAAAGTGTACGTTCGACTCAATCCCAGCAACGTCGAAAGAGCACACTACCTCAAACAGCAAACATAGTCACAGTAAGACAGCCTGTGGCCGACATTCAGACTGAACTTTCACAGCTAACAGAGCAACTCACAACACTGAGTACAGACATTGCTCCCATCACAGCCCTCCAAGCATGGGCAACCGCCCAGCCTGAATACCTCACCTGTGTCCGTACCTGGACCCCAGATGACACTGTGCGGTGCACCTCCACGGTCACTGACCATGCCCCGACACTCGTCTTGGCTTGCATCCTGTACCAGACTCAACGAGACGTGAGCATCCACAGCCAAGCTCACAAAGCCGTGTCTGGCAATTTCCTACGAACCCTGAAAGGGGGGGGGGGGGTCCCACACCATCGACCACCTCAACTTCATTTGAGCTGAGTCATCAGCCTAGCAACCACCTGCTCTTTCACCATCATAATCCACCTGCCATTCATTGTGCCTATTTGTTGTTCGATAAAGTCCATCCCGGACTTCATCTAACAAAAAGGGGGAATATGTAACGACAATGACTATGACATGCGGTCACATGCTGTTCAAATTAGTAAATCCTGATCTCCAAACAGACAACGAGTGTCATGGCGTCTCCAAGTCTGCTTGAACGGTCAAAATTGCATCTTTGTGGCTCCCCCGAGGGACATTTGAGTCACATAAGGAAACCCTGTTTTCTTAGAATCCCCTCTAAAACCTCCATTTCAGCATGGACTCCCTGTGACTTTTCACAGACTCGTGACATTCCACACACACATACACACACACACACACACACACACACACACACACACACACACACACACACACACACACACCAACATCCTTTAATGTATGTAACTCAGACATGTATCTGAACTTCCTGTATGTATGTGTGATTAATGTTGTTTTGATCATATAGTTATGATCTTCGAATGTTTGGATCTGAAATGTATTTTTGAAGAATGTTCTCCCAGTAGAATCGCATCCCGTAACCCGAGCTCATTGGCAGGTCATAAAATTTGACCACAGAGCTATCCAGCCCTATGCATGAGATAACAGGGTCGCAAAATTCCAACTCACACACATACAAACACACTCTGGACTGTGAAACAGAAACCCCCTACAGAAAAGGACTTTTACCCATAAAGTCACTCTTAAAGGTACTAAATATATAAATTTGTGTGTTAAGAGGTGTGTGTAAACCATAGGAAAGCATATGTCCTATTTGTAACATTAATAGAACCACTATTGCCTATACAAATGCATAATAATGTATCTTTGCATGGCTACAATGCCTAGATTCTATTTTTGATATCTCTGTAATCCTCTCCAGCTAACGGAGTTGAATTCCGATAGCAGAATTCAGTTCCATTCATTGTTTTATAAGTTCATATGTCTGGAGAAAATCCTCTCAAGTTAAAGTCAATCATGACTCATTCGAGTGGGCGTGTCTAACCGGACAAAGGAATCTTCCCGCTCGAAAAATCTCGACAGCTGATTCGTCCTACACGAAGGAGGGGACGGCACAGTAGACACTGATAAAAGTCCAGACCTTCAGTTAACTCGCTCTCTTATCGCTTCGCTCTTATCGCTTCCTCTCTCAGCTCATCCCTCTCAACTCATCCAACTTCTCTGGACCCTCTTCCTCGGCGCAGCGCTTCTCCAAAGGAACATCTGGAGGAGGCCCTGGCCTTCTCCATCGAGCGAGCACATGTTCGAGTCGTAGCTGCGTCCCTTGCAACTAAGATTTCCAGCCTCTCCCATCCCGGGAGACGAATCTGAACTTTCTCGGTAACGTTAAATTCAAGTGAGCCTTTACATCGTTTTGCGAAACGACCCAGAAGACAAAGCTAGACGCAAACCAGCCGGACACGCGCACGCGCGCGTCCCCTTTTCAGCATCACACTGAAAGAGTACCACATCTCGCAAGTATCTTTCTCTCTAACAGCTGATTCCTGGTGTTTAGCTTGTAGGTCTGTGATTTAAGTTACCCTCTATCTTCCCTCTATATCTTTCTTTCTTTCATTTCATTTTCATTCTGATCACGCTATGTTTATGTTTTTGTTCGGTTAAATGTTTATTTGTTGGTTTGCATTTTTACGTACGTTTATGTTTGTAGTTTATATAATCTCTAGTGTGTGCCATTTTTATTAATAAACCCATGTATACTTTTAATTGTCTCTGTGTTTGAAAACCCACTTTTTATAAAGTCAATGAAACAAAAGATCTATAAAGCTACAGGCTCTATATTATAAAACTACTTTGAGTAGTTTTAATTTATAAACCCAAAGAGGTTTTGTCTTCGTGGCCAGAAGATAAACTTTCTTGGAGTTTTGTAAACAGGAATACTTCTTCTTAACTGTAATGATCAGACAGTACAGAACGAGGCATTTCCTATAATTGATAAAGTAAATGCATATGCGATTTATGAATTATGACCATGAGTTATAAATATTAATATTCCCAAAATTCCCTATATTCTTGAGCTAATTCGCATTAACCCAGAGGCATTTACGTTACAGTGTGCTGAGTTTCATATTAATTCATGCAAGTTAGTTTGATCTATGGACCAAGTTTTCGGATCCATTCCAGGGGGCGCTGTTGAGCCCCCCTGCCACGCCCGGGTACCAGCTTTAGCCAGGCCGACCTGTGTGCAAAGTTTCATGAGTTTTCGAGCACGTTAAGGGCCCCAAAAGCCCCTGAAACCTTGAAAAACAATTATAAAAGCAGTCTCTCCTAACAGACAAATCCCCCACACCCCACACACACACAGAGACAGAGAGAGAGAGAGAGAGAAAATTCTCAAAAAAATCACATTCAAACCAAAATATCTCACTTCCTGTTTGTCAGAGCTTATGACTATAAATTAGAAAGTTGTCCGGCTTGATGAGAACAATATACATAACAATTTTTGTGACTCTACTTAAAACTAAGCACCCATTTTTTACTAAAGGTGGCGCTACTGAGCCCCTCACCACGCCCGTTTCTGAAACTTTGCACATGTCTACTGGCTAATAAGTGTGATGTGTCTGTCGAGTTTCATCCAATTTCAAGCATACTAAGAGTCTCAAAAGCATCCGAAAAGAATATTAAAGTTTGATGCATTGCCACGGCAACAGTATCTAAGATATCAATAATCCTTTCACAGGTCTACATCTGCCGTGTGTCTACATTATACACATAAAGTTTGAAGCAAATCGGGTAAAAATAAGAGGGTGATTTCAAAGCATTTTGAAAGTGACACACTTCCTGCTGCCAGTTGGTGGCGCTATAACTTTGATTCACAATATTAATTTCAATGTGATCGGCCTCTGACAACGAACACACTGCGGAGGTTTCAGCAAGATCAGTTAATGTATGCAGAAGTTATAATACACTTCCTGTGTGCCTTATTCGCCATAAATTCGCTTCCTCGCCACGGCCAAACCGTTCGAGATATAAAAAATCCGTCCGCAATTTAGCATCTTCAATGTCTTGACTTTATGCTGGCCGAGTTTGGAGGCGAATGGATGAATTCTGTAGGAGGAGTAGATCAAATTCCACAGCATGCGTTTCCAAACAACCCATAATAGCCGACTTCCTGTTGGGCCCATCGGGCCGAAAGTTGTTCGGCCCGATGAGATCTATATATGTACCGAGTTTCATATTATTACATGCAAGCGTGTCTGATTTATGGACCAAGTTTTCGGACCCCATTCAAGGGGGCGCTGTTGAGCCCCCCTGCCACGCCCGGGTACCAGCTTCAGCCCGGCCCTGATGGCCGCGGGTTCTGACCTGTGTGCAAAGTGTGCAAAACAACTGCCAAGAGTTTTCGAGCACGTTAAGGGTCTCAAAAGTGCCCGAAAGGTTGACAGAAAAATAATAATAATAATAATAATAATAAATAATCCTACCGGAAACAACAGGGCCTTCGCCCTTTCAGGGCTTGGGCCCTAATAATGTAATTATCATTGTCACATACAAGTATCTTAATTCCCACCTAAATAAACGTTCTATACTCGTTAACCCTCTGGGGTCGGCAAACGCGCCCCGCGTTTTGCTGGATTTTCTTCACATTGTAGCACAATAAACTTAAATTACTCCGTCATTTATGGTCATACAGAAAAAAGAAATATAAAAAAAGAATCTGTGATATTTCTAAAATTTTGTAAAATAAAGAAAATAAACAGGGTGTGCTTTCTGCCTCTCCGTCGCGGTGAACTTTTTTTTCTTGAGCACGTCTATAAACTGAAACAAAACTCAGCGAATACTTGTCACACATTCATGAGCCATATACCTTTATAAACATTTAAGTGTGTACTTTTAAATGATCGGATTCAAACTGAAAACAAATATTCTCTGTTTAAGTAATTTGTATAAAACCAACAGGATGTCCAGTATCTCAAACGCTTGCTAATTATTTTTAATTTGACCACGCCCACTCGAGCAAAAGAGATTCACATGCAAATCTCCACATGGAACGCGAACGCGCTCGTTACCTCAAAAACAAAACACCAAAAAACTTGAGCTTTACATTAACGCCGTGAGCTTACATTGGATTTACCTCAGAAGAAGAAGAACGCGATTTGAAGACAAGAAAGATGTAAGGTAAGAAATTCTTACTTATTAGTTTATGGTATTGTTGCATAAACTTCACATTGCAGTTGAACTGTTGCTAGATATATGGTGAATATTATAATATTTAGACCCGTGTTTACTGTTAAATACTGTTTGTGGATATCTGCTCAAACGTAGATATGTATAATATGGTAACCATAATGTTTCATATTTTGGAGCATGCTGTGCGTTTGAATGTATCATATTCTGGAGCGCGATCGTGTTTGAAAAGCAAAATGCACCAAACATTAGGCTTCATGTTTTTACTATTATCTCATTTCATATCATCATAACGAATGGAAACATTTGAAGTAACATAATATGATAATCAATATATTTTTCTCTAGCGTAGTTGTTACTGAAATCTTTTGGAAGAATTATAGGCTGCTATAGGCTATTGTTATTATTATTTTATGCAGCACTGCGCATAGCCTATGCCTACAAGGCACAACAAACCTGGTGTTCATTATATTATATATTGTTGGAAACATTTGTGTGTGTGTGTGTGTGTGTGTGTGTGTGTGTGTGTGTATTCTGTGAATTTTAAAAAGCAATTTTAACCAGAAAAATCTAAAATTTATTCCCAAAATCGTGCAGGCCTAGTTTCTCTTGATAACAGTATGTTCACTTTTTTTCTTTTCTTTCAGGGACCAGATGCTCCACTGAGTCCTGCTGACTTCAACATTCACATGAGTCTCTGTATATGAATGGTAAAGTGAAAATCAAACACCTTGGAAATGAAAGGTATGTACAATGTTTTTAGGAATGGCTCAAAGGTCTCTGTCTTTGGATCAGTGACTACGTTTACATGCAGCCAATAACCCGTTCAAAACCGGAATATTAGCAATAACCCGGTCGCGCACGACCATGTAAACACCGGCAAAAACCCGGATATGCTCATATCCCGGTTTTTTAAAACCCGGATATGATCCCTGGGGTACCCCTTTTCTAACCCGAATATTTGGTCATGTAAACGCGTATCGGCATATCCCCATCAAAAGGAACATTGATTTGTGTTCTGCGCATGTTCTATTCGCAAGGAATCTTGGTCTTTTGAGGAGAGACGGCGCATACAAAAACCCGTGTGCAGTATACTGGAAGTAAACAAGAAGTAGAGGTAAACATGGCGAGACGCAGCACAGCACCACACTTTTGGAGCGAGGAGGAAATCGCAAACAAAGGCGATCGCTATCTGCCCCGAACTATTCATTTTCCGCGTGCTGCTGCTGTTGTTGTTGTCTTTGGATACAGGAAGAAGAATCGGAAATGACGCATATTGCGTCTTAAGGTTGTCCGTACGTCCAGACGCTAACCGTGCGTCGCCGTTTACATCGGGATATTGCCAATTGATTACAAATTCCATGTATACAGGAGTAACTCTCTCTGCTCACGCATGTAAACGGGTTATTCCAAATGTTTCAGAAACCCAAATAGTGACCTTAACCCGACCATCACCCGAATTTTAACAGCTTGTAAACGTAGTCATTGTTTTCAATGTGCTCTTTTGTCATTTGTTGTGTATCTTTGGATTATATTGTGTTGTAAATAAATCCAAACAATCTAAAAGCCATTCTTTTTTAAATCTCCTCATTCTTTGTGCAAGGTTGCTCTGAATGACAGGGCCTGATCGCTCCTAATAGGGCAGTTAGGGGAGTGTCTTTGTCTTTCTCAGGTGTGAAAGGCTTACATATTAATGAGATGATCACGCCTCTTCGCATAGAGCTTTCTCACACAAAACACGTCTTAGAAATTTTAAATCAATATATTGTCTTATCTGAATGAGCAGTCAGGGTGATTTTCACATAGTTTTGGAGCAAATATTCTAGGCTACGTGATACAATTTTCAAAAGTCTTGTGAAGAAAAAATAAGTATGGGTTTCATGCACTGTAAAAAATTTAACGTAAAATCAACAGTAACTTACTGGCAACAAATATCCAGCAAGCTTCAGTATTTTATTCCACGGTAAAATTACTGTAAATCTGACAACAGTACTTCACAGCATACCGTATAATAACTTACAGCATTTTTATACTGTAAAATTAATTACAGTGCTTGTTTTTGCACTGTATTTTAAAATACTGTAAAGTTACTATGCAGTATAATTGATTATGGTATTTTTATATACACAACATATAACCAACTACAATCTGTTACACACTTAAAAAAAGAATGAAAGCTAAAGTTGTGTATGCAAAAAATATTTCACACAGTTACATTACTGATTTTTAGATGTTACGTCAATTATGACAACACACAGAAGTCAGTTTAAAATTCTTTATTAAAATTTAATTCATTAAACTAGAAACACTTCAGACTTGGCAGGGCCAAGCAAAGAGCAAAACTCATCCTCAGCACGCTGCAATCTCGAACAACTGTACACGCTGAAAGAAATGAACAACATATTCAACACTGCACAGACGTACACAGAGAGATTACTTTTATGAATTTTAGTGCATTATTCAATAACTGAAAATGACTTACCTCTGTTTTTAATGAAGGAGTAAAACTCATCCTCAGCACACTGCAATCTCGAACAACTGTACATGCTGAAAGAAATGAAAAACATATTCAACACTGCATAGACGTACACAGAGAGATTACTTATGAATTTTAGTGCATTATTCAATAACTGAAAATGACTTACCTCTGTTTTTAATGAAGGAGCAAAACTCATCCTCAGCACACTGCAATCTCGAACAACTGTACACGCTGAAAGAAATGAACAACATATTCAACACTGCACAGACGTACACAGAGAGATTACTTTTATGAATTTTAGTGCATTATTCAATAACTGAAAATGACTTACCTCTGTTTTTAATGAAGGAGTAAAACTCATCCTCAGCACACTGCAATCTCGAACAACTGTACATGCTGAAAGAAATGAAAAACATATTCAACACTGCACAGACGTACACAGAGAGATTACTTATGAATTTTAGTGCCTTATTCAATAACTGAAAATGACTTACCTCTGTTTTTAATGGAGCAAAACTCATCCTCAGCACACTGCAATCTCGAACAACTGTACATGCTGAAAGAAATGAAAAACATATTCAACACTGCATAGACGTACACAGAGAGATTACTTATGAATTTTAGTGCATTATTCAATAACTGAAAATGACTTACCTCTGTTTTTAATGAAGGAGCAAAACTCATCCTCAGCACACTGCAATCTCGAACAACTGTACATGCTGAAAGAAATGAAAAACATATTCAACACTGCATAGACGTACACAGAGAGATTACTTTTATGAATTTTAGTGCCTTATTCAATAACTGAAATGCCGAGACGCGAGAATTCATTGGGCGGGACTTTCTCTGCCTGTGTATTCACTTTAAATGTGCATCGTACTGACGTTATAAAATGTATAATATGACTAATAACACTGTGGTTGTCCATTCAATTAGTGTAGAACATAACTTACCGGTAGGGTTATGTTATAACGTTATATGTTAACATGTTGTATGAGGCCTCGATCGCGACAGGCACACACACAGTGTAACGTTAACGTTAAGTTACACACAAGTGTTCAGAAACAAGAACATTTCGATTACTTTGTTCTAAACTTGAAAATAATAACTGACATTAACATCAAACCTTGTGATAACTAGTATTTGGCTAACGTTAACTGGCTAGAATGTTCGCGTTAAAAAGCTAACGTTACCTTAACTTTACCTTTCAAACTCACCACGATTAGGATACTTAACAGTTAATGGTAAAACGAATATCTTCACATTTGTAGTGGTGGAACATTTAGAAATACAAATTTTTAAGATTTTGAATACAATTTTACATCTTACCTGGCTAGTTCTTGCTGGTTCTGCGTGCTCCGTCCTCGAAGTCAGTCAGGATGAAATGGAAAATACGAGTTTGACGGCTGACGGTTAGATGATTGGTTGCCAGGTGTATATCCCGTGCGATTCGCTCTTTATGTAATTAAGTGTGTAAATCTAAAGCAAAATAATAATAATAATAATAATTAAAGCTGCAAGCAGCATTTATCGGGGTTCAAGCTATTAAGGTGTTTAAGGTTTTTAAGCACAAAAGCATCAAATGTTATAAAGTTTTATTTAGCAAGCATGTAACCACTGACATAATAGATGAAAAAGACGATTTACAGCCAATGCAGGCAATTTACCATAGGTAATATATGGTTTTAAAGCTTTTTAACAGTTATAGCGCCACCTTTGGTCCGATGTCCATAAAATTTGGCATGCTTGTTAATGATGTTATGTCACATATGCTCACCAATTTTTGTGAAGTTCTGAGTTTTCATTTAGAATTTATAGGCTTTTTAATGTATTTTGCCACGCCCATTTTATAAATGACCCTATTACAGCCATCCAAATGCAAAAGTTCAACTTTTTTTTGATAATTATTGATCTAGAGAGTCCAGAGAATTGTCCTAGACTGGTCTGGTTCCGATCGGGCGAAAAACCTAGGACTAGTTCGCAAAAGTAGGTTTTTAACATATTTGCGAATAATTAATGAACGGTTTGATTGACAGCAATGGTTCTTGAGGCAAAGTTGTTCAGCATGAGCAGATCTATCAAATGATATGCATATTGTGTGGATGTGTGCAACACCACGTGATTACAAAGCCATAAAACTCATAAAACAATTGGACTTCGTTAACCTTGTTTAATAGGTGCTCAAACCTCATTGGCCAATGGCGGCCATGTTTTTCGAGATATGCCAATATCCTTTTAGACATACATGGCCTCTTGGCCCAAGACACTGCATACCAAATTTCAAGTCATTCGGAAAAACGGTCAGGTGTTTATACGTTTTTTTTTGTTTATAGCGCCACCATGTGGCCAATCGATGCAATTTTTTTACTGTGACCTCAGATTGACCTCCTACACATGTGTACCAAGTTTGGTGAAGTTTAATCAATTAATTCTTGAGTTATAGCCATTTTAGTAAAATAGGCTCCTCCCATAACGTTCATTTTGCACCCCCTAGCGACCATGAATCAAAATTTCGACTTTTTTTTGATAATTATTGATTGTCAGACTCCAGAGAACAATTCTGCACTGGTTTGGTTCCGATCGGACAAAAAACCTAGGACTAGTTCGCAAAAGTAGATTTTTGACAAAATTCAAAATGGCGGAAAATCTATCATGGCGGAAATGAAATCGGAGATATACGTTTTGTTCGTCAGGCGTCCAGCTTTCCAATGATATAAGACACTTGAGTCTACGACTTACGGTCTAGGAGTTATGAGCTGTTTCGCGCTTTTGGTTGCTATAGCGCCACCTATGGGCCAATCGGCGTCATAATTTGATAACCTCTCCTCGATTTTTGTACTACCATCTGGCAAAGTTTCAATGCTCTAGCCCTTACGGTTTGGGCTGCACGATGCGTTTTACGGCAGAAGAATAATAATAATAATAATAATTAAAGCTGCAAGCAGCATTTATCGGGGTTCAAGCTGTTAAGGTGTTTAAGGTTTTTAAGCACAAAAGCATCAAAAGTTATAAAGTTTTATTTAGCAAGCATGTAACCACTGACATAATAGATTAAGAAGACCATTTACAGCCAATGCAGGCAATTCACCATAGGTAATATATGGTTTTAAAGCTTTTTAACAGTTATAGCGCCACCTTTGGTCCGATGTCCATAAAATTTGGCATGCTTGTTAATGATGTTATGTCACATATACTCACCAATTTTTGTGAAGTTCTGAGTTTTCATTTAGGATTTATAGGCTTTTTAATGTATTTTGCCACACCCATTTTATAAATGACCCTATTACAGCCATCCAAATGCAAAAGTTCAACTTTTTTTTGATAATTATTGATCTCGAGAGTCCAGAGAATTGTCCTAGACTGGTCTGGTTCCGATCGGGCGAAAAACCTAGGACTAGTTCGCAAAAGTAGGTTTTTAACATATTTGCGAATAATTAATGAACGGTTTGATTGACAGCAATGGTTCTTGAGGCAAAGTTGTTCAGCATGAGCAGATCTATCAAATGATATGCATATTGTGTGGATGTGTGCAACACCACGTGATTACAAAGCCATAAAACTCATAAAACAATTGGACTTCGTTAACCTTGTTTAATAGGTGCTCAAACCTCATTGGCCAATGGCGGCCATGTTTTTCGAGATATGCCAATATCCTTTTAGACATACATGGCCTCTTGGCCCAAGACACTGCATACCAAATTTCAAGTCATTCGGAAAAACGGTCAGGTGTTTATACGTTTTTTTTTGTTTATAGCGCCACCATGTGGCCAATCGATGCAATTTTTTTACTGTGACCTCAGATTGACCTCCTACACATGTGTACCAAGTTTGGTGAAGTTTAATCAATTAATTCTTGAGTTATAGCCATTTTAGTAAAATAGGCTCCTCCCACAACGTTCATTTTGCACCCCCTAGCGACCATGAATCAAAATTTCGACTTTTTTTTGATAATTATTGATTGTCAGACTCCAGAGAACAATTCTGCACTGGTTTGGTTCCGATCGGACAAAAAACCTAGGACTAGTTTGCAAAAGTAGGTTTTTGACAAAATTCAAAATGGCGGAAAATCTATCATGACGGAAATAAAATCGGAGATATACGTTTTGTTCGCCAGGCGTCCAGCTTTCCAATGATATAAGACACTTGAGTCTACGACTTACGGTCTATGAGTTATGAGCTGTTTCGCGCTTTTGGTTGCTATAGCGCCACCTATGGGCCAATCGGGGTCATAATTTGATAACCTCTCCTCGATTTTTGTACTACCATCTGGCAAAGTGTCAATGCTCTAGCCCTTACGGTTTGGGCTGCACGATGCGTTTTACGGCAGAAGAATAATAATAATAATAATAATAATAATAATAAAAATCAGTACAATTACAATAGGGTTTCAGCACTTCGTGCTTGAACCCCTAATTAAAGCTGCAAGCAGCATTTATCGGGGTTCAAGCAGTTAACGCCTTTAAGGCCTTTAAGCACACAAGCATCAAAAGACATTAAGTTTTATTTAGAAAGCATTTAACAACTGACATAATAGACGGAAAAGACCATTTACAGCCAATACAGGCAGTTTACCATGGGAAATATATGGTTTTAAAGCTTTTTAACAGTTATAGCGCCACCTTTGGTCCGATCTCCATAAAATTTGGCATGCTTGTTAATGATGTTATGTCACATATGCTCACCAATTTTTGTGAAGTTCTGAGTTTTCATTTATGATTTATAGGCATTTTAGTGTATTTTGCCACGCCCCTTTTATAAATTACCCTATTACAGCCACCCAAATGCAAAAGTTCAACTTTTTTTCGATAATTATTGATCTAGAGAGTCCAGAGAATTGTCCTAGACTGGTCTGGTTCCGATCGGGCGAAAAACCAGGGACTAGTTCGCAAAAGTAGGTTTTTAACATATTCATGAATATTTAATTAAGTGTTTGATTGACAGCAATGGTTCTTGAGGCAAAGTTGTTCAGCATGAGCAGATCTATAAGATGATATGCATTTTGTGATGATCAGTGTAACACCACGTGATTACAGAGCCATAAAACTCGTTAGCGCCAACTAGTGGCCGATTTCTTTCAAAATTCTTACAGACCTCTAGGGGCTTGAGCCGAACATGCCCAACGAGTTTCGCTCCGATCGGACTTCGTTAACGGTGCTCAAACCTCATTGGCCAATGGCGGCCATGTTTTTCGAGATACGCCAATATCCTTTTAGACATAGGTGGCCCCTTGGGCCAAGACACTGCATACCAAATTTCAAGTCATTCGGAAAAACGGTCAGGTGTCTATATGTTTTTTTTTGTTTATAGCGCCACCATGTGGCCAATCGACGCAATTTTTTTTACTGTGACCTCAGATTGACCTCTTAAACATGTGTGCCAAGTTTGGTGAAGATATCTCATTTACTTCTCGAGTTATAGCCATTTTAGTAAAATAGGCTCCTCCCACAACCTTAATTTATCACCCCCTAGCGACCAGGAATCGGAATTTCGACTTTTTTTGATAATTATTGATCTTCAGACTCCAGAGAACAATTCTGCTCTGGTTTGGTTCCGATCGGACGAAAAACCAGGGACTAGTTTGCAAAAGTAGGTTTTTGACAAAATTCAAAATGGCGGAAAATCTATCATGACGGAAATAAAATCGGAGATATACGTTTTGTTCGTCAGGCGTCCAGCTTTCCAATGATATAAGACACTTGAGTCTATGACTTATCGTCTAGGAGTTATGACCAGTTTCGCGCTTTTGGTTGCTATAGCGCCACCTATGGGCCAATCAGCGTCATAATTTGATAACCTCTCCTCGATTTTTGTACTACCATCTGGCCAAGTTTCAAGTCTCTAGCACTTACGGTTTGGGCTGCACGATGCGTTTTACGGCGGAAGAATAATAATAATAATAATAATAATAATAATAATAATAATAATAAAAATCAGTACAATTACAATAGGGTTTCAGCACTTCGTGCTTGAACCCCTAATTAAAGCTGCAAGCAGCATTTATCGGGGTTCAAGCAGTTAACGCCTTTAAGGCCTTTAAGCACACAAGCATCAAAAGACATTAAGTTTTATTTAGAAAGCATTTAACAACTGACATAATAGACAGAAAAGACCATTTACAGCCAATACAGGCAGTTTACCATGGGAAATATATGGTTTTAAAGCTTTTTAACAGTTATAGCGCCACCTTTGGTCCGATCTCCATAAAATTTGGCATGCTTGTTAATGATGTTATGTCACATATGCTCACCAATTTTTGTGAAGTTCTGAGTTTTCATTTATGATTTATAGGCATTTTAGTGTATTTTGCCACACCCCTTTTATAAATTACCCTATTACAGCCACCCAAATGCAAAAGTTAAACTTTTTTTCGATAATTATTGATCTAGAGAGTCCAGAGAAATGTCCTAGACTGGTCTGGTTCCGATCGGGCAAAAAACCAGGGACTAGTTCGCAAAAGTAGGTTTTTAACATATTCATGAATATTTAATGAACGGTTTGATTGACAGCAATAGTTCTTGAGGCAAAGTTGTTCAGCATGAGCAGATCTATCAGATGATATGCATTTTGTGATGATAAGTGTAACACCACGTGATTACAGAGCCTTAAAACTCGTTAGCGCCAACTAGTGGCCGATTTCTTTCAAAATTCTTACAGACCTCTAGGGGCTTGAGCCGAACCTGCCCACCGAGTTTCGCTCCGATCGGACTTCGTTAACGGTGCTCAAACCTCATTGGCCAATGGCGGCCATGTTTTTTGAGATACGCCAATATCCTTTTAGACATACATGGCCCCTTGGGCCAAGACACTGCATACCAAATTTCAAGTCATTCGGAAAAACGGTCAGGTGTCTATATGGTTTTTTTTGTTTATAGCGCCACCATGTGGCCAATCGACGCAATTTTTTTTACTGTGACCTCAGATTGACCTCTTAAACATGTGTGCCAAGTTTGGTGAAGATATCTCATTTACTTCTCGAGTTATAGCCATTTTAGTAAAATAGGCTCCTCCCACAACCTTAATTTATCACCCCCTAGCGACCAGGAATCGGAATTTCGACTTTTTTTCGATAATCATTGATCTTCAGACTCCAGAGAACAATTCTGCTCTGGTTTGATTCCGATCGGACGAAAAACCAGGGACTAGTTTGCAAAAGTAGGTTTTTGACAAAATTCAAAATGGCGGAAAATCTATCATGACGGAAATAAAATCGGAGATATACGTTTTGTTCGTCAGGCGTCCAGCTTTCCAATGATATAAGACACTTGAGTCTATGACTTATCGTCTAGGAGTTATGACCAGTTTCGCGCTTTTGGTTGCTATAGCGCCACCTATGGGCCAATCAGCGTCATAATTTGATAACCTCTCCTCGATTTTTGTACTACCATCTGGCCAAGTTTCAAGTCTCTAGCACTTACGGTTTGGGCTGCACGATGCGTTTTACGGCGGAAGAATAATAATAATAATAATAATAATAATAATAATAATAATAATAAAAATCAGTACAATTACAATAGGGTTTCAGCACTTCGTGCTTGAACCCCTAATTAAAGCTGCAAGCAGCATTTATCGGGGTTCAAGCTGTTAAGGCCTTTAAGGCCTTTAAGAACAAAAGCATCAAAAGTTATTAAGTTTTATTTAGCAAGCATTTAACCACTGACATATATGATGGAAAAGACCATTTACAGCCAATACAGGCAGTTTACCATAGGAAATATATGGTTTTCAAAGCTTTTTGACAGTTATAGCACCTTTTTGCCTGAGTCTTCTTACAGTCTTGCCTGATCTCCACCACTTTTATTAGTAGTACTCAAAGTGTGCCCATATATATGTGTCAAATTTGTTGTAAATATGTTATTTTGATAAGGAGTTTAGACAATTATATTCAGTGGCGTAACAAGCCAACACCGGGCCCTTAAGTAGGATTATCAAGGCGGGCCCCTTGATGACGCAATTGATGACATTGATGACGCAATGTCCGCGAGTAAGCTACCATGAATAGGGCAGGATATGATCATACACAGCATATAAGAGATGAGATGACTAACAAAATCAGGAGGAGCCTACGCTCACCAAAAAACAAACAAACAAAAAAACACTGGTGACAGCGCACCATAACACATTGTTAGGCCTAGGTCCAAATACATAAAAAAGATGCTCTCTTACATTATAGCGGGATTTTCCGGGCTTTCCTATGTGCAACTGCAAAGTTGGTGATTAGATCAGGATTGTGCGCACGGGCATTCTCAATTGACCATTTGCAGGGAGTTTGATTGACAGGCGATCTGACTAATCATAATCCGCCATTTTGTCCCACAAAGCAGTCAGGAGAGTTAGTAGATTAACATTGGAGGATTTAAATTTGAAAAACAAAGTGTACTGACGTCTTAGCACTTTAAAACAACATTCCTTTTATGTTCATTCATGTTTATTTTAATGCTAGTCTACAGCGATCTGTCAGATCTGGATATTTTGGGGATATTTAATTTAATTTGATCAATCAATAAATTCCTCTTGAAACAAACTTTGTTGTATTATTTTAATTTAATACTGTGAAGTCACAAAACAGTATTTATTGTTTAAATGTCTCTAAAAAGTGACTACATTTGAAAGGTGAGACTTTTGCCGCTTTTCCATTACCAGTACCAGCTCAACTCGACTCGACTCGCTTTTCGCTCCGTTTTCCATTGCAGATAGTACCTCCACAATAGTATCTGGTCGTCATAGCGACGCCGCAGGAAACTGCTGTGACTTAATCTTCTACTCGAGATACATCCGCTGCCACACACACAGGACAAAGGAGGAAATCAAGT
This sequence comes from Leuciscus leuciscus, assembly GCF_965113295.1. Taxonomy (NCBI): domain Eukaryota; kingdom Metazoa; phylum Chordata; class Actinopteri; order Cypriniformes; family Leuciscidae; genus Leuciscus; species Leuciscus leuciscus. The sequence continues at coordinate 15,496,121 of NC_138734.1, read as the reverse complement.
GTATGCTGTTTTTGGATGTTTTTGTTTTTGCTGTTTTTTATTCAGGATACTCCGTCTGGCGCGTGCAATGATGACGCAGTGAATAGTGACGATTCTCTCTGACCAGTCAGCAGTCTGCCGTGTTTTCACGTCACATTTTAGTATCGCCTCAGCTCGCTTAGAACCTCGCCGGAGGTGGTACGAAAAAAAGTACCTGGAAGCAGGTACAGGTACAACTTTTATACAGTGGAAAAAGTACACTGTGTTACACTGTGTAGTGGAAAAGCGCCATTTGTTTCATATCAAAAGTACTTGTCTGTCAGACGCGCAGTCTTCTCTCTGATCCGCAATGTATTTTTCACTGCGTGAGAACTTGGTGTGGTGTGAGAGTGGCGTCGCTTGTCAGACATAGCAACAGTAACTAAAGTGGGCGGGTCTTTGCGAATGGTCATTGACAGTATGGACGGGGATTCGCCAGTCCCAATTCAAAACAAATTCCATCACAATCCATCATTGTTCGTTTCAAACATGTGAGAGCATCAAAATGATCCATGGGTGAAATTGATTGGATTTAATTCATTTTTTTGTCAGTTCCTATCATAATTTTAACATTTTGGTGTTATTGTTTAGCTATTTACCTATGTTTTCAAATTTTCATTGTTTTTTTGTTGTTGTCTCGATCGGACTAACGGCTTTGAAGATAAACACAATTTTTTAAAGCTCTAAATGACACTTACAAAAACCATAAGGCGAAACCTGGCATGTTTGGTATTGTTGGACTCGGCAAGGATTCAGGAGTCTTAGGAGGTCACTCCTGTGAAAAAACACTGGCATTGTGTCAATGACGTATACTGAGTTTTTTGAGATACACCAATGTTCTCATAGACTATCATGGCACCCTGGACAAAGACACTGCGTGCCAATTTTCAGTAGACTAACAGTTGGGTGCGCTTATAGCTATTTTCATGAATTTTTTCACTGTTATAGCGCCAACAATTGGCCAATTGTCACAATTTTTTTCATGTCAACTCAGATTGAGCTTATGAACATGTGTCCCAAGTTTAGCGAAAATATCTCTTTCCGCTCACAAGTTATAACCATTTTATAGTGCCACCAAGTGGACAATTGTCATGATTTTTTTTCACATGACCTCAGATTGAGCTCATGAACATGTGTCCCAAGTTTTGCGAAAATATCTCTTTCCGTTCACAATTTATAACCGTTTTAGTAAAAGTGGCCCTGGTGCCGTCAAATATTTTGGTTCCCCTTATCGACCGTTAATTAAAATTTTGAATTATTTGGATGATTATTGATTGTCAGACTCCAGAGAATATTCCTGCAGTGGTTTGGTTCCGATCGGGCCAAAAACCTAGGAGAAGTTCGCAAAAATAGGTTTTTCAAAAAAATGCAATTTACTCGAAATTGGCGCCTGAAGGGCGAGCAAATCGGAGATAGCCATTTTGTCCGGCTTGAGCCAAGGATTCCAACGATATAAGACACTTGATCCTGGGACAAACGGTCTAAGAGTTATGAGCGATTTAGTACTTTTGGTTGCTGTAGCGCCACCTATGGGCCAATTGGGGTCATACTCTGATAGGTTGTCCCCAAATTGAGGCCTACCATCTGGCCAGGTTTCACGTCTCTAGGCCTTACGGTTTGTCCTGCACGATGCGTTTTACGAATCCTTACAATTACAATAGGGTTTCAGCATTTCATGCTTGAACCCCTAATAAGAATGAAGGCTTTTTGCCAGTTATAGCGCCACCTATGGTCCGATCTCCATGAAACTCTGCATGCTTCCTCACCATGTTCTGACACATACGCTCATCAATTTTTGTGAAGTTCTGAGTTTTCATTTGGGATTTATAGGCTTTTTAGTGTATTTTGCCACGCCCCTTTTCTAAATGACCCTGTTACAGCCACCCAAATGCAAAAGTTCAACTTTTTTTCGATAATTATTGATCTAGAGAGTCCAGAGAATTGTCCTAGACTGGTTTGGTTCCGATCGGGCCAAAAACCAGGGACTAGTTCGCAAAAGTAGGTTTTGGACAAAATCCGACATAGCAGAAAATTTTCCCTGCTTACATCCAAATCGGAGATAGCCATTTTGTCCGGCTTGAGCCAAGGATTCCAACGATATAAGACACTTGATCCTGGGACAAACGGTCTAAGAGTTATGAGCGATTTAGTACTTTTGGTTGCTGTAGCGCCACCTATGGGCCAATTGGGGTCATACTCTGATAGGTTGTCCCCAAATTGAGGCCTACCATCTGGCCAGGTTTCACGTCTCTAGGCCTTACGGTTTGTCCTGCACGATGCGTTTTACGAATCCTTACAATTACAATAGGGTTTCAGCATTTCATGCTTGAACCCCTAATAAGAATGAAGGCTTTTTGCCAGTTATAGCGCCACCTATGGTCCGATCTCCATGAAACTCTGCATGCTTCCTCACCATGTTCTGACACATACGCTCATCAATTTTTGTGAAGTTCTGAGTTTTCATTTGGGATTTATAGGCTTTTTAGTGTATTTTGCCACGCCCCTTTTCTAAATGACCCTGTTACAGCCACCCAAATGCAAAAGTTCAACTTTTTTTCGATAATTATTGATCTAGAGAGTCCAGAGAATTGTCCTAGACTGGTTTGGTTCCGATCGGGCCAAAAACCAGGGACTAGTTCGCAAAAGTAGGTTTTGGACAAAATCCGACATAGCAGAAAATTTTCCCTGCTTACATCCAAATCGGAGATAGCCATTTTGTCCGGCTTGAGCCAAGGATTCCAACGATATAAGACACTTGATCCTGGGACAAACGGTCTAAGAGTTATGAGCGATTTAGTACTTTTGGTTGCTGTAGCGCCACCTATGGGCCAATTGGGGTCATACTCTGATAGGTTGTCCCCAAATTGAGGCCTACCATCTGGCCAGGTTTCACGTCTCTAGGCCTTACGGTTTGTCCTGCACGATGCGTTTTACGAATCCTTACAATTACAATAGGGTTTCAGCATTTCATGCTTGAACCCCTAATAAGAATGAAGGCTTTTTGCCAGTTATAGCGCCACCTATGGTCCGATCTCCATGAAACTCTGCATGCTTCCTCACCATGTTCTGACACATACGCTCATCAATTTTTGTGAAGTTCTGAGTTTTCATTTGGGATTTATAGGCTTTTTAGTGTATTTTGCCACGCCCCTTTTCTAAATGACCCTGTTACAGCCACCCAAATGCAAAAGTTCAACTTTTTTTCGATAATTATTGATCTAGAGAGTCCAGAGAATTGTCCTAGACTGGTTTGGTTCCGATCGGGCCAAAAACCAGGGACTAGTTCGCAAAAGTAGGTTTTGGACAAAATCCGACATAGCAGAAAATTTTCCCTGCTTACATCCAAATCGGAGATAGCCATTTTGTCCGGCTTGAGCCAAGGATTCCAACGATATAAGACACTTGATCCTGGGACAAACGGTCTAAGAGTTATGAGCGATTTAGTACTTTTGGTTGCTGTAGCGCCACCTATGGGCCAATTGGGGTCATACTCTGATAGGTTGTCCCCAAATTGAGGCCTACCATCTGGCCAGGTTTCACGTCTCTAGGCCTTACGGTTTGTCCTGCACGATGCGTTTTACGAATCCTTACAATTACAATAGGGTTTCAGCATTTCATGCTTGAACCCCTAATTAAAGCTGCAAGCAGCATTTATCGGGGTTCAAGCAGTTAAGGCCTTTAAGGCCTTTAAGCACACAAGCATCAAAAGACATTAAGTTTTATTTAGCAAGCATTTAACAACTGACATAATAGACGGAAAAGACCATTTACAGCCAATACAGGCTGTTTACCATGGGAAATATATGGTTTTAAAGCTTTTTAACAGTTATAGCGCCACCTTTGGTCCGATCTCCATAAAATTTGGCATGCTTGTTAATGATGTTATGTCACATATGCTCACCAATTTTTGTGAAGTTCTGAGTTTTTATTTATGATTTATAGGCATTTTAGTGTATTTTGCCACGCCCCTTTTATAAATTACCCTATTACAGCCACCCAAATGCAAAAGTTCAACTTTTTTTCGATAATTATTGATCTAGAGAGTCCATAGAATTGTCCTAGACTGGTCTGGTTCCGATTGGGCGAAAAACCAGGGACTAGTTCGCAAAAGTAGGTTTTTAACATATTCATGAATATTTAATGAACGGTTTGATTGACAGCAATGGTTCATGAGGCAAAGTTGTTCAGCATGAGCAGATCTATCAGATGATATGCATTTTGTGATGATAAGTGTAACACCACGTGATTACAGAGCCATAAAACTCGTTAGCGCCAACTAGTGGCCGATTTCTTTCAAAATTCTTACAGACCTCTAGGGGCTTGAGCCGAACCTGCCCACCGAGTTTCGCTCCGATCGGACTTCGTTAACTGTGCTCAAACCTCATTGGCCAATGGCGGCCATGTTTTTTGAGATACGCCAATATCCTTTTAGACATACATGGCCCCTTGGGCCAAGACACTGCATACCAAATTTCAAGTCATTCGGAAAAACGGTCAGGTGTCTATATGTTTTTTTTTGTTTTATAGCGCCACCATGTGGCCAATCGACGCAATTTTTTTCACTGTGACCTCAGATTGACCCCTTAAACATGTGTGCCAAGTTTGGTGAAGATATCTCACTTACTTCTCGAGTTATAGCCATTTTAGTAAAATAGGCTCCTCCCACAACCTTAATTTATCACCCCCTAGCGACCAGGAATCGGAATTTCGACTTTTTTTCGATAATTATTGATCTTCAGACTCCAGAGAACAATTCTGCTCTGGTTTGGTTCCGATCGGACGAAAAACCAGGGACTAGTTTGCAAAAGTAGGTTTTTGACAAAATTCAAAATGGCGGAAAATCTATCATGACGGAAATAAAATCGGAGATATACGTTTTGTTCGTCAGGCGTCCAGCTTTCCAATGATATAAGACACTTGAGTCTATGACTTACCGTCTAGGAGTTATGACCAGTTTCGCGCTTTTGGTTGCTATAGCGCCACCTATGGGCCAATCAGCGTCATAATTTGATAACCTCTCCTCGATTTTTGTACTACCATCTGGCCAAGTTTCAAGTCTCTAGCACTTACGGTTTGGGCTGCACGATGCGTTTTACGGCGGAAGAATAATAATAATAATAATAATTAAAGCTGCAAGCAGCATTTATCGGGGTTCAAGCAGTTAAGGCCTTTAAGGCCTTTAAGCACACAAGCATCAAAAGACATTAAGTTTTATTTAGCAAGCATTTAACAACTGACATAATAGACGGAAAAGACCATTTACAGCCAATACAGGCAGTTTACAATGGGAAATATATGGTTTTAAAGCTTTTTAACAGTTATAGCGCCACCTTTGGTCCGATCTCCATAAAATTTGGCATGCTTGTTAATGATGTTATGTCACATATGCGCACCAATTTTTGTGAAGTTCTGAGTTTTCATTTATGATTTATAGGCATTTTAGTGTATTTTGCCACGCCCCTTTTATTAATTACCCTATTACAGCCACCCAAATGCAAAAGTTCAACTTTTTTTCGATAATTATTGATCTAGAGAGTCCAGAGAATTGTCCTAGACTGGTCTGGTTCCGATCGGGCAAAAAACCAGGGACTAGTTTGCAAAAGTAGGTTTTTAACATATTCATGAATATTAAATGAACGGTTTGATTGACAGCGATGGTTCTTGAGGCAAAGTTGTTCAGCATGAGCAGATCTATCAGATGATATGCATTTTGTGATGATAAGTGTAACACCACGTGATTACAGATTCATAAAACTCGTTAGCGCCAACTAGTGGCCGATTTCTTTCAAAATTCTTACAGACCTCTAGGGGCTTGAGCCGAACATGCCCACCGAGTTTCGCTCCGATCGGACTTCGTTAACGGTGCTCAAACCTCATTGGCCAATGGCGGCCATGTTTTTCGAGATACGCCAATATCCTTTTAGACATACATGGCCCCTTGGGCCAAGACACTGCATACCAAATTTCAAGTCATTCGGAAAAACGGTCAGGTGTCTATATATATTTTTTTGTTTATAGCGCCACCATGTGGCCAATCGACACAATTTTTTTACTGTGACCTCAGATTGACCTCTTAAACATGTGTGCCAAGTTTGGTGAAGATATCTCATTTACTTCTCGAGTTATAGCCATTTTAGTAAAAACGGCTCCTCCCACAACGTTATTTTTGCACCTCCTAGCGACCGTGAATCGAAATTTCAACTTTTTTTCGATAATTATTGATATTCAGACTCCAGAGAACAATTCTGCACTGGTTTGGTTCCGATCGGGCAAAAAAACAGGGACTAGTTCACAAAAGTAGGTTTTCGACATAATTCAAAATGGCGGAAAATCTATCATGGCGGAAATAAAATCGGAGATATACGTTTTGTTCGTCAGGCGACCAGCTTTCCAATGATATAAGACACTTGAGTCTATGACTTACCGTCTAGGAGTTATGATCAGTTTCGCGCTTTTGGTTGCTATAGCGCCACCTATGGGCCAATCGGCGTCATAATTTGATAACCTCTCCTCGATTTTTGTACTACCATCTGGCAAAGTTTCAAGTCTCTAGCACTTACGGTTTGGGCTGCACGATGCGTTTTACGGCAGAAGAATAATAATAATAATTAAAGCTGCAAGCAGCATTTATCGGGGTTCAAGCAGTTAACGCCTTTAAGGCCTTTAAGCACACAAGCATCAAAAGACATTAAGTTTTATTTAGCAAGCATTTAACAACTGACATAATAGACGGAAAAGACCATTTACAGCCAATACAGGCAGTTTACCATGGGAAATATATGGTTTTAAAGCTTTTTAACAGTTATAGCGCCACCTTTGGTCCGATCTCCATAAAATTTGGCATGCTTGTTAATGATGTTATGTCACATATGCTCACCAATTTTTGTGAAGTTCTGAGTTTTCATTTATGATTTATAGGCATTTTAGTGTATTTTGCCACGCCCCTTTTATAAATTACCCTATTACAGCCACCCAAATGCAAAAGTTAAACTTTTTTTCGATAATTATTGATCTAGAGAGTCCAGAGAATTGTCCTAGACTGGTCTGGTTCCGATCGGGCGAAAAACCAGGGACTAGTTCGCAAAAGTAGGTTTTTAACATATTCATGAATATTTAATTAACTGTTTGATTGACAGCAATGGTTCTTGAGGCAAAGTTGTTCAGCATGAGCAGATCTATAAGATGATATGCATTTTGTGATGATCAGTGTAACACCACGTGATTACAGAGCCATAAAACTCGTTAGCGCCAACTAGTGGCCGATTTCTTTCAAAATTCTTACAGACCTCTAGGGGCTTGAGCCGAACATGCCCACCGAGTTTCGCTCCGATCGGACTTCGTTAACGGTGCTCAAACCTCATTGGCCAATGGCGGCCATGTTTTTCGAGATACGCCAATATCCTTTTAGACATAGGTGGCCCCTTGGGCCAAGACACTGCATACCAAATTTCAAGTCATTCGGAAAAACGGTCAGGTGTCTATATGTTTTTATTTGTTTATAGCGCCACCATGTGGCCAATCGACGCAATTTTTTTTACTGTGACCTCAGATTGACCTCTTAAACATGTGTGCCAAGTTTGGTGAAGATATCTCATTTACTTCTCGAGTTATAGCCATTTTAGTAAAATAGGCTCCTCCCTCAACCTTAATTTATCACCCCCTAGCGACCAGGAATCGGAATTTCGACTTCTTTTCGATAATTATTGATCTTCAGACTCCAGAGAACAATTCTGCTCTGGTTTGGTTCCGATCGGACGAAAAACCAGGGACTAGTTTGCAAAAGTAGGTTTTTGACAAAATTCAAAATGGCGGAAAATCTATCATGACGGAAATAAAATCGGAGATATACGTTTTGTTCGTCAGGCGTCCAGCTTTCCAATGATATAAGACACTTGAGTCTATGACTTATCGTCTAGGAGTTATGACCAGTTTCGCGCTTTTGGTTGCTATAGCGCCACCTATGGGCCAATCAGCGTCATAATTTGATAACCTCTCCTCGATTTTTGTACTACCATCTGGCCAAGTTTCAAGTCTCTAGCACTTACGGTTTGGGCTGCACGATGCGTTTTACGGCGGAAGAATAATAATAATAATAATAATAATAAAAATCAGTACAATTACAATAGGGTTTCAGCACTTCGTGCTTGAACCCCTAATTAAAGCTGCAAGCAGCATTTATCGGGGTTCAAGCAGTTAAGGCCTTTAAGGCCTTTAAGCACACAAGCATCAAAAGACATTAAGTTTTATTTAGCAAGCATTTAACAACTGCCATCATAGATGAAAAAGTCAATTTACAGCCAATACAGGCAGTGTACCATAGGAAATATATGGTTTTAAAGCGTTTTTACAGTTATAGCACCTTTTTGCCTGAGTCTTCTTATAGTCTTGCCTGATCTCCACCACTTATATTAGTAGTACTCAAAGTGTGCCCATATATATATGTGTCAGATTTGTTGTAAATATGTAATTTTGATAAGGAGTTTAGACAATTATATTCAGTGGCGTAACGAGCCAACACCGGGCCCTTAAGTAGGATTATCAAGGCGGGCCCCTTGATGACGCAATTGATGACATTGATGACGCAATGTCCGCGAGTAGGCTACCATGAATAGGGCAGGATATATAAGAGATGAGATGACTAACAAAATCAGGAGTAGCCTACGCTCACCAAAAAAACAACAACAACAGCGCACCATAACACATTGTTAGGCCTAGGTCCAAATACATAAAAAAGATGCTCTCTTACATTTTCCGAGCTTTCCTTTGTGCAACTGCAAAGTTGTCGATTAGATCTGGATTGTGCGCACAGGCATTCTCAATTGACCCTTTGCAGGGAGTTTGATTGACAGGTGATCTGACTAATCATAATCCGCCATTTTGCCCAACAAAGCAGTCAGGAGAGTTAGTAGATTAACATTGGAGGATTTAAATTAGAAAAACAAAGTGTACTGACGTCTTAGCACTTTAAAACAACATTCCTTTTATGTTTATTCATGTTTATTTTAATGCTATAAATTAACTAGAAGGAAGAGATGATCAGTTCACAAGCAGCTTTAACTGAGCCTCGAGTCTACAGTGATCTGTCAGACACATTAAAGAGTCACAAAAGACAAAACGGTATTTATTGTTTAAATGTCTCTAAAAAATTACTACATTTGAAAGGTGAGACTTTGTTTCATATCAAAAGTACTTGTCTGTCAGTGCGCAGTCTTTTCTCTGATCCGCAATGTATTTTTCACTGCGTGAGAACTTGGTGTGGTGTGAGAGTCAGACATACGCTTGTCAGACATAGCAACAGTAACTAAAGTGGGCGGGTCTTTGCGAACGGTCATTGACAGTATGGACGGGGATTCGCCAGTCCCAATTCAAAACAAATTTCATCACAATCCATCATTGTTCGTTTCAAACATGTGAGAGCATCAAAATGATCCATGGGTGAAATTGATTAGATTTAATTTATTTTTTTGTCAGTTCCTATCCTAATTTTAACATTTTGGCGTTATTGTTTAGCTATTTACCTATGTCTTCAAATTTTCTTTGTTTTTTTGTTGTTGTCTCGATCGGACTAACGGCTTTGAAGATAACCACAATTTTTTAAAGCTCTAAATGACACTTACAAAAGTCATAAGGCGAAACCTGGCATGTTTGGTATTGTTGGACTCGGCAAGGATTCAGGAGTCTTAAGAGGTCACTCATGTGAATAAAACACGGGCTTGAAACTTCTAAGGCTCCTTCAAGGCATTGTGCCAATGACGTATACTGAGTTTTTTTGAGATACACCAATGTTCTCATAGACTATCATGGCACCCTGGACAAAGACACTGCGTGCCAATTATCAGTAGACTAATGGTTGGGTGCGCTTATAGCTATTTTCATGATTTTTTCACTGTTATGGCGCCAACAAAAGGCCAATTGTCACGATTTTTTTCATGTCAACTCAGATTGAGCTTATGAACATGTGTCTCAAGTTTAGCGAAAATATCTCTTTCCGCTCACAAGTTATAACAATTTTATAGCGCCACCAAGTAACCAATTGCCATGATTTTTTTCACGTGACCTCAGAATGAGCTCATGAACATGTGTCCCAAGTTTTGTGAAAATATCTCTTTCCGTTCACAAGTTATAACCGTTTTATAGTGCCACCTAGTGGCCAATTGTTGCGATTTTTTTCAAGTGATCTCAGATTGAGCTCAGGAAGAAGTATCCCAAGTTTAGCAAAAAAATCTCTTTCCGTTCACAATTTATAACTGTTTTAGTAAAAGTGGCCCTGGTGCCATCAAAGATTTTGGTTCCCTTTATCGACCGTTGATTGAAATTTTGAATTTTTTGGATGATTATTGATTGTCAGACTCCAGAGAATATTCTTGCAGTGGTTTGGTTCCGATCGGGAGAAAAACCTAGGAGAAGTTTGCAAAAATAGGTTTTTCAAAAAAATGCAATTTACTCGAAATTGGCGCTGGAAGGGCGAGCAAATCGGAGATAGCCATTTTGTTTGCCTTGAGCCAAGGATTCCAACGATATAAGACACTTGATCCTGGGACAAACGGTCTAAGAGTTGTGAGCGATTTAGTACTTTTGGTTGCTGTAGCGCCACCTATGGGCCAAAATGGGGTCATACTCTGATAGGTTGTCCCCAAATTGAGGCCTACCATCTGGCCAGGTTTCACGTCTCTAGGCCTTACGGTTTGTCCTGCACGATGCGTTTTACGAATCCTTACAATTACAATAGGGTTTCAGCATTTCATGCTTGAACCCCTAATAAGAATGAAGGCTTTTTGCCAGTTATAGCGCCACCTATGGTCCGATCTCCATGAAACTCTGCATGCTTCCTCACCATGTTCTGACACATATGCTCATCAATTTTTGTGAAGTTCTGAGTTTTCATTTGGGATTTATAGGCTTTTTAGTGTATTTTGCCACGCCCCTTTTCTAAATGACCCTGTTACAGCCAGCCAAATGCAAAAGTTCAACTTTTTTTCGATAATTATTGATCTAGAGGGTCCAGAGAATTGTCCTAGACTGGTTTGGTTCCGATCGGGCCAAAAACCAGGGACTAGTTTGCAAATGTAGGTTTTGGACAAAATCCGACATAGAAGAAAATTTTCCCTGCCTACATCCAAATCGGAGATAGCCATTTTGTCCGCCTTGAGCCAAGGATTCCAACGATATAAGACACTTGATCCTGGGACAAACGGTCTAAGAGTTGTGAGCGATTTAGTACTTTTGGTTGCTGTAGCGCCACCTATGGGCCAATTGGGGTCATACTCTGATAGGTTGTCCCCAAATTGAGGCCTACCATCTGGCCAGGTTTCACGTCTCTAGGCCTTACGGTTTGTCCTGCACGATGCGTTTTACGAATCCTTACAATTACAATAGAGTTTCAGCATTTCATGCTTGAACCCCTAATAAGAATGAAGGCTTTTTGCCAGTTATAGCGCCACCTATGGTCCGATCTCCATGAAACTCTGCATGCTTCCTCACCATGTTCTGACACATATGCTCATCAATTTTTGTGAAGTTCTGAGTTTTCATTTGGGATTTATAGGCTTTTTAGTGTATTTTGCCACGCCCCTTTTCTAAATGACCCTGTTACAGCCACCCAAATGCAAAAGTTCAACTTTTTTTCGATAATTATTGATCTAGAGAGTCCAGAGAATTGTCCTAGACTGGTTTGGTTCCGATCGGGCCAAAAACCAGGGACTAGTTCGCAAAAGTAGGTTTTGGACAAAATCCAACATAGCAGAACATTTTCCCTGCCTACATCCAAATCGGAGATAGCCATTTTGTCCGCCTTGAGCCAAGGATTCCAACGATATAAGACACTTGATCCTGGGACAAACGGTCTAAGAGTTGTGAGCGATTTAGTACTTTTGGTTGCTGTAGCGCCACCTATGGGCCAATTGGGGTCATACTCTGATAGGTTGTCCCCAAATTGAGGCCTACCATCTGGCCAGGTTTCACGTCTCTAGGCCTTACGGTTTGTCCTGCACGATGCGTTTTACGAATCCTTACAATTACAATAGGGTTTCAGCATTTCATGCTTGAACCCCTAAAAATCAGTACAATTACAATAGGGTTTCAGCACTTCGTGCTTGAACCCCTAATTAAAGCTGCAAGCAGCATTTATCGGGGTTCAAGCTGTTAAGGCCTTTAAGGTTTATAAGCACAAAAGCATCAAAAGTTATTAAAATGTATTTAGCAAGCATGTAAACACTGACATTATAGATGAAAAAGACCATTTACAGCCAATGCAGGCAATTTACCATAGGTAATATATGGTTTTAAAGCTTTTTAACAGTTATAGCGCCACCTTTGGTCCGATCTCCATAAAATTTGGCATGCTTGTTAATGATGTTATGTCACATATGCTCACCAATTTTTGTGAAGTTCTGAGTTTTCATTTAGGATTTATAGGCATTTTAGTGTATTTTGCCACACCCCTTTTATAAATTACCCTATTACAGCCACCCAAATGCAAAAGTTAAACTTTTTTTCGATAATTATTGATCTAGAGAGTCCAGAGAATTGTCCTAGACTGGTCTGGTTCTGATCGGGCGAAAAACCTAGGACTAGTTCGCAAAAGTAGGTTTTTAACATATTCATGAATATTTAATGAACTGTTTGATTGACAGCAATGGTTCTTGAGGCAAAGTTGTTCAGCATGAGCAGATCTATCAGATGATATGCATTTTGTGATGATAAGTGTAACACCACGTGATTACAGAGCCTTAAAACTCGTTAGCGCCAACTAGTGGCCGATTTCTTTCAAAATTCTTACAGACCTCTAGGGGCTTGAGCCGAACATTCCCACCGAGTTTCGTTCCGATCGGACTTCGTTAATAGGTGCTCAAACCTCATTGGCCAATGGCGGCCATGTTTTTCGAGATACGCCAATATCCTTTTAGACATACATGGCCCCTTGGGCCAAGACACTGCATACCAAATTTCAAGTCATTCGGAAAAACGGTCAGGTGTCTATACGTTTTTATGGTTTTATAGCGCCACCATGAGGCCAATCGACGCAATTTTTTTACTGTGACCCCAGACTGAACCCATACACATGTGTATCAAGTTTGGTTAAGCTATCTCATTTACTTTTTGAGTTATAGCCATTTTAGTAAAATAGGCTCCTCCCACAATGTTCATTTTATGCCCCCTAGCGACCATGAATAAAAATTTCGACTTTTTTTTGACAATTATTGATCTTCAGACTCCAGAGAACATTTCTGCACTGGTTTGGTTCCGATAGGGCAAAAAACCACAGACTAGTTCGCAAAAGTAGATTTTTGACAAAATTCAAAATGGCGGAAAATCTATCATGGCGGAAATGAAATCGGAGATATACGTTTTGTTCGTCAGGCGTCCAGCTTTCCAATGATATAAGACACTTGAGTCTACGACAAACGGTCTAGGAGTTATGAGCTGTTTCGCGCTTTTGGTTGCTATAGCGCCACCTATGGGCCAATCGGGGTCATAATCTCTAAACCTCTCCTCGATTTTTGTACTACCATCTGGCAAAGTTTCAATCCTCTAGCCCTTACGGTTTGCTAGTTCGCAAAAGTAGGTTTTGGACAAAATCCAAAATGGCGGAAAAATTTGCATACCGGAAATAAAATACCTCCTATATTTCTTGTTCGGCTTGAGCCAAGGATTCCAATGATGTATGACACTTGAAGCTGAGACAAATGGTTATTGAGATATGAGCAAAATAGTGATTTTTTTTTTTTTTTTGCGCTATAGCGCCACCTATTGGCCAATCGGGCTCATACTTTGATAACCTCTCCTCGATTTTTGTACTACCTTGTGGCCAAGTTTCAAGTCTCTAGCTCTTACGGTTTGGGCTGCACGATGCGTTTTAGCGGAGAAGAATAATAATAATAATAATAAAAATCCTTACAATTACAATAGGGTTTCAGCACTTCGTGCTTGAACCCCTAAAAATCCTTACAATTACAATAGGTGTTCAGCACTTCGTGCTTGAACCCCTAATAATAAAAATCAGTACAATTACAATAGGGTTTCAGCATTTCATGCTTGAACCCCTAATAAATCATGGAAATCGATTTCTATCTATTTTATATTGCCTATATTATTGATCACTGGATGGGACTACATCTCCCATTCAAACATTTTAGGCTATAACCTTTGAGATTAGTTGGATTTGTGACCAAATCTGGCAACCATAAAGAAAAAAAAGAAGAAAAAACACTCAAGCAAACTTAAACTTTTTTTTAACTATATTCTAAATGCCTTAATATATGGGTTACCTTATGAAACGATGTATTATAAAATTCCTAAGCTGAAATAACCTCAATAAACCAAAAAATGTCCTCTGTCGGGCTTGTCTGTTGGAATATACTGTCATCAATTTAACAGGAGTATAAGAATTACTGTAATTATTTTCTTCCCCCCACCAAAGAAAAGCATAAATTGACAGCAACTTTCCTGTAAATAGTTATACGGTGACAAAGCTGGAAATACAGCAAAAATCATGTAAAAGCTATAAAATTGACAGCAACTTACTGTAAACTGTTTCTACAGTAAACTTTCACTGAAAATACAGCAATAATACTGTGAAAACAACAGAAATCATTTACAGTGTGGCCTTATTTCAGTGACAATTTTTTTTTGTATTTTCACAAACCACGCATAAATGTCATTATCTCAAAACTACAAACTTTTACATACATGCTGCTGATATATTATTGTAGCAGAGTTTGTGCTAAATACAGTGTAATAAGACTTTAGCCATGACAATGTCACAAGTAACAGAAATAAGCACAAATGTCAGAGCATGTCAGAACACCTCCAGGGCCAGAAAACAGCTCAGACCCCAGAGGGTTAATTGATGTCGCACATGATGTAAAGATTTAAAATATGGAATTTCCTGACATTTTAGAGGTCATCTTGGAGTTTGCACTCTACTGAGTTTCACATAAGAGATACAGCTTGGCAAACAGCAAAAATGGATTCAGCAGAAAAAATACCCCTAGAAAAGTCTGTTTGTCAAAAACTTTTACTCAAAATTGCCCAAGGGCGTCTCATTATCTAAAAATCGACCTAGTCTATTTGTTAAAAAAGGAATCGCTTATAATCCTGGAGAAGCCTGCAAAACGGGTACGAGCACGAGTACGAGTCTGTCGAGATACTGTAGTAGGTATGGTATAAGTGTTTTGTTGGTATATACATATTTAGAGAATACATTGAGGTGAGATGTATTAAAGTATGTAAAGGATTGTTGATTGCACTGTCTCATTTGACTGTGTTCCAATGAATTATACAATAGGCAGTGTCAGAACCTTTACAGTCAGATGGTCAAGATCAACAAGCTGGCAAAGAAGTAGAGAAGCATGGAGAAGACCAGATAATGCTAGATGAAGATAATGTGTCCAGCGAGGAGAATGGACAGTGTGATGAGATGGTTCTGTCCAGTGGTAAGAGTTTTTTTTCATTGTATTCTGTCTTGATTCTGAGAATGTAAGCATTCCTCAACTGAAATTTAGAAATATAGATATGTGCCTTAGATTTTTAACTGGTACAAAGAAACGGGAACACACTTTAGGTCCTACCCATACATTGCTTCTTTTATTAACATTCATTTTTCAAGTTCATTTTTATTATCAGACAATGTCACTGATTTTATTTTAGTAGATTATTTTTAACATCATGCTGTTTTATCTTCTGTTAAAATGTTATTGTCAAAAAAATTTTTTTATCTTTTTTTTTAATCTCTTATTGAAATCTTTATTTAGTGCTTTGGTTAAACATCTAAGTGCATCATAAATAAAATACCTTAACTCTACATTGAATATTTTGTCGATTGTAGATAAAAGAAGCTCCCTGAAGTTGCTGCAGAAAAGTAAAAGACTGTGGAAAAAAATTAAGAAAATGCATGAGGAAATTGACATTTTGAAGAAAAAGTTGAGGGCAAGAACAGGTTGGTGACTATGGCTGGGTGAGGTCTGTTAACCCCGAGGTCGGCTATCACGCCGGCGCAATAGGCTCGCTTTTTTTCTTATCAGTGCAAGAGAGACTCAAAATACACAAAGTGTTGTGCTTTTTGCCAAATAAAGAAAAATAAACATGATGCGAGTTCTGCCTTCTCTCTGTCAGTGTAGTCCATTCTGAAACGCGTCCGAAAATGAACTGTAACTCAGCGAATACTCAGTCAAACAGGCATACAGACACACATGCATGAAGCTTGAATTCTCTTCTTTTAAATGAAGTAATTTTTATAAAAAACAAATATTCTCAGTTTATGTAATATGTATGAAAAGAGAGAGATGTCAGTCGTTCTCATCTCATCTCATTAAGTTTTAATGTGACCCCGCCCACGGAGAGCGCGCGCTATTCAAACGCAAATTATCTGAGGCAATCCCATACAAACTTGTGAAACGCCCACATCAGCTGGATAACACACACCGCGAGTTCACTTTCAGGCTCATTTACTTTACGACGCTGTGAGGAATAATACTATCTTAACACTAGAACTACCGAAATTCCATAACTACTAGAACGACCATAGCGGTCATTCTGACCGTTCATACTTTGACGTTCATATGGCCGTACTGAACGTCATTTTCGTCATGTCATATCTATTGTACATGTTAACCTTCTCTTTTCCAATGAAGCGTTTAATTCCTGTCGTCATAGCCCTTAAAACAAGCACAAAAGAAAGATTGCCCCGACAGGTGCTGCCTCTATTTGAGGAACGTTTTGCGTCAAAATAATAATATTTTTTCACCGCACTCACCACGTGAATAGACATGCACAAAAGTTAGGAAACGTCAAAGCTTCATACCGTTTAGTACAGCCCTGTTTGTAAATAAGTTCAATAATCAACAAAATCTAAAAATAAATGGATCTACAATGATAGTAGGCCTAATGATAAACAGGACACAACATTTTAATTCAAATGAATGTGAAAATGTACACACACAAACAGGCTAAGAAAAAACATGAACATTAGCTAAACAAGAAAACAAACTGCTTTGGAACGATTAGTTTCAGTGAACAAAAAATATTAACGAACAATATCAGGTTAACTGCCCATTTGAACGGTGCAAACATCCCGCATCATTGACGCTTACGCACATTCCACACAGGTAAACACTGCCTTTCGCGTGCAGCTCCCACACACTTTGTGACATTTGCACGTCTCCTTGGTTTTATTTTGTTTGCAGTTCCTCCAGTTGTATGGCTTTTGATTCCATGTGATCGGAGTGAAGTTCGCTCGCCAGTCGTGTGATGAAGTCCCTCTGCGAAACTTGCAATGTAGCGGACTTATGATATCTATAACGCGTGCGGTCAAAATGACCGTTATGGTCATTCTAGGTAGAAATAGTCAGAACTGTTGTGTGTTTTGTGATTTTAATAAAATAACAGTGTCAGAATAAAATATACACATATTTAGGAAAAGTCAGAGTCCTACAGCCACATTTATTTTATTTGAACAAAGTTATTACATTGTAAAATTTAAAAACGGTCAAAATGACCGCCTTGGGAGTTCTAGTGTTAATAATAATCCTGGAAAATTTACCTCAGAAGTGCTGGAAGTTTAATTTCGAGGAGCGACGGATCCATCTGAGGAATAGGTCAGTACAATATTTGCTTTGTTCTAATCGCAAGTGTCTGTACACGCAAAAAGACTGCTTAAATATGAATCACGTTTCTGTGTGTGAATGAATGAACGCACAGATGCGCGCTGTTGTGTAGCTACAGCTGGCAAAAAGACTGTTTAAATATGAATCGCGTTTTTGTGTGTGTGTGAATGAATGAACAGCTTTTACCAAACTCTATTGCTATACAGAGATGTACGTATGATAAAATGTATACTTTAGTTTTTACAAAGAAAGATTACACTGGAAATATTGTTAACATTTTAATTGTTGTTGTAATTGTATAACCTTTTTAATAAAATAGCAAATATATATATACAAGGATAGATATAAACAAAATCTAAAAAGGTCAATATAAGCCTTCTCTTTAAATTATTTTTATTGTGCTTTATTAGTGACACATTTGGGTAGATAATATATTCCAAAACTTTCTGAAAATACAGTGAGAACAATTAACTGCACTATTACTAGAAATGTTTACCTTGGATATTATACAATTTGCAAGCACAATTTGTAAAAAAAAAACCAACAACTGTGTTTCCAACTGTGAACCAATTATATATATACAGTGCCCTCCACAATTATTGAACCCCCTGGTAAATATGATCAAAATTGGCTGTAAAAAATAAATCTGCATCGATTATCCTTGTGATCTTTCATTCAAAAAATGTGCAAAATTCTAACCTTTCATTGAAGTAAAAGAATTGAAAGTGGGGGGAAATCACATTATGAAATAAATGTTTTTCTCCAAAACATGTTGGCCACAATTATTGAAACCCCTAGAATTTTTTACGAGTAAAATATCTCTGAAGTATATTCCCATTAATATTTACCTTTTTTAGTACACCAGGGTGACTAGGAACATGAAACTGTCCAGCTATGACTTCGTGTTTCACAGGAGTTTAAATATGAGGAAACACAAAGGCCAAATCCCCTTAATCATCCATCACAATGAGTAAAACCACAGAATACAGTTCTGATGCGTAGCAAAAGATTGTTGAGCATCACAAACTAGAAAGTGGCTGTAAGACAATAGCTAAAGAATTGAAAATCCCCATTTTGACCATCAGGGCAATAATTAAGAAGTTATAACCAACTAAAGATGTTATGAATCTGCCAGGAAAAGGACGTGTGTCTATACTGTCTTAATGCACGGCGAGTATGAAAGTTTGAGTGGCCAAAGACTCTCCAAGGATCACAGATGGAGAATTGCAGAGATTAGTTGAGTCTTAGGGTCAGAAAGCCTAAAAAAAAAATTATCAAACAACCCCTACATCCCCACATGTTGTTTGGGAGGGTTTAAAAAAAAAACCTCCTCGCTCATCCAAAAACAAATTCCAGCAAATTTAATTGTCAGACACGACTGGATCTTCAAACAACACAGGGTTCTGTGGTCAGATGAGACTAAAACAGAGCTTTTTGGCAGCAAACACACTAGATGGGTTTGGTGAACACAAGGATAAAAAGTACCCCATGTGTACAATTTAATATACCATTGGATCTTTAATGTTGTGGGCATATTTTTCTGCTGGAGGTCCTGGACTTCTTGTTCAGATACATGGCATTGTGGATTCTATCAAATATCAACAGATAAAAAATCAAAACCTGACGCCTTCTGCTAGAAATCTTATAATGGGCCGTGGTTGGATCTTCCATCAGGACAACGATCCAAAACAAACATCAAAATCAAAACAAAAATTTGTTGTGGAGCACAAAATGAAGCTTCTGCCATGACCGTCTCAGTCTCCTGACCTGATGAGTGGGCTGAACTGAAGAGAAGAAGCACCAACATGGATCTGGGAATCTGAAGGATCTGGAGAGATTCTGTGTGGAGGAATGGTCTCTGATCTCTTGTCAGTTATTCTCCAAACTCATCAGGCATTATAGGAGAAGACTCAGAGCTGTTATCTTGGCAAAAGGAGATTGCAAAAAGTATTTAATAAAAGGGTTTCAATAATTGTGGCCAACGTGTTTTGGAGAAAAACATTTATTTCATAATGTGATTTTCCCCCCACTTTCAATTCTTTTACTTCAATGAAAGGTTAGAATTTTGCACATTTTTTGAATGAAAGATCACAAGGATAATCGATGCAGATTTATTTTTTACAGCCCATTTTGATCATATTTACCAGGGGGTTCAATAATTGTGGAGGGCACTGTATATATATATATATATATATATATATATATATATATATATATATATATATATATATATATATATATATATATATATATATATATATATATTAGGGCTGGGAATCGATTAAAAAAAATTAACTAATTAATTGCACAATTTCTGTAATTAATTGCAATTAATTGCGCTTCCCCCAAGCTTGTAATCATCAATATTTAAACTTAGAATCACCTAATTAAACAACACAGGAAAAAAAGGGAACAGAAAATAGCCCTATATTAAAATATTAAACATCAATATATCAATATATTATTCTTTTTCAATAATCAATCAACATAATCAATTTAACAGATTATTATTATTATTATTATTTTATTAATTATTAAAACAAAATATAGTCCTACAAAGCTATTATTACCAGAGCATGTGATCAGAGCAGGTCATTTTACCATTGTTGCCCAGCATGGCTATACCAGCTCAGCAAACAGAAGTCAACAGAGAAATTTCACGTTACTTGAGTGGACTTTACTTTTCCAGTGCTTAGTACATGATTGAAGCCTTTGGGCCGTTAACGACAGAGCCGCCGACACACACACACACACACACACACACACACACACACACACACACACACACACACACACACACACACACACACACACACACAGAGCCGCCTTAACCTAATGTTAGGCCCCGGGGCTGAGAGGTTTTGTAGGCCCCCCATCCCCTCGATTTATAGTCTCATTTAAAAAAAGGTTTAATATCTGTAGGTAATCTACATCACAGAATGCATTAATTTCTTTCGAGACCTACAACAGTGAGTTTTTTCATATTGTTTTCAATTTTAAAGGGGTGGTTGATTATGATTTCACTTTTCTAACTTTAGTTAGTGTGTAATGTTGCTGTTTGAGCATAAACAACTTCTGCAAAGTTACGACGCTCAAAGTTCAAAGCAAAGGGAGATATTTGCTTTTAAAGAAATTGCTTTTTAAGGACTACAACAAACGGCTGAAAGAGACTACATCACATTCCTCCCGGGTTAGTGACATCACCAACCCTAGAATTTACATAAACCCTGCCCCCTCAACACCATTTATAGATTATCATGACAGAATATGCTAATCAATGACTAGAAGATAACTACACATAAGCTTCATAAATTCATCAACTAACCATTCAGAAACGTCCTGTTGCTTCTACATGTTGTCACTTCTTCTTGAGTCTCTCCATCATTGTCTGAATCCGGTTTGAACATAAAAGGCTCAAAGTTTTTGAAATTTTCAGTGCATGTCTGTGTGAGTGCAAGCTGTTGAAGCTCCGCCCCCTGTGCCGGGAGCAGCAACTCATTTGCATTTAAAGGAACAGACACAAAACGGTGCGTTTTTGCTCACCCTCAAAAATTGACAATTTTAACATGCTATATAAAAATATCTGTGGGGTATTTTGAGCTAAAACTTCACATACACACTCTGGGAACATCAGAGACTTATTTTACATCTTGTGAAAAGGGCATTATACCACCCCTTTAATATTGTTATTAACATATCACTGAGCACATAAACACAAGACACTTTATTTAAAAACCACACACAGCAACTAAATTTCAACTTTACGCAAATGAGAAGCGATTTTCGCGAGCGACAACCAATAGGAAAGAAGCCTTTCAGTGGAGCTCAGCTCCCGTCACAGTCTCGAGTGCAGTGCAGGCAAGACAGAAGAGTTCGAGGGCGATTTCACTGTTTTATATGATTTACTGTAACTAACCACAAACATGGATACACTGTTAGACTTTTCAAGGGTTTTTTACAGTAACTTACTGGCAACACTGTTGCCAGTAAGTTACTGTAATTAAGAGTTACAGTACCAAACCGTATTTCAGTTTTGTGTAATACAGTGCATTACTGTAAAAACGAAGCTAATCAGTACAGTGCATTACTGTAAAAACTAAGCTAATCAGTACACTACTGTAATTATTTTTATTTGTACTAAATATAAATTAGATTTGATAATTTTGATATATGATTAATTTTATTTTTATCCTACATAAGTACTACTTTCATACAAACCAATTAGACAAAGTTATCACAAAATACCATTTTTTTATTTAAAACATTTCATATATATCACAAAATAAACATGCCAATGCTGGAAATGATGTGTGAAATTTTTACACATTAATGGGTAAGTTTAGAGACAACATTTTTTGTGTTAATTTTAACTCATTCATTGTGTTAATGATTTTAACAAAGTAAATATGTCAGAGAGGTTAGCACAAAGATGTGTAAACGTGTTAAATTAACACATTATGTGCTGTCCTTCACTGCAAACATTTTTGAAAACATACATAAAATCATAAACAAAACATTAGCATTTGACTAAATGAATGTAGAGTCATTGGTTGTTTAGCTTATACAAGTATTATAATGAAATATCAACCATTACATTCATAAAACTGCAGAATATAAATACATTAAGCATTCAAAAAGGAAATGTCCAAAACAGGACAAAACACAGTTCTTTTCACAATACAAGACACATAACCCCACCTTAAAAATAATTTCACTTATTTCCAAAAATGTGTTGGATTCATGTACACTGGTGGCCAAAAGAAGTATTTAAGTGGCGTAATGTTTTTGAAAGAAGTCTTTTTGATGCTCAAGAAACATTTATTATTATTATCAATGTCTGACTGTCTACTCCATCTTTTCTACAGCATAGGAGTAAAAGTCATCATCAAAATAATCTTTAAAAAGCCAACACAATGTTTTTGTCCACCTTTGTGAATAAATGAACTTCTCCAAAGATTGGTTCCTGTTCAGAACTTGATTGACAACATCAGAGTGTTCCCTGGTCTGCATGTGTGCCCACAAACACAAATGTACTCAGTCCTTCAGAGGAGATCCCGGTTCCAAAACTATATGAGAGAGAGAGAGAGAGAGAGAGAGAGAGAGAGAGAGAGAGAATATTAGTGTCACATTATTTTTAACCTCCTTTTTTGTTAATTTTTATTATTATTTTCACAAAAACTTAAGAATATATATTTGTAAACAGCTTTTGTCAATAAATAGCATACAAAAGAACTAAATTAAATTATGCCAGATTAAATTTTAATACTTACAAATCCTAAATTCTGTCCAAAAATGCTGAGATGAATAGAAAGAAGTTGAACGACTGAAATAGATGATTTTAGCCCATTTCAGCTTGTCTGCAGTGAAAGGAGTACCTGTTTGAGACAAATACACAGTAAGAAACATGCAAGAAATCACAGTGTGATGATCGTTCTCCTTCCTACAGTAGTTAACCCACCTGTGCGCTGATATTAGGACCTTCCTAGTCAGGTGGAACTGCAATGGTAGAGTCGCTGGCTAATAAAATATAAAAATAATGCAAAAATATAAACTTAAGTTGTTTAGAATGCTAGATTTGGTCTGAATGAATTAGTGAGAGTTTTACTGCAGTGCTTACCTGGATACATTTAATCTGGTGAGACTGAACAAAGACAATGGTCCATCTTCTGATTGGTTCATTTGCTGTGTAATAAAGTTAGACATAATGCAAAGGTCACTTATTTGATATAAAGTTAGCCAATTTTATAGAGATTTTATAAGATATTGTTAGCTACCTAGTCTGCACCAGTGGCTCAAAAGCAATTTTCACATAGTGTATGCTAATCATTTCAGCAAACTTATCTCAAAATATATCACAAATGGGCTGGCCTACCTCTGGAATCTTGCTAAGTCACTGGCGCGAATTGGCGCTTTGTTGCAGTTGCCTTTAAACACAAAAATGGAAGTAAATATTAAATTCCATTAAAAAAAAAAACTATAATATGGTATAGTTTGCAAACTAATGCTAAAACTATAAAGGTTCTCATCAGTAGGCCAACATTAGGATATAAACAGAATTTCACATTAGTTTATTCACATTTATTGTTAATGTAAACGCGTTGCTCGTTGGCATATTTTAACTCGACAATTCAATAATCTAACAAAGTGTGTAAAATGAAACGTTAGCTCAGTTTACCATGGTAAAGTTCGTTACCGCCATGTTATAACATACGTTAAACTGGGCACAATCCTGTCAACATACACAGAATGTTTTTTTTTTTTAGTTTTTTTTTTTACCTTGCTTGCTGATCTCTCTCTCGGTGAAGTGAATTCCGTCTCTTCCCCGGGCCAGACACGAACGTCGCGATCCAACAAAAGACAGACCCCATTACCTACACTGGATGTCTGTCTGACGCGACACGACAAATCCCAGACAGTATAGTGATGCGCCGCGGCCGTTATATTTCAGACGTAGTCCGATACGAGTCCAAGCGCTCGCACTAGTTCTTACAAGGGATAAACAGGTTTGCATTTAAAGGTCCGGTCGCTTCAATGTGTCCAATATAGACAGCCTCTGGCTATTATAGCGTTGTAGACACGTGGTGTAAGGCAACAATTAGGAAATAAAAAGCACGGTGGAATGGTGCCAGCCAGAGAGGCAGTTACGTCAAATACAGTAGTATACAGCAAATTTAAAAAATACAGTAAGTCTCTGTATGTGGTGTTAGACGTCACAGAAAATTCCCATGATGCAATTGGAATCACAGTTATTTACTGTAAAGAGAAATAGCAGTATAATACTGGGGGATTTAAAGTAAATAACTGTAGAAATTACAGAAAAGTCTAACAGTGTATAATAAAATGATGCATGGAAAAGAAACTGTCGACAGTATCAGTGAGTTTATGCTGGATTTAGTGCGTAAATAATTTTGTTTACAAATTAGACGCTTTGCAGTTGTTATATACATGTTAAAGATTTTATTTTGGATGTGTTCATTGTGATTATATTGGCTGGGTTTATAAAATTGAAAGGATCATTGCTTGGTACATTTGGAAACAAAGCTTGTCTATTTCTAAATGTAATCGCGTGCATCGCTGATGATTATACTGTCCGTGTGTTGAAAAAAACGTAGATTAAACACTCGCAACAGACACACCTCAAAGCGGAGACGTTACAGCGTTGCCAGCGGCACTGAGCGGACTTTTGCCGCTGTAGTGGACACGCACCATTCGCGCCGCGGGACCTCTAGACGCGCGTAAACGCGTCTTTGCATTGACTTAACATTGAAATCACTCGCGCCAGACGCTCTATTCGCGTTTGGTGAACGCACCATAACAATAACATTAGAGCGACAGCACTACCAACGTCCACAAGCGACTAGCGACATACAGCGACAAAATCTGACAAGTTAAAACAATATGACCTTTTCAGCTCATCGTGAACCTGAACATGGGAGGCCCCTGAACTTGGGAGGCCCCTGGGCTTCAGCCCAGGTAAGCCCGTGCGTTAATGCGGCCTTGCACACACACGGAACGGAGAGCTCGCCGCTGCTGGGCCATTAACGACAGAGCGAGCCGACACACTCACACACACACACGCACGCGCGCGCGCGGAGCACAGAGCGCGCCGACCGACCGACACACACACACACACACACACTCACGCGCGCGTGCGCGCGGAGCACAGAGCGTGACGCACATACCGAGCGGAAAAGACCCGCTCATGAAAGCTGCCCGAGAATGAAACCTGACCGCCGAACATGGAGGGGCGGGACGGCATATTTCGGCCTTTTTAATAGCAGACGCAACAGGAAATCATTAAAACGAGGCAAAAAAAAAAAGTGCTGCGTCAATTGCGTTATTTTTTTTTTACGCGTTAAACATTTCAAATTAATCGCAAAGATTAACGCGTTAATTCCCCCAGCCCTAATATATATATATATTGTCTTTGCATTCTTTCTTGTGGCTCAGTGACACACCTGAAAGGCTAATTATGGGTGTGAACTTCTCAGGTGTGAACCACTCAATATTCATGATGGTGTTGGATCGTTTACGCCCACCCGCATATTGCCTTTTCAAACAAAAAGTGTCTTACAAAATTTAAATCAATGTATTGTTTTATGTGAATGATTAGGCAGGATGATTTTCACATCATTTTGAAGAAAAAACTCTAGGCGACAAAATGCATTATTCAGAAGTCTTATGGACACATATTTAGTATGTGTTTTGTGGCCTTATTTCAGAAACTTTCATTTTTAGTTTTTTCAATAACCATGCATAAACATTATTCTCTCAAAAATACAAACATGTACATACATGTTGCTCACATATTATGGTAGCCCTGTTTGTGCTAAATAGAGTGTAATTACACCTTTGCCATTAATATGTTTATAAGCAATTGAAAAAAGCACAAATGTCAGGGCATGTCAGAACATCTCAAGGACCCCAAAAACACCTTATGTAAAGTGCCGGAGAAAGCAGGCGGAAGCGAGGATCTAAACGCAAGGTTTTAATGAAATAGACATAGAACAAATAATAAAGAACATCAGGGATAAAGAAACAAAACCACAAGCATGACAAGACTATAAGCAACCCTTACATGTACAACAACTGACAAAGTAACAAGTGAAACACAAGGGCTATAAATACACAGGGACCAACAAGCTAAACAAGATAACAAGGGGGTGTGGCTAATTAGAAACACCTGGGGATACTAATAAACTAGAAAAACTACAAAACATGACACAGAACAGGAAATAACTAAAGTCCACACAAGACGAGGGAAACACAAGACAGGAATCATTACACCTTAGACCCCAGAGGGTTAAGATGTTAGTGGAATGAAAATCAGAAAATCGGGGGCAGGGAAGTCAAAAAAGAACAAATCCCAGGTTTTAGATGATTCCAGCTCCACCTCCAGCTCCATCTCCAGCTCCACCTCCAGTTCCTCGCTTTCATCCACTTCGTTCTCCAAAATGAAGAAATGCCACAAGAAGAGTAAAAAGAACACTGTCATCCTCTGGCAAGAGATACTGTTGTGGTTGGCAACTATTTAGCAATTAAGGGCCATAGTGTAACCTTTTTTGCTAAGAGGAATGACTACTATTAGGGATAATTCAGCATGCAGATCAGTTACGTAACGAGCCAACACCGGGTCCTTATGCAGGATTATCAAGGCGGGCCCCCCTACTACAGCACGTGATGACGCAATGTCCACGAGTAGGCTACCATGAATAGGACAGGATAGGATCATAGAGACACAGCATATAAGAGATGAGATGACTTACACAATCAGGAGTAGCCTACGTGCACCACAACCCTATAATAAAACTCGCTCGATATAACACTATTCACAGCATAAATACATGTAGTAGCTTCCTAATTACATTACTATTACAGAATATTACACAGGGATAAGCTATGTAAAAAAGTGTATCAAGATTGTACTTAAGTGTACTTCATGTGTATCTACATACCTTATTCATCTGTACCTTAGTTTGAATTAACTCAATAGTTCACAGTTTAAATACATGCAGTAGCTTCCTAATTACATTGCAATTACAGAATATTACACATGGATAAGCTACGTAAAATAAAGTGTATCAAGATTGTACTTAAGTGTACTTCATGTGTATCTGCATACCTTATCCATCTGTACCTTAGTTTGAATTAACTCACTAGTTCACAGCTTAAATACATAATTTTTGCCATCAGCACAGACCGCTGATGTCTGCGTACACTGTTTGTGTGCAGCCTGATTTTTGTGTTTGTACAGACTGTGCATGCGAAAAATTAAACATACCCAAGCCTTGAGTGTACCCTTTCTATCCACCTGCCTGTCAATGATGGAAATTAATGAGATGTTAGCAGATTTTTACAATTCAAAACCTTTATTGTTAAGCTTTAAAATAACGTAACAGAAATAAAAGGGCTTTTAAAACATTGCTAAGCAAAACATATTACTTAAACACATTTTAAGTACATTCTAACATACTGATTCTGAAAAAAAAAGGGAAAAAAAATAGCCCCAATATAAAACAATTAAACAATAAGGGGCTTATCTGTATTTGTACTTGATTGGCAGAAGCTTGCCTTTAGCTTTTAGCTCTTCAATTTTAGTACTGACCTCTGGAGTCATTTATTTCTGCACAACGCTTTGAGTAATCTAAAAGCTTCTCTTTTTTGAGGTTAAATGGTGGGAGGCTCTTTAAAAATGTTGGACAAGCGATTGCAATTTCAGTCAGGGGAGCAAACAGAGCCAGTGTGTTACGATCCACACCTACAATTTTGAAGGCCTTACTCATGCTCCCCTGACTCTTGTAGGCATTCATAAATTTGGTACCGATGTACCACATCATCAGTTGTGCGAGCTGCAAAGACAAAAAGAAAAACAGAATTATCAGCTATTCACTTTAAACTGACTAGAATGGGATTGAAATTATATATTAAATAGCATTGCTTACTCCCACCCAATTGTCACAGGCAGCATTGTAAATTATCAAAGTACACCCAAGAACCAATATAAGGCACAGGCTGATAAGTCTGTCATATAATCTGCCAGCCAAACAACTTGCATATCTACATGGCATAAGCTGATCCGTTAAGTCATGTAAACTGTAACAAGTGAACTTGCTCCCTCAACCTCTCAGATTTAAATAGTCTTGCACTGTGTGTTTACTGTAAGATGGTCTCATTACTGGTCATCTACTCACTGCTGAAAGATGACCAATAACTTAAGGAAACATTAATCACCATAATGATGCCTTCAAAAAAATATTATTCTCAATAAAACAAAAATATATTTTTTCAATGTTATTCAATATACGAAAATATATTTATTAAATGTTATCGACATTATATTTCATCTACAACAGCATTGTGAACTTTTGTAAAGACACGTTTGATCATTAACTTTTAAATGCATCATTATATTAAAATTGCAAACACATGAGAGTTTCTCCTCATGAAAGATCCTTGATTAAATGTGGAACTGTGACAAGATGATTGACAGGGCAGTTTACAGTTTTTCTCGATTGTTTACACACATTTTCTGAAAGCATGCCTCATATTCTCAGAACTCTACACACAAATCCAAAAAAACACACACAATGGGCAAAACCCCTCAATTCTCCTGCAAAATGAAACTTTCCATTCAAAACAATGTTATTTCTTCTCAAAATGGTATTTTGTTTTCAAATGACACACACAAACCATCATATGAATAGACATTTATAAGAACC
Organism: Leuciscus leuciscus; assembly: GCF_965113295.1. Classification (NCBI taxonomy): domain Eukaryota; kingdom Metazoa; phylum Chordata; class Actinopteri; order Cypriniformes; family Leuciscidae; genus Leuciscus; species Leuciscus leuciscus. The sequence continues at coordinate 15,467,281 of NC_138734.1, read as the reverse complement.
AGTTGAACACTGATGTGCTCAATGTAAAACACTGTGATGAATGGAAAACACTTCTTCTCCATTCATCATAATTACTTAGGCCTTTTTTGGTTCAGTGTTACACTTACTACAGACAGTACATACATAAGTGTGCTGTAAAATATTTGAGAATATTGTTTTTATACTCAGAACACACAAATACATGGTAACAAATATATTTTATTTTTCCCACAAAAACAATGTACACAGTGTTCATCCCAACCAACACAAAGTTGTACATACAGTGGTCTACATACAAAACAACAGAAGAATTGAATGTATACAGTTACAGAAAAAAAAAAAAGAAAAAACAATGTTGGCATCCATTGCTCATTGAAGAGCTGACCTGTTGCCCTTTTATGCTAAAGCTCTGATTGCTAATTGTAAAACTGTGTGACGGGTGTTTGCCCATGTGATGAGTCAGTGTGCATATTTGAATGGCAGTGTGTTCCTTGTGAAAACAAGAGATTTTCTGCATGAAAATTGTGCCAAAAGCAGAGAATTGTGTGTAGTGTTTTGAAAAAAGTGTGTTTTAGAACTGCAATTTGAGTGTAAAGCAGGAATTGTGCTTGTAGTTTAGCAGGATTGGTTCAGGGGGTTGGTGAATGAGTTACATGTTGTGGTCATTGTGTCTCAAGTACCAGAAAATATGTGTAAACAATCGAGAAAAACTGTAAATGGTTACAGGATGCACGTAACTAAGCGGCGAAGCCGTCCGTTAAAAATGACGAAGTAGTTTGTCCCAAAGCTTGCATACTCTTGTAGCGACTACGAGAATGAACCAAACACAATTGAAGCTTTTAGGTGATTTTGTTCATACATAATCCCACAAAGAGTCTTCACATTCCAGACTCAAATCACAAAACCCAGAGCCATTAATCACCACAGGCTCCAGAGAGTCGGCTAACCAAAGACTTTTATTGGTTAACTAAAGGAAGAACGTTGTCAACGTTTGATAGTTTTGCAAGACGGATCGGTTCAGAGATGGTACTGCTCAGGGCCCTAGCAAGAGGTCACCTGACCCCTGCAACAAAACAGACCCCATCTTTCTTAAGGACCTCTGAATGACACAGAGTAAAATCTCTTCAAACCACGAGAACTGAGATTTTACCTATAACTATACATAAAATCATTCAAGAACAATTTTCAATGGACTCAAACATCATGCAACTACATCATTCTAAGTTGTTTCTACAATATCTGTGTCTATCTAATATACTTCAAGGCCATATAATTAATATAATTGTTATAACTATTAGGTGTGTGAATGAAAGTGTGTCGTGCTTCCTGTCAGCATGATCGTATGTTCTTAATTCAAAAGATGGCTGGAATTAAATCTGTGTAAAATGTTTCGTATTCTGATAATTAGAAATCATGCCTAAACTGTTGCATCTGGTCTCCAATTAAAACTAGAGAACCGACCCCCCAGGGAAGACATGATTTACGACTTTGAAAACAAAGCAACAGTCAGAACACCCATTTGTAGGAGTAACAAACCTTTTTTTTGTTTTAAAAAAACCCTTTAAAAACCCAGCGCAGAGCGTTAGTTTAGTTGGGCAGAACAAAAAGACGGAGACAGAAGACGATAGTAACCATGTAGACGCCAGAGACAAAGAACCCAAATTAAGATCAGAAGAACGGGTTCAACAGCTTCATTCAAGCCATCATCTACTCTCGTCTCAATTTTCTTTCTCTTCTAAGTTTTCCCTTCTTTTCCGTTAAGTCTCGGCTCTAAGTTAAGTTTTGCGGCAAGATTTCGGTCCACGTTTCTTCTGCAAAGCCAGCTTCAACAAAGACTTTCCATCAATCCGCCATCCACACCACGTGAGTGGCCGCCACAGACATCTAGACGAGGAGACCAGCCAACGAACGAACTCGGGAAATCCCTCTCACGCCGAAAGGGAATCCCAAGAGGAAAAGGAACGCAAAACGAGCAAGTAACCTCCAGACTTTTAAGCTGAACTGGTGTATTAATATAAATGTAATAACCTGTCTAAGAAACAACAGAAGGGTTAAATTAATGATTGATGGTTCGTTCAGATTATGTCTTATAAGTGCATAGAATCTTGAGATTTCATCGTCTCACTCTTAAACTCATTCTTTCCAAATAGTTGGGGGCCTTAAGCACATAAATAGGTAATTTCGCGCAAATTCATCTAAAAGCGCCAAATTTGGCACAGATGTAGCTCAGGTCATACCGAAATGATTTAGCTAGGGCGCCGGAGCCAGCGACCCTCGGGGCCAAGATGGCGGCCAAATCCAATATGGCCGCCGCCCGAAAAGGGTCCCGGCTTTAACTTTTGAACCACATGAGTTACAAATACAAACTTGATATGTTTTTCAGCTTAATTGATCATGAGAAACACATAGGAATGTTTATATTTATGACCCAGTATATCTGGACCCCTCGATCCTCCAATTCCAATATGGCCGCTGTCCAAAAAAGCAGTTTGGGCTGTAGTATGGGGCCTTACACACCATTGTTCGCGCAAATTCATCTACAAGCACCAAATTTGGCACAGATGTAGCTGAGGGGATACTGAAATGATTTAGCCAGGGCGCCCGAGCCAATGGTCCCTGAGACCAAGATGGCGGCCAAATCCAATATGGCCGCCGCCTGAAAGGGTTTCGGCTATAGCTTTTGAGCCAGATGAGATACAAATACAAACTTGATGTCTATTTTACCTTCTTTGACCATGGGAAACCCATAGGAATACTTACATTTATGATTGGGTATATCAGGACCCCCCAAATTCCAGAGATGGGGGACTCGAGTCATATGACTTGACTCGAGTCAGACTTAAGTCGCAAATTCTAGGACTTGAGACTTGCTTGACAAATATTAATAAAAGACTTGACTTGACTTTGACTTGATATTCATGACTTGAGACTTGACTCGGACTTCAGGTAAATGACTCGAAATAACTTGTCTTTTTAAAAATAAATATCTGTATTTGAACGCAACAATCACGTGACGCAGCAGGAACGCGCGCTGTGTGAACAAAAGCCGTGATAATGCAGTGTCGTAGTGATGACGCTGAAGCGCGGGATCGTTCGCCAGCTGTGAAACGGTACGTAATGCGCAAGTTTATGATCGAATCAGAGAAGAAGAAAAAAATGCACAAGCGTGGTTTCAAGCGAGAGAGAGAGAGAGAGAGAGAGAGAGAGAGAGAGAGAGAGAGAGAGAGAGAGAGAGATCGCAGCTCATAAGCAAACTTAAGACGCTGCTAAGACATTACATGTCTTTAGGGGTTGTGTGTGAACGCAATCTCTGATTCCGGGAAATCACTGGCACTGCCAGACTGGCAGTGTGAATGAACCTAAATCAAACGAACCCGGGTCTAATCTTGGGTCACTTTATCCGTGTATTTTCCGGAATCTCTGTGTGAAAGGGGCTTTGGTCACACACCCTGACAAAGGCTCATTAGCCACAACGCATAGTTGTGCAAGTACTTGTCACCTGATTTTAAAATATTAAAGCCATGATGAAATAAAGGCTTTCTATATATTTTTAATAATATTCGAGTGCCTTGGGTTAATGATTTTTTTAATGATCTGAATAATCCCTTACATACAAAAGCACAGAGAAAAAATATTTTCTTGAAAATGAAAATGAAAATCGGGTTAAAATATGTTAAAATATGCCATATTCCAGTTTTTCTTACCTGCATGCATCCCTTTGTACTGTCTAGTTATATGCTACCAATATAGTCTGCTATGATCCCAGGGTTGACTTGAATGTTAAAAGAAATATAAAAAAAATGTAACTGTAATTTAATAATAATTAATAATGCATTGGTACAGTCTTCTACCGTTCTCTGGGATTTGTTTTCATGATAATCGAATGTAAAGAGTTTTATCTCTAAAAACTGTTTAGCTTATACCGCTAGTATATAGGGCATAGAGTAAGTAAAAAGAAATCGCTAGTTAATACCACTAAAAGATTGTAAAAAGACACCGACACACAAAGAAAAAAAACATACAGACTTTCGAACCGAACCATGCATACACAAATACACAAAACAAAAATTCAAACTTGCAAGCACAACCATGCATATGGAAGTAGAATAATGTCAAATGTTTTTGAAATAAAAAGCCTGTTGAATTGCACTACTTGAAAAAAAATATGCATTGCATTAACCATGCTTGCATTTTTAATGCATTGTATTTTTTGTGCTTAAATTTTTATGGGCTGAAATTCAACATGGTTGAATATTTAAGCTGTGAATATTTCAATTAAAAACATTTCAAACACCTTTTCATTATTAATAATCCATATTCACCTTTCATATTTCACTTCCAAAATATTCAAACTGTTTAAAAATACAACCAATAATATTCAACAGGCAATTTTCGGTCCATTTTATTTCGCTTTGCAAATTCGCTTCCACAAATTCAGTGGTTCAAATTCGACAGTAAATTCAACATTGACGTCCAGGAACTGCAGGAAAAGCAGTAGATTGCCGAGCATACTCTCCATCTGCTGTTAGTCGACCTCACCATCAGATGGTGCAAAAGCGCTTGTTGCTGACAAAGACATTCATTCATAAAATGAAAATGATTATCTGTGTCAGTATATGCGGAAAAGATGATAAACACACAAAAGCTGTTTCATTCAATAACTTCATTGTTACTTTCCCTGTGTATTCTACATGTCATCAGCTTTCTCTACCATGAACAGGATTATAATCGGTTTCCCTCAATACCTCTCAAGGATTTCCCTTCCGTTGATAGTGATATGAAAGACCAATCTTGCACCGGCTTATTAGGGAAGTAGGCTACAGGCAAGAAGATGGACTCAGAACATGAACTTAACGCGCTAAGTTTCATGCTGAGCGTTTCGTGATATACTGGCATAAAATCAACACATGACACACACACACACACACACACACACACACACACACACACACACACACACACACACACACACACACACATACTTGTTTTTGTGGTATAGAAGGACACTGATGCCCAAACAAGTTTGGTGGTGGTATATGGGGACACCCCTTTCCCAATGCCCTACAGTGATGATACAAATATCAAAAATTTTGTTTTAATCTGCAGATCACAAATCTGACTTCAAATGTTCTATACACACAACAGAACAGAAAATATGACCATATGATATTTTGGTGGTACACAAGGACATTCCCGCCCATCCTAAAATGTTCCCGCCTATGACATAATTGTGATTTTTGGGGCCCGACTTGATTATGAGGACACTCTTTTTACAATACACTAAATATGTCATTTCAGTGGATTACAGGGACCAATGTGTTTTACTGGTACATGACCACACACACACACAAACCTGACAACACAGTGTATTACCAAGACTAAGGTGATTTAAGAGGACTGGATCTTAAACACAATACACAACTGCATAATCCAACATTATAAGGACGAGTGTGTTTAATGGTACATGCCCACACACACACACACAAACCTGACAACACGGTGTATTACCAAGACTAAGGTGATTAAAGAGTACCGGATCTCCAATACAATACACAAAACAACTTGCAACATTACAGGGACAGAAGTGTTTTAGAAGTGCTTTAATTATGAATTCAATAATATCATCATAAACATTGAGTTTTTTTCAGTTTTACCATGTAATACAATCATGTCATGCCATTTTAAGGGGAAAGTGACATCCACAAACTTAAAAACAGGGTCAATAAAACTTGCACAACTGTGTGATCTTTCAGAAAGCATACAGTATCATTACTGTTTTGACATATTAAAATGACAAACAGATGAACCATTCAAAACTTCGAAAAGATTGACAAAACAGCCCTTGGAAACAGGCACAATTTAAAGATGTCATTAAACAGGCTTTGAAATGTATAAAATGAACTCACTCAACATGCAATATATGCTGCAACATGTAGAGAAACCGACTTACAAGGGACGGTTTACCTAAAAAGACAATTCTGTTATTTCCAGAAAATGTAAACAGAATTGTCAAGTTTCAAAGCAGAATTACAGAGATAACAGGAAAAGTATTCAACAAAGTTAGTTTGGGCTGTACATCAGCTCTAGAAGAGTATAGTGTCATTAGAATACAACCATCATTGTAAGTACAAAAGCTCTCATGTGTTTAGGGCTGGGTATCGTTCAAAAAATTTCGATACCAATACCGATACCGATACCTTGATTTCGATACCGGTTCCTAAACGATACTTTTTTCGATACCAATTTTATGAAATCCATTTTAACAAGATTACATAACACTTTACCTCAGAAAAACTTGGTGTTATTTTTTCAGTTTGACTCATGCTCCTTAGCCAGTGCACAAAGGAACAAAAAAAGCACAAAGGAACAAAATATTCCTTATACACAGGGCCTGAAGTTAACTTTTTTGAGCACCAGCCACTGTGGCAGGTGGATTTAAAAATCCACCTGCCACAGTAACTTTTTACCAGCCAGTTTTTTTTTTGCCTCATAAAGGTGAAAAATAGAAATCACACAAACATTGTTCTTTAACTTGTAAGAATACACATTTAAGTGCTGCATCTTTTTATTCATTGATTTGCTGTGTCACAGACATAGTCATATGTCATATTCATACTGACTGCTGCTAATCTGAGTCCACAAAAAAGGAGCAGATGCACTCCTCTTCCTCCACTGCTGCTGCATCTTCATGAGGTCTGGTCTCCTTGACATGTCCCCACCACTTTTTGACATGTCCCCACCCCCACCAGAACTGGGGCCCCCCACACCCAAGACAAAAATGGTTTGGCCACTGATCAAAATTTGATGTTGTCATTTAATTTGAAGTTCAGTACGCTCAAAATGTCCGGTCAGCACAAGTCCGGTGCTCAGAAGAGGAAAGAAAAGAGAAGAAGAAAATAGAGGTTTTCTAAACAAATATAAAAATAAAATAAAAAAAAGCGGTGACGGTGAAGCTGGAAAGTAAAGTCAACGTAAAGCAAGGTAAGAAACAGCGCAGCAAACGCTTACGAGCATTGTCAGGAGTTTTCCTGCATTTAAATTTTTTGGGCGGCCGAAGATTTTTGTACCGCCAAAGCCGTCTCGATTTTTGTCCTGCCAAAGCCGTCTCGATTTTTGTCCTGCCAAAGCCGTCTCGATTTTTGTCCCGCCAAAGCCTTATTTGATCGGTAAGTGATGTAGAATAGAATGACTGCTGCGCCTGACAGGGCGATAACGAGCAGAGAGAGCCCCGGTCCGGCCGCGCGCGCGCGCACTCTCACGTCTTCAAACAACACGTCGAGCGCTGTCTTGCGCTCTCTCACTCGCGCATATTAATCAAAGTCAATTGAACCGTTAAGCAGAACTAAATTAATATTAATATTACTGGTAAAGTTACCGGGTACCGGACATTTTCTCACTGGTTCCCAACTCAACATACACACGCACACACATCTGTGTAACTGTCATTGTACCATAACCAACGTCAGCTTTGCTTCATCTCATCTCATCCCATCTCACCAACAGTTTAATACTGTTAATCGCACATCCAAAACATCGTATTTTACGTCGCGGACTTAAAAAATAAATAAATAAAAAAACAGACGCAAAAAAACCAACAACTAATGAATCACTCGATTCTCATTGGCTACCCGCCAATGTGGCAGGTAGATTGACAGTTTTACCCGCCAATTGCAAAATTCACCCGCATTTGGCGCGTGGTCGGGTGTTAATTTCAGGCCCTGCTTATACATATACATAAGGAACAAAATATTTTTTTTTTATATAGAGCTCATGCTCACCAAAGCTGAATTTGTCTGATCAAAGATACAATAAAACTTGTAATATTGTGGAATAGTATTACAATTTTAAATCTTATTTGAATATATTTCAAAATGTAATTTATTCCTGTGTTGTCAAAGCTGAATTTTCAAAATCATTACTTCAGTGTCACATGATCCTCCAGAAATATGAAAACAGTTTTTGGAAACTACGATACATTTTTTCATGATTCTTTGATGAATAAAACATTCAAAAGAACAGCATTTATTTAAAAAAAGGAAATCTTTTGTAACATTACACATGTTTTAAGGTCATTATTGATCACTTTAATGCATCCTTAGTGAAAAAAAAATTCTGACCAACCAACACATTATTGAACGGCAGTGTACACTCAGTAGGTCATTATTGCAATATAAACACAGTCAGAGTGATCAACAAGGTATATCTTCATTTACCAGTCGAAGACGGAGCAACTTTCTGCTCTTATGTTTACTCGTGCACTGTCAAGGGCTTCATCATATCTGTCGCGGTACCGTCTTTGCAGCAATTATTTTACCACAAATACTGCATCGCGCGCTGTTGGCATCGAGCCTGGAGAAATGTATCCACACTTTTGATCGACATCTTTAGGGTATTGTGAGTGTGTGTGCTCGCGTCTCATTGAGTATGTGCGCGAGTTTGTGTGTGTGTGTGCTCGCGTCTCATATGAGAATGTGTGCGTGGACAGTTTATGTGCGCGCGCGCGTCTCATATGAGTATGTGCGCGGAGAGTTCCCCGCGTCTCGTGTGTGTAGAGTTCACGTGTATGTGCGCGAGCGACTTTAGGCGTGTTGTTGTGCATTTCATATGTATTTGTTTGAGCCCTGACGTTGACGAGTTAACCCCTTAGGTATCGAAATATGGTACCGAAAAACAAGTCATTTTTCGATACTCGATAGTATCGAGGCAATTCGGTCGGTACCTAAAAAGTATCGAACTCGGTACCCAGCCCTACATGTGTTTAGAGAATACTAAAGCATGTATTCTTCTGTACAGAGAATGAGAGAGAGGCAGAAATTGAAAACCCACGGAAAGGATCATCAGCGGTCTTACACTGCTGGCATTCAGTCAGTGTGGCCAGTTTTCCTTTGGTTATACACTCACCGAAAGGATTATTAGGAACACCTGTTCAATTTCTCATTAATGCAATTATCTAATCAACCAATCACATGGCAGTTGCTTCAATGCATTTAGGGGTGTGGTCCTGGTCAAGACAATCTCCTGAACTCCAAACTGAATGTCAGAATGGGAAAGAAAGGTGATTTAAGCAATTTTGAGCGTGGCATGGTTGTTGGTGCCAGACGGGCCGGTCTGAGTATTTCACAATTTGCTCAGTTACTGGGATTTTCACGCACAACCATTTCTAGGGTTTACAAAGAATGGTGTGAAAAGGGAAAAACATCCAGTATGCGGCAGTCCTGTGGGCGAAAATGCCTTGTTGATGCTAGAGGTCAGAGGAGAATGGGCCGACTGATTCAAGCTGATAGAAGAGCAACTTTGACTGAAATAACCACTCGTTACAACCGAGGTATGCAGCAAAGCATTTGTGAAGCCACAACACGCACAACCTTGAGGCGGATGGGCTACAACAGCAGAAGACCCCACCGGGTACCACTCATCTCCACTACAAATAGGAAAAGAGGCTACAATTTGCACAAGCTCACCAAAATTGGACAGTTGAAGGCTGGAAAAATGTTGCCTGGTCTGATGAGTCTCGATTTCTGTTGAGACATTCAGATGGTAGAGTCAGAATTTGGCGTAAACAGAATGAGAACATGGATTCATCATGCCTTGTTACCACTGTGCAGGCTGGTGGTGGTGGTGTAATGGTGTGGGGGATGTTTTCTTGGCACACTTTAGGCCCCTTAGTGCCAATTGGGCATCGTTTAAATGCCACGGCCTACCTGAGCATTGTTTCTGACCATGTCCATCCCTTTATGACCACCATGTACCCATCCTCTAATGGCTACTTCCAGCAGGATAATGCACCATGTCACAAAGCTCGAATCATTTCAAATTGGTTTCTTGAACATGACAATGAGTTCACTGTACTAAAATGGCCCCCACAGTCACCAGATCTCAACCCAATAGAGCATCTTTGGGATGTGGTGGAACGGGAGCTTCGTGCCCTGGATGTGCATCCCACAAATCTCCATCAACTGCAAGATGCTATCCTATCAATATGGGACAACATTTCTAAAGAACGCTTTCAGCACCTTGTTGAATCAATGCCACGTAGAATTAAGGCAGTTCTGAAGGCGAAAGGGGGTCAAACACAGTATTACTATGGTGTTCCTAATAATCCTTTAGGTGAGTGTATGTGCCTTAAAATGTTCAATTGCAGCTGTAACTTCAGCATTTGACCAGCACACTTTTTGTCCTTTCCACAAGGTTTTCTATTCCTACCTCACATTCATTCTCTGTACAGAAGAATACATGCTTTAGTAAACTCTAACTATATGAGAGCTCATGTACTTACAATGGTGGTCATATTCTGATTTAAACCTCAGGTACCTTGAGGAACTTCAGTGGTTTCTCGATGGGCATCTTCTGAACACCTGTAGGAAATCAGTTATAGACAGATCAGAAACTCAGATGTAACTCAAACCTGCATCTAGAACTTAAAACTGGTTATACATCTGATATCTAAAAATTACATTTCAAATGACACTCATTATTCTGGAGATGGAATGTTGTGTTAAACATCTCCTTTTTAAAGTTTTTGACCAACATGAACATGATAAACTTATTGGTTTGGTACTGATTCCATTAATTTTGTTCTAGAAAAATTGTTATTTATAATAATATCTGATTATTGATAACTGATTTTTACAATTAATGGCAAAAGGAATGTTTAGAAATGTAATCTGATATTATCTACTGACACACTATAGCAGGGTTCACCAATCTCGGTCCTGGAGGGCCGCTGTCCTGCAGAGTTTAGCTCCAACCAGCTCCAACACACCTGGTTGAAAGTTTCTAGTATGCCTAGTGAGACCTTGATTATCTGGTTCAGGTGTGTTTAATTGGGGTTGGAGCTAAACACTGCAGGACAGCGGCCCTCCAGGACTGAGATTGGTGAACCCTGCACTATAGTATGATATATATATACATACACTATGAACAAAATTCTAAACGCTTTTGTTTTTGCCCCCATTTTTCATGAGCTGAACTAAAAGTTAAGACTTTTTCTATGTACACAAAAGGCCTATTTCTCTCAAATATTGTTCACAAATCTGTCTAAATCTGTGTTAGTGAGCACTTCTCCTTTGCCGAGATAATCCATCCACCTCACAGGTGTGGCATATCAAGATACTGATTAGACAGCATGATTATTGCACAGGTGTGCCTTAGGCTGGCCACAATAAAAGGCCACTCTAAAATGTGCAGTTTTGTGTGGTGTCGGGGGGTGGGGGGTGTGGGGTGTCGGGGGGTTGGGGGTTGGGGGGTGTCGGGGGTCTGGAAACAAGTCATTATCTGGTGTGACCATCATTTGCCTCACGCAGTACAACACATCTCTTTCGCATAGAGTTGATCAGGTTGTTGATTGTGGCCTGTGGAATGTTGGTCCACTCCTCTTCAATGGCTGTGTGAAGTTGCTGGATATTGGCAGGACCTGGAACACGTTGTCGTATACGCCGATTCAGAGCATCCCAAACATGCTCAATGGGTGACATGTCCGGTGAGTAATGGTGGCCATGCAAGAACTTTGCAGAATGGGGCCGTGCATTATCATGCTGCAACATGAGGTGATGGTCGTGGATGAATGGCACAACAATGGGCCTTAGGATCTCATCAAGGTATCTCTGTGCATTCAAAGTGCCATCAATAAAATGCACCTGCGTTCGTTGTCCATAACATACGCCTGCACATACCATAACCCCACCATGGGCCACTCGATCCACAATGTTGACATCAGCAAACCTGTCTGCCATCTGCCCTGTACAGTGAAAACCGGGATTCATCCGTGAAGAGAACACCTCTCCAAAGTGCCAGACGCCATTGAATGTGAGCATTTGCCCACGCAGGTCGTTTACAACGACCAACTGCAGGTCGAGACCCCGATGAGGACGATGAGCATGCAGATGAGCTTCCCTGAGACGGTTTTTGACAGTTTGTGCAGAAATTCTTTGGTTATGCAAACCGATTGTTGCAGCAGCTGTCCGGGTGGCTGGCCTCAGACGGTGTTGGAGGTGAAGATGCTGGATGTGGAAGTCCTGGGCTGGTGTGGTTACACGTGGTCTGCAGTTGTGAGGCCGGTTGGATGTACTGCCAAATTCTCTGAAAAGCCTTTGGAGACGGCTTATGGTAGAGAAATGAACATTCAATTCACGGGCAACAGCAGGTGGACATTCCTGCTGTCAGCATGCCAATTGCACGCTCCCTCAAAACTTGCGACATCTGTGGCATTGTGCTGTGTGATAAAACTGCACATTTTAGAGTGGCCTTTTATTGTGGCCAGCCTAAGGCACACCTGTGCAATAATCATGCTGTCTAATCAGTATCTTGATATGCCACACCTGTGAGGTGGATGGATTCACTCGGCAAAGGAGAAGTGCTCACTAACACAGCTTTAGACAGATTTTTGAACAATATTTGAGAGAAATAGGCATTTTGGGTACATTGAACAAAATTATAGATCTAACTCAAAGTTCTAAGACTTCTTCTGTGTATATAACTGGCTTAAAACCATTTTTCTTTGGTGAAAATACTAACGTAAAATTGTACCACAATATATATTGGTTTAAAATAATAATAAACATGTTCATAAACACAAACTTGTTATGCTGGGTACACACCAAAAGATAATCAAGCTGATTTTGGGCCGATTTCCCCCTTCTGACAATCCTAGCTGTGTCCCGATTATCTTGATGGTTATAGATTATCTTATCAGATTTTCCCTTGGTGTGAGGTGTGTTAAGAGTGTCCGAACCTGATCGGAAGAACGTCGGAGCCGCCCTGATCTCGAATCGCAAATATTCAACATGTTGAATATTTACGATCAGAAATCCTGAAATGTGGGGGGAAGCCCAAGGACAAACGCGCGCATGCTCTGGAGATTATCACGTGAAAGGAAACAATATCCAATCAGAAAGCGAGATGAAGGAAGAAGGAAGCATAACAAATGCAGTCATGGCGGCACAAAGTGAAATTGATGTGGACAGCAGAGATGGAGGATCAGCTTGTTGATTTGTGGAACAAATGTTTACACAACGTGTTGTGTAAAACTTTTCCAAACACTATCATTGCAATTTCTTCCTGCATATCGTCCGCCATGCTTATTCTGAGGTCTCTAGAGTGTTAACAGTCGAGACTCTGATTGCATGGTCTTTAGGGTTGGGTATCTAGAACCGGTTCCAAAATGCCAAAAACAGGGGATTCGATAAGACGTGCGCACTTCAATTCCGCTTATCGATTCCTTACTTTGGTGATGCTCACATGCGCGAGGTGAATGGCAGTGAGCATTTGTTTACAGTTGTATTGATCTGCCAGGACCTGCCTGCCGCACATGCGCTGTACATTATATTTACGATGGCGGAGCGCAGCAGACGTTCAAAAGTTTGGTTAAGCTTTTCAAAAAAAGATGAAAATACAGCGAATTGTATCACATGCAAGAAAGACATTTCATGCAAGGGAGGAAGCACCTCCAATATGATGAAACATTTGCTGCAACACAGGGTCAATTTGAAGGAATGCAGCGCATTTGATTCGGTGCGATCTCTCAACAGCAGTACCACAGGTTTCCACACACCAGATAAAGCTACTAGCAGCAGCAATAGCAGTCTCTCACACTCAGGTACAAAACTAGAGCCGCATAATTCTGGATAAAATGAGAACCAGTTTTGTTTAAAATAGAGATCATGAATAAATACATAAGACAATTAATACGAGTCGAGTCTATAATTCCTTAAAGTGTTATATATATACAGTATATTGTAAATTAAGATGCATTGTCACAGTTTTACTGGTAATAGCCTAAATGTAACAAGAATAAAAGGTAGAAAAAAGTATTTGCTCTCTTTTTTCTCTCCAATAAATATTGGAATCGAAACCAAGAATCGTTAAGAACCGGATTCGATAAGCAGAATCGGAATCGTTAATTTAAACGATACCCAACCCTCACGGTCTTTTCACATCATGGCACACCACACACTATAGGAGCAAAACGGTTAAATCTAGGATTTTTTGTCCTCATGTTTGTGGTCTATCACATTTTGAAAATCTTATAAGATGTAAAAAATCTTTTGGTGTGTAACCCAGCATTAGTTGACACATACCAACATTACTGGAGACGCCTGCAGCTCCAGCAGGAACATCACCTTCAGAACCGCTTTCATCAGGATCACTGGCATCAGAGTCCGTCATACTGATCTCATCTTAAAGAAAAAGAGACATTTAAAACAAGAACATCTTCAGTTTAACCTGTATTCAGAAGTCATTTATGAAACATGACAAATGGCACCGTTTAATAATAATAATCATATTAATAACAACTATAATACTTCACTAAGATCACTATTATTAGAATTATCGCCTAGACAGTGATATACTAATACTGTCAATGAAAAATTAATATTTTATAATGAGTATATTATTTTACAATAAGAGGTTATAATACTTTCTTAATTTCTTCACTTAAGCTGTTATACTGGCAGAAACCTGCAGTTTAAGTGAAAACAGGTTTATAAACGCATCTTATTGCAAAATTGGATTACCACAAAAAATGTGGATATAATGCGAATGTGAAAATAGAGAGTAACTGGTGCTGGTTGCGTTCCCAAATGCATGTTAAACTTATGGCACATGCAGAGATGGAGTTCACTGCATCCATTCCCTGTGAAACGAGGCATGGAAAAAGCCAGATCATGAGCTGATCGAGCGAGCAAAGTGTGCTCTTCAGTTTGAAACGCAGCACAACAGACTACAGACTTACTTTCTTATCGTCTTTTGCGATTTGATAAGGGCATTAAGCCATGTTGTGCTTTTGATTTTAATATGTTTGAGAGATGCTTTGCCAAAGCAATTGCGCAAAAAACAAAGACAATTTATGTTATTATGAGGCGTAAAAATATTTTCGGTTCTTTTGGTTCAAACTGTGGAGGGACAGATTAGACTGTGGTGGGTCACTAGAGTAAAGGTAATTAATGGTAACACTATGAATTTTACTCCTCCCAAAAATGCCAAATTATAAACAGGTGAGAGCGTATTTTAGGCTATATGACACGTTATAGTGAGATATGACAGCGCTTCTGCAACACGCATCACTGCAGATGAGTAGCTGAGGATCTCTTCAGCATGCTGATGCGCAAAATACAAACTAAAAATAAATTAAAGTAAGTCGCAGATGCTCAACACACAGTCATCTTCATTAAAAGTAGTGAGAATAAATGATTTTACCAGTGCTGATGCTACTCTCTCTCCTATTGATCTTAAAATTAGCTGATACAAAAAATGCTGCTCATAGCGGTAGCTTTCGATGACGTGAACACAGTTAAATCTGATATAGCGCGGGAAATGAAGATCGGATTTATGTCTGTTTTGTGCAGACACATTTATGTGGCCAAGTGTAAATGGAATTGTTTTGACAATGAAATGACCAGGTGTAAAACAGCCCCAAAGATGATGTGAAAAAGTTCTTACTAGACTAGCATTTCCTAAAATGATGCAATGCTCTTTTTATTACCATCTCAACAGTCTTGATCCTCCAATGATGATTGTTCCTTCTCAGGGCTCACCTGAAAGCAAGGCAAAGAAAGAAAAAATAAACATCTATTAGATACAAAGGATTCAGAGATTCTCCAAATGAAGCAGCACAGATACTTGACTCCATTAACACTGACTGATCACTGTCATAAAACATAAAATTAAAACAATTTCACATTATCAATGATATACTTGAGCAAAAGAAGGCTGATGACGCCAAACTAATTCAGGTATGATGGGACATTTCAAACAGTGACTTAAGATTTAAAACACTGTGACATAAGTTGTAATCAAGTATAAAGTTAAAACCCTATAAATATATGGTCATAACCAATCAGGGATGCATGAAAATAATGCTCATTATTAATGTTATCATTGTCAATCCGATAAGAAAATTAGGCCGCTATATTAACACTAATAAATAATGGATTACTTCCTTCAGCTTCAGATGTGCGCTGTTCACCATGATGGTTTTGAAATGTTTGAATCACAAATCTGTGAAATCAGCGCATTGTTACAGGGAGAGTTCGCTTGTGGAATTGTAAGTTGTAATATTTTTTATTTTTGTTATATATCTGATTTATCTCATATAGGATGCATTTGGCTGAGTTAATGAGTGCTGCAGTAAACACTTCACTGTAGGCCTACCGGTGGTCAGCAAAACATTAATTATGATTGGGACTGTCATATATACATAACACTATAATGAGCAAACTATTGCATTAAAAACGTCGTGAATTCTTTGGGTTTAGTTGCTGTGTTTCAGCGTGTTGTCCTGGGAGGAGCGCATCCACAACAGGAGTTTCACTATGTAATAGTTGATTACTATTAATAATAGCTCAAGTTAATCTGTGCATGATTTTGTGCAAGTATAAGTTGTAATATTGTGTTTCTTTTGTATAAATATCTAATTTATCATATATAGGTTGTGTTCCGCTGAGCTAAAACCATCTAACAAAGCCTCAGTTTAGGGGTGTTCCTTCAGCTCTTTAGGCCATTTCATTTTAAGTTTAATGTTGTCTAATAACTTGTTTGCATTTTAATTTCATTTGATTTATTATTATTATTATTATTATTAAGGCAATAGATGTTTTGGTAAAACTTCACAATACATATGTTATTGCATTAACTAACATGAACTAACAGAGAAAAACTTTTGTTAATGTGAGTTAATAAAATATGTGAGTTCATGTTAGTTCACAGTGCATTAAATTAACAGATACAACACTGGATCCTAAAATGTCTTGGAAAATGTTGAGATTAACGTTAAGTAAGATAAACATTAAGTAAATCCTGTAGAAGTATTGTTCATTCATTGTTAGTTCATGTTAACTAATACTAACAAGATGAAACCTTTTTATAAAGTATTGCCATTTTTTTTATAAAGAAAGTTGGAAATATGAATGTAAAATTCATTTTAAAAGTTAAGGAATCTTACATTAGGCCACTGTACTGTATATGTTTGATTTATGTTGAAGTGTTTGGGACATTGGCTTTAAATGATGTGCATTTCGTTTTTGTAATCAGGCTTTCAAAGTATATCAAATTTTGGATTTAGATTCATCGGCTAATATATCAGATATCGGCTTTCGAATATAAAGAATGATCAGTTATCGGCCCAAATGTTCATATCGCTGTATCCCTAATTTGATTTCCAAAAAAACAATACCTTCTGTACATCTCTGACTTCTGACTGGGACGGGTACGGACTCTTCATTTCGAGAGTGGAGGGTTCAACCTCACTGAGAGTCTACAAAACATAACATTAGACATGAAACAGTGGTGTAAATATGTGAACACTAGATCTCACAGATGTCTCTGCTTCGTTTGCTCGTTCTCTTCCAGCACAACTCTCACTTACTTTGTCTAGTCCCACAGTAAGAGCAGCACAATCACTGCCTGATGACCACTGGCTCTTATGGCTCATCTGAGAATATGAAATTAAGCGTTACATACAGAAACACTTCACCTAAGAGTTTAAAAAAAGCATTATAAATGGAATATATAAAGGATAATGTACAGTCAGTCAGTAATTAATACAAAATAAACTGACAGGATAATCAGGGTCCTGATACACAGCTACCTATCAATAAATATTTGCACATGAAATACTGATTTGAGATAATATACAAGATTACAAAATAGTTAAAGTTTTCAAATCAATATTTCAATATTTAAATGCTACCACAAGGTAATGTTCACGGCTTTTATGCATCACATTACATGTGTTTTCATTCCAGTGTGTCAGGTTGTGTGTAGCTTTACACCAGTTTTATGAGGACACCGTTTTATGAGGACATCATAAGAGCATGTTCCTGATGTTTGACTTGACTGAAGAATCTCAGTGTGTTGTGTAAGTTTAACAGAATACTGGTCTATGAGGACACTAGATTTATGAGGACATCATAAGAGCATGTTCCTGATGTTTGACTTGACTGAAGAATCTCAGTGTGTTGTGTAAGTTTAACAGAATACTGGTCTATGAGGACACTAGATTTATGAGGACATCATAAGAGCATGTTCCTGATGTTTGACTTTGACTGAAGAATCTCAGTGTGTTGTGTAAGTTTAACAGAATCCTGGTCTATGAGGACACTAGATTTATGAGGACATCATAAGAGCATGTTCCTGATGTTTGACTTGACTGAAGAATCTCAGTGTGTTGTGTAAGTTTAACAGAATCCTGGTCTATGAGGACACTAGTTTTACTGGGACACTGGTAACTAGATACATTTGGACGGCACTGAGTTCAAGTGTGTGTATGTATGAGAGTGATACGAGACATTGCGCCTGTGCTAGATGTACAGTAAGTGATCGTGACTCACTTCTTACACACACAATCATAATTCAGGGACTGATAACTGTGGCAAATAATCTGTTTCTGAGGAAACAGAGTTATTACATTAACTTATTGGATACCTTTAGAGTTGCTGTATCTTGTTCAGGTTTCATCTGATTCTTCAGAGTTATCATCTGAAAAAAAAAGTAGTAAAAATATATAAAAAAGACAAATAAATACTAATTTTAGTATCACTTATTGAAAGCCAAACAGAGGTTGCTATTTTTTACCAACTTCTTCAATGATTATATTTAATCTGACAAGCACAAATAGTTTTCGCTATTGGTATTAGCCACAATGAGCTGTGAATTATGGGTTATCAGTATCGATCCTAATATTCCATATGTGTGTCCCGGTAAAACTAGTGTCCTCATAGACCAGGATTCTGTCAAACTTACACAACACACTGAGATTCTCCTGTCAAGTTAAACATCAGGACATTGCTCTTATGATGTCCTCATAAAACGGTGTCCTCATAAAACAGGTGTAAGACACACACACACACTTGACACACTGTAATGAACATGCATGTAATGTGATGCATTAAAGCCATGAACATTAACTTGTAGGGCTGCACAATGTATTGCTTTATCATTCATACCTATCTGTGGTAGTGACATTGCAGTATAGGCCTCTGTAAAGTCAGGCTATATAAAGACTCTGCCGTGTTATTTTACAGTTGATTACTCAAGGTCTGTACCTAAATGCTGTTAGACTTACCTGGAATATATGAGGCATTGTTTATTTCACATCTTTGTTAATTTTTTTTATCTCTGCTTGCAATTTATTATTTTCTATGCAGATGCAAACCCCTACAAAATCACACCAATCATTCTAGAATGATTAATTATTTCCAAATAGAGCTATTCAATTCATTTAGTGAAATTGCTTTTCATATTGAAAAACTTTTGTTAATGTGAGTTAATAAAATATGCGAATTCATGTTCGTTCACAGTGTATTAAATTAACAGATACAACACTGGATCCTAAAATGTCTTGGAAAATGTTAAGATTAACGTTAAGTAAGATAAACATTAAGTAAATCCTGTAGAAGTATTGTTCATTCATTGTTAGTTCATGTTAACTAATACTAACAAGATGAAACCTTTTTATAAAGTATTGCCATTTTTTTATAAAGAAAGTTGGAAATATGAATGTAAAATTCATTTTAAAAGTTAAGGAATCTTACATTAGGCCACTGTACTGTATATGTTTGATTTATGTTGAAGTGTTTGGGACATTGGCTTTAAATGATGTGCGTTTCGTTTTTGTAATCAGGCTTTCAAAGTATATCAAATTTTGGATTTAGATTCATCGGCTAATATATCAGATATCGGCTTTCGAATATAAAGAATGATCAGTTATCGGCCCAAATGTTCATATCGCTGTATCCCTAATTTGATTTCCAAAAAAACAATACCTTCTGTACATCTCTGACTTCTGACTGGGACGGGTACGGACTCTTCATTTCGAGAGTGGAGGGTTCAACCTCACTGAGAGTCTACAAAACATAACATTAGACATGAAACAGTGGTGTAAATATGTGAACACTAGATCTCACAGATGTCTCTGCTTCGTTTGCTCGTTCTCTTCCAGCACAACTCTCACTTACCTTGTCTAGTCCCACAGTAAGAGCAGCACAATCACTGCCTGATGACAACTGGCTCTTATGGCTCATCTGAGAATATGAAATTAAGCGTTACATACAGAAACACTTCACCTAAGAGTTTAAAAAAAGCATTATAAATGGAATATATAAAGGATAATGTACAGTCAGTCAGTAATTAATACAAAATAAACTGACAGGATAATCAGGGTCCTGATACACAGCTACCTATCAATAAATATTTGCACATGAAATACTGATTTGAGATAATATACAAGATTTCAAAATAGTTAAAGTTTTCAAATCAATATTTCAATATTTAAATGCTACCACAAGGTAATGTTCACGGCTTTTATGCATCACATTACATGTGTTTTCATTCCAGTGTGTCAGGTTGTGTGTAGCTTTACACCAGTTTTATGAGGACACTAGATTTATGAGGACATCATAAGAGCATGTTCCTGATGTTTGACTTGACTGAAGAATCTCAGTGTGTTGTGTAAATTTAACAGAATCCTGGTCTATGAGGACACTAGTTTTACTGGGACACTGGTAACTAGATACATTTGGACGGCACTGAGTTCAAGTGTGTGTATGTATGAGAGTGATACGAGACATTGCGCCTGTGCTAGATGTACAGTAAGTGATTGTGACTCACTTCTTACACACACAATCATAATTCAGGGACTGATAACTGTGGCAAATAATCTGTTTCTGAGGAACACTGGTCGCATGGCACTGCTTAAGCATGGAAACCCTGAACTCACCTTTATAATGATTGCTGAATCTGCCCTGGAGCTCATCTGTGTCTGTCCTCCTCCAGATCTTGATCTTCTCCTTCACTGACTCACTTCAGCCATCATCTCATGTGTCTGCACGCATAGAAAAAGACTCTCATTAATCACGACCATTGCATTTCATTTGACATATTATTCAAAAAGCTTGTTTTAAATAAATTGATCAATTATGGTAAACAGCATTCAAGTTATTTTAATACTTTATTATTATATGATATTTAAGGAATATGTTAATTGATAATAACTATTCATTCATAGATTTCATTCACAATTGATACATTATCGGCAATAATAGTGACAGTATTAATAAGACTGAATCAGACTGACAGTTCTAATAATATTCAGAGTATATTTTATTATAGTCAGGAGTAATATGAGCACATATTTGTGTCTTAATGTGTTTAAAGCAAGCATAACTGTAGTAATATTAAGTTAACAGTAGCATATCAGGATACTGTACTGGGTGAAATAGCCTCCCCTTCACATACTGTAGTCATGACAACGCGTTATTATGATGGCTAGACTATTTTATGAGATCAGAAAAGGTAGCAGTTACAAATATAGTGCAATCGAAAACGAGTTTAAAATGACAAGCATCGCTGATTCCCTCATGTCAGTCTGTAAACAGAATCACTATAGGTCCGCTAGCACCGTTAGCATCACGCGCTAGCTGCTTTCTAACTGTAAAACGAGCAGCGAAGAGCATACAGAACATGCACAAACAAGCCAACCGGACCCACATGCTATTAGAGAAGCAATTAAACAACGTTATAACTTACCTTTTGGATAACAGTTGCCTTCATCAGGTCCACAGATGTCTTCTCAGGTGCAGAGTTTGTCCAGTCCAAACAGGAAATGACGTGACGACGAATGACTACACCTCTGATTACGTTGTACTTATCATAATATAAACGGGATTTTATTTATTTATTTATCATATATTTAATGCAAAATTAATAAATTACAGGCAAAAATACTTAAATAATTAGTATTTTGCATTAAGTTGCTACACATTTTAAAGCTGATTGAAGCTCCGCCCACTGGCGCCATCTTGTTTTCGCGATCTCCCGCCTACCGGTACCGATCTGACCAATCACTAAAGCTGATTGAAGCTCCGCCCACTGGCGCCATCTTGTTTTCGCGATTTCCCGCCTACCGGTACCGATCTGACCAATCACAGGCCCCAAAGAATACACTTGTGTAAAAGATGCAAATTTTTGATGACGCGGGTGTAATACCAGGACCTGGCTACAGGGGCGCACTCTCGAAATCAGGGATACACTGTGTATGGTAAAATTTCAGGGTTTTGTGGTATGTAAGGACATGGCGCCAAACTTTGAGAGGGAGCTTCTGGAACGTAGTAAATGACATCTACGCTGTCGGATTTATGAGGACATGGCCTCTGTCCTCATAAACCCAAATGTCCCCATAGTGCTGGTGCGTATTCAGGTCAAAAGTCCTCGTAAACCACAAAAACAAACACACACACACACACACACACACACACACACACACACACACACACACACATATATATATAGTATGCATACATGTATTGCATTAGCTTAAACTGTCACAGCACTTGCATATTGTCCTCCTATTGTTAGTTTAACTGTAAATCGCTTTGGATAAAAGCGTCTGCTAAATGACTAAATGTAAAAATTGGCTTGATATTGGACATTAGCACATTTAGTCGTATACAAAGTCGTATACACTTTAGAGACGGTCCCTAAATGTGCGAATGTCCAACATCAAGCCATCTGTATGCCAATCTATCACTGGGAAACGCTCAGCATTAAGCTTTGCGCGTTATTCTGTGTCCATCTGCTTGCCTGCGAGTTTGGTCTTTTACATCACTGTAGTCCATTAAGCTATGTTAAGCGTTTTATATGTTCAGCAGGGGAAACCTGAAGTATTGAGGGAAACCCTAATAGCCTGCATGCAGCAGCACATCGCCACAATATAAAGTTAAGGCAACTAAACAACCAAGAGAAATATATGTCAACCTCAAAAATGTAACATTGGATCTGTATATCCGCATCGGGGAATAACATTATAATCTCGTTCACGGTAGAGAAAGATGCATGTAGGCTACACATGAATCAATCAAATCAGCAGCAATTCTGAATCAATCAAATCAGCAGCAATTCTGAGTGTGTGAGTGTGTGAGTGTGTGTGTGTGTGTGGGGGGTCAATGGACGGCTTGTTACATGAACCTGTGATCATGCTTTGACTGCTAAACAGTCCTGTATGTGACAGATGAGAGCGTCTAATTACCTTCAAGTTTTGTCGGATCAGTTATTCTGAAAGAACTACGAAACATTCAAACGCAAACACTACACATGTCAGGATTATTGCCAACCACAATTTGGTAACAATAGAGACGAAAACTTGTGGCTCAGTATTTAAATATGTGTGTGTGTAGGGGTGGGCGACATGAACAAAATCTTATATCATGATGTGAGTCATTTTATTTCACGATAACAATATACATTACCTAAGATATAGTTATTTTTGCTCTAAATAAGATTTTTGTGATATCAAAATTTGGATATTATTGAAATTTTATAATTCTTGTATCCATTTTCAATATTACAAAAATCTATTACTAGCTGAAGTAAAAATAAAAAATAAAAACTCTCAAGAAGTAAACAGTGATAAAATAAGAACAACTAAGCTAATTACAAGCATAAAACAAACTAAACTAGAACAATGAAACAAATTAAATAGACTTAACTGTAAAAACTCAACATGATCTCATGGAATGTGTATGTATTTATCGTGCAATTTATACACAAAAAAAATAGTTTTTATGTGCATATGATACGTACTGTAAAGTAACCGTGAAGACACTGAATTTAACATAAAACAGCCGTCATAATAATCACAAATACACTTACATTGCTGTAAATGAGTTTTATGAATGAATGACTTGTTCTAACTGTTGCTGGTCTTCAACACGCGCTTTTGCACCATCTGATGGTGAGGTAGACTAACAGCAGATGGAGAGTATGCTCGGCAATCTACTGTTTTCCCTGCAATTCCTGGACGTCAATGTTGAATTTACTGTCGAATTTGAACCACTGAATTTGTGGAAGCGAATTTGCAAAGCGAAATAAAATGGACCGAAAATTGCCTGTTGAATATTATTGGTTGTATTTTTAAAGAGTTTGAATATTTTGGAAGTGAAATATGAAAGGTGAATATGGATTATTGAATTTTTAATAATGAAAAGGTGTTTGAAATGTTTTTAATTGAAATATTCACAGCTTAAATATTCAACCATGTTGAATTTCAGCCCATAAAAATGTAAGCACTAAAAATACAATGATTAAAATGCAAGCATGGTTAATGCAATGCCTATTTTTTTTCAAGTAGTGCAATTCAACATGCTTTTTATTTCAAAAACATTTGACATTATTTTACTTCCATAGCACACATGCAAACAAACAATACACTCTTCACTCATACACACGCACACACATTCACTCACAAATATTAATGAATCAATCACACTCAATCAAATCACCTCCCTCTCTCTCTCTCTCTCTCTCTCTCTCTCTCACACACACACACACACACACACACACACACACACACACACACACACACACACACACACACACACACACACACACACACACACACACACACACACACACACACACACACACACACACACACACACACACACACACACACACACACACACACACACACAGTCAAACACAACCATGG
The DNA here is from genome assembly GCF_965113295.1 of Leuciscus leuciscus. Lineage (NCBI taxonomy): Eukaryota > Metazoa > Chordata > Actinopteri > Cypriniformes > Leuciscidae > Leuciscus > Leuciscus leuciscus. The sequence goes on along the minus strand of NC_138734.1, from coordinate 15,442,821 downwards.
ACATGCAAACAATACACTTTTCACACATACACATGCACACACATTCATTCACAAATATTAATAAATCACTCACTCACACAGATTAATAATGTACAATAGTCAATCCACCTGATTGACAGGTGTAAGTTTTGTGTCAATTCAATTATTACTGTTTTTTTCTTGTTATTCTTTTGTTAAAAAGGAAAGATCTAACTTGTTGGGATGTGTTCATGTTCCATAAAGGGGATGCCAGTTTGAAGAATGCCATTTGGTGGCATAGGAACCATTATACTTGAATTGTGAATTGTTTAATACCTTTTAATGGTCTTCTGCAATGTTTGAGGCATATTTATTTTTCATGCTTTAATGTTGGCCTAATTTCAGTTACATTTACATTTTAGGCTATGTAGTTTGAAATTTTTAAATTTTTATTATTTATTTATTTTTTATTGTAGTAACCACTCAGCTGTATGTGGAAATGCATATTTAAAAAAAAATGTTGCAAATAAAACCATAGTCCACAGCTTATGTAGTTTTAACTTTATTTTAGTATATAAATTCAGTGAAATCATCAAACGTTTGTATGACTTGCCAGTGACTTGTGACCCAAGCTACGACTTGACTTGACTTGCTTGACATAAAGCAGTGACTTGACTTGACTTGACTTGCTTTTCACAAAATTGACTCGGACTTGCTTGAGACTTGAAGGTTAAGACTTGAGACTTGCTTGTGACTTGCACATGTGTGACTTACTCCCATCTCTGCCAAATTCCCTAAATTCAATATGGCTGCTGTCCAAAAAACGGTTTTGACTACAAATTTTGAACCAAATGCGCTACAAATGAGGATGTGGTGTCTATGTTATGTTTATTGACCACAGGAAGTCCATTGGCATATTTATATTTATGCTTGTGTAAGTCTGGAACCTGTATTCTTTTCAAGACTGTAGTTGAAAATCCTTTTTTTTTTTACCACAACTTTGAAGGTTCAAATGTTCAATGTTGATTCATTTCCATATAGAAGTGAAATGGTTTTCAGTTTACCACAGGTGAATACATTTCAAAGTGTAATCATATAAGAAAAAATAAGACACAATTAATATTGCAAGGCAATATTTATATTATGTCAAATTGTTAAAATAATAATATAGTCAATTTTTCCAAAACTCTTAAAGGTTTGCTTAGCATAACAAAAAAACAGCAATAACATAAAAAACAACAGTGAATTCTCATGGTCTCTCACATGAATTATCATTATCACTCACAATCACCGGATCTCTCATTGTCTTCACCATCATTGTTTTTACAAGCACCCTCACATGCACATATAGAAGTGCAACGAACTCCGGCTTTACAGCACTTACAGTGCCCTCTACATGCTGTCTTGCAGCCACAGTGGAGGAGAATGGTGCAGGCTTTCCTGGCATCTCTGAGATTAGTCCAGTAAGGTTCCCAAGTCTTGCTCGTAGAGTCCCGAAACCATCCCCATGCATTAAACTCTGGGATATCTTGCTGGACAGCGGTTGCCTGATTCCAGTAGAAGCTGGCCTGCAGAAGTGCTCTTTTGATGTGCTGAATCAATGCAGCTTGGGTGGGTGGCAGGTTCTCGAGAGACTTGGTACCATTCGAGAAAAGGTGATGTCTAGCTTCATCTACACGACTGGAACCACAGCTCTTGCTGTACATGATGAGCTCATGTGACAGATTCATAGCTCATGGTCCAAATGGTCCGGCCAACTACTGAAAAAACATTCCATGACTACGTTAACACCAATATTGCTGGATTTGTGAGGTCACACATGAGCTATGAATCTGTCACGTGATTGGATATTGTGTTTGATACATATCCAAAGGAGAACCTCAAAACACAAACTCACCAACGCAGAGGAACCAGATCAAGAACTAAAGTAGATGGGAGAACTCCAATTCCAAAACGTAACTGGATATATCTATTATATATATACTGGATATATTGTTATATATCTAACTATTTGGATATATCAGTGAAGAGATAACCAAGCATGGCATGTCAGGTAAACTCCTCCTTTCCACCAAGAAAGATGCTCTACTCTCCAACAGACCAGGGTATGACATGTCTGCCCTTCAGCCTTGTAATCATCCAGAAGCAGATACAAGAATAATCCTGCATCTTGCACATGCTGGGGCCAATGGCCATAAAAAGGCATTTGTCCGGACTGTCGACAGCGATGTTGTCATCCTTGCCATCCGCTTCTTCAACACACTCGGCCTCACAGAGCTCTGGATCGGCTTTGCAGGTGGGAAAAACTATAGGGACATTCCTGCTCATGAAATCAGCAAGGATCTTGGTCCCCAGAAGTCACTAGCCTTACCACTCTTCCACGCTTTAACAGGCTGTGACACAACCTCAGCCTTCCTGTGCCATGGGAAAAAGAGTGCATGGGCAGCTTGGGAGGCAACACCAGATCTCACAGAATCTCTGGTTACCCTCACCTTGGAGCCTGAACAGATCAACAATGACGTCCATGTCCAAAGACTGGAGCGTATGGTCGTCATCATGTACAGCAAGAGCTGTGGTGCCAGCCGTGTAGATGAAGCTAGACATCACCTTTTCTCGAATGGTACCAAGTCTCTCGAGAACCTGCCACCCACCCAAGCTGCATTGATTCAGCACATCAAAAGAGCACTGCTGCAGGCCAGCTTCTACTGGAATCAGGCAACCGCTGTCCAGCAAGATATCCCAGAGTTTAATGCATGGGGATGGTTTCGGGACTCTACGAGCAAGACTTGGGAACCTTACTGGACTAATCTCGGAGACGCCAGTAAAGCCTGCACCATTCTCCTCCACTGTGGCTGCAAGACAGCATGTAGAGGGCACTGTAAGTGCTGTAAAGCCGGGGTTCGTTGCACTTCTATATGTGCTTGTGAGGGTGCTTGTACAAACAATGATGGTGAAGACAATGAGAGATCCGGTGATTGTGAGTGATAATGATAATTCATGTGAGAGACCATAAGAATTCACTGTTGTTTTTTATGTTATTGCTGTTTTTTTGTTATGCTAAGCAAACCTTTTAGTTTACTTACTAAGCAGACCATGCAAAACGAGTGAAGGTCCTTAGCGGCAATAAGCGAACCACATGCGGCCGGGCAGGCCCGTGATAGGCTGTTCCCCGGAGAAGCGGCAAATTTAGACAGCGACATACCGGTGAAGAACTTGGAAAAATCCGTGGCGGGCAGCCGTGGAAGGAGCAGCAGGTGAGAAACGGCGAGACCGCGGGCGGCTCTGGATGTAGAACACAGCTGATAGGCTGAAAAGACGGATGTCACGTCTGGCAGAGGGTGATCATGCGATATGTCCTCCTGAAGACACGCAAGTGAGTAGCGTAGATACAACCGAACTGTGTCAGTGCAGAGATCGCGAGAAACGAATGTCAACTGGAGAATAGCAGCGCTTACAGGCGTTATATGCCCCTAGGTAAGGCGGCGGGGCCTTACCTGGCATTGGCTGCGCGCTTTTGTCTGTCTAGCCAGACTTGGTGCAATTTGTTATGCTTTCGTTATGATGATTCGTGTTCAAAGAGACTCTGGGTGCACGCAGACTAGTTTTAGCATGAGGATTTATTAACTCGACTTAGACTCGCAACATGAGTGTTAACTCTTCAGCAGCATAATTCACACTGAACTATTAGAGCCAATCTGCATAAACTTTTACTGACAAGTGCTGTAGCCAATAAGAACACAGGATACAATGTCTCTGGCATGTGATTGGTTCTTAGCAGAATGTAAGAATACTACATCCCCCTTCTTTTGAAATAAACAATATAAGGAAAGTATTGCATATCATATTAAGTGAAAGGAACATTCAGCTTTCAAAAAAATCACATGCACAAACTAGAGCATCAATATAGTATTATACTAAAGTACTAGCATACTGTATGTGTTCACACAATAATGGATTGTCACATACAAAACGCAAACTGCATTGAACATTGTGAACAATTGTTTGTTTGTTTTTTTTTTTTTTTTTTTTTTTTAAGGGCAGCGATCCGCCTTCACCCTTGTACAATCACAGATCCAGAATGACTCTGGGCTTTATCCGGCGTCCATATCTGGTTCTGTAAGTGACGGATTTGGGAAAGTCATCAGTGTGGTCAGGTGTGTGTATAATGTCATTATGTGGTGCACTGCTGATTGGTGTTTCACATAGCTCAACACCATCATGTCCCAAGGATATGTCAGAACTGTCCTGAGGTTCCTTCGTGTCCAGGAGGTGACGTCTGTTTCGTCGATATTCCCGTCCATCAGAAGTACGCACGTGATACGATCTCTCAGTGTTGGCTGCTCTAACGATAACGGCTGGTTTCCAGTATCCTTGCTCCTGTACTCTAACTGCCTGTCCTTTCTTGAGCTGAGATAAAGGTCTAGCCGTTCTGTCATAATAGCTTTTTTGGCTCTGTTGTTTTTGCACCCTCTTTGCTCTGACATCCTTCCTACTGACGACTTTTGGCAGGAGTTGCTGATTGGTATTTGGTAGGGTTGACCGCAGACGACGACTCATCAACAGCTGAGCTGGGGACTTGAAACCATCAACAGGGCTGTTGCGATACTCCAGGAGACTGAGGTGTGGATCTCTTTTGTCAGCCTTAGCCTTTTCCAGCAACATCTTTGCAGTTTGCACAGATTTCTCTGCTAGTCCGTTACTTTGCGGGTAATATGGACTTGTGGTGGTATGCTTAAATTCCCACGTTCTTGCAAACGTCGCAAACTCACCCGAGCTGTACTGGGGGCCGTTGTCTGAGATGACAGCCTCTGGAATGCCATGTCGTGCAAAAGCAGCTTTTAGTTTGTCTATCACAGCAGTTGAGGTTGTGCTGCTGAGCTTGTCCAGCTCAAAATATCTGCTATAGTAGTCCACTGTCACAAGATAATCCTCATTGCTCCAGGTGAACAAATCGGTAGCCACAACTTGCCATGGCCTGTCTGGAACTTTGTGACTGATCATAGGCTCTTTGGTGTTGGAGGGGCGATATGTGAGGCAGATTGAGCATTTCCTAACTATGTTCTCTATTTCCTTCCCCATCCCAGGCCAGAACATGATGTCACGGGCTCTCTGCTTGGTCTTCTCGACGCCTAAATGACTGCCATGTACACGTGACAACATGTCTGAACGAAGGCTCGTGGGAACGACAATCTTTTCACCTTTGAAGATTATTCCATGCAGGTACGAAAGCTCATCACGGTGGTTCCAGAACTCACACACACTCACGGGACACTTCCTCTTTTCCACAGGCCATCCTCTTTGTATCACTCCTTTCAGTGTCTGGAACTGTGGGTCTTTTTCAGTTTGAGCTCTGATTTCCTCCAATTTTGAGTCACTGACAGGAAGACTGCTGTACACTGTGTGCACTTGAATGTCCATACCCTCACTTAGGCTTGTGTCCTGGTCAGACAGCGACTTTCTGGACAATGTGTCTGCGACAGGGATATCCTTGCCTGGTCGATGCACAATGGTGAAATTGTACTTTTGGAGCTGAAGGATCATCCTCTGTAGCCTTGGGGGAACTGATGCCAGGGATTTCCGCATTATTGACTCAAGGGGCTTGTGGTCACTTTCAACAATGATTTGACGGCCATAGATATATTGATGGAAACGCTTGCAGCCAAATAGTATGGCAAAGAGTTCTTTCTCAATTTGAGCGTAATTGATTTCGCATTCAGAGAGTGACTTTGATGCGTACGCGATAGGTCTTCCATCCTGCAGCAGCACTGCCCCGAGCCCATACTTGGAAGCATCAACCTGTAACCTGATCTCTTTGAGAGGATCGAAATAGGCCAAGACTGGTCCTGGTATGCATGTGAGTAGCCCTTTTATCTTCTCGAAGGCTTTGTCATGCTGGGCATCCCAAACAAACTCACTTGACTCCTTTAGGAGCTGTCGCAGTGGTGCGTTGACATCAGAAAGGCCAGGTGCAAATTTAGAGAGGTAATTGATCATACCTAGCACTGTTTCGAGTTCTCCTTTGTCTTTAGGTGGCTCCATGTCTCTCACGGCAGCAACTTTAGCAGGGTCTGGCTTTACTCCCTCAGCAGTGAGGAGATGCCCAAAATAGCTCACCTCTGTAGCACAGATGATACTCTTTTCTGGATTGAGCCTGACTCCTCTCTCTCTGGAACGCTGCAGCATACCATGGAGGTGTTCATCATGTTCAGCTTTGGTCTTACCATAGATGAGAATATCATCAACAATGGCCATGACCCCGTTCAAACCTTCATACGTTTCATCAATTTTTCGCTGGAACTCGTCCTGGGCTGAAATCAGTCCGAAGGGAAGACGTCGGAAACGGTAACGCCCAAAAGGTGTGTTGAAAGTGGTCAGCCTTGAAGAATCCTCAGTGAGCTTAATAGCCCAATACCCTGATCTAGCATCGAGGACACTAATATAACGGGCACCAGCTAGCTTGGACGTTATATCTTCAAGAGTAGGTAATGGGTAATGAGGTCGCTTAATGGCCTTGTTAAGGTCCCTTGGGTCCAGACAAACCCTTAGCTGACCTGTGCGTGGTTTTTCAGCTACAACCATAGAGTTAACCCATTCGGTAGGCTCAGTGACTTTAACGATGACATCTTGTCTTATCATGCTCTCAAGCTCCTCTTTGAGACGGCCGCGTAGTGCGAGAGGAACACGTCTGGGTGGGTGGACTACTGGGGTTGCATGTGGATCTAAGTGTATGGTACACTCACCAGGAAATAGTCCAATTCCCTTGAAAACATCTGCAAACTCCTTTAAGATTGGCACTTCAATCGGTGTTTCTGTAACAGATAGTACTAATTTGATGAGGCCAAAGTCAATGCATCCTTTTAGACCTATGACAGGGGGTGCATTTGTGTCGACTACATAAAATGTCATGGCCATCTCAATGTCTTTGTGCTTGCATTTCAGGTCACATTTGCCTTTTACCGCCAGGCGTTCACCACCATAGCCAAACAAGGGGCGAGATGTCGGCTGCAGAGTGCAATGAGTGTTCAGCTTGTCATACTCATGCAGGGGAATGACGTTGGCAGATGATCCAGTGTCTAGCTTGAACTTGACTTCAAGATGTTTTGGACCTATTTTAATATACACAAAAGCTTGCTCTGTGTCTGAACTCTGTCTGCCCTGTGTCACCGAGTCAATAAACAGCTCTTCATACTCATCAACTTGGTCTGAGTGTTCTTCACTTATTGCATGGACAGTTTTCTCACAGCTGGAACGACAGACTTTTGCAAAATGGTTTAATTTACCACATATTTTGCACACCTTTCCTTTTGCAGGACAGTGAGATCGATCAGCGTGAGGTTTGTTTCCACAGTAGCCGCATCCTTTGTGGTGCACTGGGGTAGCATTTCTAAATTGCAAATTCTCGCTGTATTTCTTTGTGTATTTAGCATTACGTTGCTTTGGAACTGCGCCTTTTGACGTATGGCGGGAGATTGCGTGCACTGCATGTTCACGTGAAACACTCATGCTGCTTGAAATAGTTTTTAGCTGTGCTTGCGCCAACTCGTGAGATCTAGCGACATCTATCGCTTTTTCGAGCGTTAACTCGGAGCCCACATTCAAAAGTTTCTCTCTCACTTTCGGTGAATGTATCCCGAACACAATGCGATCGCGGATCATCTCATCACTGTTTGCATAATTACAGTCCTTGACAAGCAGACGCAGGTCTGTCACAAACTGCTCAAAAGGCTCACGGTCTCCCTGCATTTTTTCATGGAATTTATAACGTGCAAATATCACATTCGCTTTGGGTTCAACGTATGCCGTGAAGCGGTCGTAATATGACTTTAAGACTTTTGCTTCGTCTGCAGACAGTGACCATGTATTAAAGATATCACGGCCCTTCTCTCCGACCCATAGGAGAAGATAACTACATTTCTCATCCTCACCCTTTTTCTTCAGGGGTCCGCTGAACATCAGCTCTGCGTGCTGCTGAAACTTGCGCCATGCTTCAGGCAGGTTAGTTGCATCCCAGTTCATCGTGGGCATTGGAACTCCAGTGGTATCCATCCTTGTTCATATGATCCATTCACTCTGACACCATGTTATGCTTTCGTTATGATGATTCGTGTTCAAAGAGACTCTGGGTGCACGCAGACTAGTTTTAGCATGAGGATTTATTAACTCGACTTAGACTCGCAACATGAGTGTTAACTCTTCAGCAGCATAATTCACACTGAACTATTAGAGCCAATCTGCATAAACTTTTACTGACAAGTGCTGTAGCCAATAAGAACACAGGATACAATGTCTCTGGCATGTGATTGGTTCTTAGCAGAATGTAAGAATACTACACAATTGGATGCTTCTGCAGAGGTCAGGTACGGATGCCCTTCCCATAAGTGGATCTCGAACACGAGATGATTTTTTTTTTTTTTTTTACTTCACTTATTAAAATAAATCAAAAATATATATATATAAAAACCATTTCAATTTAATTTTCACAAGTTGAAATTTAGGGGTTAGGGTTTGAGACAGCCACCTCCCAATTGAAAGTACGCAATCTAAATGATGATTTTATATACAGTATATTAACCCTCTGAGGTCGAGAAACGCGCCGACGCGTTTTGCTGGATTTTTTTCACATAGCAGCAACATAAACTTAAATTACTCCGTCATTTATGGTTATACAGAAAAAAGAAATATAAAAAAAGAATCTGTGATATTTCTACTTTTGTATGTGTCCACTTACAATCAAATCAAAACATTGTGCTTTTGTAAAATAAAGAAAATAAACAGGGTGTGCGTTCTGCCTCTCCGTCGCGGTGAACTTTTTTTTCTTGAGCACGTCTATAAACTGAAACAAAACTCAGTGAATACTTCTCACACATTTATGAGCCATACACCTTTATACACATTTAAGTGTGTACTTTTAAATGATCGGATTCAAACTGAAAACAAATATTCTCTGTTTAAGTAATTTGTATAAAACCAACAGGATGTCCAGTATCTCAAACGCTTGCTAATTATTTTTTAATTCGACACGCCCACTCGCGCAAAAGAGATTCACATGCAAATCTCCACATGGAACGCGAACGCCCTCGTTACTTCAAACACAAAACACCAAAACAAGTCTCTGCTTTTCGTCGAGTTTGGAAGACACGTCTGAGCTTACATTGGATTTACATCAGAAGAAGAAGAACGCGATTTGAAGACAAGAAAGATGTAAGGTAAGAAATTCTTACTTATTAGTTTATGGTATTGTTGCATAAACTTCACATTGCAGTTGAACTGTTGCTAGATATATGGTGAATATTATACTATTTAGACCCGTGTTTACTGTTAAATACTGTTTGTGGATATCTGCTCAAACATAGATATGTATAACCATAATGTTTAATATTTTGGAGCGCGATCGCGTTTGAATGTAGGCTATCATATTTTGGAGCGCGCTGTGGGTTTGAGTATCATATTTTGGAGCGCGCTGTGGGTTTGAATGTATCATATTTTGGAGCGCGATTGCGTTTGAAAGGAAAAATGCACCAAACATTAGGCTTTATGTTTTTACTATTATCTCATTTCATATCATCATAACGAATGGAAACATTTGAAGTAACATATGATAATCAATATATTTTTCTCTAGCGTAGTTGTTCTTGAAATCTTTTGGAAGATTTAATTTATTGTTATTATTATTTTATGCAGCACTGCATAGCCTATGCCTACAAGGCCTATATTCATGTTCATTATATATTGTTGGAAACGTGTGTGTGTGTGTGTGTATTCTGTGAATTTTAAAAAGAAATTTTAACCAGAAAAATCTAAAATCTATTCCCAAAATCGTGCAGCCCTATAGTTTCTCTTGATATCAGTATGTTCACAGTTTTTTTCTTTTTTTCTTTCTTTCAGGGACCAGATGCAACTGAGTCCTGCTGACTTCAACATTCACATGAGTCTCTGTACATGAACATGGTAAAGTGAAAATCAAACACCTTGGAAATGAAAGGTATGTTTTTAGGAATGGCACAAAGGTCTCTGTCTTTGGATCATTGTTTTCAATGTGCTCTTTTGTCATTTGTATTTTTGGATTGTGTTGTGTTGTGTTGTAAATAAATCCAAACAATCTAAAAGCCATTCTTTTTTAAATCTCCTCATTCTTTGTGCAAGGTTGCTCTGAATGACAGGGCCTGATCGCTCCTAATAGGGCAGTTAGGGGAGTTTCTTTGTCTTTCTCAGGTGTAAAAGCTTACATATTCATGAGATGATCACGCCCCTTCGCATATGGCTTTGTCACACAAAACACGTCTTAGAAATTTTAAATCAATATATTGTCTTATCTGAATGAGCAGTCAGGGTGATTTTCACATAGTTTTGGAGCAAACCCAGACAGCAACATAGTGTCGGCCCAGATCCGGGCCACATCTGGTACATGTGGATTTCATGCGTACCAGATGTGGGCTGGATCTGGGCCGACACTATGTTGCTGTCTGGGAATATTCTAGGCTATGTCATACAATTTTCAAAAGTCTTGTGAAGAAATAATCAGTATGGGTTTCATGGCCTTATTTCAGTGAGAATTTTTTTTTGTATTTTCACAAACCACGCATAAATGTCATTATCTCAAAACTACAAACTTTTACATACATGCTGCTGATATATTATTGTAGCAGAGTTTGTGCTAAATACAGTGTAATTAGACTTTAGCCATGAAAATGTCACTAGTAACAGAAAAAAACACAAATGTCAGAGCATGTCAGACCACCTCCAGGGCCCAGAAAACAGCTCAGACCTCAGAGGGTTAAGCTTACTGATATTTTAAATATTATTGTGGGATTCAATAGATAATAGAAGGATCTTTGTAAACATCAAAAATTGTAATACTTAAATGATATATATATATATATATATATATATATATATATATATGTAAATTTGTTTAAAAAAAAAAAAAAAAAAATTGTTGACACACATACACAAGTACCATCCCCCTTTACTTTACATACACATACATTGTATGAATATGACTAATACTGATGAATAAACAGTAGGCCTATTTAATAGCAGTCCCAAACTAGTTTTTGTTAACTAAGTTGGTATGAGCCACCAATGTCATTTAAAAATATACAAAATAACACAAAGTGAAAATAAAGTGGCATTTATATTAGGGTAATGGAAACAGTTTCCATGGTAAATACACAATACTAATATACAAACTGTTAATGAAACATGAAAACTGCTCCTGATGAATAGAATGAACATCATACCTGCATCCAAATTCTTCCCAGCTAACACACAACGTACCAATTACGTGATTTATTTGTACTTTACTTCTATTTTATGACTTACTATTTGACTATGACGTTGTATGCTCGTATATAGTATACCTGTCACAATCACGCCAGACTCCACCCTCACTCAATCACAACGCACTTCCTCTCCTGAGTACTGATCACACACACATGCACGTCATCAGTTCAGCAATTACCTCCAGCACTTAAGCCCCACTCTCACTCTCAGTCATTGTCCGGTATTGTTTGCATCAAGATGCTAACGCTGTGCTTACCTCTAGGACGACAATGCTGTTTACAAGTCTTCTTGTTGTCTCTCCAAGTCTTCTTGTTGTCTCTCCAAGTCTTCTTGTTGTCTCTCCAAGTCTTCTTGTTGTCTCTCCAAGTCTTCTTGTTGTCTCTCCAAGTCTTCTTGTTGTCTCTCCAAGTCTTCTTGTTGTCTCTCCAAGTCTTCTTGTTGTCTCTCCAAGTCTTCTTGTTGTCTCTCCAAGTCTTCTTGTTGTCTCTCCAAGTCTTCATCGTTGTTCCTCGTCTCCAGTGTGTTCTCCTGAGTCTGCTTCGTTCATGTGTGTCTCTATCCGATCTCCATCTACAAGAAAACGAACTGAGTCATTCAAGTCTGCATCGTCTGGATATTCTACTCACCCACTTACCTTCACCAGCACTGCCGATTACTTATCTGGTTGTTCAAAATCAACTCTCATTACCTGCATCCGTGTGTCTATCCCTCCTGTCTTGTAACAATACCGTATGGTTTTATTTCTTCTTGGATGTCCTCCAAATGGTCTAAATAATATGCTGCAATAAACATTTTCAAAGTTACGATTACTTACCTAATAGTTCTGTGGGTGTGGCAGTGTGACAAGTGTGATTTTGAGTCCTGAATGTGCAGACACATTCTTAATATAGGCAACGCCAATTTGTTCCTTTATGACCTTGCCCATGACGAAGCCTGTAACGCTTTACCAGGACCTCTGGGTCAGAACTTGAAAATCTACAATATTTGCATTGCATTTCCCCATTCAGTTTTTTTCCTTCTTCAATGGACTACTACTTTGCGAAAACCATTTTTTCCACCAGTTTCTCCCATTTTAAATGTATATTTAAGCTAGCTAAATATATTTAGGTAATATAGTCTAGATGATCATTGTCAGAATAGTTTATTGGCCGTTTTGTCAAGACGTATTAGAAAAATATATACACATTAAGATTTTCACATGATTTTCACATTATTCAAATAATTTATTTTAATGCATTTCCCCCTTTTTCCCCCACAGACAAGCTTATCTTAATACTTTAATATAAAAAGCATTGAAAAGTGTGTGAAATCTTCCCATTGTACCACTGGCAATCTTCTCTCAAAACTTTAAATGACTTGCTGCAATTTTCAACTAAATGAGCATTGTGCAAGATATTCTAGATGGTCAATGCATTTTTTTCAATACATGTGAGCAAATGTTTCATTTAATACTCGTTACATTATTTTTGCATTTCTCTATTACTCAAACATGAAAATTCATTAAATTAAATTGTTGGTTTTACAAAAAAAGTGCACGTAATCAGTTACTTTAGCATAATATACATCATATATGACAAATAATATACAGCCGATTATAAAAATGATTAATACATACCACTGATTCTTCAGAAACGCTGGTTTGATTAGCCAGCACACCGTTACCGACTTCTCACCAGCATCAACCCTTGGAAACCGCTGTAGCTGAAGTCTCAAACTGCACCTGCGTTCAAGGTTCAAACTGGGCACGTGCTAACAAGAAATGCGAGCTTCAATGAAAACTAAAACTATTTAGTACGATCAACAAAACATTGCATGTTTTTAACATTTAAGGAATGAATTTGTTGAATCAATATGATACATGAACACTTCCAATCAAAATCAGATAAATTTACTGTTTTAGGTTTATATGGAGAACTTTTTGTAAGTTGGCTTTTTTACAGTGAATATTTCAATACCTCTGAAACAACATTGGCATTGCTTGATACCATGGCAGTCTTAAGATGCAGTATCTCAGTAGTGACATACAGTATCACTTTTGAAACTGAAACGTTTTTTAGTTGATATCTGTTTTGGTCAAGATGTTCCTTTTCAATACAGACAAACTCCAGATCAATTGAAGAGTAACGTTGACATTTATTAGTATCTTTCACAGTGGCGTGCTGCCACCACGCACACTATGCCAAACCCTTTAGGCCAATCTCTACTCTCTGCACATGCGCAAACATATACTAGACAGGGTTGCCACTAGTGTTGCTTTCGTCAACGAAAATTATGACGAAATATTGTCGTCAACGAACCGTTATCACCTGACGAAAACGAGACGAGACGAGACGTAAATGCTGGTCATGTGACGATGACTAAAATACATGTATAATGCAATATCGTTGACGAATAAAAACGAGACTAAATGTGGTTTACAAAATAAAAACTATGCTAAAATGTCTCTTCATTTTCGTTGACCAAAACGAGACGAGACGAAATGTTATAACGTCACGACGAATGAGAGAGTTGTGCGTGAACCCAATAGCTTTGTCGGGTTTAAATTCTGGTTTGCGATCTGGTCACCCGATTATCAGCGAATTTAACAATATTACTCCATTAGTTATTCTATTAAAATGTCTCTGATATATTTGACACATTCATAATCATTACTTTTGCCGGTTCTTTGTGACAGCTGTTATGTGCGTTATTGGCAGCGTCTCTGGTTACGTTTCTTCATTGGTTCGCTTTTAATTAGGCCTATTATATTCGTATTATTTACTGTGGTAAAGTAGAATAACGCTGTAGGACAGATAGCCTACATTTGTACTTGCATGTCAAATTATTTTTAACACAGTTTGTGCTTGTTATATTAGACATAGGGCGCGTCAAGTTTAGTTGTAAAGCGCGCTTCACACGCGCGGGTGATTTTTAGTTTCACTTTCTCTGGCAGCGCAATCTCAAACATAGCCTAAATATCTCGCCCTTGTGAAGGATAAAATTCGCTCTTCAGACCAATTTACATCAAGAAGAAAACACGAAGTTATCATTTAAAGAGATCGATGGTCTCTTTCCTGCTCGTGTCCCACATCCCTCTCAGAGCGCAGAGTGGTAGGCTATATCACGCGTCTTTGTGTGGAAATATAAAACGAGTTTTTAGTCGGTAGTTGGTCCATTACCACCGCGGTGTTAAAAAAAAAACTGCCACCGTCACAGCCCTAAATATACTAAATATAATAAGATAACCTTGTTTGAAATTCTATATTGACTGGGTTAAATAGAATTGCATTACTAAAAAGAGACTAAAATACAATTTTCATTGACTAAAACTAGACTAAAATGTCATCAGTTTTCGTCGACTAAAACTTGACTAGACTAAAAAGAGTATGAACGTGACTAAAACGAATAAAAACTAAAACGACAGCTTGACACAAAGACTAGACTAAAACTAAAATTAAAACAGGCCGCCAAAAACAACACTAGTTGCCACTACTCCATAAAACCAGCCGCTATTGATCATTAGCCTACATCTTTTTTTCCCCTCACATTACTAATAAACATTAATTGCAACGTTCCATTAAATATAAACATTTAAACTTCTAAGCAAAATACAAACATGATTTGAAATATACAATTACACATCTGTAATTATTTCAGCCTTTTGCAACAAGTCTTTCAGGACTATTTCAACTTTGAGCATGTTTCAATAAGTCTTTCAGGACATTCAACGCATTCAAAGTCTCAGCAGTATCTCAGTCTTCTCAGGTTGTTCTAATTCAGCTGATAAATCTTTCAACAGATGTTGACGATTCCGCCTTAACACAACACCACTTGTAGTTTCAGCATTATAGGACCTTGGTTAAATTTGTTCAAGAACAATGCTTTTCTGATTCCAGGTATTAGTTTTATCTTTAAAAATGACCTCCTCACCAGCACAAAGTTCAGGCAAATGATGAGTTCCTTTATCATAATAGATCTTTGTTTAGCCTTTTGTTGTTCTTTGCACTTTGATCCTCGGACATAGGTAAATTAGAACAAAGACGTCGTCACATCAAAAGATATGCCGGGGAGTTTCCACACTCAAGAGGTGTACAACGATAAGGAAGCAGTCCCATGTAAAAACTACTTCCATCATCTCTTGCCTTTTGCATCAACCTTTTCACAACTCCAACTGATTTTTCCACAAGTCCATTAGACTGGGCAAATATGGACACAATGTTGTATGTCTGAAGTCCCAGTCTTTTGAAAAACTCTGGAAACTAGCATTAACAAATTGAGGGCCAATATCTGTAAAAACTTCAGTTGGTACTCCGTGTCGATCAAAGATTGATTTCAGGCATGAAAAAAAATGTTCTGCCGTAGCTGTGCTTAACACACACACTTCTGGATAAAATGAATAATAATCAGTAACCAAGAGGTAATTTTTCCCATGACATGTGAAAATGTTTGCACCTACCTTTTGGTATGGTTTTTCAGGTACCGGATGCGACTTTAGTGGCTCTCTTGGATTATTGAATTGATATCTAGCATATGTCTGACATTTGGACACTGCAATTGTGATGTCCTGATTGATTCCAGGCCAATACATGACTTCACGAGCTCTTTTTTTTTACACTTCTCAATTCCCAAATGGCCTTCGTTGATTTTGTTCAACATCTCATGTCTCAGTTTTTTCGGAATCACTACTTTATTTCCTTTATACAGCATTCCATTACCAACAGACAATTCAGACTTACAGTTCCAAAATTCATGAACATCTACAACACAATTTTGCTTCACATCTGGCAAACCATTCATGACATAGTATTTCACCCGAGTGAGTGTTTGGTCTTGTTCTGTCTCTTTGTACATCAGTTTCATTTTGGAATCAGCAACAGGTAAGGCTTCTACGATCATGTTCACATATGCTTGAATGTCCTCAGTCAACTTTTCACTCGAGGGTGTAGTTGGGTCTACTGCTCTGGACAGGGTGTCTGCCACAAACATTAATTTACCTGGTGTATAAAATACAGTTAATGCATAACGTTGCAAACTGATCATCATGGGCCCTATTTTAACGATCTGAAACGCAAGTATCAAACGCGAAACGCAAGTAACTTTGTGGGCGGGTCTTGGGCGCTGTTGCTATTATACCGGCGGGATAAATGACTCTTGCGTCCGATGCAAATCTAAAATGGGTTGGTCTGAAGTAGCTTCATTATTCATAGGTGTGGTTTGGGCATAACGTGAAATAAACCAATCAGAGCGACATCTCACATTCCCTTTAAGAGCAGGTGCGCTTCTTCCATGGCGAATTGCTATTATAACGGCGGATTTGCCAGGCGCATGGCAGGAGCGGTTCACAGCCGAGGAGACAGACGATCTCGTCAGGGCCGTAAAACACAGAGAAGTGACATTGGGGATGGGAGAAACCCACCCAAATTAGCTTAGGTTAAACAGGCGTATAATAATTTGTGTAAATGTGTAAGCTAGATTTATGCCTATTTTTTCACATCTCATGGACACAACAATGATTTCCCTCGTGTGTTAATATTTTTCCTTGTAATAATGTATGATTTGCAAAAATGAAAACTGCTGCTTCTGTGTAGATGAGAGAATCAAAGTGTATGCGCGTTGTGCACACGCTACATTGATTATGGCCAAGCATGCGCCCTTAAAATAGCATATTAATTACATGCGCAACACGCCACGCTAGGTTTTTCCTGGTCAGTGGCGGAATTGTTTTCTAAACCTGCAAAATAGCATCAGGGAACGTTTGCGCCGAAACGCGCCGAAACACGTCTCCTCTTTTCACTGCACCGCCCCCGGGAGCGCAAGTTCATTCCCTAGTTTACCGGCGTGCGTCTGTGGAGGGAAAAGTCCGCTGTGCACGGGTGCAAAATAGGAATGATACATGCGTCGGTGTACAAAGTCAATTGCGCTGGGTGCAAGATAGGGCCCCATGTCTCAATGGACAATCATTAAGATATTTTTTTTTAACAATGCAATCAATGGTTTATGGTCAGTTTCAACATCAACAGATTGTCCTACCACGAATTGATGAAATCTCTCACAAGCAAAAATAATGCTAAGCAACTCTTTTTCAATTTGAGCATACCTACACTCTGCATCAGTCATCGAACGTGAGGCATATGCAACCGGTTGCCAGGTTCCATCATAATCCTGAAGAAGTACTGCTCCCAATCCTGTTTGTGAAGCATCAGCTGAAATTTTAATGGAGCGTTTGGGGTCATAAAATTTCAAGATTGGCTCTTTCGAGAATCACTTTCAAATATTGCCATGCAGACTCCTGTTCATGGTTCCAATTCCATTCATTATTTTTCTCAGTTAGCCATCTCAATGGAGCTATCTTCTCAGACAGATTAGGTATGAATTTACTCATATAGTTCAACATACCCATGAATCTCTGAACATCTTTTACACATTGCGGTCTTGGCATATGTGCGATAGCAAAGATCTTCATGGGATCTGGTCACACTCCAGCACTACTAATGATGTCACCCAAGAACGTTAACCCTCTGAGGTCTGAGCTGTTTTCTGGGCCCTGGAGGTGGTCTGACATGCTCTGACATTTGTGTTTTTTTCTGTTACTAGTGACATTTTCATGGCTAAAGTCTAATTACACTGTATTCAGCACAAACTCTGCTACAATAATATATCAGCAGCATGTATGTAAAAGTTTGTAGTTTTGAGATAATGACATTTATGCGTGGTTTGTGAAAATACTAAAAAAAATTGTCACTGAAATAAGGCCATGAAACCCATACTGATTATTTCTTCACAAGACTTTTGAAAATTGTATGACGTAGCCTAGAATATTTGCTCCAAAACTATGTGAAAATCACCCTGACTGCTCATTCAGATAAGACAATATATTGATTTACAATTTCTAAGACGTGTTTTGTGTGACAAAGCCATATTCGAAGAGGCGTGATCATCTCATGAATATGTAAGCTTTTAACACCTGAGAAAGACAAAGACACTCCCCTAACTGCCCTATTAGGAGCGATCAGGCCCTGTCATTCAGAGCAACCTTGTACAAAGAATGAGGAGATTTAAAAAAGAATGGCTTTTAGATTGTTTGGATTTATTTACAACACAACATAATCCAAAAATACACAACAAATGACAAAAGAGCACATTGAAAACAATGATCCAAAGACAGAGACCTTTGTGCCATTCCTAAAAACATTGTACATACCATTTCCAAGGTGTTTGATTTTCACTTTACCATGTTCATGTACAGAGACTCATGTGAATGTTGAAGTCAGCAGGACTCAGTTGCATCTGGTCCCTGAAAGAAAAGAGAAAAGTGAACATACTGGTATCAAGAGAAACTAGGCCTGCACGATTTTGGGAATACATTTTAGATTTTTCTGGTTAAAATTGCTTTTTAAAATTCACAGAATACACACACACACACACACACAAATGTTTCCAACAATATATAATATAAAGAACACCATATTTGTTGTGCCTTGTAGGCATAAGCTATGTGCAGTACTGCATAAAATAATTTTATTTTACAAAGCAGCCTATAAATCTTCCAAAAGATTTCAGTAACAATGCTAGAGAAAAATATATTGATTATCTTATGTTACTTCAAATGTTTCCATTCGTTATGATGATATGAAATGAGATAATAGTAAAAACATAAAGCCATTTTTCCTTTCAAACGCAATCGCGCTCCAAAATATGATACATTCAAACCCACAGCGCGCTCCAAAATATGATACATTCAAACGCCATCGCGCTCCAAAATATTAAACATTATGGTTATACATATCTATGTTTGAGCAGATATCCACAAACAGTATTTAACAGTAAACACGGGTCTAAATAGTATAATATTCACCATATATCTAGCAACAGTTCAACTGCAATGTGAAGTTTATGCAACAATACCATAAACTAATAAGTAAGAATTTCTTACCTTACATCTTTCTTGTCTTCAAATCGCGTTCTTCTTCTTCTGATGTAAATCCAAACTCGACGAAAAGCAGAGACTTGTGAAGTGTTTTGGTGTTTTGTGTTTGAGGTAACGAGGGCGTTCGCGTTCCATGTGGAGATTTGCATGTGAATCTCTTTTGTGCGAGTGGGCGTGGCCGAATTAAAAGTAATTAGCAAGCGTTTGAGATACTGGACATCCTGTTGGTTTTATACAAATTACTTAAACAGAGAATATTTGTTTTCAGTTTGAATCCGATCATTTAAAAGTACACACTTAAATGTGTATAAAGGTATATGGCTCATAAATGTGTGAGAAGTATTCGCTGAGTTTTGTTTCAGTTTATAGACGTGCTCAAGAAAAAAAAGTTCACCGCGACGGAGAGGCAGAACGCACACCCTGTTTATTTTCTTTATTTTACAAAAGCACAATGTTTTGATTTGATTGTAAGTGGACACATACAAAAGTAGAAATATCGCAGATTCTTTTTTTATATTTCTTTTTTCTGTATAACCATAAATGACGGAGTAATTTAAGTTTATTGTACTACAATGTGAAGAAAATCCAGCAAAACGCGGGGGCGCGTTTTCCGACCTCAGAGGGTTAATTCAGTCACCCACAATTGGCACTTTTCTCTGTTCAACTTCAAATTTGCACGACTGGTTGCTTCCAGAACCCTTCTTAACCTTGCATTATTTTCTTCTTTCAAAGCTCCCCAGACAGTTATATCATCCATCGATGTGTTAACACCTTCCATGTGTCCATAAATCATGTGCAGATTTCCATTCTTCTTGTCCACAATCACCAATGAACTAACCTATTCTGTGGGCTGATAGATTTTTTGTATCACTCCTAAACTCTCCATTCTATCCAGCTCTTCTTTTAATATTCTTTGAAGTGCAAACGGTACCTTTCGACATGGATGTATAACTGGAGGTACAGTTTCATCAATTTGGATTGTGTGCTCCTCTGACAGACAGCCTAAGCCTTTAACATTTGACACTCATGGAACCAACAACTTCAATTTTCAACAATTTCAAGAATTGTGTCCACTGCACAGACCATGCAAGTATCAATTTAATGAGGTGCTCTGAAAATTATAAGCTGATGGTTCTTTTCATTGTTAAATGGATATTTCCCATAGTTCCATTTCCTGCTTCCGTTTCCATTCTCACTCACCATTTTACCTATGCATGTATGTATGTGTGTTTAGATTAGTTATGTTTGTGATTTAGTTAATACAACTTGTGCACAATATGTATTTGGTTCTGATTCTCTGCTTGCAACAAAGTTTACTTTACGATTTAGATTCTGACTACAGGCTCTTAGTAGTACTGTACAGTAAGAAAGACATTTCCCTTCCCCGGTAATGAATATTTCTTAGAAATTAATAAACAATTGATGCTGAGTGTTCACGGGACGAACAGGTGGGTTGATTTTAATATTAATTTCACTACATTAAAGGTATAGCGGAGGATCTTTCCAAATTTTAGATAAGACCCGCCCTCTCCACTTTTTGAAAAGTTTGATTGATTCACCAGAATGATTGACAATTAGGAGGACCAATAGTTTAGACTACCCACCAGGAAGTAAAACATCCTCCGCTATACCTTTAAGTTAATTATATGAACTGATCCAAATATTCATAATCAATTATAACCAGTTATTATTGATTATTAATATTTCATAGATCTAATTCGTTGCAGAATTTGAAAGGAATTGTTGATTTAAATAAAGCAGTTTTAAATGAAAAAGGAGTGTTGTTAATCTGTTTTGAATTAAGTTGTTTTTCAAATAAAGGTTTCCGAGTCAGTGATTTAAGATTTTGTGTATGTATTTGTGTTGTACTTACCCTGTAACTACATGGAACAAGAGAGTAACAAGCACCACTACATGAAATAAGTATCTTTCCCCAATATTTAAGCAAAAGTTGCAATTGTTTTAGTTTTCAGTGCACTTTTGCTATCAAAAAAAAAAAGGAAAAAAAAAAGAAACTTATTAATGCATAGATATGTACCCTGTAATTAAAAAAAAAAGCACAATTTTGTATTGGTACACAATTATTCCAAAAAGGTACACAGTGTATATTCTCTCCAAATTGCTCCCAAATGTAAGATTGTTGTATCATAATAGTCGAATGTACCCCTTAGTTCTATAATACTTACAGTATAAATATATTTTTTAATTCTCCTGGTTGTTAACCCTTTATTCCCCAAACTTTACATATTGTTCCCTTATACTTCATGCAAGTACTTCATAGGTAGACTATAATTACTGAAAGTAACGCTGTAAATTTATCTTAATTACACAGTACTTTTACAATACTTTTTTATATTTATATATAAAATTCTCATCTCAAGTTGATCTGCATTCACACTTTTATTTTTTGCAACAGGGCAATTTCTATGCTATAATGTATTTCTATAAAAAAAGTAAAAAAAACAAACAAACATACAATATATCTTACCTTTCAAGCAATGTGGAATCAAACTGACTAAACATAAAAAAATTGACTTTTACAGCCATGTTATCTTTTCAATAACAGACCGTTTATTAGTTTAATCAGTCTTTCTTTTTTATTAGGCTACATGATTAGCATCAAACACACTTATTCACAGTGATTAAATAATATTAAATGAAAAGATTGAAAAATGATTTCCCAACCCCCAAATAGATACAGTATGCACTAAGTTTGTAAATAGTTTTTTCGTAGCATCCGTTTCCATGGTGACTCGTCGATTCTTCGCTGAGAACGTCTTTAACCGTGAACATACTCTGGGTTGGCTGAACTTACTTCCGGATGCATTTTTGGAACCAGCATACTTTGATTAAGCAAGGTTTGGGTTAATCAACCAAGAATTCAGTGTATGTTTGACGGTAAGATAACCTTGCTTTCTGGAATACCCCCCTGGTGAAGCCGTGACAATAGGAGAGTATTTCTCAAACTTATTAGATGATCATAAGATCCACTTTTTTTTTGAAGAATTGGTCAAATAGAAATCCCTTAAACAATGAGCATATAGACTGAGCAACACGCGCATCACATCAATATATATTTCACATTAATCATTCTGCAACAGAAGCCTTTACAGTCCAGATTAACACTAAAATAATATCCTTGGATGAGCCACAACAGTAAAGCATAATAATAATAAAATAAAAAAACATACACCACAATATTTAGCAATCCAGTTCAAACAACTTATTTTGAAAGCCATTTAAATTGTGCAATTCAATTTGATCTTATACCTAATAATACATCTATTTATGAATTTGTAGCAATGTTACCAACTCACATTGCCAATGTTTACATTTTGGTCTATACATGATACTAGATATATTAGATAAAGATATATTAAAGGCAAACATTTAGATAAACAATACAGCTGTTTCCATTCATATACCAATATATAAATAACCATGTTTTACAAATAACTAAGACTCAAAACACTTAAACATATTACACAAATACACATTTAGCTGTTTTAGAAGATGTGTGCTGTTATATGTTTGATGCTAATTCCCAGCCACCATTCAAAATGGCAATATAAGTGCACAGTGGTTACTGTAACTCTTTCTTCTGGACCAAGCTCCAGATATAAGCACTCTAACCTTAATTCACACAAGAAAAAAGAGTCTGGCATCAAGACAAATTGAACAATGTATGTTGCTGTTTTAATAATATCTTTAGCCTGATAATAATTGTGACATTCTTTGTTATGGTTACAATGATGCAGGGCAGCTCCTAGAAAAAGTAAAAAAAAAACTCTCTCTTTGTCTCTATAGTTGTGTCTTTTCCTGTCCTGCCCCCCACTCTGTCTCTGCAGTTAGCCAGGACGTCTTGTGCATTGAGTGGGAAAGGAACCCAGATTTGACAGTTGCGGTCCAGTGAAACCACTTCATTTCAGGACCTGGTGCTCCCATCTGCCTTCCTCTTGTCCTGGAATTTGTCTCCGTGCCTCAGATAGAGCCACAAGTGTTATGAAACATATCATGCATCAAGATCAGAGCGCTGTAATCCCCTAGAAGCTCTATGTTTCTCTGACATTTCGGAGTAGCTCACAGCACTGCTCCTTATGTGTACCACAGGAAAACCTAGTATGATTAATCAAGAGGGAGGGATGAACTCTGACTTTCCAGGTCCTGTACACCAACAAACAAGGGCAGGCCTTATCTCTGTGCCCAGGTAAAGGAATCGAGATTTAGGGCATTGAGGTCAGAGATCTCCACCAGGAACCTGGGCCTAAAGACTTGATAAGCTCAATGGCTCTGACTAAGATACACTTTCAAACAACAATAGCTCATTAATCACTGTTAGGTCCCCCAGCTTGCCTCCAAAGGAGAGTTCCTGTACACAGCACTTTAACATAGATGTTTTAAGAAGCACAGGCTTAGAAAGAAAGGCCGTTGGAGTCTTGATTTTGTGTGATATTGGTTCTAAAGTCCAGATGGGATACAAATATGCATATGCAACAAAACAAAAGTTGAAATGCTAATTTAACATGCCAGAGTTAAAACCCAATTTTAGAACAATGTATAGCGTCACTCTGCCAGGTGTAACGGAACATTTATTTATAAATAAATAGCATCGTATGAGCGGGAGCACTGAGAGTGATAGTCAATTTCTGATTTTATTATTGTTTGAACTAGACTGTGTTTAATGTAATCAGATGGTCATTAGCATAGAATAAACCCTTCTGGATGATATTTTATGCATCAATGTCCTGATAATCTTGTCAAATATTATTTAGCAATAATGATAAAATGACTTTATACGCTAGCAGGTGGATTCTTTGGCCAGAGGTTAAAGATTGTGACTTTCCAGTGCAGTCTCTGGCTTGCATTCATTAAAGTCAGTCTTGTAGACAAGAAGGACTAGAGCTATACTGTATAGATTTCATTCTATTCTGTATTGTAAAACAGTAGTAGTGGCTTGACTACTGCACTGCAGCAATGTGTGACCAGGGACAGTTTTGTTTTAACTTAATGAATATTACATGAACTGGAATTAATTCCCAACAGGCAGGCAAATATCATCCTAATTCTGCGTAGAACATGAATCAGTGCTTGAGGTCTATTGTCTCCCAAATCTCTGAAATGTGGATTGGGATCAGTGGCATGCAGTGGTGTTGTTGCGACACGAGTGTTGTGAACTGTATTTTAAAAATAGGTGGGTGAATGCTCTTCCACCACGGGGCTCCGGTAAGAAGTGTGACAGGAGACAGGGAACTCTTTATATGAAGTATCTGAATGTCATAAAGTAATATGAAGAATAAAAAACATTTCTGTAAATTATTACAAATTTACAAATTATTCAAAAGTATTACATCTTGCTGTCATGGTGTGTTCCCGAAGAAGGCACAAATATGATGAATAAGTTCCAACACAATGTTTAATAACAATAATCCAAACAAGTAAGAATCCAACAGGGTAGAGAAACATACATACATGTAAATGTGACCAGACAATGAGTGCAGTAGAAGGTACCATTTAAATAATAAACTCAAACAAGATAATTCATCAAACACAGCTGAAACCAAAACAAACTAATAACAGTGACCAAAGGAGTGGCAGGAAAATAAGACAAAGGAAACCAGGAATTAAAGAATTACAAACTAAAAGTCCATGAACAAAAACAAACTGAACTTGCAATAGGCAAAAGTCATACATGTGTACATTATCCTTCTATTACATATTACTCATATTCATATTTATACCAGCATTCTAATGGGTAAATATAAATAAACTTACATTTAATCACACACACTCACACCTGATGAAATGGCAGAGCAAGCAGCTGGTAAAAGTGAAAGAATAGGGGAATCTAACGTCAACCAGCAATTAGACGTTTCATAATAAAATTCATTCCAGTATACACATAAGGATTTTAGAACAGCCGCCCCGAGAAAGATAAATTCCCTAGTCCTTGGCCACAGGTTGTAGGTACAGACGATCATTGACCTTGATTTGAGCTGACCTGATGTGTCCATCAGATCTGGGTATAAGTTTGACAGCATGACCAACTGGCCAATGAGAAGCTGCAGATCAGTGGCGGCTGCTGGTCTTTCAAAGAGGGGAAGCTCATTTTCGGCCTACATCATAAAAATGTTCCATTTATTTATACTTAAATTCTGCCCAACGTTCCTTTTCAAGAAAATGCTCTGTGACCCTGTCGTTCCAACTAGGCGTCTTTTCCAGTGACTTGACCAGTGTCCTCTCAATGGCCAGCAGAGTTAGGTAAAATTGTATAAATGTAATAATATAAATAATAATATAATAAAAATATAATAATACTACTACTAATAATATATATTTTTAATTATTTTAATAATAATCTTTTTAATTATTACTAATACTATTATAAAAAATATAATAAGTAATAATATAATAAAGGTATAAATGTATAATTGTGTGAAATGTATTATGAAAATTGGCTAGCAATTTCGACAAGCAAATACCAAGAAATAGGTTGCAGCAGTTTGTCTTTCAACAACACATTTAAAAAATCCGCGATGGGACTGAGCTCGAATAGCTTCAGCGTCAGTGACTTTTTATTGTATGAAATCGCTGTCAATCAAAAGGAGATGCAGCCTTTCGACAGACCCTCCAATCATCACGCAGAAGCCTGGAGTCCAGGCCAGCCCATTCACCCCCAGAGAAGCTGAGCGTCCGTGGGCGGGACATAATCGCAGCATTTATCCAATGACCATCTAGTTTCGAAGCGCTGAAAAAAACTGTGCGAAGCAGCCCCATTGAAGTCAATGGTTGCTGGGCTTCAACAGGGAAATTCACTGTGACGCTACGGCAATGTATGAGAAGGAAATCGAGTCAGCCGACCTGCTATATGTAACTGATTCTGAACGAACTCGTCTTTGAGATTAACGTTTTCTAACGCATTTTTAGTCAATAAAATGTTAACACAATAGTAAAAAATATTGACATTATAGGGGAAGCCGAGTTTCCCTTGCAGTCTTAAAGAAATCCCCACTGCTGCAGATCCACAATCATCACCACCATGTCCTCATTTAGATCTTAGGTTTCCTACTGCCACTTCCGGTGAGTCTGGAGGCCTGGGAGATAATGTTGGGTGTATTATGAACAAAAGTGATCAACAATGGTATGAGAATGACGCTCCCAACAACTAACTGCAGGGCAGACTTTACTAAGTGTGGTGCGGCAGGAGGATTCATCCTAAAAGTGATCTGATAACTAGACAGCTGCTCTTGCACCCTGGGCTCCATTTCCTTGAAGACTTTCCATAACTTAAATCTCTGCTCCCTGGAAATTGGTCCCTTGATCCGAGATTGTAATATACCACTCAGACAAAGTAATTTAAGCCAGTCTGCTTTCTCTGTTAAAGCTGCACGAGATTGGAACGCTATTCCAGTAACTATAAGAGAACCTAGATACATATAAATTATTTAGAGTTCAGGTTAAGAAATGGTACATTTAGCTTTGTCAACATTAGAACTCTATACCTGCTGGCTGTCCTGCTGTTGTTTTGTATGTGTTTCTATTTCATTGATTTGTTTTTATCTATAGATGGTTTTATGGATTGTGTTATTGTAATGCAGTTCAGATGTAAATGGGAAGAAGGAGGCGGGAACCGGCGAACATTCAAACATTTTAAATGATAAAAATAAAACAAATACAAAACGAAAGTAAAAGACAGCAGCCCCTCACGGACGACTGCTGTCACAATAAAATAAAACAAAACACAACACAAGTTCAGGCCTGTCCTCTCACTCTTCACTGTCGTCGCTCCTCCTTTATGCTTCTGCTCCTCCGTGAGAGACACAAGACCGGTGCGTCGCTCATCAGTAATCATGCCACCGGCCTCGTCCTGATTCCCTGGTTCCTCTTAACTGAAAATGACGTCAAAATAGGAATGATACATGCGTCGGTGTACAACGTCAATTGCGCTGGGTGCACGATAGGGCCCTTAATCTATTTAAAGCTCTAGTAAATATTAAATCTTTCAAAACAGTCTTTAGAAACTCAAGGAATGTTGGCAGAAAGCGATCCACCAGTCGATAGTGTGAGGTTTAAATACAAGCCTAAACGGTGCTGATGAGCTGCAGGTGTACATGATTGGATAAAGTGCGGGTGACTGTGGTCATTTCTCAATATGCGTTCTTGTCTATACTTGTGTTCTTGTGGACTTGTGAAACGTCATCATTTGAGCCCAAGTACTGTTCCAATTCAAAGTTCACATAGCCAAGTACAGTTCAAATCCCTGGATGTTTTCTTGATCTGCCCCTTTTATCGAGGATGCATCGAGAGGTGACTTGTGCAGACTTGACAGTCAGGTATCCCAGAATGCATCTTGCACCAACAAGCAATTGTCAATGGTGGACAAGAACATTTTTAACTGTACTTGGTTAAGTGAACATTGTTAACTGAACTTTCTCAAGGATTGCTGGATGTTAGAGTAATTTAGAAAGAGCACTTTGGTGGCATGTGCGTGTGAAGACCACCTTGTTCTAGTTTTTTCTCTATCCTACTGTTGTCATTTGGTTGTAAGCCAGCAGTGATAGTCTGCCCTGCCATTGTGCTGGAGATCTCGAGAACATTTTTTAAAGTGTCTACTAAAATGTGGAACACAATTTGAGCTTATATACGAATTCATTTTAATTTCCTACCTTCAGAATTTTTTCTTCCTTGCTGAGAAATCCTTTATAAGGTCAGCAAAATCCAGTTTCCGGAGACATTAGAGTCAGATGACAGAGACACTCTTGGCCCTGGGCCAAAAACAGATCGCCTGTTTTTTTTTACCAAGGCCAGTTTTGAGAATGAACACTCACCGGTGGCATTTGTTACAGGCAGTGTGAGAAACATTTTCAGGACCTTTACATGTCTCATTTTAATTTAATGTTAATTTGGGGTAAATAAATAAACAAGCAAACAAACTCACAGGGATGCAGATTAAACAGCCTGTTCGGCCTGTGTTGTGTTCTAAACCCCCTCCCTCTCACTTTTCTTTTAGTCCCTAATTAAACTAGAAATAATACAAGCAAAACCAATTTATTAAGAAGTTAAAGTTCAGTTGACGTACCAAATAAAACAGAATATATATGATGTTACATGTGTGATATAATATGCTTGTAATATAGGCTGCTACAAGTTTGCTAAATGCTTATGATATTAATAGTAAACATTAGAACATTCTGGAATAAACTAAAGGCCAATTCACACTGCACCGACAGACGCTTACCAATGCAGACAATCACAAGATTACGCCACTTCACAGACATTCTACAACCCGACAAACGCTGATTCAACATGTCAGATGTTGACTGTTGCCGTCTGTCGGTGCAGTGTGAATTGGCCTTAGGGTTGACAGAATAGAACTGTCAGAACAGTCCAAATATCCTGAAGTGCCTGATCTGAGCCAAACAGGATGATTAGTGTCTCAAAACCTTCTGCAGACCAGTCCAGAGCTAGGTCAGTATTATCACATTGACCTCTTCATATACTGTTCTTGTCCAATACAGATCCTACAACAATCAGCAGAGCAGAAGATGTCAGCATTTCATCCATCTCTGGCAGGAAGTTAGGCTTAATGTACTGCAGGGAGAAATTCCTCTCACAAAATTTTCCATGTATCCTTTCTCTAAAAATGTGTGGACAATTTGAAAATGAAATTCCTTGTGTGCTCACAGCAAGCATCATGAGAAACAGAGTGACAGAGATGATTATTTGTCAAGTGCAGTTCTTCTGTGTTTCTAAAGACACCGAAGGTCATTCTATTGCTCCCTCTGAAGTAGGCTGGTCGTGTTTGTGTTAAAATAATCTGGTCTCTTTAATCTAGTATTTGTCAATAAAAAAATATAAAATAATATTATCCTCTAAAAAGTATAATATACATATTATCCTCTAAAATATAATATTATCTTTTTTATTGCCTTTTTTTATTACATCACATATTTTAGTAGTTATAAATTAGGTATCATTTGAAAGCTTACGATCTCAGAATTCATCCTGTGAAAACTGTTTTGAAATTGGACATTGTGTTACCATAGAAACGGTACTCTAAATGATTTGATCAGGCTCCTCCTCTTTTGGGCGTCATCATATTTCATAATGTATGATCAAAATATTTTCTAATCTTGACAAAACACATATTGTCAGAAAGGTCTGAGTCTCAAGGTTCCATATTTTGTGACAGAAGTGATATTTGGACAGAAATGTATTAATTTGTTATGGTAGAATGCATACAGTTAAATTCAATGGAATTCAATGACACCCAGTGGCTATTTTTGGTAATACGCGTAAACAAAATCTCATGGGAACTTACATTTTTGTGATATCAACTTCAAATTTGGAACACAACTTGGTTAGATATATGGCTTTGATGTTATAGTAATTTTTTTGTAAAACATATTTTGTAAAATATATATTTTATATAAAAGAATAATATTAAATAAATTATATTTGATTTAATGTAAATTTAAACTTCCATAACTTTTTCATACTTTACTTTTTTGAAGTGCTTTCACTTCAGCAATAATCTGCTATTTTCCCATTTAAAACAAGACCAAACTTGGGTCTATACTCCAAAGCATTCTTGAATTACAACCATTTAAGCTTGAATAGTGCATTTTAATGTCCATTCTCAAAAAGGGGGGTGACAGGTAAGGGGTTAAACCAGAGAGAGAAAACATCCCCATGGTTTCTTTAGTTTGCCATATAGTAGTACCATTTCATGATTTGGATCTGGAAATTCACAGAAATTCACAACTTCTGAATTGCAATGCCATTGTGAAAGTTTTCCATAAATAAAAATATTAATACAGAATGCATATGATATAACATTCTCATTGGACGGCATTGTGTAAATGCCATAAATGCCCGTCTTTCATCTGTATTGTGGATCAGCAGGAGTTTGCCCCCTTCAGTAGTTTATCTTGAGCTACAGTACTAGATTCTCTTGGTGAGCCAGGGCAGGCCCCAGGGCAGGCCAGCACAGCGTTTCTTCATTAGACTGTGTGCTAACCTTGCAACAATACAGTGACATACTCGTTTTTCATCAGGCCGCTGCAGGGTTGGGCAGAGAGCATACAACAAAAAAGAGACAGAGAGAATTGTGTAAGCCAAGATATTTAACCTGTGTCTATAAAACCTGAGACAGGTCTTTATTTCTATGTACTCAAAACACTTGAGTATCAAGGAAACAAATTGGAACCAGTGCCATCAGTACATGCATTGTATATACACGACAGGGGTGTCCAATCCTGCTCCTGGAGGGCCATTATTCTGCAAAGTTTAACTCAAATAAAGACATCTGAACCAGCAATCATGGTCTTCAAGATTAGTAGAAACTTCCAAGTGTGTTGGGGCAGGTTGGAGACAAAAACTCTGCAGGTCATTGGCTGTCCAGGAGCAGAATTGAACACCACTGGTGTACGACCTCAGTAGATTTTTCTATAATGATCACTCTTAGTTTACCAAATTGTGTGCTTGATGTTGACTATGGTTCCCTTTCAGTCGGGCACTGAAAGGGACGTTGTCGACTGTCGACTGATTGGGATCACGCTAGGGAGCCTGTCATCTTCGAGTATTGTAAAAGCGAGCCAATGCACATTGGTGAGCGAGATTTGCATCTCACGCTCCACCCCACAGGGCGGGTATAAATACGGAAGTGGATGCACACACCACTTGTCTTTCGCTTCGGAGCCAATCGGTCTTCATGTGGGTCTACAACGAGCGAGTGTGTCGGTGCTTCTTCAGGAAGTTTCTCCCGGTGCTGGTGGTTTTCACAGCGCGTGACAGCTGGGTCGCAAGCTTTCTAAGCTCTCAACTGCTGCTTTAAAGGGATAGTTCACTTTGAAATTAAATTTTGGTATGTTTTAGCTTACCTCAAGGGCATCCAAGATGTAGGTGTCTTTTTTTCCGCAGTAGTTTCAATTTTGATATTTTTAGGTCAAACCGTTCTTGTCTGTCAGTCATATAATGCAGGTCGATGGTCACCACCTCAAAGAGCATGCACAGAGTCCAAATTAAAACAATTCCCCGTCGTCCAAATTAAACAATTCCCCATCGTAAGTACACATTGATGGCCTAAGACACGAAACGAGCGGTTTGTGTGAGAAAACGAACAGTATTTATATCGTTTTTACCTCTTGTACACAGCCACGTCCAAGTGATCTGAGAGCGCGGGCGGGTATAGATATATACAATAGAAGTCGCCTTGGCTACGGCAGTTCATTGGAACGAAACCGTAGCCAAGGCGACATCTAGCAAAATTTCTGTTAGTGTTTGTTTGTCTGACGGCCTGCACCATCCCTGTCAGTGTTGCCGCGATCATTCCCCTGTGTGCTCCGGCACTGGTGAGAGCGTTTTTTTCCTGAAAGAGCAACATGGGTGCGTTTGCGTCTTTTTCAAGATGTCATTCCACTCGTGCGTTTCTGAATGCGGTCATTCCCTGTCCACCTCACAATTGTTGCATCACATGTTTACAGCACGCTCAAGCAGCTTTTGTGGATAGTTCATGTTCTCATTGCGGGAACATGACTGTCTCGGTGTTGAGATCAAGACTTGCCTTCGTCCGCAAAGGTGGAGTCCCCATTTCCACACCCCACCCTCGGGTGCCATGTGAGTTGGGTGATTGTAGGATAGTGATAGAGTTTCCGCCCGGTAACCATTCCCTATGGATCCCTCACGATTCCATCACACCGCTACCGGTGGATTCCTTTGTTGAGCACGCTGGCCTATCTGTAATGGATGGGCCAGAGGTTCCATTGGAGGTTCCTCAGGAGGATAGGATGCTGATTGCAACATCGGAGGGTGAGCTGGGCTCTGGAGATGATGACTCAGCTGCGTTGTCCCCTTCGGGGAGTACAACGTTCCCTGAGTCGGATCCACAGTTGTCAGCTATGCTGAAACAGGCCGCCTAGGCTGTTGAGCTCGCTCAGTCTCGGTTGGATGATTGGTTTCTCGAGGCAGGCCATGCTGGTTCTCAGCCTGCCGCCCCAGTACCTTTCTTTCCCGAGAAAGA
Source organism: Leuciscus leuciscus (assembly GCF_965113295.1). Taxonomy (NCBI): domain Eukaryota; kingdom Metazoa; phylum Chordata; class Actinopteri; order Cypriniformes; family Leuciscidae; genus Leuciscus; species Leuciscus leuciscus. The sequence continues at coordinate 15,410,656 of NC_138734.1, read as the reverse complement.
ACTAACCAGGTCCTGGATGGCACATTTTACTGCTAGAAACGACCTGGATAGTTTCTCCCCCTCACTACCCTTGAAGGAGGAGCAGTGAGAGGTTACATGGCTGTCCCTCCAGTGGAGCGGTCTGTCACGGCACACCTGTGTCCGGCGGCCGCTGTATCTGGGTTGGGGAGCCTCATTTCCCCTCGCGGGCCTGTGAGTTTTTCGTCTGTTCTTACAGACGGAGCTTATAGAGCTTGCGGGCAAGCTGCTTCATCTCTGCATGCCATGGCGTTGTTACAGGTCTATCAGGCCAAGACACTCATGGACATGCACAAGTGTAGCCTAGACTGTGTGCTCATGAGTGAGCTCCGCACTGCAACTTACTTGGCTCTCCAGAGCCCAAGCGTTGCGGCTTGCGCGATCGGTCTAGCGATGTCCACCCTAGTGGTTCAGCCTGGTTGATATGGTGGATGCGGACAAGGTTCGGTTCCTGGACTCCACAATTTCCCAGGTTGGGTTGTTTGGCGACTCGGTGGAGAACTGCGCCCAACAGTTCTCTGCTGCTCAGGCGCAGATGGAGGATGTCCGACATATCTTGCCCTGGCGGCCCGCTGCTGCCATCACCCCGCCGCTGGTGACAGTTCCTCCACTTGCATGTCAGTGAGGGTGCCCCCCTGCCGCCGCTCACGCTTCCGCTGGGCCACCGCAGCAGCCTTCACTCAGGCCTCAGCGGAGAGCTAGCCGCAGGCAGAGACTAAGCGTCCCTGATACAGGCCACCCAGGGATGGGGGGAGGAGTTCTTTGGGTGGTTTCTGTTCCACCGCCGGCTCCCCGGAGTCCAGTGATTCCCGAATTGTCAGAAGAACAAATTCCTCTATTCCTGGGTTCCAAGAGGGTCAGATTGATGGTGTGTGACCCTGTAAAGCCTTGCACCCATCAATCCTCTCTCGTATCGCCAGCCGGCAGACGGGTACAGTCCGAGGACCCGACTACGCCTTCTCCCGTACCCAATGCCAACCAGTGGAGACAGGTCAGTGTTGCATTGCGCACTCAGACCCCACTCTGGACCGCCCCCAGGGCTTCGGAGCCAGGCCCCTGCTCTCCACTTCGCTGCCCCACCCCAGGTACGTCTGTGATGCCTCTTGTTCCCCTGGCACGGTTTTTGGAAGCGTGGAAAGTGCTTTCCAATCCGTCCAGCTGGATTCTCTGCACCATCAGACTCGTGTAAACGATTCAGTTTGCCCGGCACCCGCCCGTATTCAGAGGCTTTTGTTTCACTTTGGTGTCGAGCGAAAAATCACAGTCCCACTGGCGAAGGACGCAATAGAGCCGGTTCCCTTAGCCGAAATGAAGTACGGCTTCTACAGCCCTTACTTCATTGTACCCAAGAAAGGTGGTGGGTTAAGTCCAATCTTGGACCTGTGGGTCTTGAATCGGACCCTTTACAAGCTTCCGTTCAAGATGCTAACGCAGAAATGCATTTTCGAATGCATCCGTCCTGGAGATTGGTTCGCAGCGATCGACCTGAAGGACACGTACTTTCATGTCTCCATCCTGCCGCGACACAGGCCCTGTCGAGCGGATCAGTACAAAGTCCTACCCTTCAGGCTGTCCCTGTCGTCCCGCGACTTTACAAAGATCTCGGAGGTGGCCATTGCTCCCATGAGAGAGTGTGGTGTTCGTGTCCTCAACTATCTCACCGACTGGCTGATACTAGCTCAGTCTCTGGAACAGTTGTGCGAACACAGGGACTTGTTGCTCCAACATATCAGCCAGTTAGGTCTTCGGGTCAACTGGGAAAAGAGCAAACTCACCCCTGGGCAGAGGATCTCTTTTCTCGGTATGGAGCTGGACTCGGTACAACAGACGGCACACCTCACATATGAACGTGTCCACTCGGTGCTGAACTGCCTGAATACGTTCAAGAGCAAGAAAGTGGTCCCACTGAAACTTTTTCAGAGGCTCTTGGGGCATATGGCATCTCTGACGGTTCGGTCTCCCCCTGTTATGGCTGGAGCCACCTCAGTGACATTCCATATGTTGTACTACCCGATAATTCACCCAGTCCATATGTGTATTCTCCACTCCACGAAATTCACGAAATTCAGAGGTGGAGGGTGTAATTTCTGAATCACACGTGCTCCCCAGATAATACTAATCCAGTGCGAATAGGGCTTAAGTCTACTGAATGGGTTTTTGGAACAGCAGTGACTTCCTGGTCTAAAGCCCTGTCCTTTTTCCACCCCAAAAAAGCTGCGGAAGGTTTAGGAGGCTTTTGTCTAGGCACTGGAAGGTGGCAGCACTAGTGGCGTCTTAGTAAGGATCCCAATCAGTCGACACGTCAACTACGTCGAATGTGCCCGACTGAAAGGGAACGTCTTGGTTACGTATGTAACCCTCGTTCCCTGAAGGAGGGAACGGAGACGTAGTTCCCTAGCCACTGTTGCTGTATCACCGCTGACCCGGGTTCCGCTCGGCTCCTCAGCGAAAAACAAGTGGTGCGTGCATCCGCTTCCGTATTTATACCCGCGCTGCGGGGCGGAGCATGAGATGCAAATCTCGCACGCCAATGTGCATTGGCTCGTTTTTACAATACTTGAAAATGACAGGCTCCCCAGCGTGATCCCAATCAGTCGACACGTGGATTTGTGTCGTCTCCATTCCCTCCTTCAGGGAACGAGGGTTACATTCATAACCGAGACGTTCTCTTGCCACATATGAAACTCAATGCGCTAGAAATATGGGCTTTCTGTTTGATCACGACCTAAAATTTGATAAACAGGTCAGTACTGTTGTAAAATCATGCTTTTTTAATCTTTGCCAACTCTCTAAAGTGAAATCCTTTTTATCCCAGAGTAACTTCCAAACGGTGGTTTGTGTGTGTTTCGTTGCAACTCGTCTACACTATTGTAATTCACTTTATTTTGGTGTCTCTCAGTCTTCCCTCTCCCGTGTACAGCTAGTGCAAAACGCAGCTGCTAGACTCCTCACTGGAGTCAGCCCATCTAATGGTCCATTGGCAGTTTCTGATAAGCGGGTGAAGGTTACTGCGTGTTACTGTCTTTACTTTCGCGCAACACAACAAGATTAAATTATATACATTTTCTCATATGTATTACCTCATTAATATCTGACTCCATAAATGAAAAAGGTTTTAATGATATCTGAGCATCATTAAATGTGAGCGAATGTTTGATGTTTTAACTCTTTACTTATATTTTACCCGTTCATATTTGGAATCTATATCGCTTTGAGGTCCTCACGCCTTCCGTTTAACGTGGGTCTCACGATCACAAACTCGTCAGTTTTCGGGCACTAAACAGAGGTAATTGGCTATGTATCTGAGATGCTCACATTCACGCTTACACAATCAAAGATACTTTTGTATAGTAAATAGCTTTGGATTAGCCATGCTGTGCTTTCCCACGTACACTTATCTAAAATAACATTAAATTAAAACAGAGGTAAGACACACCCACATTTAGGTTGGTCAAGCAGCATTTTACTGTCCTAAACGGAAATTCCCTTATTGTCTTTACAAAACCAAGTACACTTGAATTAGTGCCAAATGTTAGGCGTCACTATAATCTGACACAGATTTTGCGGTAACATACGAATCCGTTTAATCTACTTGGGAAAACCATTTCAGAGTAAGTCAGAATAAAATCAAATGTTTACAATTTTATTATGTCGGGTAAATGTATCATGCCAATTTCATAATCAGTTCAAAGATAATCAATACAATAACATCAAATGTGCAGAGATAAAGAGTAAAATATTTAAACCCGACATTTAGAAAAATACATAATGCTGAAGTCTTTAAGGACCTTCAACATTATGAGTTGATCTGAGTTACAGAATCGCCTTGAGCCTCTTGTTGCATTTCTTTAAATACTGAAACTCCTTTCACATGGAAACATTTGCTAACAATGGGAATTTGCATTCAGAGTTTACATCTTTTGGGCAGGATGCCATTTGCATGGAGGGCTCACCCTCCTCTGAAGCAAGATATTTATAGACTCTTAATAACTTTATTAGGGGCCAAGCACAGAATGTGCGTAGGCACCTATTGTATCTGTTAGCGCACCAAAAATAATTCTTCTTTTTCTTCCGCTCTGGGAGTCTATGGCAGCCCATAGAACCGCTTGCGGGAAAGTTGTGCAATTTGGCACACTGATAGAGGACAGACTGAACAGTCACCATAGCAAATTTGGAGTCTCCAACTCATTCCCTCTAGCGCCACCAGCTGCCCAAATTTGCACTCATGTTTATGCTAATAACTTTTGAACCACAAGGGCTAGAAACAAAATTCGTTTTTCCTCTGATTCCTGACCTCATGACGATTCGATTGCACCCAATGACGTCATTTTCCGTCATGAAAAGTTTTCCGCCATTTTGAATTTTCCGAAAAAGCTACTTTTTCGAACTCCTCCTAGGCCGTTGCTCCAATTTCCATGAAAATTGAATCAGATCATCTACAGACCATGGCGACAAAAAGTTATGGAATTCAAGTTGATTCGCTTAGCAATTTTCGAAAAAACCCACAAACAAATTTTACGTAGCGCTTGCGAAAACAGACGTAAGGCTGTATCTCCGCAACGCTTTATTGGATTCAGACCAAAGTTGGCACATGTCATCACAAGCATGACCTGAGGCTACATGCTGCGTTTCGGCGCAGCGCCACCTACTGGTCCGGAGATATGAAAAATGGCTATTTTTGCTTATAACTTCTGAACAGTTTGCCCAAAAATCATCAAATTGGTCTCGTTAGATTCAGGCCAGCATGCTGAGTCGACTGATATCCAATTTTACCATATCGGCCATTTTGGCTGTCGGCCATTTTGAATTTTGTGCTAAAATGCTGTATTTTAAGAACGCATGAATGGATTGTTACGAAACATGGTATGGGTCATCAGCACGATGCCCTGAAGGATCGTGAGAAGTTTCGAAACAGCGCCACCTTGTGGTCAAAAGTTATAACAACATTTCCAAAAAGGCTAATAACCTTTGAATCAATCTGCCTATTGAAATGCCACTGGTCTTAATAGATTCCCTGGGTCACGCTGAGAACATAGATACCAAGTTTGCCATATTTGGCCGAACTTCCTGTCCGCCATCTTGATTTTTTGTCAAAACCTACTTTTTCGAACTCCTCCTAGACCGTTTGTCCGATTTTCACCAACATCGAATCGTATCATCTCCACACTGTACCGACAAAAAGTTATGGAATTCGTGTTGATTCGTCAAACCGTTCTCGAATACCGCGCAAACAAATTTTACGTTGTGCTACAGCTACAGATTTAGTGCAAAAGTACTAAATCGCCCATAACTCCTAGACTCCTTTTGTCCTAGACTCAAGTGTCTTACACCAATGTGATCCCTGGCTCAAGGCGGACAAAATGGCTATCTCCAATTTCGATTTAGGCCCGAAAATGTTTCTGCTATGTCGAATTTTGTCCGAAACCTACTTTTGCGAACTAGTCCTAGGTTTTTCGCCAGATCGGTACCAAACCAGTCTAGGACATTTCTCTGGACTCTCTAGATCAGTAATTATCGAAAAAAAGTTGAACTTTTGCATTTGGGTGGCTGTAACAGGGTCATTTAGAAAAGGGGCATGGCAAAATACACTAAAAAAGCCTATAAATCCCAAATGAAAACTCAGAACTTCACCAAAATTGATCAGCATATGTGTCAGAACATGGTGAGGAAGCATGCAGAGTTTCATGGAGATCGGACCATAGGTGGCGCTATAACTGGCAAAAAGCCTTCATTCTTATTAGGGGTTCAAGCATGAAATGCTGAAACCCTATTGTAATTGTAAGGATTCGTAAAACGCATCGTGCAGGCCAAACCGTAAGGCCTAGAGACGTGAAACCTGTCCAGATGGTAGGCCTCAATTTGGGGACAACCTATCAGAGTATGACCCCGAATGGCCCATAGGTGGCGCTACAGCGACCAAAAGTACAAAATCGCCCATAACTCTTAGACCGTTTGTCCCAGGATCAAGTGTCTTATGTCGTTGGAATCCTTGGCTCAAGGCGGGCAAAATGGCTATCTCCGATTTGCTCGCCCTTCAGGCCCCAATTTCGAGTAAATTGCATTTTTTTGAAAAACCTATTTTTGCAAACTTCTCCTTGGTTTTTCGCCCGATCGGAACCAAACCACTACAAGAATATTCCCTGGAGTCTGACAATCAATAATCATCCAAAAAATTCTAAATTTCAATTAATGGTCGATAAGGGGAACCAAAATCTTTGATGGCACCATGGCCACTTTTACTAAAATGGTTATAAATTGTGAACGGAAAGAGATTTTTTTTGCTGAACTTGGGACACATCTTCCTGAGCACAATCTGAGATCACTTGAAAAAAATCGCAACAATTGGCCACTAGGTGGCACTATAAAACGGTTATAACTTGTGAACAGAAAGAGATATTTTCGCAAAACTTGGGACACATGTTCATGAGCTCATTCTGAGGTCACGTGAAAAGAAATCATGACAATTGGCCACTTGGTGGCGCTATAAAATGGTTATAACTTGTGAACGGAATGAGATATTTTCACTAAACTTGGGACACATGTTCATAAGCTCAATCTGAGTTGACATGAAAAAAATAGTGACAATTGGCCACTTGGTGGCGCTATAACAGTGAAAAAAATCATGAAAATAGCTATAAGCGCACCCAACCGTTAGTCTACTGAAAATTGGCACACAGTGTCTTTGTCCAGGGTGCCATGATAGTCTATGACAGGGGTGTCAAACTCATTTTCACTGAGGGCCACTTCAGCATTATGGCTGCCCTCAAAGGGCCGGTTGTAACTGTAAGACTTTTAAAATGTTAATATATTGTCTCTTTATTTGATTATTACTTATTTAAGTTACAAATATTGTATATGCATTTGCAGGGGTGTTTCTAGGTTTTAAAAACATCAGGGGATGAGCCCGAAACATCAGGAGCTGGGTAATAATGATTTGATACAGATAATATTGTATTATTGTATATATGCAAGGGCAAACTGGCTCAAAATTCAGCTCTGGCACCGTACTAGCCACACCAGCACACATTACCACACAGTCATGCGTATTCAAATGTGAGGTAGTTAGGGGGGTTCGGGGGCATGCTCCCCTGATAAAATTTGGATTTCTCTGACCTACATATGTGCATTTTAAGGCGTTTAAAGGCCACATTTTTTTTGGGATAACAATAGCTTGTTTAAAAGCATGTCAGTGGGCAGTAGCATAAATTATTTGTCAAGATAACAGATTCTTAAAAATGAGAATGAGGATAAATGTTGCAATGAATGATCCACACTACAAAATGGACTGCAGAATGTTTCTGCTTATTGTTGACAATACACATATTCCAAACGGGAATGGCCTTAAATGAGAAATCTTTCAAGGATTATTTTGCATAGATGTTACATTTCAATCAAAAACCAGTGCAATCTTTTTAAAACTAATCAGTTTAAAGTTCAATTGTTCACTCCTAAAGACAGTCACTTGTCGCCACCTACTGGCTTAATGATGCAAGTGGTGCAAACACAGACAAGCGGGGTGATACAAATGGTGAAAAGGCTAATACTGGTACCTATTTTAAAATAATATAAAATATCAATATATTATTCTTTAATCAGTTCTATGCAGCAGAATCAGATTTAACAGATTTTTTTTTTACCAATTGTCGAAATAAAGTAGGCCTATAGAACTACAAAGCTATTTTTGTCAGAGCAGGAGCAGATCAGGGAGAGGGCCAGTGAACGAGAGGATCGTGATTCGTGTAATTTTACCAGTGTTGCCCAGCACGCCTATACACCATGTTACAGCAGAGTAGTAGGCCTACTATTGCAAAAAGAAACAAGTCCAGAGAAATTTCATGTCGGCACGTTTTTTAAGCGGACTTTGCCTTTCCAATGAGCGTGAGCAGAACTCGCAACACTCACTCACACACACACACACACACACACACACGGAGGTTGCTTGCGGAACATTGAGCAGAACGCGCTGTGGACACGGAGCAGAGAGCACAGCGCAGTGAGCGCACACACACAGCGGAACCGAGGGGAACGGAACGAAGTTATGCATCTTCGGAAGCGGACTCGCACGCAAAGTCATAAAACACGCTGAGCCAGAGTCAAACCATCGCCGAACACGGAGGGGCGCGGCAACTTTTTTGTATATTTCGGCCAAAAAACGAAAATGTTATTTTCGGCCGAAAATTTTCGGCAGCCTAAATTTTATTGCATTCCTAATTTTAAGACACCCATATGCTCTCGCGGGCCACATAAAATAATGTGGCGGGCCGGATTTGGCCCGCGGGCCTTGAGTTTGACACATGTGGTCTATGAGAACATTGGTGTATCTCAAAAAACTCAGTATAGGTAATTGGCACAAAGCCTTGAAGGACCCTTAGAAGTTCCAAGAAAGCCCGTGTTTTTTTCACAGGAGTGACCTCCTAAGAATCCTTGCCAAGTCCAACAATACCAAACATGCCAGGTTTCGCCTTATGGTTTTTGTAAGTGTCATTTAGAGCTTTAAAATTTTTTGGTTATCTTCAAAGCCGTTAGTCTGATCTAGACAACAACAAAAAAACAAAGGAAATTTGAAAACATAGGTAAATAGCTAAACAATAATGCCAAATGTTAAAAATATGATAGGAAAAAAAAAAAAAAAAAAAAAAATCCAATCAATTTCACCCATGGATTATTTTGATGCTCACATGTTTGAAACGAACAATGAGGGATTGTGATGGACAGGCGAACAAATTTGTTTTGTATCGGGACTGGCGAATCCCCGTCCATACTGTCAATAACCGTTCGCAAAGAACCGCCCACTTTAGTTACTGTTGCTATGTCTGACAAGCGACGCCACTCTCACACCACACCAAGTTCTCACGCAGTGAAAAATACATTGCGGATCAGAAAAAAGACTGCGCGCTGACAGACAAGTACTTTTGATATGAAACAGGGTCTCCGCGGATCCTTAAACAGTATTAAAATGTCTTAAATAAAATATACGTTTTTTAAGGTCTTAAAATGTAATAAATTTCGCTAATTTTCGAAGAGTGGCATTAAATTTCATATGGGCGGCATTAAATTTCATCTGGGCAAAATGAAAGAAAGATATGTCTGGAGAAACTATTTTCCATGCTAACGTTATTTCACCAGCGCACGTCACTGTCTAATAGGCATGTCGCTTAAATAACGTTCGGAACGCGTCGCTGGGTAACACTGTTTGAGAGGGTCCTTTTTCACGCGGCACGGGTGTTTTTATATGAATGTATCTGAAGTGAACTGACGATCTTTAGAAAAGTTTCATTGTTATTACGATTGAATCTTTCTTTATCTTTCCTGATAAAGCAGCGTTTATGAGCTTTGCTTTGTGTACAGCCGTTACCGGGGAAACCGCTATTTCTGCCGCTCCTAAAGCGCCTCCTGCTGGCACCTCTTTGTAAACAGCCTTGCAAACCTGTATTAATACTAGTGTGGAGGTTTTCTATAATATTCACTCATTATAGTAAATTAGGGCATTCTAAGTCAATCTACTGCAGTATTTCCTCTCTCACTCAGTAGAAAATGTGGTTAACACCCAGTCATGCTTAAAAAAAAAAAAAAAAAAAAAAAAAAAAAAGGAATTTACCTTGAAACCGGTAGACTATAATTTAGCAAAATACTGTGATATGTATTTTTGGTCATACCGCCCAGCACTAGCATTAGGCAATTTTTCTGGATGTTTATGTTTGCACACCTTATCTTATGGTAAACTAAACTTACTTTATTTAAATATTTGACAGACATAGGCTATCTTAATAAAATTCTCTTGGTATCATTGCTTTAGTAATAAGTTGGCAGTTTTTATGTTTGTATAAGGGTTAGGGTTAGGGGTTGTGTTTTTCATATTTTTAGGAATGTACAAAGGAACTAAATCTCAGGAATATGCTCTCCATGTCAATGGATGGACCCTCTGTTAATTGGAAATTTATGAATCTCCTGCAAAAAGAGCATGCTGAGCAATTTGCTGGGACACAAATTCAAATTGTCAATTTGAATTGACAATTTCAAATTCTTTGCTGTTGTTTGGAAACTAATTCCCTTTTTTACTCCATCCATTTTTTGGACTGTGTTTAACTTGTCATTTACAATTTGATTTGTTATGTGCTGTTTGTACGTTATTTACAGCAGTATTGTTGTTGTATTGAGAAGGCAGTTGCCTGACATGCACTTTATGTTGCTAAATATACACTGACTATTTGCACTGTTGCTCAAATACAAATGTGCTTTGTTAACCTGAACAGCATAGAGTGTAGTTTTTATATATATGTTTGCCGTGGTAATGGTCTTAATTTTTATTCTTGAAGGTCTTAAAAGTCATTCAATTTGTTGAGCAAAAATGTGCAGATACTCTGTGAAACAAAGTCTCACCTTTCAAATGTAGTCATTTTTTAGAGACATTTAAACAATAAATACCGTTTTGTGACTCCTTAATGTGTCTGACAGATCGCTGTAGACTCGAGGCTCAGTTAAAGCTGCTTGTGAACCGATCATCTCTTCCTTCTAGTTAATTTATAGCATTAAAATAAACATGAATGAACATAAAAGGAATGTTGTTTTAAAGTGCTAAGACGTCAGAACACTTTGTTTTTCAAATTTAATTCCTCCTATGTTAATCTACTAACTCTCCTGACTGCTTTGTTGGACAAAATGGCGGATTATGATTAGTCAGATCGCCTGTCAATCAAACTCCCTGCGAAGGGTCAATTGAGAATGCCTGTGCGCACAATCCTGATCTAATCGACAACTTTGCAGTTGCACATAGGAAAGCCCGGAAAATCCCACTATAATGTAAGAGAGCATCTTTTTCATGTATTTGGACCTAGGCCTAACAATGTTTTATAATGCGCTGTCCCCATTGTTTTTTTGTTGTTTTTTTGTTTTGTTTTTGGTGAGCGTAGGCTACTCCTGATTTTGTTAGTCATCTCATCTCTTATATGCTGTGTATGATCATATCCTGCCCTATTCATGGTAGCCTACTCGCGGACATTGCGTCATCAATGTCATCAATTGCGTCATCAAGGGGCCCGCCTTGATAATCCTACTTAAGAGCCCAGTGTTGGCTCGTTACGCCACTGAATATAATTGTCTAAACTCCTTATCAAAATTAAATATTTACAACAAATCTGACACATATATATGGGCACACTTTGAGTACTACTAATAAAAGTGGTGGAGATCAGGCAAGACTATAAGAAAACTAGGCAAAAGGTGCTATAACTGTAAAAACGCTTTAAAACCATATATTTCCTATGGCAAACAGCCTGTATTGGCTGTAAATGGACTTTTTCATCTATGATGGCAGTTGTTAAATGCTTGCTAAATAAAACTTAATGTCTTTTGATGCTTGTGTGCTTAAAGGCCTTAAAGGCCTTAACTGCTTGAACCCCAATAAATGCTGCTTGCAGCTTTAATTAGGGGCCAAGCACCGAAGGTGCGAGGCACCTGTTGTATCTGTTCCCGTTCTTATTATTCTTCTTCCGCCATGGGAGTCTATGGCAGCCCATAGAACCGATTGCAAGAAAGTTGTTTTGGTTTGACATTCTGATAGAGGACAGTCCCAACATTAAATACACCAATTTTGGTGTTTCTAAGTCATTCCCACTAGCGCCACCACCTGTCCAAAGTTTCACTTTTATTTTGCTAAAAACTTTTGAACCTTGTGGCCAATCAACAAAATCGGCCATTTTGGCTGTCGGCCATTTAGAATTTTGTGCTAAAATGCTTTATTTTAAGAATGCATGAACGAATTGTTACGAAACTTAGCATTGGTCATCAACACGATGTCCTGAAGGAGCGTGAGAAGTTTCGAAACAGCGCCACCTATGGTGAATTTGTTTATTCAAATGCTTATAACTTTGGATGTGATCGACTTATTTTCACAAAACTCATTTCTTTAGACTCCTGAATCGTTGCCAAGTCCCACGATACTAAACATGCTAGGTTTCACCTTACGGTTTGTGTAGCGTTGTGATTTAGCGCTTAAAAAAACATTTGGCTTTATCTTCGAAACCGCTTGTCCGATTGAGACGAAACCACCGTCATAAGTTTGGAAACATAGGTCGATAGCTAACATTAATGTCCAAATGCGAAAATATTGATGTTTAGGGGTAGTAAATTCCAATCAAAGTCATGAGTCAGTCATTTTTTACGTGTTTTTTCATATAAATGTCTATAACTCTGAAGTGAATCGAGATATTTTCACCAAAATTGATACACATATGTATGGGCTCACTCTGAGGACACGTAAAAAAAAATTGTGGGACTGAGCCTCTTGGTGGCGCTATAATAGAACAAAACATGAAATTCCCACTGACTTCAATACAGTTTTGTGAAATAAAATGCTATACTAAACAAATGCATTGGTGTAATATTACAAAACTCAGAATGTGCCATCAGCACCATCCCCTGAAGGTACTCAAAATATTTCGAAACAGCGTTATAACAAAGTTATAACAAAATAACTAAAACAAAATATTAAAAGTTATAACAAAGTTTTCCAAAAAGGCTAATAACTTTTGAATACATTGGCCTATTGTACTGCAACTGGTCTTAATAGATTCCTTGGGTCAAGCCGAGAACATAGATAGAATAAGTTTTCTTTACTTGGCCTAACTTCCTGTCCGCCATCTTGATTTTCATTCAAAACCTACTTTTTTTAACTCCTCCTAGACCGTTTGTCCGATTTTCAACAAAATCGAATCGTATCATCTCAAGACCATGCCGATTAAAAGTTATGGATTTCGTGTCGATAGACATAACCGTTTTCGTATAGCGCAGCAGCAAAGTTGAGGCATGATGCCAAAAGCACTATTCAGGCTTTATTTCTGCATTGCCTTGACATATTGACACCAAACTTTGTATGTGTCACTGTCACTTCACTCTGACCACATCACATCAGTTTTGTAACTGCGCCACCTATTGGTCGAAAGTGATAATCCATTAAATCATATTTTGAATGACTTTTTATATTATTTTTCAGCCATTTCACCTAAAATCCTCTTTAACCCTCTGAGGTCTGAGCTGTTTTCTGGGCCATGGAGGTGTTCTGACATGCTCTGACATTTGTGTTTTTTTCTGTTACTAGTGACATTTTCATGGCTAAAGTCTGATTACACTGTATTCAGCACAAACTCTGCTACAATAATATATCAGCAGCATGTATGTAAAAGTTTGTAGTTTTGAGATAATGACATTTATGCGTGGTTTGTGAAAATACAAAAAAAAAATTCTCACTGAAATAAGGCCATGAAACCCATACTGATTATTTCTTCACAAGACTTTTGAAAATTGTATGACATAGCCTAGAATATTTGCTCCAAAACTATGTGAAAATCACCCTGACTGCTCATTCAGATAAGACAATATATTGATTTAAAATTTCTAAGGCGTGTTTTGTGTGACAAAGCCATATGCGAAGAGGCGTGATCATCTCATAAATATGTAAGCTTTTAACACCTGAGAAAGACAAAGACACTCCCCTAACTGCCCTATTAGGAGCAATCAGGCCCTGTCATTCAGAGCAACCTTGCACAAAGAATGAGGAGATTTAAAAAAGAATGGCTTTTAGATTGTTTGGATTTATTTACACAATCCAAAAATACAAATGACAAAAGAGCACATTGAAAACAATGATCCAAAGACAGAGACCTTTGTGCCATTCCTAAAAACATTGTACATACCTTTAATTTCCAAGGTGTTTGATTTTCACTTTACCATGTTCATGTACAGAGACTCATGTGAATGTTGAAGTCAGCAGGACTCAGTTGCATCTGGTCCCTGAAAGAAAAAAAAAAAAGAAAAAACTGTGAACATAATGATATCAAGAGAAACTATAGGGCTGCACGATTTTAGATTTTTCTGGTTAAAATTTATTTTTAAAATTCACAGAATACACACACACACACACACACACACACACACACACACACACACACACACACACACACGTTTCCAACAACATATAATGAACACCAGGTTTGTTGTGCCTTGTAGGCATAGGCTACACAGTGCTGCATAAAATAATAATAACAATAAATTAAATCTTCCAAAAGATTTCAAGAACAACTACGCTAGAGAAAAATATATTGATTATCATATGTTACTTCAAATGTTTCCATTCGTTATGATGATATGAAATGAGATAATTGTAAAAACATAAAGCCTAATGTTTGGTGCATTTTTCCTTTCAAACGCAATCGCGCTCCAAAATATGATACATTAAAACCCAGAGCGCGCTCCAAAATATGATACATTCAAACGCCATCGCGCTCCAAAATATTAAACATTATGGTTATACATATCTATGTTTGAGCAGATATCCACAAACAGTATTTATCAGGAAACACGGGTCTAAATAGTATAATATTCACCATATACAGTATCTAGCAACAGTTCAACTGCAATGTGAAGTTTATGCAACAATACCATAAACTAATAAGTAAGAATTTCTTACCTTACATCTTTCTTGTCTTCAAATCGCGTTCTTCTTCTTCTAGGGGTAAATCCAATGTAAGCTCAGACGTGTCTTCCAAACTCGACGAAAAGCAGAGACTTGTGAAGTTTTTTGGTGTTTTGTGTTTGAGGTAACAAGGGCGTTCGCGTCCCATGTGGAGATTTGCATGTGAATCTCTTTTGCGCGAGTGGGCGTGTCAAATTAAAAAGTAATTAGCAAGCGTTTGAGATACTGGACATCCTGTTGGTTTTATACAAATTACTTAAACAGAGAATATTTGTTTGCAGTTTGAATCCGATCATTTAAAAGTACACACTTAAATGTGTATAAAGGTGTATGGCTCATAAATGTGTGAGAAGTATTCGCTGAGTTTTGTTTCAGTTTATAGACGTGCTCAAGAAAAAAAAGTTCACCGCGACGGAGAGGCAGAACGCACACCCTGTTTATTTTCTTTATTTTACAAAAGCACAATGTTTTGATTTGATTGTAAGTGGACACATACAAAAGTAGAAATGTCACAGATTATTTTTTTATATTTCTTTTTTCTGTATAACCATAAATGACGGAGTAATTTAAGTTTATGTTGCTGCTATGTGAAAAAAATCCAGCAAAACGCGTCGGCGCGTTTCTCGACCTCAGAGGGTTAAATGTCTTTAATTGCTCATTGTTGCAGTTGGTCTGACACTTTCAGACATGTCGAAATGTCTTGTCGTCTTATTCTGCTTGGCCCCGGTAATTGCTGCTTGCAGCTATATTTACCTTTTGTTTTTCTTCTTTGGAGATGAGACCTTTGTACCAGTTGCACTGAGACACTACAAATGATACCAAACATGTATAGTGTTGTATAATAATAATAATTCGTTACATTTATATAGCGCTTTTTCTGAGACCTCAAAGCGCTTTACATAGAAGAGGGGAATCTCCTCAACCACCACCAATGTGCAGCATCCACTTGGATGATGCGACGGCAGCCATATTGCGCCAGAACGCTCACCACACACCAGCTTACTGGTGGAGAGGAGACAGTGATGAAGCCAATCAGTATATGGGGATGATTAGGAGGCCATGATCGACAGAGGCCAAGGGGCAAATTTGGCCAGGATGCCGGGGGTTATACCCCTACTCTTTTTCGAAGGACATCCTGGGATTTTTTAATGACCACAGAGAGTCAGGACCTCGGTTTAACGTCTCATCCGAACGTCTCATCCGAATTAAGTAGCTTTGGATTAGCCATGCTGTGGTTTCGGTGCAAGTGCATGATCTCTATCATGCACTTATGTATGATAAGTGTTCATATTAAACCATGTAGCAACAATGACAATGACATCCGGCCAGATGTTCTGAATTAGCGAATCCTGAGTTGCAAACATAGCTCCTTTCTTCTGAGTAAACAAAGGAACATCCTTTTTCACTCCACGGCTAAGACATGTGACCACGAAAGCTAAAACATGTGACCACGAAGGCGCCGATCTGGCTGGCTCTTCCGGGGAACATGACACATTTATAACAAGCTAACCTTGTTTAACCAAATGTTCGACCCAGACCCCCTCCTCAAAATCAACAAACCGCACCACGCGGTGAGCTTCAAACAAATACAAATCACACATCGGCTCCAGCTAGTCGGCAACTTTTACGGCTCCTCCAAAACTTTATAGCACCCTAGACAGAACGGTCTGCATCCCAAACCCCCTTTCTCTCTGCACCAAAGAGATAACGAAACTCTATGTGACTTTTACGCCACACACACACACACACACACACACACACACACACACACACACACACACACACACACACACACACACACACACACACACACACACACACAAAAAAAACTTTCCTATCAGACACAGACTCTGAGATTAAAGTCCTACAAAGAACCCAAATCTAATAGCCATTACGAATGTTTTTGATATGTATTTTTATGTGTGTATAATTGGCAAGATAATGTCTGAGGTATCTATTCAACGTTATTATGTTAATCAAAATCACTATGCTAGTGATTATGAGGAAATTATGTAACCCTGTATTTCTGTCATGCAAAAACGTCATTCGAGGTGTCAATGTAATGGGAAAAACATGTCGGAGTCGAATCCTGACTGCAAAGTACAATAATATGCATTTATTCTAGGAAATACCATATTTTCTAGATATGAATGTTAATTTCGATCTCTCACATGTTGGAGTCAAAGTAGGCGTTTCTTCACAAACAAAGAAACTTCTTTCCCGCTTCAGATCAGCAGATCCGATTTGCTGTTGTCCCAAAAAGAGGGCGTAAGCAGATGTCTTTTAAAAGTAGAGACCCTCTTTTCCTCTCTCTCTCTCAACTCTCTCAACTCGCTCTCTGGGACGCATACCTCCGCGTCATGTAGGAGCTGCCCTGCCGCCCTTTGTAACTAAGTTCATACGCGCCTTTCCCCTCCACAAGGGAAATGATCTGACTTTTCTCGGTAACGTTACATTCAGTGAGCCTTTTAAGCTTCCCGCGACACCAGAAGACGCAGCACCGATAGGACACCATCCGCGCTTCCTGCCTCTCAGCAATCACTTGAACAGAGAACCAACTTGCAAGTAGGCTATTGATCATTCTAAAGCTGACTCCAGGTGTCTTTTGAAATTAGGTTTCTGTCTGTAATAATTACCAGCTACTTTTTCTCTCTCTCCTTATTTTCTCTCTTTCATTTCATTCACTCTGATCACGTTATTTCTTATGTTCTTGTTTGTTTAAATGTTTGTTTGTTTTATTGTTTGCATGTTTACGTACGTTTATAGTTGTAGCTTATGTAATAACTAGTATTGACATTTATTAAAACCCATTCATACTTTGACTGTCTCTGTATTTGAAAATCCATCTTTATAAAGTCAATGAAAATGCCAAAAGATCTAAGCTACACGCTCGATATTATAGACTACTTTGAGTAGTTTTAATTCATAAACCCAGAAAGTTTTATGTTCACGGCCAGAAGATACATTTTCTTGGAGTTTGTAAATGGGATACCCCTTCTTGACTGTGATAATCTTACATTTATTCGCTGGACGAATGACTGATGACTAGACCAGTTACAGAACAAGGTAATCTCGATAATTGATAAAGTAAATGTATATGCGATTTATGAATTATGACCATGAGTTATGATTATTAATAATTCCAAATTCCCTATATCCTTGAGCTAATTCGTATTGACCCAGAGTCATATATACAGTTTACGTTACAACCATATATATTTTTGGGTGAATTTCAGGGGATCTCAGCATGAGAGAGAGAATGAACGGGGGGATAGGGGGTCAAGGGAAAGAGATGTAGATTAGGATGATGCTTAGGTGAGACTTGCATCTCGAATGGTGATGGTTATATAGCAAGAGAGTCCAAATGTTTATTTCCTTTGTTTTCTCAGAGTAGCCCTCTCTTCCAGTTCTTCCAGTTTCTCCAGTCTTACACACCTATTTTATCTGCAGTGCACTGGCTACCTGTCTAATTTAGAATTGATTTTAAAATTGTATTATTTGTTTTTAAAGCCCTCAACAATTTGGCCCCTCAGTACCTGACTGATCTGCTCTGCTATGTTTTTGGCCTTTGAGAGATAGTGGGAGCAAGCAATGCTTTCCAGGGAGGGTAGCGAACAGCCAGTGATTGTTTAGGCTTAATTAATTATTCTTTGGAGGACTGCCTTGTCTGCTGCTGTACAACTGGAGCACCACACTGTAATACAGTGCGTTAACACGCTTTCAATAGTAGAGCGGTAAAAGGACACCAGCAATTTGCAATCTAAATTATGTTTCCCGTGCACTCTAAGGAAATGCAGCCTTTGCTGTGCTACAAGAAGACATGATTAACATCTGGAATCAAACCTGCTGCATCACCATACAGATGCATTACAAACAAGATAGACTCTATCTCTGGCACTGAACAGCATTTAGAGAAAGTAGAAATAGACAGCAATCAGAAAAGGGGTCATTAATAAGCGTCCTCACTGATTGCTGATAACAACCAGCTGCATACAGTAGTATGTGGAAATGGAAAACAAAAACAAAGCAAAAGCAGATAAAGGGATGGACACTTGACTATCCCATAAGTTGTGAATGTCAGTGAAGTGACGTAACTGCCGCTGGTTGGTGATAATGATAATGACAACATGGCAGATGTAGTGTGTCCAAATTACATTCATACTATACATAATTATTCTATATAGAATGTTCTTTTTTAGCTTTCGTGAAGTAATTACTTATTCAAAATGAATAAGTACCTATATGAATAAGTATAGTATAGAATAAGTAGTATGCGATTTCGGACGCCCAAGTTCTTACAATTAGGGCTGGGCGGTATAGTGATATATCATGTTGACAATATTAAGTGTCAGTCAATAGAGAGATGGTAATACACATAGAATTCTAACACATAGTTTGTTGGGAGAGTGGGTTTGCCGGATTGTTTATTAAATATAATTAATAATTTGTGTGTCTGATTGGTCTAGCCGTTACATCTCCCCCTTTCGGGCGTTGTTGTCCCTCTGGTAGACAACAGCGAACGATGGCAAAAGTGCAGAATGATCAGACACGCATCCAGCACACAAGGATGGAAAAACATGGATGGCTCCCTGGTTATTTGTGCCTCCTGGAGTGGTGGTCATTCTGAAGTCACTGCCTATGGGGCTGGTGTTTGCTTGTGGTTTCAGAAATTAGTTAGGGCTTGTGTAGCTTGAAGAGGGTTTCAGACTGACCTAGTGCGGGTGGCAACAACCAACCTGCTCTTAGTCACAAGAAGTCTGAAGGTTGGAGTGTCACTCTGCTCTTGTGGTGGTGCCAACTTGAGCTTGCTTGAGCTGTGTTGGGCAAGGAGTCAGAAGCTTGTCCTTTGTAGTTCTCCTCAGGTGAGTCCTGTTCAGGGAGCTGTTTTTCTTGTGTCAGCAACTGTAACTCTGAGGCAGGCGTGTCCAGCTGTCCTTGTGCAGCCTCCGATTGACACCTGTGTGAAGGTGTATTGTCGACTGCTGTTGGCCATCCTGTGGTATTTGCAGGTTGAGGGTGTTGTCTTCCATGGCTCCTCCCAGTGGCTTTGCTGGTACCTGGGCTACTGCTATGGTGACAGTTCCGCACTGGTCCTGTGCTTGCTCTGTCCAGCTGCTCTCATTGTTCAGCAGCTGTCTGAGCCTTTTGAAGTCTTTTGATTCTTACTTGAGCCTCAGTCTCTAGCTGGTCTGTATATTATATTATATTATATTATATTATATTATATTATATTATATTATATTATATTATATTATATTATATACAGTGTTGGGCAAGTTACTTAAAAAAAAGTAATTAGTTATAGTTACTAGTTACTTCTCACAAAAAGTAACTGCGTTAGTAACTGAATTACATCATTACAAAAGTAACTAATTACCAGGGAAAGTAACTATTGCGTTACTTAAAAAAAAAAAAAAAAAAGTTTAAATATAAGAAATTTCTTGGATACCCCCAATATGAAATGTTAAATGAATGAAATTGACACTAAATAGAACATCTTATTATTATAAAACATTGTACACTAATCTACACTATTTTAATGTTGCTGTGGGACAATGTGAGAGACACCTATTAACTTAAATATTAAAATATTATCATTACTATAGTGCAACAATAAAACAATAGATGGTTTAGAACTTTTAATATTTATTGCACAGACCACAACTGGCCAACAAATAAGTCTAAAAATAAATTATGCTTCTTAAGAAATGTACCAAAAATAAATAAATAGTAGCCTAATAAAAATATACATACACATACACTATATAATTAAAATGATAAAACTCACACACCTTTACAACTGGTAGACATTCTGTATAGCCTACTTGAAGTATTTTCTTCCTCACAATAGTAAGTTTAACAAAAAGTGTTTTCAATATAATACTGAACAATGTATCAACATAAATAATAATAATACAATATAATCTTTTGGGGGTTTATTTTCATAATCTACAGAGAACGTCATCATCAGAGGTTATTTTAGACAAATTCTAGTCGTGTTTGCCGCACGTGCTCACAACCTTCAAACAAATATGTTTGAACGTTCCCTGCAGGTTATTTTGGAGTTTATGTTATATAAACTAATTAAAACATTGCATATGATACCAATATGCTACAGAGATTATTCAAATGCTGATATGTGTAATTTATTTATAAATAAAGTATTTATGCTCGGACACATTCGGTCTCTGTCGCGCACTGTCGAGCGCGTTCTCGGACACACTCGGTCTCTCTCGCGCACTGTCGAGCGCGTTCTCGGACACACTCGGTCTCTCTCGTGCACTGTCGAGCACGCTCGCGGCATTCGCCTCGCTTTTGTCGAGTCCCGCGCCTCATAAACACTCACACACCAGAGAAAAAACTTTGCAGCTCCTATGGCTGAGAGAGAGCCTACTCGGATGAAAACCGCTTCAGTGAGCTCAATTAAAGTAACGCCGCATTTTTATTGACAGTAACGGTAACGGCGTTGTAATGGAGGAAGCAGTAATTAGTTAGATTACTCGTTACTGAAAAAAATAACGCCGTTAGTAACGCCGTTTATTTATAACGCCGTTATTCCCATCACTGATTATATATTTGTATATGTATATTACCCCTCTGGGGTCTAAGGTGTTTTTGGGGTCCTTGAGATGTTTTGACATGCCCTGACATTTGTGCTTTTTTTCAAGGTGTAATTACACTCTATTTAGCACAAACAGGGCTACCATAATATGTGAGCAACATGTATGTACATGTTTGTATTTTTGAGAGAATAATGTTTATGCATGGTTATTGAAAAAACTATAAATTAAAGTTTCTGAAATAAGGCCACAAAACACATACTAAATATGTGTCCACAAGACATTTGACTAATGGATGTTGTTGCCTAGAGTTTTTGCTTCAAAATGATCTGAAAATCATCCTGTCTAATCATTCACATAAAACAATACATTGATTTAAATTTTGTAAGACACTTTTTGTTTGGAACTTTTTGTTACAATATGCGTTAGAGCGTGAACGATCATGAATAATAATGTGTTTCACACCTGAGAAGACATTGACCCGCATAATGAGCCTTTCAGTCAGGTCTGTCACTGAGCGAATGAAAAGATATATATACACACTAGGGCTGTCCCCGACTATGGATTTTCATAGTCGAATCAGAATCGTCATGTCTTGCCTATAGTCGACTAATAGTCGAATCATGTGTATGGGGGTGGGGCTGGGGGCGGGGCTTTAACGTTTCAAAGCCGCGATGTACAGAAAATCACACAAAGATATAGAAGAAAATGTATAAAAACATTTTTGATCAATAAAACTAAGAAATAACATAAATAACTCCAGAAAGGCCACACTGCAGATTTGCATTTCACATGCAAATCAAATTAAATCGGCTAAATTACCTGTGCGAGCAGGCCAGCCTACAGCACAACATCGATGCACCGAAAAAATAAACAATTAATTTACTAAATTAAATTAGAACAGAATATACCTTTCTAATAAATAAAAATACAAAACGAAATAAATCAGAATCAAGTCACAGGATGAGGAGCAAATGTGTGCAAAATGACTAAAGTGCAGGGGAACATATATTCAAAACACAAGCCACAAATAGTTAGATTAGATAACCCTGACAGATTAATAAATAAAATAAAAATAAAGAAATTATTAAAATAACGATAGTAGCCAGAATTTTCAACTTTGTCTTTTTAACTGCAGAAACAACAATAAATGCTAAACTGGAGAGGCAGTCTTTTTAGCTAAAAATGTTCACAGCATCCAAAAATAAAATTAGAACCGGCTGAAAAGTTTTGAAATCACTTGTACCTCATCGAGAGAACAAATCCTGAACGTCTTTCACTCTGTCTGTGTCCGTTGGAGTCTTTTCAAATTGTGCGCGCGGATAAAATACATTCTAACGTGAAACCCATGCGTGAAACATGTTAACGTTGGCCGGCAGAAGTGCGATCATGGTTTTCCTGATGCTAAATCCAGCCTTGGAGAATATCCTTTCTAATCGTGTACATCCACACTTTAGATTTTCTTATCCCAGACATTGTCAAAGATTTAAATCCTTGCCGCGAAGACGCTCCTCTGTTGGTCACGGATTGAAAGTGAAACTTAAATCTGTCACGGGGTGTTTGGATTTATTCACGCACGTTAAAAAATATTTATTAAAAGCTTCTTTCTTTGCACATTTTTATATAGGCCTAGGCCTACAGCATTATCATAATAGGCTGAATATTAACGTATTTACATAAAAGCTAGTTCTATGTGAAATCAGACATTGAGCGCCCTCATATAGCCAAAGTGGCATGATCCTCGTTTCATAACACCTCTGCGAAGATTCGACCGTGAGATCGGTAGTCGAATCAGGCTCCTCCTATCGAAGCATCGAATCTTCGACTATTCGGGGTCACCCCTAATACACACACACACATATATATGAAAAGAATTGCAAGGACAACTATATATGTACACACACACACACACACACACACATACATACATACATACATACATATATATATTTTTTTTTTTTCACAAATTGTGGATGCTTGCAAATTGTATAATATCCAAGGTAAACATTTCTAGTTAATGTGCAGTTAAATATACAATATGTATTTTTTTCGCCGCTATGGGTCGCTAACCTCTTACAATAACAAAGGCGTAGTTTGATGACGCAACATTTGCTAAGAATTATGAATCTTGTCATCAACGTCAACCCGACCGATCTAATAATGTTTATGGATGAGTAAATACATCAATGTTTTTATCATGACTGTGATATGAAGCAGGTCGCGCGCAAACACGCGACGCGAGTCCCACGGATATAAAAAGGAATATGGACATTTCATTCTACCGAACTACACGCAAGTGCAGAATTACTACTCACAGGTCAGTTTATTAGACAAATTAAACTTGTGAGGTAACGCAGCGCTGTTTCACTTGGTCTAACATTACACTATCACACTAAACTGCATTTGAATGTGTTGAAATTTATGTTATTTTATGTGTTAGTTTGTCTGTATGAGACTAGCAGTAAGCTAGATCAACATTAGAATAACATACAGATCATATTCTAACATTTTATCATTGTCGAACTATATAAAATGTATTAGTTTTATGTAAATGTGCTCACCTGTTTAATAAAGTACATGTAGGAGCGGTCGAAGTCTCGGACGTGGAGCTCTCGTTTATATACTGTCTATGGGAGCTCTAGGCATCTCGAAAACACAGCGCTGATATTGATTCTCGTTTTAGTTTTCCTTTTTTATCCAAAGTCTGCTTGCCATGGTCCATCATGTTTGAACGAAACAACAACAGCGTGCAGATAGACATTACGAACTACACAGTTGTCCACGTCTGTCGCCTTGGTTACTATCAGAGGGCTCTGGTTACTATGGCAGTACAAGCGGAAACCAGGGAGAACACGGATATGACGCCATTGACGGCGACAAAACGGAAATAAAGAAACGGCCCATGTCTTCGAATTATATTACAAATTTCTCCTGGTTTGAAAGTTGTTGGAAACAGTCGGGATAATGTAAGTACACAACTAAAAAAAATATATAACATAGATATAGTGATTTTTGCTATTTTTAAAGCTAAAAAAATACATATTGTACCTTTAATTCTCATACTGTATTTTCAAAAAAGTTTTGGAATATGTATCCTCTCCCCAAATAATTTAAAGAGAAGGTTTATATTGACATTTTAAGATTTAGTTTACATCTACCTTGTAAATATATATTTTTTGCTATTTTATTAAAAAGGTTACAATTACAACAACAATTACAATTTTAACAATAATATTTCAAGTGTAATCTTTCTTTGTAAAACTAAAGTATACATTTTATCATACGTATTTCAAAGTTAAGGATTCATTATAGCCTACATTGGAACAAACACTATAATAACATCTTAGTTGATGACTTTATTTTTGACAAAACATACTATTTATATTTAACATATGAGCAGAAATTGCCGAACAAAAGCTTATTTGATGTGGCAGTAGTCTATTTTACAGTAAAAACTTTATAATCTATTCAAAACTAGTCAACGAAATGTTGTCTTTCATATTTCGTCTGTAACATAGGCCTATCGTTTTAGGCATATAAATGTTATTTTGCAGTTTAATATGTTGCTTATTCAAAGACATTATATTTCAACATATTTCAGTTGATTTTTACTCATCTAAGTATAGCAATATAGTTGGTAAAAGCTGTTCATTCATTCACACACAAAAATGCATATATATTTAAACAGTCTTTTTGCGAGCTGTAGTAAACAACAGCGCGTATCTCTGCCGTTCATTCATTCATACACAGAAACGCGATTCATATTTAAACAGTCTTTTTGCGGTTTAAAGACACTATTCCATATTGCAAACAAAGCACTTAAGAATAAAGAACTTACAATTCCTCATCTGGACCCGTTGCTCCTCGAAATGAAACTACCAGCAGGTAAATTTTCCTGAGGTAAATTTTCCAGGATTATTATTAAGATAGTATTATTCCTCACAGCGTCGTAAGATACATGAGTCTGATTAAACTTGGTGTGTTTTATCCAGCTGATATGAGCTTTGGCACGTTTGCATGGATCGCCTCAGATCATTTGCGTTTGAATAGCGCGCGCTCTCCGTCGGCGTGGTTACATTAACACTTAATAAACTATAATGAGCTGAAATGAGAACGACTCACATCTCTCTCTTTTCATACAGATTACATAAATTGAGAATATTAGTTTTTTATATAAATTAATAATAAAAAAAGAGAATTCAAGCTTTATGTCAGTGTGTCTGTAAGTATGCCTGTGTGACTGAGTATTCGCAGAGTTACAGTTCATTTTCGGACGCGTTTCAGAATGGACTTCACCGACAGAGAGAAGGCAGAACTCGCATCATGTTTATTTTTCTTTATTTGACAAAAAGCACAACACTTTGTTTTTATTGTGAGTATACACAAAAAAATAGACACTTAACAGGATCGAATGATGTATAACACTTATATGTAAGATCAAAATCAACAGAGTATTTTGATTGTCTTTTGCACTGATAAGAAAAAAAGAAAGCTAGTATCGCCGGCGACACCGTCGACTCCAGGGGGTTAGGGATGCACAATATTTATCGGACAGATAAATTATTGGGCGATATAAGTGAAATAATTTTTATTGCTCCGCTAAATAAATGAAATCCGAAAACTAGTAATACTAGTAATAATAATAACTAGTAACTAGTAATCCGATAAAGTACGCTTGCTGGTAAATCAATCAATCAGTCTGATTTATCCGAGATTCATTCACTTTCTGAGTGCAAGTGACTGCGGCTTTAAATCTGTCGTGCTCATTACGTCATCATCTGTGAACATGTCTTCGCCGGTCTGGAAGTTTTTCTTGGTTGCGGCAGAGGACCATGCCATTGCTATTTGCAAAGCATGTTTAGCAAGGATTCCGAGAGTTTTATCAAAACTCAAATATTATCCAACAGAATCACTGAATTTACATCTGTATAATAATTCCAATCGTAATTTCAAAAGCAGTTCTGTTAAAACTTTATGGGGTTCCCTATAGCCTACAGAAAGAGTTTTTAAAAACATGTTTGTAATCAAGGTGCAATTTGCCAGGGGGGACAGGGATTTCCATTTGGTCTAAATACCCCTGCTTCTGCTGAATTATTTTAAAAATGTCGAAAAAGCGTTTTGAGATCGTTTTAAATGAAATATTGAAGTTTATAATTAAGTGTTTTGGCACACCACGCTGTTCTAAAACCGGGTTTTATTCTGTCATGTTGAATTAGCATTCGACGAATGCCACGGCGCTTTCATTTGGATTTATTTTTCTCATAATAAGCTTTACTTTTATAATTAACTCTTGCCATTTTTGGTCATACAGATAAGAGTACATGAATAAAAGTTTACAGTTTTGAATTATGTACACTCGCAATAGGCTAACGACAAAACGTTTTCTGTGGTCTCAGTCTCCGGGAACTGAACGTCACAAAAATTTACCGAAAACCATTTGCCTCAGTTCAGCCACGATAAGAAATATGTCTAAAGCTTTAAATGTCTAACCATTTAATAAATGTTATCTGATTATGTAATCCATAAGAAACCGAGAGGTACAGAGGATCTGCTCAAACATGTCGCTCTAATTAATGTAAATCACCTTGAATTAAAATGTAAAAACAGATAAAATAATTTAATTTCTTTGTCGAAATGTTGCGATAATGTTTCATTTAAGTTTATAATTAGTCTATAAATGTTATTTAGTTTAACAGCTGCACGAAATAGCCTACCCTGTTCGAGATTTATTTGAATAAAAATAAATAAATTCTTCACATTCTGCTTTATTCACAAATCGCACCCTGGTTTTAAGGATCCAAAGATCCCTGTGGAATTTAATATTGAGTTGAAAATTTTGTTCATGACAACAAATGCACATGAGTTTGAAGTTTGTATTTCGTTTTGCTTGGAAAAAGCTGGCCTAAACCGAAGTTACGGTGGCCGAGAGAGCTCAACGCGCTGCAACTGAAGAAAACACATGCAAATAGAAAAACACCTGCAAATTAAGAAAACATCTTCATCAGTTTCACAACACATGTGTGCTCCAAATACTCACAACGCAACCAAATACAGAAACGTGCTGCAAAAGTTCACAACACAACCAAATACAGAAACGCGCTGCAAAAGTAAACAACACAACCAAATACAGAAATGCGCTGCAAAAGTTCACAACACAACCAAATACAGAAACGCGCTGCAAATAGGACAGAACACAACGGAAATGTTTCCGGGAAACCCAATAAGTGACGGACCCGGCTGGGACGTTTTTTATTGCTCGTGAGCATTACCTATGCCCTTACGTTACTCCCTTAACACTAGAAGTCCCAGAGTTTTTTAACCCTCCTTTAGCCAAGTGGATGCTAACTGGCCAGTCTTTTGGCTATCATTAGCATCAATTCATGTGTAAATGTGGTCAAATGTGGAGCAATCTGCAGGGGGGTTGGAGGTGTGTGTGTGAATGGTTGCTGGTGGCTTGTTTGTATGTGTGGGGGAGGGAGGGCTGCTAAAAACAGAGAACTTGATTGACCATGTCTCACATTGGCATGTAGGGTCTTGCCCAGGTGTAAACAGATATGAATTAGCACATCTAATTGCATGCAGCTTGCTCTCAAATGAGAGGTAATTCCTTTTGTGCTGAGGTGGATAAAATCTCACTGCACATAGCCTACTACTTCAGTGCCCTCAAGAATTTTGTGGTGTACGAACCTCCTTTCCAAGAAAAGAAAATGCAGAGAAGACTCACCACTCGGCAGGCCATGGAAATGATCCTGAGTGAAGTAAACCCTTGTGACTCAGATGGAGAAGACATAGAACTTCAGCCGGATTCGGAATCAGAGCTGTCTGATCTTCAGGTTAAGTTTCATTTCATATTATTTCCTATTTCATTTCAAACCAGTAAGTGGAAAACACCAAAAAAGCAGAGTGGAGTGACATAAATATTTACTCTGCCTTTTTTGTATTGTCCACTTTTTTGTTTGTACTACTTAGCAGACATTCACTGCCATCTGAAGTGCAAAACATTATTAGTTGTTTCTTTGCTTTAGTTGTATCTTTTTATTTAGGAAGACATTTCAGACATTATTCCGATACAGAGAAGGAGATACTGGAATTATTATTAGTATCTATGCATGCATTTGTGATATCATTTGACTTTTCCATTGCTCACAATTTGAATTTGTTCACACTGCAGATGAGGAGACTGCTCCTCAACCAAAAAAGAGAGCCCGTTTGGGGACTGACCTGACAGAGACAGCGAAAGATGGCACAGTGTGGCGTGAAGAACAGGTGGGGACGCGTCTCCCTTTCACCCCAATCAAAGTGTACGCTGCAGATGGAGAGCCAACGGCTAAGGCCAGGAAAAGTATCTCGAGTCGCCTTCAGAGCTTCTTGTGTTTCATCACTCTTGACATGCTTCATAGCATTCAAGAATGGACTATTCAACATGCACAGGAAACGGAGCATGTTCATTGGTTCATGGCCCTCCCTGAACTAATGGCATTTATTGCAATTGTCATCTTGCGGGGGCTTACCAAGGTTCCATCACTACGTGACTGCTGGTCAGCAAACCTGGGAAACCCACATATCATTGGAACAATGCCGCGAAACCTCTTCCAAGACATCATGCGACACCTACGCTTTGATGACAGGTCCACCCGGAGTGATCGAGCAAAGACTGATAAGTTTGCTGCAATATTCAGTGTGTGGGGATCATTTGTCACCAATTGCATCACATCCTACAACTCTGGTCTACATATCACCGTTGATGAACAGCTTTTCCCGTCAAAGACTCGCTGCTGTTTCCTGCAGTATATTGCAACTAAACCTGACAAGTTTGGGATCAAGTTTTGGGTGGCTTGCGACCTAAAATCCAAGTACATTTGTAATGTCCTCCCATATCTTGGCAAGGACCCTAGTCGTCCCAGTGGAGAGAGACTGTCTGAAAATGTAGTGATGAGGCTGATGGAACCATTCCTAAACAACGGCAGAAATGTTACCACGGACAATTTCTTCACATCGCTGTCACTTGCGCATAAACTTAGCCGGAAAACCACCATCCTCGGCACAGTCAACAAGATTCGCCGGGAAATCCCTCAATCCGCTAGACACACAGATCGCAATGAATTCACCACTCAGGTATGTTGCAGGTCTTTTGTGGTTCTATGTTTATGTGTTTCTAATTTTTAGAATCAACACCGCCAAGTGTGTCATTGTGTGTAAAAGTGCTATGAAAATAACAATTTATCTTATTTATTAGGTGTTTTCAACCACTGCTGCTACGCTGACGGCGTATGCGCCCAAACGGAAGAAGACCGTCTACATTCTTAGCAGCATGCACAGCGTGATTCAGACTGAAAATACCACCAAAAGGAAGCCAAACACTATCACCCTTTACAACACCACAAAGTGCGGCGTGGATGTGATGGACCAGATGGTGCGGGAGTACACTGTCCGCACAGGGACACAGCGCTGGCCAGTTGCCGTGTTCTATAACATGATTGACATGGCAGCACTGAATGCACATGTGCCGTATCAAGCATGCACCGGAAGGCAGGAAAGACGGGTGGACTTCCTGGTGGAGCTTGCAAGAGAGTTGGCTAACTCTCATATGTGTGCGAAGAAGGCAAGAAAAGAACAATTGCTTCGGACACAACCCTCCACACCTAGCCCTGGAAAAAGAGCCATGTGTCAGGTCAAACACCAATGCAAGAACAATCATGCCACTGTGCGATGTGTTCACTGCTACAGATACACATGTGGTAAATGCAGACGGGAGATACCATGGCAGTGCCAGGATTGTGAGTGATTGCTGGAATGTACTCACTCACTTTTTAATATTATTTGTAAATATGTGTACAAATGGTTGGTTTCTTTTTTATTTTATTTTGTACTGTTTTTATCAATAAATCTCAGCAACAAAGGAAAAAAAAAAACATGTGTGTTGATTTCTCCCTAAGATGGCAAAGTGAAACACAAGTTTCCTTGAAGTGGCTCAGCATGGCCCCACATTGTTTGTGTAACCGGTGGCTCGCGACACCAGTTATAAAATCGCTTTTCTGCGTTGTGAAGACAGACACGGGACAACAGGCGGCGGTTTCACTGGGTTTTACTATGATATATAAAACAAAGAAGAGCAACCTCAG
Source organism: Leuciscus leuciscus (assembly GCF_965113295.1). Taxonomy (NCBI): domain Eukaryota; kingdom Metazoa; phylum Chordata; class Actinopteri; order Cypriniformes; family Leuciscidae; genus Leuciscus; species Leuciscus leuciscus. The sequence continues at coordinate 15,380,486 of NC_138734.1, read as the reverse complement.
AATAAATCGCCCTTATGTTGCTTCTCTTCAGTGCATTAACAATGCCAAGAGCCAAGAAATACAGAAAACATACCTGATATATAAAACAAAGAAGAGCAACCTCAGAATAAATCGCCCTTATGTTGCTTCTATAAAACAAATGTGATGTACATTTAATCACCATGTGCTCTCATTTCCACATATATAGGCTAAAGACAAAAATATAACTTAAACGGGATGGAATGACAAAAATATCCACACAGATAGGTAAAATAATATTATATACATAAATTGCAGTGAAAATATAGACATTAAAGCAACAATTAAAATAAAGATTAATTAAGATTAACAGGAGCCCAAAATAACCTCACCTCTTCAGTGCATTAACAATGCCAAGAGGAAGAGGAGGCGGCAAAACAGGAAATTATGTAGGTTCATGGTGACGTCACAGCAATTAAAGGGGAAACGTACTCAACTCACTTAAACAATCATATCAGGTGCATGTGAAAAACTATTTTGTGGGAATTCTTATAAACTATACATACATTTAATAGTACACTTTATGTACCTGTTACACTCACCCCCCAGAATTCACACACAATTCTCAGAGTATAACAACAAATAAAACACCAGTCACTTGAATTACATGGTCCACACTTTAAAAACAGTGAAGACTCCACATAGAAAGTTACCCAACCAAAAGGAATACAAATATGGAGAAAGTTGGCCAAACTTCTACACATCTTGTAGGCATACACAAAGTGCCCATTACACTTTGAAAAACTCAGACCAGGTACATAAACAGGATTAATATACACAATAAAATAGAGAAGATTACACTTTGGTTGAGGTGTATTACCAGAGATCGTGTAATACAATACACAAACCTATACATAAATAACAGGAGATACAGACTCCACACCAAGTAAGGTTTCGAGTTGAACCATTGACTCAATCAGCCTACGAACAGGTCTAAGTACTCTACCAAACCTGGTAGTGTAACGATCGTCAGAGTTATGGTCAACCAAATGTGGCATGAGGCGGTGAGGGCTCTCAATAAAGAATCTAGCTTACGGTGATAATTGTCGACTACGCCACCCTGAATAAATCAGGGAATATCTAAATAACCCAGCAATTTGCATTAGGTCTCACAGGTTCGTGTGTGTGTCAGGGAGGTTAGAGACAGGAGTGCAACTAAATTACAAAAAAAGGTATTTTATTGACATACAAAAATAGTTAAAAACAGTACATCTTCTTAAAACAAGGGCGCTCAGCGCTCAATGCACAAATATCAAAGGACAAAAACAGGTGCTCGCAGGGGACAATATGAATGGCACACACCAACATAGTCCTCTACCCACGAGGGTAGGAGGAGTTTCAGCCAAACACAAAAAAATAAAACAAAACAACCAGGCTGAGTCGACCAGCGGAAGGACCACTTAATGGCTTTTTCAAAAGCGCAATCCTACTCACACACACACGTCACCGTGCACTTGGATCACACATGCAAGCACTTCAAAAGTGTCACCCACTGCAACACCATCACTACAACACTGCAAGAGAAGGTCCTTCCGCCTGGCCACCTCAGTTCCTGGAAGAAACAAAATGAATAGACAAAAAAGAAAGTAATTGAGTTTAGTAAAACCCCAAAATAATAACCAGAGAAAATATCACAGCCAAATTACACATACAATAATCAAGATAAACAATGACACACGCACTTAGATAACAAAATAAATCTAAACAAAATACACGAAGTTGAACTAAAGAAATGAATAACAAAAGAATAGAGCTGGTGCAGCACACACACACACACACACACACACATACACATACACGCACTCGCGCGTGCACACACACTGGTTCTCGTACAAATAACAGGCAATTATTATTAATCACAACATTTCTATCACACTAAAAGAGGGAAAGGTCCCGAGGACGAAAGGGAGGACCCGCGCCTCACGAACGCCTTAAAGAGAAGCAGCGAGATGTTAGTGCCTCTTTCCACTACAATCTTCCAGACATCTTACATGACACTTACCAAAAGATGACATCACCCCACATATAATCCCCACAGGCTACTGTTTACCGCGATCATCATAACCACCGATTAACTGGGGTACAGGAAGCAACGCATTAACAGTGATATAGCGACTCCGTATACTGCACGCCATCATAACCACCACTCAATACAGGGACAGTTTACATACCTGAAGGGTGCGCAGACACCTATTCTGAGCTGATGAAATGCACCGTCGGAAAAGCGCTTAAATGAAACGCTACAATTTGAAGAGAACACATCAGTAGCGTTCTAAACAATTTAAAACACTCGCTACCAGCACATACCTGAGGCGCTAGTGGATGACGCACGAGGGGGCGGAGCAAAGACGTGACGCATCTCAGGATACAGCCAACCCGCATTAAATAGACCATACTCTCCCCTGATAGGACACCACAACTGTCAATCACTTAACTAATACTGTCACACAAAGGATCATGTGAACTGTTAGGAACAGGAACAGTAGAAAAAGCACTAGCTACAGTGTCAAGGTCAACAGAAAAACCATCTTGTGCTTCAGAAACAGTTTGAGAAGGATGGGTTGAGACCCAAGAAGCAGTACGATCATCATCACAAACAGCAATGTGAGAAATGACAGACATGGACTCTGCATGTGACAAATCATCAGTGACAGGTAAGGTTGACTCAATCACATCACACACAGATTGAGAAGGTGTGGAACAAGGACCACCACTAGCACTTTCACCAACAGAAAAATCAGTTGAGGGCAAAGGAAGAAAGTTAACCGGCAACAATAGATTACGATGTATCACTTTCTCATGACCAAATTTGTCACGGATCTTGTAAATGTGCACAGAAGGTTTGGAGTCAACAACGGAATACATGGTGGGTTCCCATTTATCTGCAAGCTTCCGTTTACCTCTACAGCCTTTGTTGGCAATGAGAACATGATCACCAACTGACAGAGGCAATCCTTTGACTCTCTTATTGTACTGATCAGACTGATGTTTTTGTTCTGCAGTGGAGTTCTTTTGGGCCAGCGCCATAGCAGACTGTAGATCACTGACAAGAGATTGAACATAGTCATTGTAATCACAGATTGACTCATCACGAAGCACACTTTGAAACATAAGGTCAACAGGTAATCTCGGCACCCTCCCGAACATCAGGTAAAAAGGGGCAAACCCAGTTGTTTCATGGGCAGTGCAGTTATACATGAATGTCATTGTTTGTACTAACTGTGGCCACTTTTGCTTGGATCTGGGTGGAAGCGATCTCAGCATGTTACCTAACGTTCTGTTGAACCTTTCAGTCCCACCATTCCCCATTGGGTGGTACGGTGAAGTCCGTGACTTGTCAACGCCGGCAATATCAAGAAGCTCTGCTATCAGCTCACTCTCAAAATTTGTTCCCTGGTCCGAATGGATACGTTTGGGGAATCCATAAATACAAAAGAATCCATCCCACAGTTTCTTAGCAACACTTTTAGCACATTGATTTCGGCAAGGAAAGGCATGAGCTAACTAATGCTGGGTACACACCAAAAGATTTTTTACATCTTATAAGATTTTCAAAATGTGACAGACCACAAACATGAGGACAAAAAATCCTAGATTTAAGCGTTTTGCTCCTATAGTGTGTGGTGTGCCATGATGTGACAAAGACAGCACACCACACACAAACAGATTTTCAACCAGAGTCTCGACTATGAACACAGGAAATCTCGCAAAATATCGTGAGACTTCAGAATAAGCATGACGGACGATATGCAGGAAGAAATTGCGATAGTGTTTGAAATGATTTTCACAGAAAATTCACGTGAAAAAACCATTGTACCTACCATTATATATAACCTTTTATACAGAAATATATTCATTCTTTATTGTCTTTATTTATTCTTTATTGGATTTATTGTCTCTTTAGGAAAAGTTATTTAATCCCTCTAGTCTATAGAACCTCACTGAACCCTTAACACTCAGCTTTTTTTTTTTTTATCTTTTTTTTTATTGATTTTAAGAATTATACAATTACAGTCAGGGGGGTACAAAGAGTAAAGCCGATAAACAAACATAAAAAGACATATACATAAACAGTGACAAACTTAAAAGTTAAACAAAAATTTGAAAATGTTTACAGATTGAAACGCACTTTGCAGCTTTCTTATTTTTCAAACCCAATATTGTGTTTAGGTATTGTAAAATTTCTGCTCTTAAAATGAAAAACAAAGGCTTGTTTCCTCGAAATTTACACTTATGAATACTAAATCTTAACATTAAGCTTCCTGCAAGTGTGTGTGTGTGTGTGTGTGTGTGTGTGTGTGTGTGTGTGTGTGTGTGTGTGTGTGTGTGTGTGTGTGTGTGTGAGAATGACCGTGTCTTCCATCATCTCGCTTTCTGATTGGATATTGTTTCGTTTCACGTGATAATCTCCAGAGCGTGCGCGTGTTTGTCCTCGGAGTTCCCCCCACACATCAGGATTTCTGATCGTAAATATTAAACATGTTTAATATTTACGATTCGCGATCGGAGCGGCTCCGACGTTCTTCCGAGCAGGTTCGGACACTCTTAACACACCTCACACCAAGGGAGAATCTGATAAAATAATCTGTTAAACCATCAAGATAATCGGGACATAGCTAGGATTGTCGGAAGGGGAGAAATCGGCCCAAAATCAGCCCGATTATCTTTTGGTGTGTACCCAGCATTAGTGAAATGATCCGTAATTACCAGGACATCCACAGATTTATTGTGCCCATCTTCAGCAGACCAGAAATCCATACAGACAAGCTCCAATGGGGCAGTGGTCTTGATGCACTTCAAGGGCGCTCTCGCTGCTGGCTCTGGAGTTTTACTCAGGACACAACGTGTACAAGTCTTAATGTAATCACGCACATCACGTTTCATCCCAGGCCAATAGAATCTCTGGCGTGCTAAAGACAGGGTACGTGGCTGACCTTGGTGACCGGCCAGATCATGAACACCAGAGAGTGCTTGCTGTTTCAGAGAGGCAGGCAGGACGAATTGAAACTTTTTATGCTTAGAGAGTGGATCTTTGACAGCTCTATACAGGATGCCATGAAGCAAACAGAGTTTTTCCCACTGCCTCAAAATCCTCAAAACTAGAAAATCCTCATTTGCACGCTCACGCCTGGTAGGTCTGCGCTTCCTGCTGACATAGAAAGCCACCCTCGAAATAACTGCGTCTTTGTGCTGCTGACACTGCAATTCGGACAATGAAAAAGCATGGATTACATCTTGACAGTCGGGAATCAAAGTTGTCAAATGATCAGCCAGGGATGTTGCCCTGGATACAGCTCCTGAATCCCAATCATCACAGACAGACAAGATAGACGACACATCCTCAGAAGTCATGGAAGAGTTTATCTCAGAGCTTAGATTGAGTTCAGTTTCAAGTGTCTGTGGCTGGCACGTGAGATGGAATGTTTTCTGTACAGAATCATCTTCCACACTGTGAACATACTTCAACAGTTCAGAGTAAGGCTCGGACAGAAGTCGCTGACTCACTGGGTTGACGAACGGGTCACGACTGAGTGCATCCGCCACGACATTCAACCTTCCAGGAACGTACTTGATCTCAAAGTTGTACGGGGCAAGTTTTGAAACCCAGCGCTGCTCACATGCATCCAGTTTAGGTTTTGTCAAGATGTAGGTAAGGGGATTATTATCCGTCCATACAGTAAACTCATGACCTTTAACCTGTTAAGCTGCAACGCCACTTTTGAAAAATCCCCAGAAATGACATACCCAAACTGAAACAGATACAGTTCATGAACCCTTTGCCCTAAAAGCACAAGTATGATCTCATTTGAAAGCTGACACCTGGTAGTTTATTGTAAATGTAGAATTAATTATTGTCATAATGAAAAAAACATTTTTTAAATAGCTTCAAAGTTTTGTAAAGTTATTAGAAATTTATTTTTATTAAACATATTCATGAAAATAAAATTGAAGTGGGCCCTGGAGCAATCTAGAAATGCACTGCAGCTAAAGCCATATGTGTGACCATGTTATATTTAAAATCTGAAAATGATAAGTCTAAAACTCTGTATTTGGTTAAATGTTTTTCAAGATCATGTCAAATTACTTTATTTTGATTAGACTCTAAAAATGCTACTGATGTTTAGTCATCATCTAAGTCATCTATTCAGTCTATTGTCTCTATTGTTTTGTGGTGCAAACGAGCCCCATTCAGTCTCAGTCTCCCCAGTACACATTCACACACCTCTCCAGCCTGGTTATGGATCTAAATATGCATATCTTTTGTCTGCATTATAGTTACTAACGACTGGCTATTCACAGGCTATTCATAGGGTTTCAGTCCCTAATTTATTTTATCAAAGTTCTCACTTATATTTGAAACTGTATCAAATGCACTAAAACATTTCAGAAAAGCATTACTATTTAGAAAAAAACCCCATAAAAGAATAACTTCTAGGTGACAGGTGCACCTGAGCTAGCTAGCATGTTAGCTTAGCACACCATCAATACACGACCATTTATGAGATTAAAACTATGTTTGTGCTTCAAAATTATTTTATAACGCAAGTCGATTGTTTTAAATAATCTTCTGTGATCTAATTTGGCTTCAGATAAAAAAAAAAAATCAGAAAGAAAATATATTATTTATAGTATGCACGATGATAAAGTCTATATCGATTAGCATTACATTACAAATATAATCTATTATTATAAAAATACCTGGCATTGCTTGAAGAACACTCAAATATCAAATATCATTTGCAATCATGTTTATTGTCTTCAAAACGTCAATATCTGCATATTACAGCGATCTCTGTGTTAGCTTTGTGTGTAGCTGCTACCAGTGACGTCCTTGAAGGTCACATGATTATGTCTCTTCTTCATGTTCCATATATGGAGTATTATTGTGCATATAGCGCCCTCAGGCTATAGGTATGAATTGAAAACACAGCACATCTCAGTAAGAAGCGCTCATAATGATTACATCGACGCATTTGGGTATAAATTCAATAAATATTATTCCTGTCTATAGAAATATGATGTGAATCTATGAGAATATATCAATATTTCTCCAAGTCTGCACATTTTTGAGCTAAAAGCCCTGAGGGACGTTGTTTTGTGAATCGCTGTCATGACAACAGGACGGAGTTTTTTTTTCTGAATGGACCAGCTGACGCTCATAATTCATATTAAAGGTATCAACGCATTTTTTCCATTTCATAACTCCTGACACAAAATAAGACATAACTGTCACTATAAGTTTCTCAGAATACAATAGTTGTCAAATACTGAAACTTGAGTCTTATATCTTTTTAATGATGTATAGTTTGTCAAGGTAAAACATTTAATCTGATAGTAACTTTGAACTAAATAAATAAAAAAAGGCTTCAGTGCGCCGACGCACTGGTGAGGGTTAACAGGTTAAGCCAGTGACTGAACTTATCGCACACTGCCCACTTGAGGGCCAAGAATTCCAGTCTGTGTGCAGGGTAATTGGCTTGGCTGCGGCTCAATGACTTACTGGCGAAGGCTATAGGACGTGCTTTGTCCTCGCCACTGGGAACTTGAGAAAGCACTGCACCTAGGCCGTCCAACGATGCATCAGTGCAGAGAATAAATGGACGCTCAAAGTCAGGGTGTGCCAGGACCACGCTCTCGACAAGGGCTCTCTTTAACTCCTCGAAGGCGACATCACAATCAGGAGTCCAGTCCTGGGGAGACAACTCCCGATAAGTGCCAGATCGATTACGGCTACTTGTGCCTTTCGCCAAATGTTTTTGACCGGCCGTCAAATTGAACAATGGCTTTGTGACACGTGTACAGCCAGGGATGAAGCTCTGGTAGTATAGAACCATGCCCAGAAATGATCTTAGTTTCTTTGGCGAAGGTGTGACACTATCTTCCTTCATCAGGTCATTCTTTTGAAAGGCTGAAATGACTGCTACTTTGTCGTCATCCACGGAAACTCCAGATCCGCTGATCACATGGCCCAGAAATTTGATGGAGCGCCTGAGAAAGTGACACTTTTTCGGAGCCAACTTCAAATTACTAGCTCTCAACCGTGAAAACACTACTTCCAAGCGTTTCAAAGCCTCCTCTTCAGAGCGGGCGAAAACCAGCAAATCATCTAGATAGCAAAGGAGGCTGGAAAAATTTAGATCTCCAAATACACTGAGCATCATGCGCATAAAGGATGCTGGGCTGTTACACAGGCCTTGGGGAAGACGGTTGTATTCGTACAAGCCCATTGGTGTTGTAAATGCTGTGTAATGACGATCAGAAACATGGAGCGGGACGTTGTAAAATCCTGATGTCAAATCAACAGACCTGAAGAAAAGATTGCCTCCTAGAGCAGCCAGGCAGTCTGCCTGATGAGGCAAAGGATGAGCATCCTTAATGGTCTTTGCATTAAGCCAGCGAAAGTCCGTACAGACTCTGAGAGATCCATCCTTCTTCCATACCATTACCAAAGGAGATGCATACTCGCTGACGGATTTGCTAATGATGCCTTTCTCTTCCATTTCAGAAAGTACCTCTCTCAACTTCTGGTAGTGGGCAGGAGGGGTTCGGCGATATGGCAGGCGAAACGGACGCTCATCGCTCAGATGAATTCGGTGGACAAAGTCTTTCACCTCTCCACAATCGAGTCTGTCTCTGGAGAAAACATCTTGATAGGACACTATAAGACTCGTCAACTGCTCCTTCCATGACTTTGAGACCTCACAGTTTTCGATATCAATGTCCTCCAAACCATTCTCGTGCAGTGACCGCACAGGGTCAACAGGTGGAATAGACTTGGGGAAAGCTGCATCAGAAACTTGAGGTTTGCACACATCTTGTGACACTGTAACATCCTCCACTGCTAAACAAGAAGACACATCAGCCAGCTTAGCGTTACGTCGAAGAGTTATTGGAGACTGGGTGGGATTTAAGATCTTCATCGGCACCCATCGATCACCCCACATAGGAGTCACCACACGTCCAACAAGAACATGACGTGGCGCTGAACGTGACGTAGTGGGCTCGACGATGACGGAGCTTCCTGGGGAGACATGAGCGTTAGTTGGTAGTTTTCCCCAGACAAGGTGCTCACACCTGGGAAGCAAGGTAACGGCCTGACAAAGCCTAACTGTGCCGAGCTTAGCGGGCTGTTGAGGACCAGACCAACGAGAAACACCGCTCAAGAAATTCTTCACACTCAGGGTTGCTGTTTTGGCAGGAAATTAGTTCCCAGTATCTCTTTTCGGCTTTCATCTTCTGAAGCACATATTTGATTACATTACTGCCGATAATGAACTCATCCTTCTGTCCAGGCACTACTAAGGTTGGTACGATAAACTTGAACCCGTAGACTTCGATTTCCAGGTCATATGTGCACTTAGGCTGAGTAGTCAGACCACCGCAGCCCACCAGGACCACATTACCAGGAATCTCTGAGGGTTGAGGGAGAACTCCATCAGCACGCAACTTGGATTCACTTTCCGTACTCAGTGTGCAAGCCATACTGCCAGAATCTAACATACCGTTCAGCACGGACTGGCCACCGACAGTCACAGGAGCATAAAAGAGTTCACTAGCTCCATCAATTTTCTGAGATCTCACATACAACACAGTTTTGTCGGGTGGCAACAATTTGCAACTATTTACAAAAATCTCATGTGGGTCTGACTCATCTTTTAGGGGAAATACGCCACTGCCCATGTTATCCCCCTCCGCACATGGGCTATTTAGTTTAACTGAATGGCTGAAGGCGGCAGCTCAAGGCCTGTCGTCCTAGGACAATTGCTCTTAAAGTGTCCAGGTTTGAAGCAGTTACGACAAAGCCTCTGGCGCATACAATGAGTATGTGTAGTGTGCTCTTTAGATTGACATACTCTACATGCTGAGCTCAGACTGGGCTTGGGGTCTGAAGTTCTGACAGGACAGTTTGGAGTGGACGAGGATAGTGAGGCAGTGCAGAGAGATAAAACTTTGTCCATCATGCCAACCAACTGCTGCATACTAGCATCAGGAGTAAAAGGAGCAGCGTTCGGGTTCAACTGACCAGTTAAACTTGGTATCTGACTTGAGAGTTCAGGCTGTTTGGGAGAACTTGACACAGAATCGTCACAGACAGTTACAGTGTTCTGATGGCAAGCAGACACAGGCAATGAGCGTGAAGTTCTTGCAAAAGCTCTCTTCAGAGTCCTGCGATGACTATCCAGTCGCTCTTGAACTTCAGCAGCACTCCACTGTTCAGCAGGCTTGAACTGAAAAGACAAAGCAAGGCCAGGATCTGGACAGTGTGAGATAAACATCATAACAACTTCAGTTGCAGGGTCCTCAACACACTTGTTCCGTCTACGCAAACACTCATCAGCCACATCAATCGCCTTATTGAGCCGTATCCAGTAGTCCATTGGGCTCTCGTCCGCCCTAGGCAGGGTGTTATAAAAGTCAGACATAGGCATATTTGAATACATCAACTCACTGAAATTGCGCTTCAGTATATCGAACACAGTGGTGGGGAGCACTGCAGCAGTCGGCCCAGGGAAGCTGCGCAAGGACACTTTGACTACATCTCTCGCTTTTCCAGCTAACCTGCTCAAAATTAGATCAGAGGCAGTTTCATCAGTGCATTTCTTTCTGTTCAAATAACTGTACATCAAGTCTTCCCATTCATGTACAGTAAATGAATCACTTTGATCGCCTCTAAAAAACGGCGGAGGCGCAACATCATGTTGGACAATAACTTTCAAATTAGAGGCATCAAAACAGTCACTTGAATTCTGTACATTTGACTTAGGCTGCACTGGGCTGGGATGTTGTGTTAAATTGAGACTGGCTGAAATGCTCTCACCAATTTTCTGTGCCAAATCAGAAATAATACTTCCTAGAGACTCAGGGGTAATGACGTGATCAGCATTTGGGCGTGTAAAAGGAGTAGAGCAAGCAGCTGGGCTCCCTGACGTACCAATAGCTGAATCAGTAGCATGTACATGGTCAATTTCAGAATTAAAGAGTGCCCTCCCTCTTCCAAAACATTGAGGCGAAACTCCAGACATATTGTCAGGACAGTTAAGTACAGCCCCACTACCCCTGCCTACTGGGAACATGGCACTAGGCCGTTGTACAGGGCTAAAATCATCCTGACTGACAGTGTCCTTAAACATGACTCAGTTTGAATAGAAAAAAATTAAATTAAAATAAATGTAATAACAGTTTCAGGAAAAAATAAAAAATAAAAATAAAAACACTTAAATCACTTAACTAGTATTCAGATAAATATATCTTGCAGAAATACTCATGTAGACTCTCAAAACAGTTCAGTGTGACGTTTCACGGAGGAGAAAAAAAAAGTTTGTGAGATCACAAAAACTCTGTCATTGAGCTTGCAGCAACGCAAAGAACAGTTCAGTACAGCGTTGCACAAAAAAAAAAGAAATGTGACGATCACAAAAATATCCCGTCAGTGATGAGCGTGCAGCAGTGCAAACAAAAAAAGTTCACCACGTCAAAGCGCTTATACGGCGAATAGTCATTGATAAAAATCAAAACAGTCTTTCATCATACCTCGTAAAAGGCAACCGTTCAACCTTTACCGTCTGTGAAATGAGCAACAGAAGATAGAACACTGATGACGAGATCGGATGAGATGAAATGAGCTGCGGCCTCCGCGATCAGCGAAACACTCTCACATCCAACGAGCTTTCACGGCACACCGTCGTCTGTTGAAGCAGCAACTCCGGCGATCGGTAATCAGCCGATCATGCGAAATCCGAAGGGTTATGGCACCACATGTAACCGGTGGCTCGCGACACCAGTTATAAAATCACTTTTCTGCGTTGTGAAGACAGACACGGGACAACAGGCGGCGGTTTCACTGGGTTTTACTCTGATATATAAAACAAAGAAGAGCAACCTCAGAATAAATCGCCCTTATGTTGCTTCTCTTCAGTGCGTAACAATGCCAAGAGCCAAGAAATACAGAAAACATACCTGATATATAAAACAAAGAAGAGCAACCTCAGAATAAATCGCCCTTATGTTGCTTCTCTTCAGTGCGTAACAATGCCAAGAGCCAAGAAATACAGAAAACATACCTGATATATAAAACAAAGAAGAGCAACCTCAGAATAAATCGCCCTTATGTTGCTTCTATAAAACAAATGTGATGTACATTTAATCACCATGTGCTCTCATTTCCACATATATAGGCTAAAGACAAAAATATAACTTAAACGGGATGGAATGACAAAAATATCCACACAGATAGGTAAAATAATATTATATACATAAATTGCAGTGAAAATATAGACATAAAAGCAACAATTAAAATAAAGATTAATTAAGATTAACAGGAGCCCAAAATAACCTCACCTCTTCAGTGCATTAACAATGCCAAGAGGAAGAGGAGGCGGCAAAACAGGAAATTATGTAGGTTCATGGTGACGTCACAGCAATTAAAGGGGAAACGTACTCAACTCACTTAAACAATCATATCAGGTGCATGTGAAAAACTATTTTGTGGGAATTCTTATAAACTATACATACATTTAATAGTACACTTTATGTACCTGTTACATTTGCATAACAAAAGCAACTGTTCACAGCTGATTAAGGATATTAGCCTAAAGCCTTCCAGCCCATCGGCTGTCCTGCGGGTTTTATAGGTAGAAAAGCCAAATGGCTGCTCTCTGGGACTTCTAGTGTTAAAAGGGCAGACGGCAGAGCCCTTGACGTGGGCACTTTGGAGGGAGCGGGGAACTTGTGTGCCATTATGTAGCCGTTTGGAACGGACTTGATGAAGGGAGCAACGAAAGCCAATGTAATTTCCTCATTATTTTCACCTGGGATGTTCCCATGACAACGCAGCGCCGTCTCATATTTGGACCTCTTATATAGCCTACTGTCTATGATTTGGACCCTTCATTCTAACATTTCTTATTAAACTTATTTTAACATAACATGAATGTGTACAATGTAACTGATGTATATATTAATATCTTTCCCTCATGTTCTTTTTCTCTATCTTTTTTTCTTTAATTTATTTTAGTCTTCAGCTTGTTCTTTTCTGATTAGTATTCTTATGACATTGAACATATTACAAATGCATTTTGTATATTGTATACAAAGTTGTATGTCATAAACGTGTAATCTCTGTACGTTTTGCAACAAAAATAAAATAATAAATTAAATTAAAGTAGACAGCTCCGTAAGCACGTCCCAGTCGGGTCCGTCACTTATTGGCTTCCCCGGAAACATTTCCGTTGTGTTCTGTCGAATTTGCAGCGCGTTTCTGTATTTGGTTGTGTTGTGAACTTTTGCAGCGCGTTTCTGTATTTGATTGTGTTGTGAGTATTTGGAGCACACATGTGTTGTGAAACTGATGAAGATGTTTTCTTAATTTGCAGGTGTTTTTCTATTTGCATGTGTTTTCTTCAGTTGCAGCGCGTTGAGCTCTCTCGGCCACCGTACGAAGTGGCATTTTAATGATTCAATTAGCTTATTGAAATAATGAAATATTTAGGCTAGTTAATAAACTTTTATGACAGAAATATTACTACATGTAGCCTAAATGATTTAATTCCTTCATTATCAACACTTTAATAATACTAATGTCTAGAATAGCGAGTTACGTCTGAATTGCGACTTCTCTTTGTCTCAGATGCTCTTCTCCTCTCAGATAGCCTGTGGGGGGTTTGGAGGGGCAGTTTAGTGCTTTATCGTGGGGGTGCAGGACAATATAAGTGTTAATGTCCCATCTTTCAAATCAGGATAAATCTCTCGATGTGTCCAAATAGGCCATATCTTATTAATTTATAAATATTGTAGCTAATGTATTTAAAGATTTTTCATAAAAATATTCAATTGAAGTGTTCAATCCAGTTGTTTCAACTGGTTTTGTAGAGTTTTGGAAAGTTTGAGCAGTGTGTGTATGATTGTCAACAATCTGGCATCATCTAACCATGAACGGTTGACGCAACGCGTTCATGCCAACTATTTCAGAGAAATTAAATGTTTCAGGGTAGAAACACATCATACAGCTTATAATACTGTATATGTATTATACATCATGTTATCCACACCAATTTCAAAATTGTGTTATCCACACCAACAACAGAAAACAACAGTAACAAATTATTTTGTTGCTTTAAAGAAACAGAATGCCTCGTTGAATTCTCCTTACAATAAAACGAGATTGATCGTGAATTAAATAGCTCTGTATCTGCTGCTCTCTCGCATTCGTTTATCTGCTACCAGTTTTCAATGAGCCGCGGCAGATTGCGCAGAGAGAATATTTTTAAGACACTTTTCAAAGTCTGTGATTGTAGCGCCTCTTAGCGGTAAAAGGCAGCAAATACACATCCCCAATGGCGGTGGTAAACATATTATTCTGGATTAGTACCAACTGTGTGTGACATGCAGTTTCAGTGGCCAATCAGCTTTCTTGTTTCTCTTGTGCTCACAACCAATAGGATGCATTAATTTTGACCTCAAATCTATTCTTTTCTTTCTTTATTTAACAATGATGAATATGATTTTTCCCCCTTCAATTTTAAGTTTAGTTTAACAGTACTGAGACTGCTCTCATTAGAATTACAAATGATTTGCTTTTATCACCCATTCATGGTTGTATCTCTCTATAAGAATTACTGGATCTTAGTGCTGCATTTGAAAGGTCACGCTGGACGTAGCAGTCTCCTCCATCTGCCTAAGGTCTTCATCTGTGTTCTCCAGTTCAAAAAGGTAGGGTAGGGCAAAAAACTCCATCTAATTTTCTCCTCCAACTTCAAAATCGTCCGACATCATTGTTTTACCTTTTTTGTTAAAGGGCTTTTGTATTAGTCTTCGCATGTTCACTTTGTAAACAATGGGGTGGTACTTCCGGCTAAATCCGGCGTGACCTTTCCAACGTGATTACGTAATGCCTGGCGCGCCGCAGACCAGCACAAGACGAACAATTGTGGCTAAAAAGTATAAACATTTTTATTTTATTTAGAAAATGATCGATCGTTTCACTAGATAAGACCCTATTCTTCAGCTGGGATCGTGCAGAGCCCTTTGAAGCACTTCAAAGCCCTTTGAAACTGCATTGATTTGGACTTCAACAATGTGGTTACCGTTGCAGTCCATTGTGTGGAGAAAAATCCTGAAATGTTTTCCTCAAAAAACTTAATTTCTTTTCCACTGAAGAAAGAAAGACATGAACATCTTGGATGGCATTGGGGTGAGTAAATTATCAGAAAATTTTCATTTTGAGGTGAACTAATCCTTTAACCCTCTTGGGTCGGCAAACGCGCCGGCGCATTTTGCTTGATGGAATTTTTTTGCTGGATAGTAGCACAATAAACTTAAATTACTCCGTCATTTATGGTCATACAGAAAAAGAAATATGAAAAAAGAATATGTGAGATGTCTACTTTTGTATGTGCCCACTTACAATCAAAACAAAACATTGTGCTTTTGTAAAATAAAGAAAATAAACAGGGTATGCTTTCTGCCTCTCCGTCTCTGTGAACTTTTTTTTTTTTTTGCACGTCTATAAACTGAAACAAAACTCAGCGAATACTTGTCACACATTTATGAGCCATATATCTTTATAAACATTTAAGTGTGTACTTTTAAATGATCGGATTCAAAATGAAAACAAATATTATCTGTATAAGTAATTTGTATAAAACCAACAAGATGTTCAGTTTCTCAAAGCCTTGCTCATTATTTTTAATGTGACCACACCCACGCGAGCAAAAGAGATTGACAAATCTCCACGTTAAGGAACGCGAACACGCTCATTACCTCACAAACAAAGCACCAAACTTCATCAGTCTCTGCTTTTCGTCGAGTTTTGAAGACACGCAGTGAGCTTAATCAGCTTACATTGGATTTACCTCAGAAGAAGAACGCGATTTGAAGACAAAAACGATGAGGTAAGAAACGTATTCTGAATTATATTAGTTAATGTTATTGTTGCATAAACTTCACATTGCAGTTGAATTGTTGCTAGATATATGCTGAATATTATAATGTTTAGACCCGTGTTCACTGTTAAATACTGTGTTTGTGTATATCTGCTCAAACGTAGATATGTATATGGTAACAATAATGTTTCATAGTTTGGAGCAGCTCGATCGCTTCAGTAAATAACGCGCTGTGCGTTTGAAAAGCAAAACGCACCAAACATCAGGCTTCATGTTTTTACTCCAATCTCATTTCATAACGTCATAACGAATGGAAACATTTGAAGTGACATGATAATCAATATATTTTTCTCTAGTGTAGTGTTACTGAAGTGTTCCTTTTTAACGATTTATAGGCTTCCTGCTATATATTATTATTTTAGGCAGCACTGCAGCCTATGCCTACAAGGCACAACAATGGTGTTCATTATATATATATTATGTATTTTGTGATTTTTAAAAAGCAAATTTAACCAGAAAAATCTCAAATGTATTCCCAAAATCATGCAGCCCTATAGTTTCTCTTGATATCAGCATGTTCACAGCTGGGTTTTTTTTTTTGTTGTTGTTGGTTTTTTTTTGTTTTGTTTTTTTACAGGGACCAGATGCCACTGAGGAGTCCTGCGGACTTCAACACTCACATGAGTCTCTGTACATGAACATGGTAAAGTGAAAAATCAAACACCTTGGAAATGACAGGTATGTACGTTTCAGGAATGGCACAAAGGTGTGTGACTGTTCAAGTCTCTGTCTTTAGATCAGTGTGTTAAATAATGTGCTTTTTTGTCATTTGTTGTGTATCTTTGGATTATGTTGTGTTGTAAATAAATCCAAACAATCAAAAAGCCATTCTTTTTAAAATCTCCTCATTCTTTGTGCAAGGTTGCTCATAATGATAGGGCCTGATAGCACCTAATAGGGCCATTATGTGAGGGTCTTTGTCTTTCTCAGGTGTGAAATCCATCAATATTAATGATGTGTTCACACCTCCTCACATAAAGGTCTCTTACACCAAACATGTCTTACAAATTTAAAATCGATATATTGTTTTATCTGAATGAGTTGTCAGGATGATTTTCACATAGTTTTGACGCAAATATTCTAGGCTACGTGAAACAATTTCAAAAGTCGTGTGAAGAAATAATCAGTATGGGTTTCATGGCCTTATTTCAGTGACAATTGTTTTAGTTTTTTTTTTTTTCACAAACCACGCATAAATGTCATTATCTCAAAACTACAAACTTTTACATAAATGCTGCTGATATATTATTGTAGCAGAGTTTGTGCTAAATACAGTGTAATCAGATTTTAGCCATGGAAATGTCACAAGTAACAGAAATAAGAACAAATATCAGCGCATGTCAGAACACTTTCAGGGCCCAGAAAACACCTCAGACCCCAGAGGGTTAATATCAAAAACAGCATTATACCCCATTGACTTCCATATTATATTGGGGGGAAAATGAAACATTCTACTGCAAAAAAAAATAAAAAATTCATCCAATTCACACACAACAAAGTTAAACAAAATATAAACTTGACCAATCCCATTCAAATCCATAGTATACAATAGGGTTGTGACGATGAGGAAATTTCTCCACCGGTTAATCGACATGTGACAACACCGGTAATACCGGTATCACCGTGGGGGTGGGGGTTTCCTATTTTCCTCTTTTTTTCTGCTTTTAAATAGCTTATAAATGCGTGCGTATTATACTTTCACTTTCAGTTTTGCGGGAATTGGCAATTCGCGCGTCAATTGTTTGAATGGACGACAACGAAACTACAAAAAAAAACCAAAAAAAACACTGATATTAAACATAACTTTTATTAACATAACGAAAAAAAACAACAACAATGCTACAGGCTGAAAAAACTGTGGAAGTTGGAACCAAACAAATAACACCATAGAACGTTCATTTCGTAGCCTATGTTAGAATGTTTTTAAAATGAATAAGAAAATAAAATAGAAAGATAAATAAATAAATTGCAAAACGTTTAAATACGATTAAACGAATGAACAAGAAACGAATATAAAAGAAAAACTTCCAAAATGACATCAGGCTACAAAAATGACAAGTCAGCAGTCTTAAAAAAAATTAAAAATAAATAAACAAAAACACTATAAATTGTTATTTATTAACAGTGCAGTCTACATGTTTTTTGCCAGGAAACCCAACATGTTGACCATCTCTGGCTTAAGATGGGATCTTGTGGGGCTCACTATGTTCCCCATCGTGCTGAACACTCTCTCGGATGCGCAGCTTGTTGCGCACACGCAAAGATACTTTTTGGCTACCTTTGCCAACAGGGGGAACCTACTTTGGTTCTCTTTCCACCAGGCCAGAGGATCCTGCTCTGCGTGAATGGGGGATTCCTGAGCATAGGTGGAGATTTCCGACACCACCATTTCTGGAATAGTCAAATTAACTGTCACAGTGTCTGATTTTCTTTTTAATAAACTGGCCAACGTTTTTTTTCTTTTGGGCTGTGGGTCGACCACGATGTCGGCTTCCTCATTTTGTTCTCCCTCTTCTCTCATGGAGTGCACTGACTGCGCTTTCCTACCGAGGATGACCGCTTCTTCCTCTATCATCTTCTTGATCTCTTCGACATTCGAGTCATAGTCACCTTTGTAGCGCGGGTCCAGGAATGTTGTCTTGCGCATAAGCTGCTGGCTTGCTTCTGGCAGAGCTTTATATTTCTCGTCTAAAATAGACACGATGCCGGCTTTAAGGTTGGCTGTCAGTTGGCTGTCATCATCCGATGGGGCCAACGTGTCCTCTTTAATGAGACGCAGCACAGGGAGAAGAGATGACGCGGTTACGTAATTCTCTCCAGACAGAATGTCGGTAAACTCACTTACTGGCTTTAACGCTTTGTTCAGCGATTGCAACACATCCTCATCTTGCCATGTGATGCTCACATTGACTTTACGATCTTCAGCAAGAACTCGATTGATGGCCGTCCTCTGCTCTAGCATCCTATCAATCATTTTTTGCTTAGAGCCCCAGCGAGTTGCACAGTCCTCAAGGAGAAAATAAATCCATTATTATTATTATTGTTATTATTATTATTATTATTATTATTACCACCAATGATAATAATAAAAAAAAACATAAGATGTGGTATGAAACCCGGAATTTCCGAAAAAGTGCACGAAAAAATCTCAAACTTTCTCTTAAGCTGTTCTGCAAAGGATAACGCGGTTTTCTGCCGAATATCCTTTAAAGTAAACTACTTTAAAGCAGTTTAATTATAATCTTTATTTTATTTTATTTTATTTACAATATGTTTTATAATATTTTATTTACTATACTAAAGACTTTTTATAAGAACTAAGAGTAAACTTACCGTGACGAGCGAGTGCTCTGGGAGGCCAAGGTGGACTTGGGCTTTCTGCAGCTCCCTTCTCCTTTTCCAGCTGTGAGAGAACATGCCGTTTATTGTGCGACAAACAGAAAGGGCACAGTCCGTACGGGCTTTCTCCGTCTTCTCAATAGTGTTGGACACAGCTAGGTTCAGGTTGTGCCCAAAGCAGCTTAACCAGGGCCAGCCTAAATTACGAACAGCCGCTTTAATGTTGCTTACACTGTCAGTCGTGACACACGACACATTATCCTCTTTTAATCCCCAGTCATGCAGAGCCTCATCCAAAGCATCGGCCAAGTTAGCAGCAGTGTGGTCCTGTGGCAAAAAACTTGTTTGGAGGCATTTTGACACCAGTGTCCATTCCGTGTCAATGAAATGGAAAGTTAGCGACATGTAAGGTGTCATTTTTGTACTCGACCACATATCGGTTGTAAGCGAAAAATACTCGACTGTGGTGGAAATGGCCTGTTGCAGCTCACCACGGATACGGTTGTAGGCACGTGGAACAGCTGTTTTTGAGAAATATGTACGTCCAGGCAATTCATACTGGCTGTCGAGTGTGGTTACGAGGTCTTTGAAAGACTGTTTTTCAACTGTGTTGAAAGACACCATTCCTTTGCAGAGATACTTGGTCACTGCATCAGTGCATTTGTTCCACCTCACACTGTCCCTCTTATATTTTGTGCATCGCTTAAATGCATCACTAATTGATGGCTGCACCTGTTCGTCTGGCTTCTGCGGTCGATTTTTTACTGCATTGCCCAATTTGGCAGCCTCATTTTTGTGGTGCGCTTGAAGATGCGTGTATAAATTAGTTGTGTTTCCTCCAGATGCTGCCACCTTTGTCAGGCAAAGTTTGCAGATAGCCTCATTAACATTTTCAGGTTCCCTTTTTGCATTTGGTTTGAACCCAAAATATTGCCAAACAGGCGCTTTTGCGTTGCGTTTCGACACTAAATCGTCCGCCATTCTTTTTCTGTAAATTCGACTCCTCTCGTTCTCCTCACGTGATAAATGAAAGATGACGCATTAGCTATGTTCAGTTTTTAATTATAGTGCATGCTCTCGTCTTAAGTAAATTATTTAGAATTATATTTTCCATTTAATTCAAATAAATATTTAATAAAAAAAATAAATAAAAAATAAAAAATATGGGGACGGTGTCACGGTGGAAAAGCGATGTCACCGGTATTGCGTCTTAAAACCGGTAACACCGTCAACACCGTCTATCGTGGCAAGCCTAGTATACAACTCAAGATTTATTTTCATTTACTGAAATTATTTCTAAAGAATAAAGTGATTTATGATATAAAAGTATTACCGTTAAACAGGATTTCATTGACACCATTGCTTGAATATTTTGTTGATTCACTGGTAAGTTCTCTCCATCTCTTCTAACCATCCACCTATGCACGGTAGGAGATAAAGTTGACAAACATTTCGGCTCTTTTTTTTTTTTTTCAGTACAAAAGATGTAATAAACCTACCTGGAGTTTATGAAACCAGCAAAGGACAATAATTATCGACCTACATGATGAGGAATTGAGAAGGAATTATGATACTTCAACATCTGTAGGGTTTGTCAAAATGAACAGCTTGTGTAAAAAAGTAGTTTACAATTTGCTGTCTTTATGCAATTGTTCCATCCAATAGCCATGTTTGTACAAATAAATACATCAGTACATCAGCAAACTTTGCTACCAAAACTTTACTACCCTATGTTTTTAACTTCTGACCTGGGAAGAAATCCAGGGTTGTATTTTGCAAGCTTTTCACAAGCAGAGAGCAAGTATGTCTGCTGATTCCTCACTAATAATAAAGTAAGCATATGGGACTTCTTTTCCAATACTGTTGGTCAAAAGAAGTGCATAAATGCATAACCATATGATACCATGGCTTTTTAAGTAGCGTCCATGAATACCATGGTATGGGGATGTTCTCTAAGTATATATTTTTGCCAGGGTGTCTTCATTACACTTATTAGTGGTCGATTTTCATTCAGAGGCTGGTAGTAACAAATATTTTCCTGCAGCTCCGATGTGACTAGCTTGTCCACACTAATGCTCTTTCGCATTAAGGAAAACTAAGAGCATTAATGGTCTTCTTGATTAATCGTATATCTTCAGGTGTAACATAATATTGCCGATTATATTTGTCCATATGACCATGACGCTCTGCCCAGTCCACACATTTTAAAAGTGTTTCTGAAATTTACAGTCCTTGATCAAGCCACATTTCTATGAAGGTTAATAACTCTGGATCAGTGTGATTTTTAACTCCCTCTTCTTTCATGCACACATCATGTTCGTTGTGTTGAAGCATTTTGTTGATCACAGCACCTGTGAAACTACCATCTTTGATGATTTTGAATGACACATAACCTTTGCAAGAATTATCTCTTGTCTTTGTTGGTTCTCCTTTGCCTTTCACACTTGCTTTGGTCGATCTTTCACATGCAAAGTAAAAGTAGTCTTTATGAGTAGATACAGGGGACCTGAGGATGTTTTTTGTTTCATCTTCCAGTTTTTTAATGTAACCCTGGATGAAATAAGTCTCCTCCCCATAAAAAGGTATGACCTCTTGAATGACTCGGGCATCCTATACTTTCTTTAACTTTCGCCTTATCCCTTCAGGCCAAATATTCTCCATTAACCTGAAAAAAAAAAAGGTAAAAAATTAAGGTACGAAATTCAAGTTATAAATACAAGCATACATGTCCTGAATACTTTGTACAGAACAATTACACTAATGAAAAAATATTACCCTATTGAGTACTCCTGCCCTGAGAGCAGCACGTAGTTCATTAACAATAACAATAACAAAACAAAAACAATAACACAGCAATAGGAACCTATTGAGTACTCCTGCCCTGAGAGCAGCACATAGTACACTAAAAATAGCACAGCTCAGGAGCAAGAGAGGGAGCTGGTAAATATGGTAATATCCAACAATGTAATATGTCTACGAGAGACTCAAAGGAGAGTGATTGAAGACAATCACCAATTTCGAGGGATAAATGCCATCAGCCTCTCCACAATTTGATCAAATCATCCGAAAGCACAGGTTCCGGATGAAACAGGCCCACTTTTGAACAGAGTGAAAGACCAAAGTGTGGAACATGTTCAAGTATGAGTTTTTATATTGTATGCATTATTGTGTACCGTCACAGTATAGCAGTACTGTAGCATAAAGTACATATGGTGGTCTGCCATTTGTGCCCGCTTGAACTGTGTTTCAGGGTAGTTATTCACTCTACCGTGTTTCTTGTGTTTTGCAGAAAATCTTTGAGATTAAAGGCCGGCCTGTTCACCATGAGATTATCTTGGATTATCTTGGATCTTGGATTTAACTTGACCGACAGGAAGGAGAAGGGGGAAGAACATAATTGGCTATACATCGGGCTATTAAGATAGGTTTATACTCGCCGCATCCACGGCAAAAATGTCGTCATTGCGGTGTGGGCGGTCGTGCGCGTTGGGTGCGCAAGACAACATTTCGCTTGCCAGTGTGCACAGGTTTTTTTGTAACAGCGCACACGGCTCCGTATCCGGAGATGCACGAATTCGAGCCGAATCTGGCCGAGCATGTATGTCTCACCGCACCGGCACCCAGTTTGTGCGTCTTAAATTAGTTGCTTACATTTACAAAATGAGCCTATAGCAGACATAAGTCATTTTAAAGGAGAACTCCGGTCAATTTTAACATTGAGCTTATTTTTTGGTAAATTTGGAGTGCTGTCAGTACAGAGAACAACGACAAAAATCGGTGTTGTCTACACCGTGTTACTCTTTTTAAAATTTGCACCCTATTGACTTCAGTGGGGCCAGTTTTAAACCTGCTTTTAGCCTCTTAACATTCTTGATGTGCCATTACAAGTGCCAAGCCATTGTGAGGGATTCCTTCAGAGTGAACGCGGTGAATCTGACTGCATTAGATGTGAAAGATGTTAATAAAAATGATGTTAATTCAGCCAGCGCACATACCTGTATTTACATCCTGTTTTTGGTCGAAGTCCACAGTAGTCGATTGTCGAGTTCACGCGCATAGGTTTAGTATCTATGATCATCAATAAACAAGGCTTTAGCCTTCCCCTGGCCACTGGTCAAAAATGCACCTGCATATTTAAACTAAATCTAGTAATAAAGTGAAAATTAAAGTTTAATGAAAAGTGTCGATTGCGGCATTAAATTTAGTCAGCTCAGCTTACAGTCAGCTTAGCCTTGTTGACACCAGATGCCTTCTCAGTTGTAACAGAGTGGGTCTAGGGAAGGTTCATTCACAGCCCATTTCCAAAGGGGCGTCACCAACGGATGTTGTCACAGGCCGGGGGTGTGGAGGCGCTACCTGCCAACCGACACTCCCTTCTACTATACCTCCCCCCTGAGGAGCTACCCCGCCGCTCAAGGAAAACGGACAACAGAATAAAAGGGTATCTCGAGTTTATTTATTTAATTAAAAGGCAATCTCAAGGAGAGAGATCAGGCCAACCGGCCCTCCTGCGTCGACAGGTCCAGACTAACTGACAGCAGTGGAGGTTGGACTCGAGTCGCTAGACCAACGAGTCTTCAGCATAGCCTGGTAGGCAGAGCAGGTCAGTATGGATTCAATATGCTCACTCTTTCTTCCTGGATACAGGACTGGATGCAGCAGCGGAGATGTGGCTCGGTTCACTGGCTCAGCGGACTTCAACATAGACTGATAAACAGAGTGGATTAGTATGAATTCGGTATGCTCACTCTTTCTTCCTGGATACAGGACTGGACACAGCGGCGGAGATGTGGCTCGGTGCACTAGCTCAGCAGGACTTCAGCATAGACTGGTAAACAGAGTGGATTAGTATGAATTCGGTATGCTCACTCTTTCTTCCTGGATACAGGACTGGACACAGCGGCGGAGATGTGGCTCGGCTCATTAGCTCAGCAGGACTTCAGCATAGACTGATAAACAGAGTGGATTAGTATGAATTCAGTATGCTCACTCTTTCTTCCTGGATACAGGACTGGACACAGCGGCGGAGATGTGGCTCGGTTCACTAGCTCAGCAGGACTTCAGCATAGACTGATAAACAGAGTGGATTAGTATGAATTCAGTATGCTCACTCTTTCTTCCTGGATACAGGACTGGACACAGCGGCGGAGATGTGGCTCGGTTCACTAGCTCAGCAGGACTTCAGCATAGACTGATAAACAGAGTGGATTAGTATGAATTCAGTATGCTCACTCTTTCTTTCTGGATACAGCAGCGGAGATGTGGCTCAGCGGGTCTTCAACATAAACTGGTAGGCAGAGCGGGTCAGTATGGATTCAGTATCGTCGAAGCTCTGTTCGTTTGGGTACCACACAGTCTGCAGCTTCCCTCCACTCGTGCATGAACTGCAAAAACACTCAACTGCACACGTGATGAAAATAACCAGCACTGCATTCACAAACCTCAAACATTAAAGCAGCGTGTGGACCCAGACGAAAACCTCGGCAGATGGAAACTCTGTTTACAGATATAAACAAGCTCTGCACTGCAATGTCACATCCAAAACTCTCCTCTTCTTCCACAAGGTAATGCCTTCAACCACAGTCGAGTTACAACCTCTTCAAGAACTTGACAGACTCCTTAAGTCCAGTGCTCTCCACCGCTGGCCACTTCCTTGCTCGCTCTCCGCTCCCCGCTCCCCCATCGCTCGCTCTCCGCTCCCCCACCGCTCTCCTTCCTCTCTCCCACCGCTCTCCTTCCTCTCCCCCCACCTCTCTCCGCTCCCCCAACGCTCTCCTTCCTCTCAACAAAAACCTCTTTATATCCTCATGGTCCAATCGCCCCTTCAGGATCTTTCCCGCTGCACAGCTGACAGCAATCGCGCTCAATCGCGCTCGTCAGCTCTCTTTCATTGCTTCTCGCTGCTTCCGTGTTTTCCCGGAACCGGCCTCGTGTTACGCCAGAAGCGCTCCCCATACACAATTTCCACAAATAAGGTTCCGTTTTTAGTCACCCCGTGACAATGTCGCTCAAATGCCTCTGGCAGCAATTGGATAGACCTAAAACCAATCAGAGCAATCACCATCGTGGAAAGCCCGCCTCAACGTTTGTGATTGGTGCCTGGATTTGGAAAAATTGGAAATGGGCTTGAATGGGTTCTTGGCCAGACAGACTTGCAGAGCAAATCTCAAATTTGCCGGAAGTTCGTCAGGGTTTTACCAGTGTAACGACCTGTTGCTCCGAAAGGCCGCAACAAAGGAAGGGACACACTCTGTCGTTAGATTTAACTCAAGGTTTTTTAACAGAAAAGAACAGAAAACTAAACCAAACAAGGGCAAATGTAGCATCAGTCAAATCAGTAATGTAAAGTACGATGTAGGTGTGGCGGGTGACATGAGGGCAGTAAGGGGGGGTTTCTTAAATAATTATAATTAATAAGATTGTATCATTCACACTCCGACCATGCCACTATGTGGCGGGTGACACGAGGGCAGTAAAGGGGCGGTTTCTTAAAGAATTATAATTAATAAGATTGTATCATTCACACTCCGACTACGCCACTCTGGGGATTTCACCCAAAGAATTAGAATAAGCCCCAACAAAAGGCACATACAGGTTCGTATCACCTAATAGAGTCAGAGACATGGGTCATCGTACAGAAATAACTTTTATTGACAATTCTTAAAAGAGAACAGTATAAAAAGGATATGAGGCATTTTGTTCAAATTCAATGAACCCCTAAAGGTTTAGGACCAGGTCAAGGCAGGGACGAGAGGCACAGAGGCAGGGAGTCGTAGCATGCCACCCGCAGATGCAGGACCACTGCACTTTACTGTGCGCACACACACACACACACACACACACACACACACACACACACACACACACACACACACACACACACACACACACACACACACAGGTGTTAACCCCCTGGGGTCGGGCATACCAGCTCGCTTTTTTTTTTATCAGTTCAAAAGAGATTCATTTTGCTCTGTTGACTTTGATATTACAAACATGTTTCATACATCAATCGATTCTGTTAAATGTGTATTATTTTTGTGTATACTCACAATAAAAACAAAGTGTTTTGCTTTTTGCCAAATAAAGAAAAATAAACACAAAGTGAGTTCTGCCTTCTCTCTGTCAGTGTAGTCCATTCTGAAACGCGTCCGAAAATGAACAATAACTCAGCGAATACTCAGTCAAACAGGCATACAGACACACAGGCATGAAGCTTGAATTCTCTTCTTTTAAATGAAGTAATTTATATAAAAAAACAAATATTCTCAGTTCATGTAATCTGTAAGAAAAGAGCGAGATGTCAGTCGTTCTCATCTCAGCTCATTACATTTTGCCCCGCCCACGGAGAGCGCACACTTTTCAAACGCAAATTACTGAGGCAATCCACGCAAACCTGTGAACGCCCACATATCAGCTCGAGAAAACACAAGTTTAATCAGATCATTGTACTTGTTTACACCGTCTCGCAGCGCTGTGAGGAATAATAATAATGGAAAATGTACCTCAGAAGTGCTGGTATTTCGAGGAGCAACGGATGGAATACTGTAGTAAGTTTTTTTTCATTCTCAAGTAAATCGCGTTTCTGTCTGTGTGTGAATGAATGAACGGCAGAGATGCGCGCTGTTTACCACAGCTCGCAAAAAGACCGTTTAAATTTAAATCGCATTTCTGAGTGTGAATGAATTATGATGTTTAAGCAAACTGTATTGCTATACTGAGATGAGTAAAAATCTAATTAACATGTATATGCCCTAATATTTCATAAAACAACGTTACAGTCAGGCGTTTCTGTGTGTGAATGAATGTTTCGTTTTTAGCAAACTGTATTGAGTAAAAATCGACTGAAATATGTTGAAATAAAATGTATTTGTATAAGCAACGTATTAAACTGCAAATTAACATTTATATTTCTTATAATAAAAACGAAAGACCTATGTTACAGACATATGAAAGACATCATTTCGTGGATTAGTTTTGGATAGATTATACATTTTTACTGTAAATTTCTGCCACCTCAAATAAGCTTTTGTTTGCCAATTTTTGCTCATATGTTAAATATAGTATGTTTTGTCAAAAATAAAGTAATCAAATAATCAATCAAATCCTTAACTTTGAAATATGTATGATAAAATGTATACTTTAGTTTTTACAAAGAAAGATTACACTTGAATTGTTGTTGTAATTGTAACCTTTTTAATAAAAAAAAAATATTTACAAGGTAGATGTAAACAAACTATTAAAAGGTAAATATAATCCTTTTCTTTAAATAATTTTTATTGTGTTTTATTAGTGACAAATTTGGGGAGAGGATAAATATTCCAAAACTGAAAATACAGTATAAGAATTAACTGCACAATTACTAGACATGTTTTCCTTGGATATTATAGGCCAATTTGCAAGCACAATTTGTGAAAAAAAATAATAATAATTGAGATGCTTCCAACTGTTGCTCTTGCATTCTTTCTTGTGGTGAGACACCTGAATGAAAAAAAATTGACATGCTTCCAACTGTGAACCAATTTGGTAGAATATATATATATATATATATATATATATATATTGCTCTTGCATTCTTTCTTGTGGCTATAGGTGACACACCTGAATGAATGGCTCATTAAGTATGCGGGCCCCATTGTCTCCTCAGGTGTGAATCACTAAATATGCATGATGGTGTTGAATCGTTGACGCCCCTTGCGCATATTGCCTTTACAAACAAAAAGTGTTTTACAAGATTTAAATCAATGTATTGTGTTATGTGAATGATTTAGGTAGGATGATTTTCACATCATTTTGAAGAAAAAACTCTAGGCAACGACATCCATTAGTCAAAAGTCTTATTGACACATATTTAGTATGTGTTTTGTGGCCTTATTTCAGGAACTTTAGTTTTTTGTTTTTTCAATAACCATGCATAAACATTATTCTATCAAAAATACAAACATGTACATGCATGTTGCTCACATATTATGGTAGCCCTGTTTGTGCTAAATAGAGTGTAATTATACCTTTGCCATTAATATATTTATAAGCAACTGAAAAAAGCACAAATGTCAGGGCATGTCAGAACATCTCAAGGACCCCAAAAACCCCTCAGACCCCAGAGGGTTAATACCAAGCACTGCACACAGTGAGAAAGATAACGTCACCCAAATAAGAATCCTCTGCCCCTGGTGCTCAGGCCCTGCTAACACACACAAAAGATATACATCAAATACAGAAATAATCAAATAAAGAAAATCACTTTGATAGCTGAAAGGATTATTAACGCTCAAATCAAAGTAACCAAAATAATATTACAACTAATAAATTGAAAAACAGTTGGTTGAAACTAAACCCGAATGTCAACGGCAGGAAAATATATAAAGAAATCCATAAAGGAAACAAACCAAACTTCAGTCAAAATGATTAATCAATCAAACAAACAAGTCAAGCAATTTGGCGCAAGATAAAGCAAGTTAAAGAAATGAAAGTGAAAGTGAAAGTGACACGTGACGGCCAAGTATGGTAACCCATACTTGGAATTTGACCTCTGCATTTAACCCATCCAAGTTAATGCACACACATTAGGAGCAGAGTAGTGAGTAGTTAACACACACACACTGCAAACGTGGATACACACACCCAGAGCAGCGGGCAGCCTTTGTGTGGCGCCCGGGGAGCGATTAGGGGTTAGGTGCCTTGCTCAAGGGCACCTCAGTCATTTCCCACCGGTTCTGGAATCGAACCAGCAACCTTTGGGTTACCAGTTCAACTCCCTAACCACTAGGCCATGACTGCCCCACTGTCTCCTCAAATGAACTATTATTTCAGAAAATAGATCATTAAACTTTAGAAGCCAAATCAAATACAAACGAAAAAGCAAGTAGAAAGAATCAAAATAAATTAGAATAAGAAAAGAGCAAGAATTTCAGTTCAGATTTTAGCACCAATCTTTGTAGCTAATATCAGTTCAAAGAAAAATGAAACTACGTAAAAGCCAAAAAGAAACAAAAAATCAACTGAAGTCCCAAGTTGCAGTTGAATCAGTTGACAGTTAACACAGTTGAAACAGGATCAAAACAGGACCGAAACAGGACAGCACTGCGGCCGTAAATGAACACGGAGCACCCCGACTGGAATGCAGTTATAGCCCTTTACGGACCTATAAACAGGGCCCGATCGTCGAGGAAAATGAAACGTAGCTTTCTCTGGAGGGGAACTCAGGTTCTTACAACTTCTCCAGCGTCCACATCCAGTACACGCATCCAGTACACGCAAACAATAACAATTGTAACGAGCTTGTGCAGCGGAAGACAGAAGCACACTCTCCAAAGCAAAGCGGTGTCTCGGCTCGGGTGCTCGCATCCGGTTTCCAGGAAGCAGCAATGGAAGCGCATTAACGACGCAGCGATTCAAAATGTGATGCCTGACGAGCGGTAAATGCGTTGCTGTTTTAAAGCCCAAGAGCACAGATGATAGGCTAGAATGGCCATCAATAACAATGATGAAAAAAAACTGAAACGCCCTTCCTGCCACATCTACCCCACCTTCCTGCCACATAGGCATGAACTGTAATGTAATCAGGGCTTGACATTAACACCCGCCAACCCGCCAAATGCGGGTGGATTTTGCTCGTGGCGGGTAACATAGTCACTCCAACTAGCCACTGTGGCGGGTTGAATAATTGTAGTCTTTTCAAAAGGCATCTGAAATAAGTGTGACACTACGACACTACAACTCCCATAGGGCTGTCAACGAATATTCTAAATTCGAATATATATTCGAATAGTTTTAAAAAACAGAATTTCGAAGGTGAAAATGTATATTCGAATGTGGAAAAACGCCCGCGGTAGCAGAGGCGCGGCTGTCTGCTTTGCGAGTGGGCGCGCTGAGGGGTCAGGGACAGGTAACAGGAAGAAGCGTTAACGTTAAACAGAAACAACATTACTAAAGTGTAGGCTACTGTAATGACTGAATAGATATTGCATGAATAAGGTAGGTTAGATACAGCAGTTTCATGCACTACAGGCTTCCACTGGTTTGATTATTTACCGTTTCATGTCAAGGAAAAGTTCCATGTTTACCACAGCACAGCTCGCTCGGAGCGTTCAATGTCGGTTCTATATAGGCTAAAAACTTCAATTATTGTTAATAATATTTGTTTCAATCACTGAATGAAGCCTGCTATTTAAGAGTCGCGACCTTAAATTGCTTGCACAAAACTCTTGATCAGCACTCAACATTTGCTTATTGTTGTTGTTCATTTAAACCGTTATGCACAGAGAGCGTGACGCCTCATTCGCGCCGCAAGACCTCCAGACGCGCGTAAACGCGTCTTTCCACTCGCGCCAGACGCTCTATTCGCGTTTGGTGTGAACGCAGCATGAGGGTGAGGGTGAGAGAGAGAAAGAGTGCCTGCGAGTGAGCGAGCGAGAGTGAGGTCTGCGGTCTTGGCCATTAGTTGATTTACTTGTTTTTGTGTAGGTAATACGTTGTCAAATGTGTTTAAACTTAAATAAAATATCTATACAAGTAGTTATGTCTCTTTGTATTAATTTGCCCTGTTATTGACGTAATGCGAGTCATTGACAAAATGCGCAACCATGTTCGAATAGTTCGAATATAGGCTATGTGTTTTTTTTTTTTTGAGAATATTCGAACGTCATTTTTGAGCAATTTTGACAGCCCTAATGAGTATTACATGCACACAGTGTATGCCGGTGGAGCTATGTGGCGATATGTAATATAATACATGGTTTTATTTAAAAAAAGGAGCTTTACACACAACCTTATCAGAGCTAATGATAATGACCTGTTTTGTGTAGTCTTGATTTGGGTGTGTAAAGTGGTTTTACATTTAAAAGGGTTGTAAATCTAGTTCAAGTAAATTTTAGCACGCCATAGTTGACTTTTAAAAGGTAATTTCACAAAAACCAAAATGTGGCTAGTAAAAATGCTGTGTGGCTAGTAACTTTGGAAAACCACTAGCCACATTGGCTAGTGAGCAAAAAAGTTAATGTCAAGCCCTGAATGTAATGTAAAGTAATGTGGCTCCAGTGTAAGTGTAGCAACGGAAAAGACCAGCAACATAAACAAACAAAATGTGGAGCGCCGAAGAGTAGTAAAAGGGCTCCTTTTAAACGGCATTAAGATAGGCCACAACACAATGAAAGCAACAGCACAACGGAAACAATCAAGCCACAACACAACCAAATCAAGCCACAACACAACCAAATCAAGCCACAACACAATGGAATTTAAAAAGCAAACATTAGTTCAAAACATATCTGAATCGCCGCAACACAAGGAAAATGCTCCCAACTCATAACAAACTCGTAATGTTAATTTTAGGTTTGATATTCACTACATATTCGCCAAGGCTGCTAAAGGGACCATCTGCAAATTCCACTCAGTCCAGAAATATATAAACGTCAAGTCATTCATTCAAATGAACGATATTTACAAAGTAATTGTAAATGCCTAGTGGGCAGACTGACTTACTACATGATTTGCCTTTTAAAACTTTCTGTAACCCACCAAAGGTGTTTTTTCCAATATTCCAAAGATTGTAGTAGGTTGCTCCTGGTATGACCGATTTACTACTTTGCCAATGCCTCCCTTCATGTATGTACAGTATGTTCAGTGTTCCAATGGTTGTAGTACATTCCTAGACTGACCAGACTGACTTATTACAGGTGAGATTTTGCATTATTCACCTGTAGTAAATCACTAGGAACATACTACAACCTTTGAAGCATGGGAAAAAAATGTCTTGGTGAATTACAGTATTTTTTTTAAATAAAAATAATTGTTTACTGTACATACATATTTACAGTAGTACATACATAGTAAGTCATATAAGGCAGAATATGTTTTTGTTGTTGTATTATACTGTACAATACATTAAGGAATAGGAAATGTGCAAATGTATACATTTGTTGTGTCTTTTGTTGTGTTCATCATGTGAAAAGTTTTTTGGGAGGGAGAACCTCAAGCAACATAACTTATTGCCATTTTTTGTAGTATTAACATATGACATGGACAATGCTTTATTAACTAGACGGTGCTCTATTGGATTGAGATCTGGTGACTGTGGAGGTCATTTGAGCATAGTGAACTCATTGTCATGTTCAAGAAACTGTTTTCAGATGATTTGAGCTTTGTGACATGGCATGTTATCCTTCTGAAAGTGGCCATCAGAAGATGGGTACAATGCGGTCATAAAGGGATGGACATGGTCAGCAACAATACTCAGGTAGGCTGTGGTGTTTAAACACTGCTCAATTGGTACTAAGGGGTGGATCCATACTTTCATGTTGTTTACGCCAAAATCTGCCCCTACCATTTGAATGTCACAGCAGAAATCAAGACTCATCAGACCGGGCAGCATGTTTCCCATCTTCTATTGTCCGTTTTGATGAGCTTGTGCAAATTGTAGCCTCAGTTTCCTGTTCTTAGCTGAAAATATGATTCCACATATCATGAGGTAATTTTACTGTTTAGTAGTAGTTTAGAGAAGCAGGCTTTAGAGTCATCATTGCAGACAAAAATAGATCAGAGTACATATTGTGCCATTGATAAATTATATATGCTTCTTCACTATTGATGAAAAAAAACACCAGCTGAAACTGGTATGGAGCCCTCTCCAATAAAATCAATCTAAGCTGGTACAGCAGGAAGTAGAATGTCAGAGAAAAGAGGAATGTGAACACTTGCTAGACTGTACCTCCATGCTTGCCTCACCTTACAGACTCTGGGATGATTAAATGGATATAAAGTATATTTCTTCTCATATTGCCTCAGTGTGTTTTCAGCCTTGCATTTCTATTCATCACAGATACTAGAATGATCCATCATGGGTTCAAGTGATGGATTGCTGTGCCCTTCATGAGCCGCCTTGGACACACTCTTATTGTATCCTCTTACCACCACCAACTGACGGCTCGTGCAAAGCAGCGGATACACGGAGTAAATTAGAGCTTGATGGATATAAAAAGTTGCTGCATTGTAAGGTTGTGATATCCCATGCCACAGTTCACAGCACCACAGGAAAGCAAATGCTGGACAGAGAGAAATAATGCATGAGTACATTTTTGTAAAGATTTTTTTTATAAAGTAAATAAATGTTAACGTTTATTGATATTAATAATAAAAAGCTCATTTAGAGCTCGATATTGACACTAGTGCCTAGTGCTGGGAACATGAATCAGCCAGCCATGAACTTACATCACTGCAAAAGTTATTACAGTCTATGTGTTGTAAGCATGTGCATCACCCACCCATTCTTTCATTCCACTACTCTGGTAATATCTCTCTATCACACATTAGAACAGCCTGAATCGCATTTACTCCAGCACTCCAGTTTAATCGGGGCCAAGCGCAAAGAAGACGATAAGACATGCCAACATGGCTGGGAGTGTCAGACCAACTGTAGCAAGGAGCAATTAAAGACATTTAAAGATTAATTCAGGCAAAATGGCTGAAAAATCATATACATTAACAAAAAATATGATTTAATGGATTATCACTTTCGACTAATAGGTGACGTAGTTACAAAATTGATGTGATGTGGTCAGAGTGAGGTGACAATGACAAACCTTAAGACCAGTGGCATTCAAAAGTTATTAGCATTTTTGGAACTGATGTCCCATGCCGAGTTTCGTAATGATACGTTCATGCGTTCATAAAATATGTAATTTTGGTACAAAATTCAAAATGGCCGACGCCTAAAATGGTCTATATGGAAAAAAGATTTTTGGACAAACCGTTCAGAAGTTATAAGCAAAAATAGCCATTTTTCAGCCATTCTCCTGACCAGTAGGTGGTACTCCACTGCAACGCAGCATGTAGCCTCAAGTCATGCTTGTGATGACATATACCAAGTTTGGTCTGAATATGATAAAGCATTGTGGAGATACAGCCTTACGTCTGTTTTTGCTTAGCGCTACATACAATTAGTTTGCGCGGTATTCGAGAACGGTTTGACGAATCGACATGAATTCCATAAATTTTTGTCATGGCGACAAAAATTTATGGAATTCATGTCGATTCGTCAAACCGTTCTCGAATACCGCGCAAACTAATTGTATGTAGCGCTATGTAGCGTATGTACCGATCGTCTGGAGATGATGAGTTAAATTTTCGTGAAAATTGGAGAAAAGGCCTAGGAGGAGTTCGAAATTTTTTTTTCAGAGAATTCAAATGAAAACATTTTCATAATGGAAAATTACGTCATAGGGTGCAATCGAATCAGCTTGAGCTAAGAAATCAGAAGAAAAAAGATTTTTGTTTCTAGCCCTTATGGTTCAAAAGTTATAAGCATAAACATGAGTGGAACTTTGGACAGTTGGTGGCGCTAGAGGGATTGAGTTGGAGACTCCAAATTTGCTATGGTGACAGGTCAGACTTTCCATTATCAGTGTGCCAAATTTCATAACTTTCCCGCAAGCGGTTCTATGGGCTGCC
Source organism: Leuciscus leuciscus (assembly GCF_965113295.1). Classification (NCBI taxonomy): domain Eukaryota; kingdom Metazoa; phylum Chordata; class Actinopteri; order Cypriniformes; family Leuciscidae; genus Leuciscus; species Leuciscus leuciscus. The sequence goes on along the minus strand of NC_138734.1, from coordinate 15,345,741 downwards.
ATAGACTCCAAGAGCGGAAAGAAGAAGAAGAAGAAGAAGAAGAAGAATGATAAGAACGCCAACGATTACAATAGGTGCCTCCGCACCTTCGGTTGCGGAAGAGTTGATTGAAGAGGCAGCAGCATTGCAGCAAAACTGTCATAAATGACACAAAGGACATATCCCTCTGGTGCAGAGAAAAGAAAGAAGGAAACCGAGGAAGAGAAAAAACAGTAAGATAAAGGTATATTAAGAAAATTCATGAAAACTAAACTAGGCTATGTTGGCTAGTTAATTAACATAGCCTAGGTAGCTTCTTGTTTTAGGAAAGTTCAAGTGTGTGTGTGTGTGTGTGATTTAACGATTCTTGCTCGTAATATCGAGCTGTCTCACGTCACCAAGGTCAGATAAATCCCATCACATAGAGACTCTTTCACCTAGATATCATCATATAAAGACTGTGTCTGTTCCCCAAATTAGGACATACAAAAAACTTCCCAAACCCATCTAAGGGTCAAAATTTAATTGATGTTCAACAAATAAAAAACAGATATGATACAAATGAGCAAATAATAAAGCTTGGGTTGCTGAATATTCGATCCCTTACTTCAAAAGCACTTATTGTTAATAATATGATTACAGACTATAACCTAGATATGCGGTGTTTGATAGAAACCTGGCTAAAACCAAACGATCACATGACTTTAAATGAGTCCACCCCCCAAGATTACGGTTATAAAAATTAACCTCGTCTGAAAGGCAAAGGGGGAGGTGTTGCTGTTATTTATAGTAATATTTTCAAAATGTCTAGTTTCAAATATAATTCTTTTGAAGTGTAAATGATAAACCACGTTTGAGATTTGTACTGGCTACTGTATACAGGCCACCAGGGCACCATACAGGCTTTATCAAAGAATTTGCTTACTTTCTATCAGATGTAGCATATATGGGCTATGAATCATTCGTTCGTTTGTTCTGAATTAACAAATTCGGACTCTCTGTGTTTTCTAAGCACATTTATTCTGAAACCCAAAGCCTTTTTCTACACTCTGAACTGAGATATGTAAATCAAGACTCTCGACAATCTACAGTAAATTACCATCATGGCTCCGACATGGCTGGGTTTAGAATGTTTTCGGACGCTTTATGGCACCTGGGAGTAGACCAGATGGCCTGAGAGACAATCATATACATCTTCCTGAAGCTTTGCAAAGCTTCAGAAGAATTCCAAACCCCCTTTCTCTCTGCACCAAAGAGACCCAGGTGGCCAGGAGATCTCCACACACACAAACGTTTCTTTACACTCATCATGTAAGTCATTACTAAGATGTATTTGATAGGTTTGTGCGTTGCATAACTGGTTAGCCCTGTTATGCGATGGTTATGATTTTCTGATTTGTAACTTGGAAGTGTTTTTCCTAAGTAATGTTCTCAAATAGAAACATGGTCCAGTAACCTGACCCCCCTGCTATAGGATAACACTTTACAACACCCCCGGGAGACTGAGTCATCCCACACACACACACACACACACACACACACACACACACACACACACACACACACACACACACACACACACACACACACACACACACACCTTTGTATTAGAACTTAGAAATACCCTTTTGATATATGTACAATTCCATTATGCATGTGTGATTAATTTTCCTGCTTTATAATAGAGGTGTGGTTTTCTGGTGTAACTTCGAATCTTAAGTGTATTTCTAAAGAATTAATCCCTAACAGGATCACATTCCTGTAACATTACCTCTGCTAGGTCATAAACTTTATGACCCACCAACAGGAATTTCAAGGGGAACACAACTCTCACTTGAATTCCGACAAAGAAAGAGGAATAAACCCTGCAATCATATATTTTCTATTCGGTTGTTAAGTCGTGACGTAACCACTCTCCGATAATACTCTTTCCGGGTCCAAAGTCCAGGTCCTCTCTACCTACCTACCGCATTCGCTAGTGTTTTGGTTATTATTGAGTGTTTTTACAATGCCGCAGTGCTGTGTCCCTTGTCCCGAGCTAACTCACTTCAACCTCGTAAATCTTCTTTTTCATTGATGCCTGGACTCTACCCTTAATTATGCCACCTGAGTGATGAGCTACACTAACCACTCTGTTGGTGTTAAAGGAATTTAAACCCTTTTTGACCGCCAAGGGTGCCTCACTAAGAAGGACGTGATCGTAAATAAATGTACAGGTTCCACCATTGTTATTTCTGGACGAGAGGAGCGCTTGGACCCGGAAAAGGCTAAAGGTCACGCGTGACGTCAGACTTAACAATCGGATAGGTATAGCCACTTAAGAAATGTATAAACATGGATTTGATTTCCCTGTGTCATAGTCGCCGATATCATGGCTTGATAGTGTGTGAATCGAACTTTAAATGTTTGTAAGATGCATACCGTATGTAACTTTGTGTTCCTATAATCTCCAAATGACGTGTTTCATATCTCTGTAATCCTCTCTACCTGAGGGAGGTGAATTTCGATAACCAATTGCAGTATTTTGTATCGTTTGACACATTTCATATGCCTTGAGCAAATCTTCTCAAATTCGATCTCAATCATGACTCATTCGAGTGGGCGTCTAACCGGACAAAGGAAAACCTTCCGCTCGAAATGCGCTAAGATGATTCGTCCTCCACGAAAAGGAGGCGTACACGGGACACTGTTAAAAGTCCGAACCTTCAGTTTACAATCTCTCTCTTCTCTTCTCCCTCCTTCGGAAACTCTGGAAACCCAAGTCCGGACCGGCTTCGGCCTGCTTCTCTTCTCTTTTATTTCTTTGTATGTTTTCTATAGTCTAGTTTCGTTTTCCTATTCGCCTCTGTTCATTCACGAGCTGAATGAACTTAGCCTGAATCATTCTCGGTAACGTACGCTCAAGTGAACCTTCAAATCTTCCCACTACACAACTCCGGAAGAAGACCAGGACACGCATCTCAGCTCTAAAAGGAACACACACATATTCCTTTTTCTCAGCTCCACAAAAGAGTGCATCAAACTGCAAGTATCTGATATATTTTAAAGCTGAATCTAGGCGTCTCTCAAAAGGGTTCTTTGTTTGTAATAAGTTGCCAGGCTCTTCTTCAATTCTCTGACTCTCTCTCACTTTATTTTCTCTCTTTCATTTCATTCACTCTGATCACGTTATTTCTTATGTTCTTGTTTGTTTAAATGTTTGTTTGTTTTATTGTTTGCATGTTTACGTACGTTTATAGTTGTAGCTTATGTAATAATCTTGACATTTATTAAAACTCATTCATACTTTGACTGTCTCTGTATCTGAAAATCCATCTTTATAAAGTCAATGAAATGCAAAAGATCTAAGCTACACGCTCGATATTATAGACTACTTTGAGTAGTTTTAATTCATAAACCCAAAAGTTTTATGTTCACGGCCAGAAGATAAACTTTCTTGGAGTTTGTAAACGGGATACCCCTTCTTAACTGTGATAATCTTACATTTATTCGCTGGACGAATGACTGATGACTAGACCAGTTACAGAACAAGGTAATCTCGATAATTGATAAAGTAAATGTATATGCGATTTATGAATTATGACCATGAGTTATGATTATTAATAATTCCAAATTCCCTATATCCTTGAGCTAATTCGTATTGACCCAGAGTCATATATACAGTTTACGTTATACAGAGTTAGTATGGGCTGCAGTGCAGATAAAGTCCTAATTGTTGGTGATTTTAATATACATGTAGATAATGAAAAAGATGCATTGGGATTGGCATTTAAAGACATTCTGAACTCTATTGGAGTTAGACAACATGTGTCAGGACCTACTCATTGTTGTAATCATACTCTAGATCTAATATTATCACACGGAATCAATGTTGAAGCCATTGAAATTCTGCAGCAGACCGATGACATCTCAGATCATTATCTAGTCTTGTGTAAACTTAATTTAGCCAAGGCTGCAAAGCCAACTACGTGTTACAAATTTGTTAGACTCAGGGCCGCGGGAAGTGGGGGTGCTGGGGGTGCTGCAGCACCCCCTGTTTTCACAGAATTGTAAATGCAACGCATATGTTTGTTCATTAAAATGTATACATTTTTAGCATTTAGTCATTTATTTGTAATAAACACTTTAAGTGGGCTATTTAAATTTTTTTATTTATATGTTAAATTATCTTTTTAAAACATAAGCGCAGAGTGTTACGTAATATTGTGTGTGTGTGTGTGTGTGTGTCGAAAGAATTTGCCCGCAGCTGCAAAAAAAAAAAAAAAAAAAAAAAAAAAAAAAACGTCAAAAACCCCACTGTCAGTGTTCCCTTTCAAGGGAACTCCCGTTGCGTCGAGAAATGACGCTGTGGGAACGCTTTGCGTGATGACGTCTTGAAGCACATGTAAAATCAGTCCAATGGTGTGGCGGAACGTCAGAGGCGGGTGACGTCACGTACCAGGAAACTATAAAAGCCGGCCCAAAACAGAAAACGAAAGCTTTCTGAGTCTTCAGTTGCGCTCTGTGTTGAAATCTGTCCTTGTTATTTGGTGTTGTCTGTCTCTATATATATATTGATTCAGTTATGGCGAGCAAGCAGCAGTATCGAGTGTGTGTCCATCCCTGCCCGCGTTATTTAACGGGAGGTGACACACTCTTTGTGTTGTTTGTTTGGGAGAGGAGCATGCCCAGTCAGCACTCGAGGGTGGTGACTGTGAGCATTGCTGTGCGCTTCCATTGCGTACGCTCCGATCCCGTTTGGCTCGGTTCAATCCCGACCACGTTCCCCAGGGCTCGGGTCCCGCCGCGGCTGAGGCTCGGCGGCGATCTCAGACCTGGGGTTCGCAAATGGATCTGTCAGTGGATGTTGAGACGGGCTCTGCCTTATCTCAGCATCAATCTGACAGATCCAGTGCCTCTCATCAGGGTGCGGAAGCACGCGCTGCGGTTTCTTCCCCCCTGATAGAGGCACCAATACTGCAATTGTCCAGCTCTGAGGAGTTGGATGTTGTGAGTGTTGAAGCTGAGTCTGAGGATTCGCCACCTCAGTCTCACGCGTTTGAGGAACTGCTCGATGTTATTACTAGAGCAGTTGACAGACTTTCCATTGAGTGGCCAGAGGATAGGCAGGACGTTCGCTCAAAAAGCAAGCTTGACGAACGCTTCCTGCCATCTCGTGCGCAGCCCCAGCGCAGGAGTCTTCCGTTTTTCCCCGATCTCCACACCGAGGTGTCGAGATCGTGGGAAAAACCAGTGTCATACAGAGTATTTTCACCACACACATCCCACTACTCTTCCATTTATAAATATAAAGAGCATGGTTATGGGGAGATGCCGAAGGTGGAAGAGACGCTTGCGAGCTATCTCTCTCCAGCAACGGCATCTTCCCTGAATACTCCTACACTTCCATCTAAACCAGTTAAAATAACATCTTCCCTGGTTCATAAATCGTATGCAGCCGCTGGTCAAGCAGCAGCGTGTCTGCATACGATGTCTATTATGCAAGCCTATCAGGCTGAACTGCTGGGTGATTTAGAGGAGGGCGGGGGTATTGGTCCCGACACTGTGGCTGAACTACGCAGAGCCACAGATCTGTCTCTCAGGGCCACCAAGGAGACCGCCAGATCAATTGGGCGGTCTATGGCAGCCCTGGTGGCCACTGAGAGGCATCTGTGGCTCAATCTGAGCGACATTAAAGATAAAGAAAAAAATGTTCTCTTAGATGCTCCGGTCTCCACGGTTGGTCTATTTGGCGATGCAGTTAATACTGCCCTACAAAGCAAAAAGGCAGTAACTACGCAGAGTGCAGAACTGAGAAAAATTACTTTAAAGTTATTCTGTCATCCAGCCTAAGTAGTTGTAGGTAGATTATTGGACATGTGGCTGTTTTGTTACTTTATATTAGCTTACTCTTTGTACATATCAATCCTCATATTTAATTTGATATTTTACCCCTATTTTGCAGTTACTGTATTCTTGCTTTGTACATTTGCTTTGTATTACTTACCAAAAACGTGGCACCATACCAAGGAAAAAGGCAGTAACTACAGATTCTCCAAAAACTATTACCATTTTTCTCCAAAACGACACACATTTGAGATAAGATGTTTTGTCACATAACAAAGGATGCCTTGAATGTCATGAAAATGATAATAACTCATTTTTGACCAAAAATGCAGTTACTGCCTTTTTGCTTTGTAGGGCAGAATAGTGCAGTAGCAAAATCACAGGAAGCTGCCAAACAAGCAGCTGCTCTCCAAAGACTTCTCCCCCGCCGTTCTTTCTATGAGGCTGCTGAGCGGGAGCAGCCTCACTCCTCTAAAAAGAGCGCTGAGCACCGTGCCACTCAGAAACAGAGCGTTTCCTCCCGTGCTCCCCCACAAAAACCTCGGGGACACGGAGGGCGCGCTCAAACCCAGCAGTCTTCGAGGGGTAGAACGGATCTGCGGACCGTTCTTACCGCCAAGAAGGCTGCTGGGAAAAAGTCCTGACGTCCGAGGACCCAGGACAAATGAGGGTAGTCCCCCCCGAAGCAGAGCGGTTAACACCTCATTTTACGGTGCCCGTCTCTCTTCGGTGCCCTCAGGGGACCGTTCTGCCAACCCTGCCGCCTCCGGTGTTACAGGGCGCAGCGGTCTCCGGCGAGCACATATCTCAAGGTCCACCCGGAAACGTAGTGGCCTCGGGATGCCCGCCCCCTCCGAGGAGGGTGCTAGAGCAGTCTGTTCGGTCGTTCCCTGCCGGTTTGCCGTTACAGGGCGTCGAACAGGCTACTCAACAGCAACAAAATCCAGAAACCAGTCTCGAGAGGCTGGTACCTCTAGTAGAATCTTTGACAGCGTGGAAGCTACTGTCAAATGTTTCTCGTTGGGTCCTGCAGACCGTGGAAAAAGGGTATCAGATACAATTCAAGAAACGCCCACCTCGGTTTATGGGGGTCCTGCCCACAGTGGTGGGCCCCGAGCAGGTTCTGGTTATGGAACAGGAAGTGAACACTCTGTTAGAGAAAGGGGCCATAGAATATGTACCTCCCTCCAGCAGGGAAACCGGGTTTTACAGCCGGTACTTCATAGTTCCAAAAAAGGACGGGGGATTGCGTCCCATTTTAGATCTTCGAGTTCTGAACGAGTCAGTCATGCAGCTCAAGTTCAAAATGTTAACATTGAGGCAGATCGTGCCACAGATCAGGTCCGAGGACTGGTTTGTCACGATAGACCTCAAGGACGCATATTTCCATATATCCATCCGTCCGTGTCATTGGAAGTTCCTGAGGTTTGCTTTCGGGGGCAAAGCATACCAATATCGAGTTCTTCCATTCGGCCTAGCTTTATCACCCCGCACTTTCACCAAATGCATGGATGCAGCTCTGGCGCCACTGCGCCTCCAGGGTATTCGCATTATGAACTACATCGACGATTGGTTGATTTTAGCTCATTCGCATCAGATGGCGGTTCAAGATCGAGATGTTGTTCTCGCCCACATGAAAGAGTTGGGGTTACGGCTGAACGCCAAGAAGAGTGTGCTTTCTCCACTACAGAGGACCACTTTTCTAGGCGTGGTTTGGGATTCTGTGTCGATGCAGGCGCGCCTGTCACCGCCACGGATAGATTCCATCCTTGCAGCTGTGAAAAGTGTAAAGCTAGGCCAGCTACTCACTGTCAAACAGTTCCAGAGACTGTTGGGTCTCATGGCAGCAGCTTCCAACGTGATACCTTTTGGACTGCTACACATGAGGCCCCTGCAGTGGTGGCTCAGGACCAGGGGGTTTTCCCCGAGGGGCAACCCATTTCGCACAATCAAGGTCACGCGGCGATGCCTACGTGCCTTGGTTATGTGGAAGAAGCCTTGGTTCCTGTCCCAGGGCCCAGTGTTGGGAGCTCCTTGTCGTCGTAAATTGCTAACGACGGATGCTTCCCTCACGGGCTGGGGAGCGATCCTGGAGGGTCGCTCGTCTCAAGGTCTGTGGGAAGACCATCATCGTTCCTGGCATATCAATCGCCTAGAGATGTTAGCTGTCTTCCGGGCTCTGAGGAGCTTTATCACAGATCTCAGGGGGCACCATGTGCTAGTACATACGGACAACACATCGGTAGTCGCCTATATCAACCACCAAGGGGGTTTGCGCTCGCGCCCGTTATCCAACTTGGCACGCCATATCCTCTTGTGGTCCCAGGGGAAGTTACTGTCACTCAGGGCAGCTTACATCCCCGGGGTACAGAATATAGGAGCAGACACTCTGTCGAGGCAGGGGCCGAGGCCCGGGGAATGGAGGCTCCACCCCGAGGTGGTGGAGCTGATATGGAGGGAGTTTGGCCAAGCACAAGTGGATCTGTTTGCGTCTCGAGAGACGTCTCACTGTCCACTTTGGTTCTCCCTCACGCATCCAGCTCCTCTGGGACTGGATGCTATGGTACAGACGTGGCCGAGGCTACGTCTGTACGCCTTTCCCCCAGTTGCTCTGCTCCCGGGAGTTCTGGAAAGAGTTCGCAGGGACCGGGTCCATCTACTTCTTATAGCCCCGCGCTGGCCGGGCAGAGTATGGTTTCCCGATCTTGTGTCCCTCCTCGACGGGCATAACTGTGGAACCTGTGGGCTTGGCCTCTGAGGGGGCCCAGCTCATAGAGTCAGGTCTCTCAACCGAGGTTGTTGAGACCATTCTACAGTCCAGAGCTCCCTCCACGAGGAAACTTTATGCCCTGAAGTGGAGAGTATTCACTTCTTGGTGTAGTGACCGTCGGTTGGACCCAGTCCACTGCCCAATTGGTACAGTGCTGGAGTTCCTGCAGGAACGGTTCACTGCAGGTCTGACCCCGTCCACTTTAAAGGTCTATGTGGCGGCCATAGGTGCTTACCACATTCCTTTGGGTGGAATGTCTGTGGGGAAAGACCCCTTGGTATCTCGTTTCCTTCGTGGCACTTGGAGGCTGAGGCCTGCAGTTCGCTCTAGGGTGCCACCTTGGGATTTGTCCTTTGTGCTACAAGGCTTATCCCAGGCCCCCTTTGAGCCCATTGAGGAGGTTCCTGAGAAGTTTCTTACTCTGAAAGCTCTTTTCCTTCTGGCTATTTCTTCTCTCAAGAGAATAGGGGATCTTCAAGCATTATCGGTGGCTCCGTCATGCTTAGAGTTTGCTCCGGGTATGGTTAAAGCGTTCCTTCATCCGAGACCGGGTTATATCCCCAAGGTCCCCACTAATGTGGTCAGACCTGTTGTTCTGCAGGCCTTCTGTCCTCCTCCCTTTCAAAATGCTGACCAGGAGGCTAATAATTTGCTTTGCCCTGTGCGGGCGTTAGACGCTTACGTCCACAGAGCTGCCTTGTGGCGTAAAAGTGATCAATTATTTGTGTGCTTTGGGTCCCCTAACAAAGGGGGCCCGGTGTCTAAGCAAAGGATGAGCAAGTGGGTGGTCGAGGCTATCTCACTTGCTTATGAGGCGGCTGGGCAGCCTTCTCCTTTGGCTGTCCGGTCGCACTCGACGAGGAGTATGGCGGCCTCTAAGGCCCTTATTTCAGGAGTTTCTTTACAGGACGTCTGTGATGCGGCAGGCTGGTCCTCACCGCACACTTTCGTCAGGTTTTACTCTCTGGATCTAGACTCTGCTCCAGGGTCTCATGTTTTGTCTTCCTAGTGCTGCTCTACGGATTTCACACAGGACAGACATTTGTAGCTATGGAGGCGTTGGTATAGACGTTCCCACAGCGTCATTTCTCGACGCAACGGGAGTTCCCTTGAAAGGGAACGCCTCGGTTACGACTGTAACCTCGGTTCCCTGAAGAGGGAACGAGCGTTGCGTCGCCCTGCCATATCTCCTTCATGCCTGTCAGCTCGACTTCAGACTTTTACGAAGCTTTCGTTTTCTGTTTTGGGCCGGCTTTTATAGTTTCCTGGTACGTGACGTCACCCGCCTCTGACGTTCCGCCACACCATTGGACTGATTTTACATGTGCTTCAAGACGTCATCACGCAAAGCGTTCCCACAGCGTCATTTCTCGACGCAACGCTCGTTCCCTCTTCAGGGAACCGAGGTTACAGTCGTAACCGAGGCGTTTTGTAAGGAACAGGCAAATATGTAAAATATAGCAGGAGACATTTTAATTGTTTACTAATAAAACAGTTATTTTTTATGTCAGTGTTGGCTAGACAGATAAAGTTGACGACTCGCGATCTTCGCAGCGCCAGAGAGAAATGCACATTTCATACGAATTACATAAGCAGCGCAGTCTGTTTTCTTTCGTTTTGAATTGTTCTGCTTAAAAGTAGACATTTCAAGCTATCTATATGTCTCAGGTCTGTGAGGCAATAGGCTACCTTATAGGCCTACGCTGAGTTTCATTATGAGACGAGCTCCAGGTTCGCCAGCGCCTCCGTATCCTGATTATTTATTTTCTAATAGCCTATATTTAGGCTACTTCTTATTAAATCCAGACAATTAGTTGATGAAACATCGATTAAAATTAAGATACAATTAATACAAAACGAAATTAAATTTAAAGACAGGCTTTGTGCTTTCAGTTTGAGGTCTCTGTGAAAGTTTTAAAACATTATTTTAGTGCCGCTTTAGAGCGCTCACGTCCGTAACGGAGAACTGTCTGTAACATTTTTTTTAACAATTTTTTTATTTTTTGTGAAATAAATTTCTAAAAAAATGCGACTTAGTCCAGTGCGACTTAGGCTATAGATGTTTTTTTCTTCCCCGTGGCGCATTTTGTGACTGATATGCGACTCCGGAGCAATAAAATAAAAGGGACTCCGGAATAAAAGCAGAATCAATAAAGTCAAAAATGTGATGTGCAGTCAGTTTGAGTGTGTGCGCGTTTTTTGAGGAGTTTTATAGTCTTGATATTGTTTCTTATTCAAAAGTGGTGACGCCCCTATCCCCCCCCCCCCCAAAAAAAAAATCAGCACCCCCAACCTAAAACCTCTTCCCGCGGCCCTGGTTAGACTTATCACTTCTGCCACTAAAGATTGCTTTATTAATAATCTTCCTGATCAGTTTCATTATCTCAGCATCCCAGATAGCTTAGAAGAACTTGATATTGCGCCAGAAACTTTTAATTCTCTCTTTTCCAGCACTTTAGACACAGTTACTCTGTTGCGCTTAAAGAAGATTAAAGAAAATAGTCCAATGTACGGTGGCCGAGAGAGCTCAACGCGCTGCAACTGAAGAAAACACATGCAAATAGAAAAACACCTGCAAATTAAGAAAACATCTTCATCAGTTTCACAACACATGTGTGCTCCAAATACTCACAACACAACCAAATACAGAAACGTGCTGCAAAAGTTCACAACACAACCAAATACAGAAACGTGCTGCAAAAGTTCACAACACAAACAAATACAGAAACGCGCTGCAAAAGTTCACAACACAAATCAGAAACGTGCTGCAAATAGGATAGAACACAACGGAAATGTTTCCGGGGAACCCAATAAGTGACGGACCCGGCTGGGACGTTTTTATTGCTCGTGAGCATTACCTATGCCCTAATGTTACTCCCTTAAAAGGGCAGTCGGCAGAGCCCTTGAAGTGGGCACTTTGGAGGGAGCGGGGCACTTGTGTGCCATTATGTAGCCGTTTGGAACGGACTTGATGAAGGGAGCAACGAAAGACAATGTAATTTCCTCATTATTTTCACCTGGGATGTTCCCATGACAACGCAGTGCCGTCACATATTTGGACCTCTTATATACTGTCTATCTATGATTTGGACCCTTCATTCTAACATTTCTTATGAAACTTATTTTAACATAACATGAATGTGTACAATGTAACTGATGTATATATTCATATCTTTCCCTCATGTTCTTTTTCTCTATCTTTTTTCTTTAATTTATTTTAGTCTTCAGCTCATTTTCTTTTCTGATTAGTATTCTTATGACATTGAACATATTATAAATACATTTTGTATATTGTATACAAAGTTGTATGTCATAAACGTGTAATCTCTTTATGTTTTGCAACAAAAATAAAATAATAAATTAAATTAAATTAAAGTAGACAGCTCTGTAAGCACGTCCCAGTCGGGTCCGGCACTTATTGGCTTCCCCGGAAACATTTCCGTTGTGTTCTGTCCTATTTGCAGCGCGTTTCTGTATTTGGTTGTGTTGTGAACTTTTGCAGCACGTTTCTGTATTTGGTTGTGTTGTGAACTTTTGCAGCACGTTTCTGTATTTGGTTGTGTTGTGAGTATTTGGAGCACACATGTGTTGTGAAACTGATGAAGATGTTTTCTTAATTTGCAGGTGTTTTTCTATTTGCATGTGTTTTCTTCAGTTGTAGCGCGTTGAGCTCTCTCAGCCACCGTACCAATGCCGTGGTAACAACGAGCACACTCCGGCCCTTAAGAGAGCAGCCAGAAAAATTGAGCGCAACTGGAAGAAAACAAAACTAGAGATATTTCGCATTTAATAGTTTTCATGGAAAGAGAGCTCGATTGCATACAGAGAGGCCTTAAAAGCTGATAGATCTGCTTATTTTTCAACCCTATTAGAAGAAAATAAACAAAACCCTAGGTATTTATTTAAAACAGTGGCTAAACTAATGAAAAATAAAGCTTCAACCCCAGACGGTTCCAAGCAGCACAGCAGTAATGACTTTATGAACTTCTTCACTTATAAGATTGATAATATCAGGGAGAAAATTATAACTATGCAACCGTCTACTACAGTATCGAATCAGGCAGTGCATTGTAGTCTCCCTAAGGAAAAATTCAATTCATTCATTACTATAGGAGAGGAAGAATTTTCTAAACTCGTTAAATCATCTAAATCGACAACATGTATGTTAGACCCTATACCGACTAAGCTACTGAAAGCGATGCTTCCAGAGGTCAAAGATCCTCTTCTTAATATCATTAATTCATCTTTAATGATACGTACCAAAAACGTTTAAGCTGGCTATGATTAAACCGCTTGTTAAAAAAACCACAACTTGATCCTACAGAATTAGTCAATTACAGGCCGATCTCTAATCTACCTTTTCTGTCAAAGATACTAGAAAAGGCAGTATCTTCACAACTATGTTCCTTTTTAGAAAGAAATGCTATCTGCGAGGATTTTCAATCAGGATTTAGACCGTATCATAGTACATAGTACTCTCATTAGAGTCACAAATGATTTGCTCTTATCATCCTATCGTGGTTGCATCTCTCTATTAGTGTTACTCAGTCTTAGTGCTGCATTTGACACTATCGACCACAACATTCTTTTAAATAGACTCGAAAATTATGTTGGCATTAATGGAATTGCATTAACATGGTTTAAATCATACTTATCTGACCGTTACCAGTTTGTAGCAGTAAATGAAGAGATGTCTTATCGATCACAAGTTCAGTATGGTGTACCACAAGGCTCAGTACTAGGACCGTTGCTGTTCACTCTGTACATGCTACCCTTGGGAGATATCATTAAGAAGCATGGCATTAGTTTTCACTGTTATGCTGATGATACGCAGCTCTATATTTCTTCACACCCTGACGAAACTTACCAATTCACAAAATTAATGGAATGCACAGCTGATATAAAAAACTGGATGACTAGCAACTTCCTACTACTTAATTCTGAAAAAACAGAGATTCTAATTATTGGACAAAAAACGTCCTCATGTAATAATCTAGAATACTGTCTAACACTTGATGGCTGCTCTGTCAAGTCTTCGTCGTCGGTTAGGAACCTGGGTGTGCTCTTTGATACCAAGCTTTCATTTGAAATGACATCAAGGCTAGATTATTGTAATGCTATTATGGGTGGTTGCACTGCACGCTTAATAAACAAACTACAGCTGGTCCAAAATGCAGCAGCTAGAGTTCTTACCAGAACCAGGAAGTATGACCATATTAGCCCGGTTCTGTCAACACTGCATTGGCTCCCTGTTAAACATTGTATACATTCTAAAATATTGTAAAATATTGCTGATCACTTGCAAAGCACTAAATGGTTTAGCTCCCCAGTCCTTGAGCGAGCTCTTAACGCATTATAGTCCTTCACGTCTATTGCGATCTCAAAATTCCGTCCAGTTGACAATACCTAGAATATCAAAATCGACTGCTGGCGGTAGATCCTTTTCCTATTTAGCACCAAAACTTTGGAACAATCTTCCTAACATTGTCCGGGAAGCAGACACACTCTGTCAGTTCAAATCTAGACTAAAAACACAGCTCTTTGGCCTAGCATACACAAAACACATTATAGACTTCTATAATTCAATGTTAGGCTGCACAGTTTAGGTCAGCCGGAACCGGGAACACTCCCCATAAATCCTGATGTACTTGTTACATCATAAGAAGGATGGCGTCTATGCTAATATTAGTCTCTCTGTTTATCCGAGGTTTACCGCAGTCCGCCAGATCCAGATCTGATGAAGGACTTGCGCCTGGACCCATCCCTGAAGTGCCAGCCCTAGGGCTGTCGCAGTGAAGGATTTTCCCTTGCGGTAATTTTGAGTGGCTCAATAGCGCGATATGCGGTTTTACCGCATTTATTAATTTATTTTGATTTATTTATATTTATTTGTTGCTATATAAATAAGTGTCACGATGTGGTCAGCATGCAAAAAAAAAAACGAGTACATTTTCAGTAACCAATAAACCGAAACTAAACAGCGTCTCTCCGCATTGAAAGGCTGTCACTCAGCGCGCAGTTGTTACGGCAACGGACTGTCTTTGAGTGAGTCATTGTAACCGTTCATTCGACAACACGTTCAAAAACGCTAATTGATTCATTAAAAGATAGAAATGAAACAAGGTTAATTATTTTTAACTTTGAGCTCCACTTTTCAAGGCTCAGCTGACCAGCAATGCGTCGCATGGGTAACGCTGAAGCTTCACTTAATAGAGACAAATGGCATTGATTCAATGCGTGACTCACTGAGTTTTGTTTCCCGTGACCGCGAGTTCCTCGCGCTGTGGATGCTGACCAGCGCTGTCGCTGATGCCATTCATGGTAAATACCCTTTATTTTAAACGTTAAAAGGATGACAGGACAAATATTTAACTTTCCTTGGACACGGCAACCTTTTCACGAATATGACTTGACCTCAAAGACAGACGCAGGTAATCGCACGCGCTCAGTCGATCGCTCTCATTCACTGTCTGTTTAGGCTTAAGTGCAAATCCACGAAGCCTCTGTACAAATCACCATGATAAAACCATGATCACCACGTCTTATTATCATTATTAACTTATTTAACATTCAATACACATGCACGAAGTTTAAAACAAGAAGGGTATAGCCTTATGAATAAATAAAACACGCGAATATCGCGGTTGCTGCGGTTACCTGAATTCCTCTGCGGTTGGCTTGTCAGTAGCGCGGTACTGCGATAGTGCGGTTATCGCGACAGCCCTAGCCAGCCCTGTGAGGGCCTTATCGACACGACAGCCATCGGCACTGATCCTCAACAAACTCGTCTCCATACCGGCGTGATGACACCGACCTCCAAACAGATTGAACTGGATAAATATTCTGAATGTTCTGATCCAATCTGACTTCTGACCTGTAATGCTGCCTGGATCATAATCATACACTGTTCGCTCGTTGGCCAGAGGAGAACTGGCCCCCGACTGAGCCTGGGTTCTCCCAAGGTTTTTTTTATCCATGGCTTTTGGCTTGCTTAGTTGAGGACATTTAATATTCAACAATATTATTGATCTGCCTTACTTAAGGTGGACAATGACGCAATTTTCTTATAGAAACAAACTTTGTTGTATTATTTTCATGTTATCACCGTGAAGCTGCTTTGATGCAATCTGTATTGTAAAAAGCGCTATATAAATAAAGGTGACTTGACTTGACTTGTGGCCAAATGTCTCCACAATCTGCTTTTGAAGAAATATCGTAGTCTCGTGCTACACCGCACATTCTATCAGTTGCAGTTCTCGTGCCTCCGTCCCAATACTGTACAACTCGACGTACATTCACATCACATGTTAACACAGCGATAGAGTTACACACAGAGTCACAGGACACTGCACTTATATTCGCAATCACAAAAGTTCATTATTTGCATTTGCTTTAAAGTCATTTCATTAGCATGCTATTCTGACATGCACTTTTTCTAAGTGCGTACAACCAAAGTGCGCACACATTAAAAGCCTGCCAAACAGCGCCTGTGCTAATACTGTCAAATACACACAAAGTTTACATAAACACAGTTGGTTATGTCTAAAGTGAAAGTACACAGTTGAGAGAAAATCGGATGCGTGTCTGTATGTTAGATGCATGCCAGCGTGCGTGACAGCAATTGGCAATTCAAAGTGCTTTACATAGAAGAAATTAAAATAATAAAAATAAATAAGTTTTAATTAAACTTAATTAAAACAGTTTAGAAAAAATAAATAAAATACAGTACAGTACAAACAGTCGGACGAACAGTGGCACAGTACTCATTCAGTAAAAGCACAGCTAAACAGATGTGTTTTTAGTCTGGTTTTGAATGTGTCTACTGTATGAGCGTATCTGATCTCTTCTGGAAGCTGGTTCCAGCTGCGGCTGGCATAATAGTGTAAGACTGAAAATACTGGTTGAGGCCTGATTTATGGGACAAAAGGGCCCGGCTGGCTAATTAACATTTGAACTCACAGAAGCACATGAACTAACAACAAAGAACTCACACAAGAACATGGTTTAATGCGAATGTTTATCATTGACTGTTATGCTTTTGGTGTCATTTGAAATGTCTCAAAGTGAGTGGTACAGATATCTCATATCCAGATAGATAAAATAAAAGGAAATAAGGTTTATAGAAGTTCATAGAAAACTGGTTTAGAGATAAGGCCAGATAAGGCAACCCCCCTTCTGTGGGATAGAAGCCATTTGAGGGTGGTCTCACCCCATCCCCCATGTCACCTGGTCAGGAGAGAATAAAGGAAGGTGTTCTGGCCCTGTCTGGCTCTCTTCTTCTTGGCTGGACGTGGAATTGAATAGGTGGTCTTTCTCTCTCTCTCTCTCTCTCTCTCTCTCTCTCTCTCTCTCTCTCTGGTACAAGCTGGGTAAGATTCTTTGGTGTAACCAATGTATAACCATGTTCTAGATATTTGAATTGATTGTGGAATTGATCTCTGATATCTGAAATATTAAATTGTTACATGCGATTATTCTAACTGATCTTGACATTGTTCATTTAATGGTTAAAAGGAATAGTCATACATTCGCTCACTTTTAGTGAGGCACAGATGTTATTAAAACCTTTCATTTATGGAGTCAGATGAATTAACGAGTAAATACATATGATCAATGTATTACAAATTTAACCAACCAATACTTTGCATGAGTGAGGATAGAACACGTGATACCTTCCCCGTGTATTGGCGAACCGGAGATTGGACCAAATATAGCGGGCCTTACAATAGCTAAAAGCGGACTCGCCATGCTTAGAGTGAACCCTTGGTATTTCTAGCTGATCCTGTGATCCTAATGATCTGAGTGATCTGTTGGGTTTATATTCAGCGAGCATATCTGCAATGTATTGAGGTCCTAGGCCATTGAATGATTTATATACCAGTAATAATACTTTAAAACCAATCCTAAATGTTACTGGGAGCCAGTGTAAAGACCTGAGGACGGGTGTGATATGTTCATATTTTCTGGTTCTGCTCAGAATCCTGGCAGCAGCGTTCTGAATGAGCTGCAACTGTCTTATGGTCTTTTTGGGAAGGCTAGTGAGGAGTCCATTACAATAATCTACCCTGCTGGTGATGAAAGCATGCACAAGTTTCTCTAAGTCTTGTCTGGAAACAAAGCATCTAATTCTTGCAATATTTTTCAGATGATAGTATGCTGATTTAGTTATTGCTTTGACATGACTACTGAAACTAAGGTCTGACTCTAGTGACACACCAAGATTCCTGACTTGATTTTTAATTGTTTGACCCCTAGAGTGAAGGTATGCGTTCACCTTGAGAACTTCATCTTTGTTCCCAAACGCAATGACTTCAATTTTGTCTTTAACTTTGTTTGTCAGTCTCTCTACAGTGGCAAAAAGAGTGCGTGTGTTGTTTAAGTTGCTGTTTATAAAATTTGAGAAGAAAGTCTGTCTAGCTTTGCCTAGTTCCATATTGAAAGCATGGATGCTGTCTTTGTAGATGTTATAATGGACTACAAGTTTTGTCTTCTGCCACATGCGCTCTGCTTTTCTGCATTGAATTTTTTGCACTGCTGTTGAGTTTTTTCCAAGGTGCTTTTTGTCTGCCACTGTAACACCTGCTTTGCAGAACTTGTGATAAACTAGATCAATGGGCCAATCAGAAGACACAGGAGTCGAAGGAGGCAGAGGTACACACACATGGACTTTTTTCCTTTTATATATCAAAAATGAAAGTATCAACAACAATAAAAAAAAATGGATTTGAATTAACAATGTTTTAAAAGAAAATAAATTATACACAATTCAATAACCTTAGTTGCAGATGAAAACAATTACCCAAATTAAATGCAAGAAAATATCAACCAAAAGAAAAACAACAGACGTTTAGTTCCTTTCCTTTCCCTTTTTAGCTAGTAGATTTCTATTTTGAGTTTCCTTATAATTTAGAATTTATTTTATTGCATTTTGGCCTAATTTAGTTACACCTAATTGGCAGATTTATTAGTTATTTACTAGTTTAGATGTATCTCTTTCGTTTCTTAATTTCAGAGTAATTTTTGTGAAACAATCCCTTCACAATCCAAATTAAATGACAATTTCTCAACAAAATGTTCACCAACAAAGTAAATTTACAATTGTGTTTTGTTACCCACAATAATAATGAAAGAAAATATGTAGGGGATATAGATATCTTATCAGATCAAACGATTATTTTCAGTTCAAAGATTCTCAGTCCAAACAACAACAAAAATAGAAATTTCCCCTTTAGTTCTCAGAAAATGTCAGTTCCAAAAGGAAATAAAAGATACCTCAATCCTTAAAGTCAAAATAGAGAAAACTCCTACAGATGGTCGAACTGCAGGAATGACGCAAATCCAAGGAAAGATTTGAAAAGTAGATCCAAGTTCGGTTTTCACGGGTGGCTCGCCATCTATTTCCTTCACTCGTCACGCGTCTCAATGCATCCACACCAAAGAACGCAGTCCACAACACGAAAATCCAACTTCAAAACACATACATGCAAAATCTGGCCTGCACACAACAGGGCAATGTCCTTAGTGATTTCTCTTTACATTAGCATCATTTAGCACATTTCAGAACAACAATTGACATTGTGATCACTCATTACACATAGTGAAACATCATAGTTTTTACTGTTTAGTCTCATATTAATACTGTACATAAACACTGTTAACCATATTTATCAAAATAAACATTCAACTCACCGATTCCTCTGTAAATTAACTGTTTTTTTGTTTGTTTGTCTCTCTTTCCAGGTTTCACCAGATGAACCACGTTAGTTTTGTTAGTGTTAGCGTGGCCTAACATCTACAGAATCAACAGGAACTCTACTCAGGTAAGTATCTAAACAAACGCTTCTCAATCAGTGTAGTTGTAACAATAAACTGATTCTCAATGAAATTCTAGGTTTTCTTCCAGGTATTTCACCATTAATTCTCCTAATCACCGTTTCTCCTCTCTGTATTGTTTCTCTGTTTTTCCGATCTGCGCTGTGCACAGGGAGGCGGAGTCAGCGCTGCTGCCTGTTTTTTCCTGATTGGATGCCTAACATCTGCAGTGCTATACACAGTTTCCATTCGTTGCGATTTGCTGCAATAATTTACATATCACTTATATGAATTGAGCGTCAGCGTCAGTTCTGGCAGGCCAGGTAGTCAAGATGCTGCTAATGCTATTTGCTAACAACACTGTCCCGTCAGCTGATCTGCTTCAGCTGAGCTGCATTAGCTGGTTAACTCCCCTCGCTGCTCAATGGCCAAAGCTCAAACAAGGCGCCCTATTTAAAACGCATTCAGTTGCTCATACATGCTTGCTGCTCGCTTCTGCTGAATTGTACGCTGGTTAAATCACTCATGTTGTTAAACGCAAAAGTACTGATTCTACTCACTCTATTGTCGGCTATGACTTCTGCCGCTGTCGAGGAAGAATGGCAAGACTCTTCTGAGGAAACCCGGCCATCATCATTCCAATCGGACCAGGGGCAGGATGCCTGCCCGGAAGATAACGCTACCGTTCGTAGGAGTTCTCGGCGGTTGGCGAATAAATCCTCGTCCCAACCATGCATCGGCGATTGGCCCGTGGCAAAAATACTGGAAACCCTATTTACAAATGACATTCAGCCTCCGCGTGGCGCCTCTCACGAGGACCTATTTGTTCTCCTCTGCGATTCTCTAATTATTCCAGTTGTTGAATCTCCGCTGGTACCTCCTCCCCAGTCCTCCGGAAAAAAGCACACCTCGAAGCGCAAAAATCCCGAGATGGCCAGCAAAGCCCCAGCACAAAAACGGGCCAGCTGCTCTGTTCGTCCGGGCCCAAGTGCTTTTTCAGCAGATGATCCAGTGCTTATGGCACTTTCTGATATTCAATCTTCTCTCCTCGACATGTCCGCTAGGATATCAACACTGGAAGACGGCTCCATTTCCAGACCCACTTCCTCGACCCCCGTCTCTGCTCAATCGACATCCACCCCGGCTTCAACTGCCGCTGCTGTCTCCGACCCGCATCACCATCCGCGCCAGCCTCAAGGTGATGACGTCACCACGGAATTTATACCTAAAAGGACCCTAGCAACCGCCGTACCTCTTTCCACTGGCTCGCCTTTTTTCCCACCAGCTGCTGCCATCTCTCATCAGCTGAGGGGACAGATATTGGCAGGTAATGATATTAACCTCGTTAAACTCTTGCTGGGCTCCGAGCTGTGTGAACGGCGTATAGTAGACTGTGGTGACGTACAGGTCGAGCTAAAAGATGGGGACCCTAGACTTTCAAAAATTCTAACTTTTACCGAGTTCTGTACCGCATTTGGAGTTTATAGGGATGTTATTTGTGAGGTCCAACCAGTGCGCAGAGCCGAACTAGATACCTATCTGGCCATCATTTCTGACCTAGCTCTCTCTTACGGTGGGATTCTGTTCTACGAGTATCACAAGTCTTTTTCTGCAAAGGCAGCTATGTTCATTCAACGCTTCAATCAGAGACTAGACTGGTCCGTGGTCGATCTCGCGCTCATAAGCAGACACTTCACAGGTCACCAAATCCTGTCCTGCTCCGTTTGCGGCTCTCTCTCGCATTCTACTAATTTATGCTCTAAATCTAAGCCTATTTCTTCCACGTCTCATCCTGGCCCGAGCCATAAATCTGGCCCCCAGGTGAATAACTTTGGTACTCCTATTTGCTTTAATTTCAATGAAAATGTTTGTAGGATGCATAATTGTAAATATTTTCATGTTTGTAGCTACTGTGGGAACGCCCACCCAAAGTCTGTGTGCCCGAGGAGAACCCGCTTCATAAAAATGGAGCGAAAGAAATAAAACCATCAACTCCCATAAACGTCCCCAAGCTGGGACAGGCGTTGAGAAAGCATCCTGACCGCTGTTTTGTGGATTATTTACTGACTGGTCTTGTTCAGGGGTTTTTTGCTGGCCTGCTGCATTTTCCTGCTGTATCTTTTCATTGCCATAACCTATTGTCCGCGTCTCAGGAGCCGGAAACTGTGGATACCTTGCTCGAGAAAGAGGTTAAGAAAGGATTCATGATGGGCCCATTTGATAATTCTCCTTTCCCGATTTTTAGGATAAGTCCTATAGGGGTAGCCACTCGAAAATATTCGGGTAAAAAACGTTAAATTATCTACCTTTCTGCTCCTCACAATGGTTTGGCTGACAGCATCAATAGCCTTATTCCTTTAGCCCCATTTTCTCTGTTTTACAACACTGTCGATGATGCCATCAATTTCATAAAAAAAGCAGGACGTGGAGCTTGGCTTGCAAAGGCAGATATTTCCGATGCTTTTAAAGTTATGCCATTGCATCCCTCACAGTGGCATTTGTTCGGCGTCCAGTGGAGGAAAATTTTTTATTTTGCGGTTAGACTCACTTTTGGCTGTCGTAGCAGTCCAAAAATATTCGATACCTTGTCTGAGGCTTTGTGCTGGATTCTTCTTAATAACGAGAAATTATCATTCGTCCTTCATCTTTTAGATGATTTTCTCCTGGTAGATTTTCCTTCCGAAAAATCAGACTTCTCTATCTCGACTCTGAAACGCACTTTTTCTGAATTAGGCGTTCCTCTCTCGGAGGAAAAGACCGTGGGTCCAGTCAAAGTCATTGAATTCTTAGGCATTTCTCTCGATTCAAATCGCATGCAAGCTTCACCCCCCCTCGAGAAATTATCCCGAATAAGACAAGTTATGAAAGTCGCAAAAAATTCAAAATCTTTTTCAAAAAGGGACTTGCTCTCTCTTTTGGGGCACCTTAATTTCGCGATGAGAGTAATTCCTCAAGGCAGATCATTTATTTCCAGGCTTCTCGACCTTTCTAAATCTGCAAAAGCTCTCAGTGATATAGTTACTTTAGATGCAGGATGTAGATCTGAGCTAAAATTTTGGTCTTTGCTTCTAGATAAATGGAATGGCATTTCCTTTTTTCTTAATGATTTCATGGAATCCTCTTTAGCTCTTAATCTGTATACTGATGCTGCACCTTCCGTAGGATACGGGGGGATTTTCAAAAACGAATGGTTTGCGTCTGCCTGGCCGGAAGAATTGCGTTCCTTACCTGCCGGTGATTCCTCGACAGCCCTATTAGAATTGTATCCGATCGTCGTTGCATGCATTCTGTGGGGTAAACACTGGGCTAGGAAACAAATTATGTTTTTCTGCGACAACGAAGCTGCGGTTAATATAATTAATAAGAGGCGTTCATCCGTTCCATTTATCAACAGGTTCATGAGACGTCTTACATGGCTGTCAGTTATGGGGAACTATCATTTTCGTGCAGAACATATTCCCGGTTTGAATAACCAAGTGGCCGATTCTTTGTCTCGTTTCAATTTTCAGAAATTTAATCTCCTGTGTCCAGCTGCAGCACAATCAAGCCTGGAATGCCCGCCTTTCAGCCAAACCATTCTAGATTGAATAACCCTCTTCAATCCTATATGCATTCTGCTGCGCAGTACATGCGGGGGGGTTTGGCTAGTTCTACATTAAAATCGTATGACTCTGCATGGTCTTATTTCATCAGTTTTTGTGCTTCTTTATCTGTAGCTGCTCTGCCTGTCAATATATCATATATTAGTGCGTTTATAGTCCACTGCTTCGAGGATCGAAAACTGCAGCCTCAACCTCAATCAAAAGTACGGTCGCTGGCATTCAATTCCATATGCGCTGCCTGGATCCATCTGCCTCCAGTATTTTGGAAAATCCTTCCATTCGCCTTTTGCTGAACGGGATCAAAAGACAATCTCCACAAGGCAATGATAAACGTCTCCCTTTACGTCGGCCGTACACCGATCAGTTGTTAGAAACAGTCATTCTCACAGCCTTTTTTGGTTTTCTAAGGGGTGGTGAATTTCTTCACGCACTTGTTCATTTGACCCAAATCTCAATCTAACAATTTCTGATGTCTCAATTCATGATCACCATTTCACATTATTTTTAAAACATTCCAAAACTGACAAAAATTCTAAAGGCGTAATCGTGTACATCTCTGAGTCTAACACTGTTTTTTGTCCTCTGATTTCCATGTTGTCCTATTTGAGGTACCGCCCCAGTGCTGATCCGCTAGAGCCGCTGTTCGCCACGCAGGCAGGGAAAACAATGTCCAGAACCTGGTTTTCTTGTCACCTACGCCTCCTTTGCCAATTCTGTGGACTGCCCCCGGACCGCTATACTGCTCATTCTCTGCGCATCGGCGCAGCAACAACAGCGGCAGCATCTGCTCCGGTTTTAACCCTTAAAGCTATGGGGCGGTGGTCTTCTGCTGCTTATGAACGATACCTCCGTCCCGACGTTCGGGCTATTCTTGATGCCCAGAAAGCCATGAGCTCAAGTCTCTGATTTGTTTCGCTAATAAACACATTTGATCATTATTTGCTCGCGCTCTGCTCAGTATAACACCCCTGGATGCGCTACCAGCTGTTTAATTCCTTCATCTAGCTTGTTTCTCAGAAGGTGGCTTAGTCATCTCTTCATAGCGCTTACACTGTAGACCGTCAAAACAGTTCAAAGACAGATAATTCTAGGTAACAGCATGTTTTTGCTATTGCGGTCTTGATAGTCATTTCAGTAATTAATCATTTTTACCATAATATAAATCGCTAAATTAGGGCGGCTCAGACGACACCGTTCGAGACACTCAATTTCTGTTTTGGGGGGATAGCTCATCTGGTCAAAATAACGTAATGCTTATAACATATTGCAAATGATCCGTGTATATTCGTAGATTACGAAGCATATAAATTGTTAAAATAAATCATCCTCTGTATCTCAGAGGATTGCCAGGTGTGGTTTTGTTTGGGGGGATATTTTAGCTCTCACAGTCCTAAAACTGTGTGAGCGTTCCCTAATGCTGCTGCTGCTGTCCTCTGACTCTCTGCTATTTCATGGTGCTCATGAAAGGTCAGAGGACTCCCTGAACAGAGCCATACCGCCAAATTCAATTCAGGAACATCAACTTGTTTGCAATCTATTCAATAAAAATTCTTAATTATTTTATTGTCTGTGTGTTCTTGACTTAATGGACCTGACAGAAATAATAAAATGTATAATTTACATATTATAATAAACATTATAATAAACTATTACATTGTCACAAAGTTTTATTCTATTTGCTGTTCAGTCACATACATATTTAGTTAAATATGTAATTTTAATGGTTTAATTGTTAAATATTTTGGACAAATTAACTTGAGCAAAGACTGCAAATATGCTAATTTGAGTCTGGGTTACACCCTCCCCTCTTAGAACTATGCAAGTCCCTTTGCATATCACCAATGGGTGCATACCCCCGAGTTAGGAGGTGTCCTATTTGAGAGGAATCTTGCAGGGACTCTGAGAGAGCAACATTTAAACCTTGAAGGAGGGATTGAACTATGGTCACAAGGGGATTTCCCAGTTCAGGGTAAGTTAGAATTTTGGGTCTCTCTCTATGCCGGGCAGACCTTCTCAGTTCAATCTCATCCTTCTCTGCATCATTTGTTTCTTCTTCATCAATTAGCTTTTTTTCAGTCGAACTGGATTCCAGGATGGATGATTCTCCATTATGATCCAGATCCTGCAGCTCCAAGGTAGGTGAACGACTCATATCAGCATCCTTTTCTCTTTCAGGTTGAACCTCAGGATTTTCAGGTAAGTCAGCTTTAGGATTCACAGGTTCACTCACAGGTAATTCATCAATGACCTGAAATTCCCTTTCAGGTAATTCACTTTGAGCTCCTCGGTTGATCTCTGAGCTTGCTTCAAGTGATGGAATTACAGCACTTTCCTTGTTTGGGTGAGTCACTCCAGAAGTATGAACCACAAAAGACTCATTCACAATATCAAGTTGAGGCATTGAACAATATTCTTCCTCTTCCTCAGAATAGGAGATTTCCTCTGTTTCCTCAGAATTTCTGCAAGCTGTCCTACTGCGAGTCTTGCGCTTGGGAACTGAACTCTGGGACTCACATTCCCGCATTTCAGATGGAAGAGTTCCACAAGGAAGTAACAAATCCCGGTGTAGTGTCCGGGTGGGTCCTGTTTGTGTCTCAGGGCATACTTTATACACTGGTAAATCACCATGTTGGTCTATGACTACATAGACTACTCCTTCCCATTTGTCAGCGAGTTTGTTCTTTCCCCTGAGTCGAACACTCCTGACCAAAACTCTGTCTCCCTTGTGCAATGTTGACACTCTCACAGATTTGTCATAGCGGGTTTTATTCCTTTCAGCCATTTTCTTGGAATTTTCACTTGCAATACGGAAACTTTCTTCAAGATGTGACTTGAGATTCTTTACATACTGCGAATGTGTTATTTCTCCTTTACTCTTCAAGGGTAATCCGAAAGCCAGATCTACAGGAAGCCTAGGTTGCCGCCCGAACATCAACTCGTAAGGGCTGAACCCCGTGGTCTCATTGCGGGTACAATTGTAAGCATGTACAAGAGGTTTTACGTACTCTTTCCAGTAGCTTTTCTTTTTATTCTCTAGAGTTCCAAGCATGCTCAA
The DNA here is from genome assembly GCF_965113295.1 of Leuciscus leuciscus. Lineage (NCBI taxonomy): Eukaryota > Metazoa > Chordata > Actinopteri > Cypriniformes > Leuciscidae > Leuciscus > Leuciscus leuciscus. The sequence goes on along the minus strand of NC_138734.1, from coordinate 15,319,697 downwards.
CAATGTTCTGTTGAATCTCTCAACAGGATTTCCTCTCGGGTGGTATGGTGTTGTCCTGACCTTTTGCACTCCAGCTATTTCACACAACTCTTTGATTAGATGTGATTCAAAGTCAGGCCCTTGGTCACTGTGAAGGCATTCAGGATAACCATAATGGCAAATGAACTGCTCCCATAAACACCTTGCAACAGTTTTGGCCTTTTGGTTAGGAGTGGGAATAGCTAGTGCATATTTAGTAAAGTGGTCAGTGATTACTAACACATCCTTGGTGTTGCTTTGATCAGGTTCTAGACTCAGAAAATCCATGCACACAAGTTGCAAAGGACGAGTGGTAGAGACATTCACAAGAGGTGCAGCTTTTTCGGGTAAAACCTTTCTTCGTATACACCGACCACAGGTCCTAACTTTGTGCTCAACGTCTGAGGCCATCTTGGGCCAATAGAACCTGTTTCGAACCAGGTCTAAAGTACGATCAACACCCATATGTCCGAGGTCATCATGCAGAGATTTGAGAACATCTAGATGGAACTTTTCAGGTAAGACAAGTTGGTAAATAGTTTTCCCAGCAAAGTTCCTTCTTCTGTATAGGACTCCATCAAGTAACTCAAGGCGGTCTTTCTCCCTGAGGAGGTAAGGCAATCTGGGAAGAGCATTCCTTACAGTACTCGAAGGGGATTTTCCAGTTTGAAATTGGGCAATAACCTCTCGGATGCAAGGATCAGCTAATTGAGCGCTTTGAACTTCAGCCTGAGAAAGATGAGGAATGATTGGTAGTCCTCCACATTGATCCTCTTGTACATAAGCGTTAGGTACAGCGGTTTCCTGCATTGCCAAAGAACTGACAAATGCAGCAGGGAAGTCATTCGGACACTCTGGCCATTGGATAAGACGACTTTCACAGATGGCTTTTACCACATCATCACTAAGTTCATGCTCATTCGAATTCTTGGTAAGTTGTTCAGTGAAATTAAGGATGCGGTTTTGTTCCTTCAGAGAGTTATCATCAGTCGTAAGCTTCTCGTTGGGTCGATGAGACAACCCATCAGCGTCAACATTCTGCTTTCCGGATCTATATTGCAGGGTGAAATTGTAAGTCGAGAGCGCAGCCAACCACCTGTACCCAGTTGCATCAAGTTTAGCAGTAGAAAGAACATAGGTAAGGGGGTTACTGTCTGTCACCACTGTGAAAGTGCCTCCATAAAGGTAATCATGGAACTTTTCTACCACTGCCCACTTAAGTGCCAGGAATTCTAATTTATGGGCAGGGTACTTGGACTCACTGCTCGAAAGCCCCCGACTCGCATAAGCGATAACTCTAACTTGTCCATCCTGCTCCTGATACAGAGCGGCACCCAGACCTGATGTGCTTGCATCGGTATGCAGGATGTATGGTAACCTGGGGTTTGCAAAGGCCAGAACCGGTGCAGATGTGAGCTCCTCAATGATTAATTCAAACGCATCCTGACAAGCGGCTGTCCATCTGCCATTAAAGAGATCTTTAGGGTTCCGGTAATGGACATTACTCACTGACTTAAAGTTCCGCCGAGTAGGGGGGTACCCTGAAGTTAATTCATTTAAAGGCTTCACCTTCTTGGAAAAATCTTTTATGAAACGTCGGTAATATCCAACAAATCCGAGAAAGGAACGAAGTTCTTTCAGATTTTTAGGAATCGGCCAGGTTTTGACAGCTGCTGCTTTATCTGGATCAGTTTTCACTCCTTGGTCTGACACTATATGGCCGAGGTACTTAACCGAGGTTTGTGCAAAGACACATTTCTCTGGAGCAAGCTTAAGACCATACTCTTTAAGTCTATTTAGGACTCTAGACAGTCTTTCCTCGTGTTCTTCCAAATCCTTGGAGAATACTATAATGTCGTCTATGAACACCAGGACCTCGCGAAGGTTTATGTCTGCCATACACTTTTCCATAATCCGCTGGAAGGTGCTTGGGGCGTTAGTGACCCCTTGTGGCATCCGATTAAATTCATAAAATCCTAGCGGACATACAAAAGCTGTTTTTGCCTTGTCAGCTTCTTCGACCTCAATTTGGTAATAACCAGATTTTAGGTCAAGTACTGAAAACCACTTAGATCCCGTTAAAGCCATGAATGTGTCCTCAAGTTTGGGGAGTGCATACGCATCCTTGATGGTCTTTTGATTTAATTTCCGATAGTCAATGCATAACCGGATGTCGCCACTCTTCTTTCTGACTACCACAATGGGAGAAGAGTAAGGAGATTGAGATTCTCGTATGACTCCCACATTGAGTAATTCCTGAAGGTGTTTCTTTACTGCTTCAAAATCCTCCGGATGTATGGGCCTTGCCCGATGTTTGAAAGGCATTTCATCCACAAGATTGATCCGATGCTTGACCTTATCGGTGCACCCAAAGTCTTGAGGATGCAAGGAGAATACCTCTGGCATTTCTTGTAGCCGCCTTGTAAGTCTGCTTTTCCATTCTGGCGAAATGGGTGAATCACCAAAGTTGAACTCGAGAACAGATGTTGGAATGGGTTCTACTACACTCCCATGGTCGGACTGCTCAGAGCACACAGACTGGATCGCCTTCAATTCAGCAACCACACATCTAGGAGGAATTGTAATGTCGTGTGTGGTAGAATTGGCAACTACAACGGGCACATAACAATGTCTGTTGTCTCCAAGTGTGACCATGCATGTCTTGACGATCAGACCACAAGGTAGAGGGGAACAAGACGGGTGTTCGATAACTGCCCACTTGTCTAAATGTGAACCGGCAACAGAGGCTGCTCCACAGAGAACTGCACTTTGGCCAGCTGGAATCACCTGTGAATGATTCTCAGATACGCGCACTAATCCAACGTTTCCTTCTACATTCTGCTTCAAGCGCATCTCCAAAATCTTAAGCACTTGCTTATATCCATAAGTGGGAGAAAAGTATTGAGTCTCTTGTTGTGAAAAGTCCTTATACAGGTTGTCCAAAGTGTTCGTGCCGATCAACACTGAAGGCTGAGAAATGGAGGGAAGATCAGGGACAATCAAGGCTAAGGTAAGTACCTCTGTGTCAACTCCCACAAAGTCCTTGGGAAAAGTGATGGTCAGCTCAACATAACCGAGGTAAGGGACGTTTTGACCATTTGCTCCCTCAACTTCCAAAAGATCATTTAAGGAATTTATCGGCTGATTGTACATATTCTCATTGTAGAAGGATTTCGTTATGGTAGTGACCTGTGAACCAGTGTCAAGCAAGCAGTCACACATCACACCTGCAACATCTACTTGTGCAGTGCATTTTGCTCCAATTAAACCCCTAGGTAAAACAGATTGGCGTGGTTTCACTTGTGCTCGGGCTGACAGTGCCCTAACAGACTTGGGACACCCTGAATCAATCCCAGTTCCCATTCGTCCCGCAACAGGAACTGCAGTCAGTTTAACTGGGGCTTAGTACTGCCATTCCGAAAGTCCCATTCACGCTGTCTCTTTACAAGTTCATTCCGCTTCTCTGACACCAAGGCTGGATTCGGGTCATTGGAACAAGAACTGACAATGTGCCCATCCTCTCCGCACCTAAAGCAATAGCCTGGTTTTGGTCTAGCTATCTGGGATGTGTCTGGAACTTTGTTTTTTTCTTTAGGACTGATAGCACTCTGTTTACTTGAGGATTTGAACATGTTCGACTTGGGGTTTGGTTTGTCTTTAGACTGCTTTGAAGTTAATAATGCAAGCTGATTTTGGAGTTCTGCTATCTGACTTGCTAACTGAGCAGTAACAGAGTTAAATTGAGTCACATCATCTCTAGTGGCTGTTTGAGACTGCATCACGGCACGCTGCTTAACACTTCCCAGATGTTGTTTCATTCGTACACTTTTGGAAGCATGCTTGCTCTCCTCAGTTCGTAATAAGGTCATTAGCTCTGCAAAGGATGGGGGTGAATGCTTTTTCTGCTCTAGTTGCAACTCTAGAATCAAGGAATTTTCCCAACATCCTCTGCAAAATTGCTTAAGTAGATGCTTGTCAACCTCTGAGCCAAGGACTCCACCACGGCGCATAGTGGTCTGTAACGCAACATGCAATCGTTGCAAGTAAGCAGATGGGTTTTCTCCCGGGTTCTGGAATATATTCAGGAACTTGGCGAATAACTCATCACCATCTTCAATGGGCGCAAAAGCAGAATCAAGAAGCTGAATGTAAGTTGAAGGTGATGCTGACGGGCCAACAGATTTTATTATGTCTGCTGCCGGGGAAAGAAGGCTCTCACAGATTCTGCGCACTCTGTGGAAATCGGAGACTGTTGGATCTTGGAAAAGTAGTTCAGCGCTAGTGCGCCAAGTTTCATAATCAACCTCGTTGGGTGGATGGGGAGTTCGCCCAGAGAAAACACGGAGTCGTAACGGTGAGTTTCCAGGTATGACTAAGTCACTGGTGCGTACAAGATGCTCCACAACAACTTTCTGCACACCAGGTGGGTTTAAATCACTGACAGTGATTGATGGAGATTCTGGGCTTGTGCCTGACACTTGTGGAACAGAGTGATGTCGTGCAGCATTTATTGGCGTCTGAGACGGCTTAAGAGAGAACTCAGTCAAGGATGGATCTGCTGAATGAGCAGGTAAGGAATCACCAGCAGAAGAAACAGGTACAGGACATGGGTTTGGCACCACGCTCTCGTGAATATGAGCCAACATGTCCTTCAATACATCCTCGAAATTCTCTCCACTGCGACTTGCCAGCTCTTTCAGCTCATTGAGGTAAGTTTGAGTTGTGTTACGTCCCAGCCTCTCAACATAGACATTTGATAAAGCTGTCACATGGAAAGAGACATCAGGATTATTCTTTGCTTGCTGGATATATGGTAGCACTGTCTGAAGGGTTTGCACTGCTAGTCCAGAGTTGAACTCAACTATCACAGACCTCTTTGACTCTAAGCTGGGATCACTTAATGGGATGATTCTATTAATTGACCCGTACTGTTTTACAAAGTCCAATATTTCCTCATCCACTTCAGTCTCAGTTAGGCCACTGATTAGGACTGCATTTGGGACTTTTACACCCTTTTCCTCTATAACCTCCATCTCTTTGAGCTTTTTTTTCCAGTTTGGTTGATTTCTACACTGATTTCTACACTTTAGTTCTGATTTTCTTTTTATTTATTTCTTTCCGTCTGTTTTTTTTTTCTTTTTCTAAAGGGAACTCTAGAATTGAAGGTATTGGTTAATGTGTGTGTCTCTCTCTGTCTCCTGGCTGGCGGCTCGCCACTTTATGTGTAACACCTGCTTTGCAGAACTTGTGATAAACTAGATCAATGGGCCAATCAGAAGACACAGGAGTCGAAGGAGGCAGAGGTACACACACATGGACTTTTTTCCTTTTATATATCAAAAATGAAAGTATCAACAACAATAAAAAAAAAATGGATTTGAATTAACAATGTTTTAAAAGAAAATAAATTATACACAATTCAATAACCTTAGTTGCAGATGAAAACAATTACCCAAATTAAATGCAAGAAAATATCAACCAAAAGAAAAACAACAGACGTTTAGTTCCTTTCCTTTCCCTTTTTAGCTAGTAGATTTCTATTTTGAGTTTCCTTATAATTTAGAATTTATTTTATTGCCTTTTGGCCTAATTTAGTTACACCTAATTGGCAGATTTATTAGTTATTTACTAGTTTAGATGTATCTCTTTCGTTTCTTAATTTCAGTGTAATTTTTGTGAAACAATCCCTTCACAATCCAAATTAAATGACAATTTCTCAACAAAATGTTCACCAACAAAGTAAATTTACAATTGTGTTTTGTTACCCACAATAATAATGAAAGAAAATATGTAGGGGATATAGATATCTTATCAGATCAAACGATTATTTTCAGTTCAAAGATTCTCAGTCCAAACAACAACAAAAATAGAAATTTCCCCTTTAGTTCTCAGAAAATGTCAGTTCCAAAAGGAAATAAAAGATACCTCAATCCTTAAAGTCAAAATAGAGAAAACTCCTACAGATGGTCGAACTGCAGGAATGACGCAAATCCAAGGAAAGATGAGAAAAGTAGATCCAAGTTCGGTTTTCACGGGTGGCTCGCCATCTATTTCCTTCACTCGTCACGCGTCTCAATGCATCCACACCAAAGAACGCAGTCCACAACACGAAAATCCAACTTCAAAACACATACATGCAAAATCTGGCCTGCACACAACAGGGCAATGTCCTTAGTGATTTCTCTTTACATTAGCATCATTTAGCACATTTCAGAACAACAATTGACATTGTGATCACTCATTACACATAGTGAAACATCATAGTTTTTACTGTTTAGTCTCATATTAATACTGTACATAAACACTGTTAACCATATTTATCAAAATAAACATTCAACTCACCGATTCCTCTGTAAATTAACTGTTTTTTTGTTTGTTTGTCTCTCTTTCCAGGTTTCACCAGATGAACCACGTTAGTTTCGTTAGTGTTAGCGTGGCCTAACATCTACAGAATCAACAGGAACTCTACTCAGGTAAGTATCTAAACAAACGCTTCTCAATCAGTGTAGTTGTAACAATAAACTGATTCTCAATGAAATTCTAGGTTTTCTTCCAGGTATTTCACCATTAATTCTCCTAATCACCGTTTCTCCTCTCTGTATTGTTTCTCTGTTTTTCCGATCTGCGCTGCGCACAGGGAGGCGGAGTCAGCGCTGCTGCCTGTTTTTTCCTGATTGGATGCCTAACATCTGCAGTGCTATACACAGTTTCCATTCGTTGCGATTTGCTGCAATAATTTACATATCACTTATATGAATAATAAAATGTATAATTTACATATTATAATAAACATTATAATAAACTATTACATTGTCACAAAGTTTTATTCTATTTGCTGTTCAGTCACATACATATTTAGTTAAATATGTAATTTTAATGGTTTAATTGTTAAATATTTTGGACAAATTAACTTGAGCAAAGACTGCAAATATGCTAATTTGAGTCTGGGTTACACCACTCTTCTTCCTGACTTTCACAGGAGCAATATCATCAATTACACTTAACTTTTGAGTTAAAAGAATCAAGGAGAAAATCAACAGAGACAGCAGATATGCTTGGTGTTAAGGATATAGCCTTCATAAATAGTACACTAGTGTTCTCATTTAAGCATCTCTTCTTGACAGACACAGATCTAGCTTCAATGGCAGGAGAGATCAATATATCAAAGAAAATACAGAAATGATCAGACAGTGCTACATCCTTAATAACAATCAATGAAATGTTTAGACCCTTACTGATAAGTAAATCTAGAGTGTGTCCACGATTGTGTGTGGGTCCATGTACATGCTGAGTCAGATCAAAAGTTTTTAAAACAGTTTTGATTTCTTTTGCCATATCGTCCCCTTGGAATTATAAGGTTCTATCTGACATTTTTGTCAATATTTAGTTATTCCCATATTCTTATTCTGTGACCACTTCTTTATATTATGGTATGTTGTTTTTTAAGTTGTGTACATTTTGGAACTTTTTATTTAGAAAATAAGAAGGTTCTATCTACACAGTCGAATGGAATGCAAAAACTTTAAAGCTCAATATCTCAAAACTGCTCAGAACGCAGATAGAACCTTATAATTCCAAGGGGATATTGGTTTCTGCATTATCTATGTGAATATTAAAATCTCCAGCAATGGATGAACAGTCAAACTCTGGGGTAGTTGTTGATAACAGTTCTGTAAAGTCCTCAGCAAAGGCTGGAGAGTATTTTGGAGGCCTGTAAATAATGATAAGTACAATTTGAGGAGCACCTTTTAACACAATACCCAGATATTCGAAAGACGGGTAATTCCCAAATGGTAGTTGCTTACATTGATAGATATCTTTAAAAAGAGCAGCTAGACCCCCACCTCTCTTAACAGCTCTGAAGACACTCATAAAAATAAAGTTAGGAGGGGCTGTTTCATTGAGGACTGTTGCACTGCAGCTGTCTTCTAGCCAGGTTTCATTTAGAAGCATAAAATCCAGATTGTTTGTGGTTATTAAGTCGTTGACTAGAAGTGATTTATTTTTAAGTGAGTGGATGTTTAAAAGTGCTAACTTAACAGTCTTACTTTTTGTCCTCACAGCAATCTTAGTTTGACGTGTAATAGGCACCAGATTAGTTGGGTTTGCTGAACGGCTATTGAAGGCCTTAGACTTTCTATCTTGTAATAGAACAGCAATAGAGAAAGATACAGGCACACTGGGTTCCCGCTTGTTCTGTAAACATTTGAGAAAGTTACTGTTATCAAAGCGGGGACCCAACACATATCACTGAGAGCTGGTATCAGTTGTTTTTGGTTCACCTCGAGCAGATGGAGGAGGGTGTGGGCCCTGGCGTTGTGGCAGAGGCCGAAGAGCTCTCACAGGAGGGGGAGGGCGAGCTGGCCCTGCAGGCTTTGGTGGTTGCGGTGCCTGACATTTTTTGGTTGATATCTGGGGGCTTGCAGCAAAAGAGTGGGATTAGGCCGCTGTACGTGAACTGTATCGTTCAGTTTCGTTCCACCAAGTGGGGCACTAATTTTTCTTTTGCTCAATATGTTCAACGTTAATAAAAGATATCCAAGCAAAAAGTTCTCCACGCATTATCCTGCAGTTAATGAGAAATTGTAATTTATTGGCGCACTATATTGATTGCGTATTGAGACGTCTAAAACGGTTGAGCTCGATTTTCAACCAATCAGCATCGAAAATGTAAGTAGGTCACAGCCGAAATCAAGCCAATATCACTACGCACATGTAAACAGAGGAGGACGTAAGCAGCGCATCTTCATCTGATAGCGGCGATCAAGCTCGATTAACACCCGTAAAGTGTATTCTTCATGTCGGAAAAGATGGTGGGAAAGGTCCGCAGCCCTTTACTGAAGTCCGATGGGAAAAAATCAAGCATTGTGCGTAGGAATGGCTCAAAACGTCGGACACTACGTAGCTAACGTTAGCTATTGCTAATAAACATGTTGCCCTCCTAGACAAACTGGTCTCTGATGTCCCAACAACTACGGGTTTCACCCGGCCTGATATCGGCGTTTTATAGGCTAGACAAAAAAAACGCTTGACTTGTGTGTATGTGCGTGATGGGTAGGTTAAGGGGTCGGGTTAGTGTGTGTATGTGTGAGAGAGAGAGAGAGAGAGAGAGAGAGAGAGAGAGAGAGAGAGATGGGTAGGTTTAGGGGTCGGGTTAGTGTGTGTGTGTGTGTGTGTGTGAGAGAGAGAGAGATGGATAGGTTTAGGGGTCAGGTTAGTGTGTGAGTGTGTGTGAGGAGAGAGAGATAGGCTGCTGTCAGTAGCCTAAAAGAGGCCTAGAAATAGGGTTTCGTTCCACATATTTAATATCAGAAATATATAGAGATTCCTTAGGAAAAAGTTATCCACACACAGTCTTGCAGTTTTTGAGAAAAATTATGCTAAAGGTGCCCATTTTGAAAAAAAGGGAAAACATAGGGAATTTTGCACTTTCAAACCTGTTATCATATAAACCCAAAAATGCCGAATTACCACTTGAAGTACAAAATAAAATTTTGAAATTTTAAACCAGTTTGAAATGTGTGATATACCTGAAGTTGCTATCTAGGGACAGTAAACATGATAAGATTATCAAGAAAACTTCTACTGTAACATTAACATCCCAATTACTTCTCATTATGTTGTTCCAATTCAGAGGTAATATTTGAGGTAAAATCTGAATAACAAATAGAATTAAGCCAAAATATAATAACCGAGCTGCCAACTCTCACGCATTCACTGTGAGACTCACGCAATTGACAATTTTCACACGCTCTCACACCACACATCCATTCTCAGGAAAGCCATTTATTGACCATAATATAGACACGTTAGTTGGCTAGAAAAAGAGCTATAGAGAGTATTTTGCTAAATATGTGTACTATATTACATATTTATTATATTTGTACTTATATCATTAAATAAAGTTGTTATTATAATAAAAAACACATTATATTTAATTTGAGTTATTTTTAACCTTAAATAATACTACCAGCTGATAGGGCTGTCTGTGTGTAGCCTATTTTTCTTGAGAAAAATGAACGCCTATCTTGTGTACCTAATATTTATCCAAATGAGTCAACATTAAATCAAATCACAAGAATTGAATTGAAATCGTGAAATTTCTTTAAGAAATTTGTAAAAAAAAAAAAAAAAAAAAAACTTAGCTTACCAGAAATTGTACCATATAAACATTGTAACATGTTGTCAAAATTCAGTTTAGTTACTAAAATGTTTTGACAATCACAATACACTTATTGTGATGCAAGTTTTTTTTTTTTGCTGCGTTAGCTCCGTAGTGTCCGACGTTTTGAGCCATTCCTACGCACATTGCTTGATTTTTTCCCATCGGACTTCAGTAAAGGGCTGCGGACCTTTCCCACCATCTTTTCCGACATGAAGAATACACTTTACGGGTGTTAATCGAGCTTGATCGCCGCTATCAGATGAAGATGCGCTGCTTACGTCCTCCTCCATGTTTACATGTGCGTAGTGATATTGGCTTGATTTCGGCTGTGACCTACTTACATTTTCGATGCTGATTGGTTGAAAATCGAGCTCAACCGTTTTAGACGTCTCAATACGCAATCAATATAGTGCGCCAATAAATACACTTTTCTCATTAACTGCAGGATAATGCGTGGAGAACTTTTTGCTTGGATACCATTTATTAATGTTGAACATATTGAGCAAAAGAAAAATTAGTGCCCCACTTGGTGGAACGAAACCCTATTTCTAGGCCTCTTTTAGGCTACTGACAGCGGCCTAGATAGTTTGGTTCCAGCATACACCAGTTCTTCCATTTTCTGTGAGAAGCACAGAAGTGGAGATGCTGGGGAGAGGGATGCAGTGTCTGGTGAGAGGGGCTGTTGCTCTGGTGTTATCGGAGGCTGTAATATGCTGTGTCCTGGCTTCCCTGGCTGTTTTCTAGGAAGACGTCCTTGGGTGCTGAATCTTGGAGCAGCTCTAATATGGGGCAGGGCTCAGCTGAGATTGTGTCTGTGAGCAGAGGTTGTTGTGGCTGAGTGGTGTTATCATTGTCCTTGTGTGATTTGTCAACTGCATGTCCATTTTGCTTCTGAAGTGAAGTCCTGTGGTCATTCATACTGTGTCCAAGTGTGTGTGTGTCGTTCAGATTGAGTGGATTGGCACACACTGCAGAAGGATGATTGAGGGAGAAGTAGATATTGTCCTTTAGCTCTCTTGAACCAAGTCTGTTTGGGTGGTATAGCCATCCTGATGAAACAGTTGTCTCTGACTCCAGAAAAGATTGAAGTTGTAAATGAAGTTCACTCCTTTTATATTGCAGGTTTTTTGCAGCCATGTATTAAGCCCAAGCAACCGTGAAAACCTGTTCCTCTTGCTGGGAGTGGTCCACTGATGAATGTTTGAACTTTCAGTCTTTTAAGTGTTTCAAAAAGTTCATTGAAATCCTTCTTAAGGAGTTCTGACTGCTCTTTATGAATATCATTCTTCCCCACATGAATGATGAGTCGATTTGCAGTCTTATGTTTCATCAGAATGTTCTGAAGTTCCCTGTTAATATCAGAAGTTGTTGCTTGTGGAAGGCAGCACGTAGTTGTATCCCTGCTGCTAATGTTTCTGATTATGGAGTCCCCCACTATCAGAGTCCTGAGCTTGGCTGAGCTCTGAGCTGAGTGCCGCTGTCTGCTCGACCTTGAGTGCCAGTTAGCATCAGTGTTAGCTACTGGCTGATTCAGTCTGTGTTCGATCACGTTTGGGGATTCCTCATTTACATTCGTTAATACTTCAAATCTGTTCTCAAGATGTATAGGCGGTGGTGGGAGACCAGTGTTTGCAATCCTTGTCAGAGCTGTGTCTGGAGTAGAGGATGCTACTGCGGCAATATGTGATCTGATGTCTCGAGTGCCTTTGGGTCTCGCTCCCCGTTTGTGCCATCGATTTGTAAGTCAATCGGCTTGTTTCTCTACCTGTCGAGGAGCACTAGTTTCATGGGACTCACCGGCTATATGCTGAGGGTGTCCATGACGAAGCTCTGTTGTGTGTTCCGTCTGGTTTGGTGGTCCCGTAAGTAACTTTGTTTCAAGAACTGCAATCCTTTGTAAAAGTCTGTGGCAGTTAGTGCAGCAAGTAGATTCTTTAACCAGAAGAGGCATTTTCTCTCTTATCCTTATGAATGTAGGCAGTTGTGTTTTCCTTTCCCCGGAATGTAAGCTGGTCGGGTAAAAGAAATTCTGCGTTTTTGTAGTAATACAAACTTTGTCGTTTGAGCACTGTGCTAATTTGCTGAAGTTAAAATTTGGTGATAAAATATAAAATATAAAAATATAGAAGATAAAATATAAAAGCGATAGAGCAAAGCGCGGAGCAGTAAGCAAGAGCGTCCGAACAGTAGCTGAGCAGGAAGTCGTGTAAACATGCTGCCCCTTGTCCTTAAAGAGATAGTTCACCCAGAAATGAAAATTCTGTCATTATATTTACTTACTTTCATGTTGTTCCAAACTTGTATTAATTTCTTTCTTGTGCTGAACACAAAATAATATATTTTGAAGAATGTGGGTAACCAAACCGTTGCTGGTCCCCATTGACTTCCATAGTTGGAACAAATATACTATGGAAGTCACTGAGGACCAGCAACTGTTTGGTTACCCACATACTTTAAAATAACTTTTATGTTCAACAGAAGGAAAAAACTCATTCAGGTTTAAAACAACTTGTGAGTAAGTAAATTTGTAAAAAAACATGTAATTTTTGGGTGAACTATCCCTTTAAATTAACACCTGACCACTCTTGTGGGTTTGCTACTGTTACAATTAAAAACCATAAAATGGTAAAAACATGCCAGGCAGACATTGGTATGATGTAAGCAACACAACTACAACTAATAAAATTGATAATGGGTGTGTTAGATGTAAAGTGTGTGAATAATGAAACATTGACAATGGTCAATCGTATTGGTACACAGAGGGGCCCCCACATAAAATTCTGCTTATGGTCCCATAAAGGCTTGATCCGGCCCTGATGGGTATTCTGTGTCTATGGCAACATTCAGACCGTTAGTCCAAATCCGATTTTTGTACATACATGAAATGTGATTTTTACAAATCCGTTTCAAGCTACATTCATTTCTGTCAGGACCACTAAACAGAACAGAACCAACATGAATGTATTGCAGATATCATTAATTCAAGATTTTAAAGTACAACATGATTCGAGAATTTATTCTGATTCAAGGGGAATCAGAATGCCAAACCCTGACTGACGAGAGGAGGAGCTGGGGATGGAGGAGGGTAATTAGGGGCCCCGAACGAAACGGCTGGTCGGTCCACTACAGATGGACCAGCATGCTCATCGGGGAGCTCCACCGGCTGTGTTGCGAATGAGGAGTGAGGGAGTGAGTGAGTTCAGCCTTCTCTCTGTCAGTGAAGTCAATTCTGAAACGCGTCCGAAAATGAACCATAACTCAGCGAATATTTAGTCAAACAGGCATACAGACACACAGGCATGAAGCTTGAATTCTCTTCTTTTAAATGAAGTAATTTATATAAAAAACAAATATTCTCAGTTTATGTAATATGTATGAAAAAAGAGAGATGTCAGTCGTTCTCATCTCATCTCATTAAGTTTTAATGTGACCCCGGCCACGGAGAGCGCGCTATTCAAACGCGAATGATCTGAGGCAATCGGATGCAAACCTGTGAAACACCCACATCAGCTGGATAACACACACCGCGAGTTCACTTTCAGACTCGTGTACTTTACAACGCTGTGAGGAATAATACTGTCTTAATAATAATCCTGGAAAATTTACCTTAGAAGTGCTGGAAGTTTCATTTCGAGGATCAACGTATCCACCTGAGGAATAGGTCCGTTCTGTATTTGCTTTGTTCTAATCGCAAGTGTCTGTACACGCATAAAGACTGTTTAAATATGAATCACATTTCAGTGTATGAATGAATGAATGCACAGATGCGCGCTGTTGTGTAGCTACAGCTGGCAAAAATACTGTTTAAAAATGAATCACGTTATTGTGTGTGAATGAATGAACAGCTTTCACCAAACTCTATTGCTATACTGAGATGAGTAAAATACTGTAGAATACTGTAAAAAAAAAATTACTGTAAAATACTGCCACATCAAATAAGCTTATAATGTTGCCAATTTCTGCTCATATGTTTTATATATATATATATGTTATGTTTTGTCAAAAATAAAGTCATCAACTAAGATGTTATTATAGTGTTTGTTCCAATGTAGGCTATATTCAAACTAATGAATCCTTAACTTTGAAATAAATATGATAAAATGTATACTTTAGTTTTTACAAAGAAAGATTACACTGGAAATATTGTTAAAATTGTAATTGTTGTTGTAATTGTATAACCTTTTTAATAAAATAGCAAAAAAAATATATATACAAGGATAGACGTAAACACAATCTTAAAAGGCCAATATAAGCCTTCTCTTTAAATTATTTTTATTAGTGACACATTTGGGTAGAGAATATATTCCAAAACTTTCTGAAAATACAGTATGAGAACCATTAACTGCACAATTACTAGAAATATTTACCGTGGATATTATACAATTTGCTAGCACAATTTGTGAAAAAAAAACAACAACTGTGTTTCCAACTGTGAACCAATTATATATATATATATATATATATATATATATATATATATATATATATTTATTTTTTTGTCCTTGCATTCTTTCTTGTGGCTCAGTCACACACCTGAATGAAAGGCTCATTATGTATGCAGCCCCATTATACGGGGGCATTGTCTCCTCAGGTGTGAACCACTCAATATTCATGATGGTGTTGGATCGTTGACGCCCCTGCACATATTGCCTTTCCAAACAAAAAGTGTTTTACAAAATTTAAATCAATGTATTGTTTTTAGAGCCGGGACTTTAATGCGTTAATTAAGATGAATTAATTACACAAAAAATAACACGTTAAACATTTTTTACGCATTTTAATTAGGGCTACAGCTATCGATTCTTTTTGTAATCGATTAATCTAGCACTTAATCGATCGATTAATCGGATAAAAAAAATGTGTGTGTTTTTAAACAACCAAAACAAATAATGCATAACGAAAATGATGTGGCTGTAAAATAATCAAGCATTTGGCTTTTATTTCTCAAAAAAAAAAACAGAGGTATTTATTCCAACTCCAACATTTGGCTCCAAAACTAAGCCTATTTATTGCAATGTTTACCCATTTAGTGTTTATAAGTGCCAGTGCCAACAATTATATAACAATACAGTTAAGTCAACTTACTGTATAACATTTAAAACTATGAATACAAACTTAAATAGTAAAAGCCATTTGGCCTTAGTTTTGTCTTCTTAATACAACATTAAAAAAAGGATTGCATTTAACTGCAATTTAACTTCAAATTGCATGCATTGGAAACACCTACACATAGTGTAGCTTTGAAAAGGGGAATGTTTTATTGCAAATATGCTGTAGCAACAATGACAATGACACCCGGCCAGATGTTCTGAATTAGCGAATCCTGAGTTGCAAACATAGCTCCTTTCTTCAGGGTAAACAAAGGAACATCCTGTTTCACTCCACGGCTAAGACATGTGACCACGAAGGCGCCGATCTGGCTGGCTCTTCCGGGGAACATGACACATTTATAACAAGCTAACCTTGTTTAACCAAATGTTCGACCTAGACCCCCTCCTCAAAATCAACAAACCGCACCACGCGGTGAGCGTCAAACAAATACAAATCACACATCGGCTCTAGCTAGTCGCCAACTTTTACGGCTCCTCCAAAATTTTATAGCACCCTAGACAGAACGTTCTGCATTCCAAACCCCCTTTCTCTCTGCACCAAAGAGATAACGAAACTCTATATGACATTCAAGACTGAGAAGTCACCACACACACAAACGTCCTTTGTATGTAACTCAGATGTTCTGAATTAGCGAATCATGATTTGCTAATTCAACCTTTTTTGTCAGAGGAGAAGACAAGAGCTTCGGTTTTGACCGCCTTAGGGTCAATTCCCTAGTGCTGAAACCTCCCGCAGTACCGCGTGACTTTTACGCCACACACACACACACACACACACACACACACACACACACACACACACACACACACACACACACACACACACACACACACACACACACACACACACACACACACACACACACACACAAAAAGACTTTCCTATCAGACACAGACTCTGAGATTAAAGTCCTACAAAGAACTCAAATCTAATAGCCATTACGAATGTTTTTGATATGTATTTTTATGTGTGTATAATTGGCCAGATAATGTCTGAGGTATCTATGCAACGTTATTATGTTAATCAAAATCACTATGCTAGTGATTATGAGGAAATTATGTAACCCTGTATTTCTGTCATGCAAAAACGTCATTCGAGGTGTCAATGTAATGGGAAAAACATGTCGGAGTCGAATCCTGACTGAAAAGTACAATAATATGCATTTATTCTAGGAAATACCATATTTTCTAGATATGAATGTTAAATTCGATCTCTCACATGTTGGAGTCAAAGTAGGCGTTTCTTCACAAACAAAGAAACTTCTTTCCCGCTTCAGATCAGCAGATCCGATTTGCTGTTGTCCCAAAAAGAGGGCGTAAGCAGATGTCTTTTAAAAGTAGAGACCCTCTCCTCTGATCTCGCTCTCAACTCTGACCCACTCTCAACCTTCGTCATCTTCTCCACAAGCAGCGCTTCTCCAGTGGAACAGGCCTTGGCCTCTCTCTCTCTGGGACGCATACCTCCGCGTCATGTAGGAGCTGCCCTGCCGTCCTTTGCAACTAAGTTCATACGCGCCTTTCCCCTCCACAAGGGAAATGATCTGACTTTTCTCGGTAACGTTACATTCAGTGAGCCTTTTTAAGCTTCCCGCGACACCAGAAGACGCAGCACCGACAGGACACCGTCCGCGCTTCCTGCCTCTCAGCATCCCTCGAACAGAGAAACAACTTGCAACTACTTCTTTTCTCTCTCTCTCCTGCACTTGTACGAACCCACTTCTTCAGTTTTATTTTCATATTCGAGATGAGATGAACTCTGAATGGTTTCCCTGGTAACCTCACGTTCGGTGAACCTTTTGCGCGAGTCTGCTCGCACCGGAAGACACAATTACGCACAGCTCCAGAGACCCACGCGTCTTCTTGCCTCAGCAACACAAAAGACTATATGCAAGTATAAGCCCTCGAGCTTTTAATGTGTTTAAGATTGCCTGCACCACTAAGGTGATCTGATTTCTTGTTGTCTCTCTAAGGTTACCCTGGCTGTGAATTTTGCCATGCTTCGATCATCTCGGTGGTCTCTCTCTCTCTCTCTCTCTCTCTCTCATCCTGACCTTTAGTTTCACTTTCTCTCGTTCATTCCTCTCTCTCTCTCTCTCCTTATTTTCTCTTTCATTTCATTCACTCTGATCACGTTATTTTTTATGTTCTTGTTTGTTTAAATGTTTGTTTGTTTTATCGTTTGCATTTCTTTACGTACGTTTATAGTTGTAGCTTATGCAACCTTGGCATTTATTAAAACCCATTCATACTTTGACCGTCTCTGTGTTTGAAAATCCATCTTTATAAAGTCAATGAAATGCAAAAGATCTAAGCTACACGCTCGATATTATAGACTACTTTGAGTAGTTTTAATTCATAAACCCAAAAGTTTTATGTTCACGGCCAGAAGATAAACTTTCTTGGAGTTTGTAAACGGGATACCCCTTCTTAACTGTGATAATCTTACATTTATTCGCTGGACGAATGACTGATGACTAGACCAGTTACAGAACAAGGTAATCTCGATAATTGATAAAGTAAATGTATATGCGATTTATGAATTATGACCATGAGTTATGATTATTAATATTTCTAAATTCCCTATATCCTTGAGCTAATTCGCATTGACCCAGAGTCAGATATACAGTTTACGTTACAATGCATTTTGTTAAATAGAAAAAGAACAGCATTTTGTTTTTCACTTAGGCTAAGTATATTAGCACGTTTTGTAGTATTATATATTTTTTTAATTGAAAATGTTCTATGCCCAATTACTTTGGTAGCCGATTATAATGTCTTCCCCAAAAGTACGAGTGGATTTGGAGAAGCAGGCTGGGGATTTTAATTTTTTGTTGTTGTCTGTAACTATTTGGCAGACGTGACATACAAACAAGGTCTCGCAAAGACTGCAATACAATATTTGTTCCTCCATCACGTCCCGGTGTATACAGTGAATGCATGCTGAAAATATTGTTGCGTGGCTACATAAAAGTTTAAGCATGTGATGCATTGCCGCAACGGATTGAAGCGCGCGTCCGAGTGAAAGATAGAGCGGTGTGTGCGCGAGCCACACGAGAAAACACTGTATCCGCGCCACTGATCGCAGCGGCAACGAGCACTTTGATCACTTGATTTAAAAAACACATTTCAGTGACATGATGGGTTTTAACTTCATTCAGGAGATTTTGGGTAACTGCACAACTGACAGATGACTTTGAGCGCACCGCCAACAGACACCGCCGTGTGTGTGTGTGTGTGTGTGTGTGTAACCATAGCGACAAAACGACCAACTTTCGGACCCTGCACTTAAAGGTGCTCTAAGCGATCCCGGGAGTCGTAACTTCTTGTTGACATTCGAATTGTTGTCAAACAAAACGGAGGCTAGCTAGACCCTCCCTCCTCCTCATCCCGTCTCCTCCCTCCTCCCCTCCCTTCCGGCATAAAGGAAAGTCAAAATAGTCACTACAAACAAAGTTAAGTTTTACTGATACTTCATTCAATGTGTAATGTCGCCAAGTTAGATAAATGCTTTTATATATTGCAGAACAGAATGCAGAAAAAGAGAAACATTATCTTAATCGTTTCGCAGCCTGAGGTTATAACTATAGCTCCCATAAAAGGACGCAATAATAGCAATATAACGTTAGCTTCGCGTTTCCCAGTGAGCATAAACAACAGCGGCGGCATAATCAAATTTAGTCAAAGTTGTCAATAGCCTATAAATGAACATTCAAATTCATAACAAACTGTGGGTGAAAACAGTCTTTCACACAAATTGTCGCCCTACTGTGAATTTGCTTGATCATTTAAAATAGAGATTGATCGCTAGCTGAAACATACATGTTGTATTTACCAAAGTTAACGCTGACTGCATAGTTCTAGCTAATTACATCCTTGTGTTGGTTTGGCGAACATGAACGTCAGTTTAGAAAGAAAAATGGATTTAACGTTACCTGTTCTGCAAAAACAGAGCAACTATGTCAGATTGGAAGCCCTTCTGCCGGCGGAGTTCATGCTTCTCTCTCCTCCACACCCCCTTCATGTGTACTCGCACTAACCCCCCAAACCCCACCCTCCAATGCTTCTTGTCGGTCATTGGCTGGAGCACTGTTTGTTGTGTTTCGTGGTGCGGGTGAGAGCCCAGTTTGTTTTTGTTGCCGTTTGTGGAGCCTGTGGTGTCTAGAGAGACCGCGTTTTTTTACAGTGTGTGTGGGGGACAGGCAGCTAGCGGATAGTGAGGAGATGTTTGCTGTATGTGACAAAAAATGTTTGGGCCTAAAAAACGCGTCGCATCACTTAGAGCACCTTTAAGCCTATAATTTTGTTTTTAAAAATTTAATTATGTATTTAAAAGTTGCGTTTATCTTTACTCTCCTCCATCGCGCCAACTAACTTCAAAATGTATCACGTGCTATGGTGTGCTTCCTGAACATTGAACAACGGTCCGTATGAAACAATCAGATCCCGAGGCTTCGAGGCAGAGTTTTTGCCTCAAGGAATTTTTGTAATCGAGTTAATCGAGTAACTCGATGAATCATTTCAGCCCTAATTTTAATCACACTTATTTTTGCACCGCGGAACGTTTCTCACTGGATGAGTTTCGGCGGACCGATTATACTGGAGCACCAACTAGCGTTCATGACTTCAGACAACAACAAACCACAGTAAACATGAACGAAGAAGCTGACGAGACCGCTTTGGTTGGCCCCGTGGATGGGAAATTTTGTTATGAAAAACGAACGGATGGAAGCGTCGATAAGAGCATGGTTGTGTGCAAGCACAAAGAAAAAAGAAATATAAAAAAAGAATCTGTGATATTTCTACTTTTGTATGTGTCCACTTACAATCAAATCAAAACATTGTGCTTTTGTAAAATAAAGAAAATAAACAGGCTGTGCGTTCTGCCTCTCCGTCGCGGTGAACTTTTTTTTCTTGAGCACGTCTATAAACTGAAACAAAACTCAGCGAATACTTGTCACACATTTATGAGCCATATACCTTTATAAACATTTAAGTGTGTACTTTTAAATGATCAGATTCAAACGGAAAACAAATATTCTCTGTTTAATGTAATTTGTATAAAACCAACAGGATGTTCAGTATCTCAAACGCTTGCTAATTATTTTTAATTCGACCACGCCCACTCGCGCAAAAGTGATTCACATGCAAATCTCCACATGGAACGTGAACGCCCTCGTTACCTCAAACACAAAACACCAAAACACTTCACAAGTCTCTGCTTTTCGTCAAGTTTGGAAGACGCGCTGTGAGCTTACATTGGATTTACCTCAGAAGAAGAAGAACGCGATTTGAAGACAAGAAAGATGTAAGGTAAGAAATTCTTACTTATTAGTTTATGGTATTGTTGCATAAACTTCACATTGCAGTTGAACTGTTGCTAGATATATGGTGAATATTATAATATTTAGACACGCGTTTACTGTTAAATACTGTTTGTGGATATCTGCTCACACGTAGATGTAACGCAGCAGGCTGGAACATAGAAGGAAGCAGGATCCAAATGCAGCAGTAGTACTTTTATTAAATAAACTAAAGACTAGACAGACTCAAAATCTCAGACATAGGGAACGGAACAGCACAACCAACATCTAACAACATCTTGAACCCACAAACACTGTAACAAGACACAGGGTTTAAATACAGAGACTAACAAGCTAAACAAGATAACAAGAGGGCGTGGTTAATCAGAAACACCTGGGGATACTAATAAACTAGAAAAACTACAAAGGACTACAAAACATGACACAGAACAGGAAATAACTAAAGTCCACACAAGACGAATCATTACAGTAGATATGTATAATGTGGTAACCATAATGTTTCATATTTTGGAGCGCGATCGCGTTTGAATGTATCATATTTTGGAGCGCGATCGCTTTTGAATGTATCATATTTTGGAGCGCGATCGCGTTTGAAAAGCAAAATGCACCAAACAATAGGCTTTATATTTTTACTATTATCTCATTTCATATCATCATATAACGAATGGAAACATTTGAAGTAACATATGATAATCAATATATTTTTCTCTAGCATAGTTGTTACTGAAATCTTTTGGAAGATTTATAGGCTGCTATAGGTTACTGTTATTATTATTTTATTCTGCACTGCGCATAGCCTATGCCTACAAGGCACAACAAACCTGGTGTTCATTATATTATATATTGTTGGAAACATTTGTGTGTGTGTGTGTATTCTGTGAATTTTAAAAAGCAATTTTAACCAGAAAAATCGAAAATGTATTCCCAAAATCGTGCAGGCCTAGTTTCTCTTGATACCAGTATGTTCACTTTTTTTCTTTTCTTTCAGGGACCAGATGCCACTGAGTCCTGCTGACTTCAACATTCACATGAGTCTCTGTATATGAACATGGTAAAGTGAAAATCAAACACCTTGGAAATGAAAGGTATGTACAATGTTTTTAGGAATGGCACAAAGGTCTCTGTCTTTGGATCATTGTTTTCAATGTGCTCTTTTGTCATTTGTTGTGTATCTTTGGATTATGTTGTGTTGTAAATAAATCCAAACAATCTAAAAGCCATTCTTTTTTAAATCTCCTCATTCTTTGTGCAAGGTTCCTCAGAATGACAGGGCCTGATCGCTAATAGGGCAGTTAGGGGAGTGTCTTTGTCTTTCTCAGGTGTTAAAGGCTTACATATTAATGAGATGATCACGCCTCTTCGCATATGGCTTTCTCACACAAAACACGTCTTAGAAATTTTAAATCAATATATTGTCTTATCTGAATGAGCAGTCATGGTGATTTTCACATAGTTTTGGAGCAAATATTCTAGGCTACGTGATACAATTTTCAAAAGTCTTGTGATTGTGAAATAATCATTATGGGTTTCATGGCCTTATTTCAGTGACAATTTTTTTTGGTATTTTCACAAACCACGCATAAATGTCATTATCTCAAAACTACAAACTTTTACATACATGCTGCTGATATATTATTGTAGCAGAGTTTGTGCTAAATACAGTGTAATAAGACTTTAGCCATGACAATGTCACAAGTAACAGAAATAAGCACAAATGTCAGAGCATGTCAGAACACCTCCAGGGCCAGAAAACAGCTCAGACCCCAGAGGGTTAAGGACCAGGGTAACTAAGTCCACGTCTGAAAAAATAACCAACGGCCTGGCTCACTGGATTGCACTCGACTGTAGACCACTTGGAGTGGTAGAAGATAAGGGCCAGCAAAATGTTCTACAGATTGCGTTGTCTGACACAACATACGAGCTGCCATGCAGAAAGACAGTGACAAAAAGAGTCCAGCAGCTTTATGACAATGAAAAGGAAGATAAAGAGAATTTATTGGAGAAAGCCGAGTGTGTTGCCCTGACTGGGGATCATTGGACCTCGGTAAGCAATTCAAATTACTTCGGTGTAACGGCACACTTTATTGACGTCAAGTGGCGTCTTCACTCATTTGCCTTAACTATCCAGAAGACCACCACTAGGCACTTTGCTGAAAACGTGGCAGGAGATTTTGAGTCTGTGGCAGAGGCCTGGGAAATCACACAAAAAGTCACCACAATCCAGGGACGGACTGACAATCTGTGCGTTCTGGAAAAGTCCAGAACGGCCGTCCAACCGAGGGCCGTCGGCAAAAAAAAAAAAAAAAAAAAAATCTAATAAAGCAATACAGCCAACAGCAGGGGCACTAATATGATAACTTATATGCTACGTGTAAAAAACAACAACTGAGGAAGAAGAGTCGGCCTATAGCCATGCACTGACAGAAAGTTAGTTTTATAAGGCTGCACTTTTAAATTTGCTTACATTATATTTGAATAGCAGTGGCTCTGGTGCCTGTGAGTTGCCCGCTAAACACATTCTATAAATAGCCCCAACTTGCCGTCGGGGTTCCAGACTTCGAATAAATGGTATAATTTTGCGACCTTTTCAACTAAACGTTTCAATTTGAACTTTTGCCTCTACAAAATTACCCAACTCTCTTTGATTATACGCTGTCATCTGCGTTGCGTATGAGAAACATCAAATGGCAAACGCTCAAAAAGCGGAACAAAACTTGTTTGATCTGAGCAGCGCAGAGCATTATCAGCTCGGCCCAAAAAACAGCGATCGCGGACAAAGCAGCTGTGCGGGCTGATCTCGATCACGCGAACATTAGGGCTATTACACAGAGCTGCGCGATCCACTGAGAAGCATTTCAATTCAGCGCAGAATCCTCTATCTCTATTATAAACCCACAAATTACTTTGTGATTTAAGCTTGTAAAAAGCCAGATGAAACAGCGCTGATATTCTCAACATATTGACGCAAAAACAAAACAAAAAAAACAGGCAAAACATTGTTCCGAGAACAAACCAGCTAGAAGACATTTCACACCAAAACTTATGAATTAATGCCTAATGCAGTAATGTTTTGTTTAGAAGTTATGGCAGTTTATTTTTATAAAATTTTTCATTTATATTTATACTAAATGTTTGGGCTACTGTTTTTGATAACACATACAATAGGTTTATAGAAAATCAACAAAAAAATCAATAAATATTTTCATAATTTTTCAGGATTTTTTTTTTTTTTTTTAAACGCTTGTAAGTCTGAACCAGAATATCAAGATATTTTATTATTTCCCATATGATGGTGAAAAGTAAAAAAGCGTCACCATGTTATGTAGGCCTATAATAAATATTGGAGTATAACAAATAAAAATTCCTTCTAGATTATTTTATCCCTTGAGGTAGCCCTCGCACACAAAAAGGTTGGAGACCCCTGGTATAGTAACTATGTTTTATAATTACAAGTTTGTGTAATTTGGGGCTTCTGTAGCCAGTGACATTTCATTATTTGTATTTTATGGCATTGTACATTTTTAGTTTTTATTTGAAGGCTGAGGCTTCATTAATAAACACAACCCCAATAATCATCATTAGTTTTGAGATGTTGCTGTGAATACCTTGTCTGATAGGCTACAGTAGTGTGGCATACAGTAGATAGGCTACAGTAGTGTGACATCAGCACATCCTGGCTAGTGTCTGTCGCACACGGCTAGGCGAATGGGATGATGGGCCTATTTGGGAGAAAGTCCAGGGCTGTTTTTTAGCCCCAGTCCGTCCCTGCCACAATCGGAACAGACAGTGCCCGAACCATGATCGCTGCAATGAGACAGCTCACATTCCAGCACATGCCGTGTGTTGCTCACGTGTTTCAGAGGACCATCACAGTTTGCCTTGCTGACAGTGGGTTCACAGCCACATTGGCAAGATGCCGTAAAATAGTGGGGCATTTTAAAGCCTCGCTTTTTCAAATGCGTGTTGCATCTATGGTAGCCGTTATGTACTAAAAAGCTATGACAGGATGTTCTAATAGCACTTTGAGTTTTCCTTCGGGTGAACAGGTTTGTTATTTCAAACAAACTGCAACTTGACACAACGAATAAACGAATGTTACAGTATGAATTATTGACTGTGAAAAACATGAAATATGGTAATTTGTAGTGATGCCTTCTTTATTCGTTATATTTTTGTATATTATATCAGGGGCGTGGGAAGAGGTTATAGGTTGGGGGTGCTGAGTTTTTTTCCGTCACCACTTTTGAATAAGAAACAATATCAAGACTATAAAACTCGCCAAAACTCCGCGAATCACACAAGCGTAGCCTATCAGTGAGAACACTCGTTCAAACAGCGCACACACTCAAACCGGACTTCACATCACATTTTTGGACTTTACTGATTCTGATTTTATTCGTAATGCAATGGACCGGTCAACGGGACATTAATTAATCCTTTAGTTTAAAGAAAAGGGTTATTGGGCTGTTTACAGTGTCATATAGCCTACAATAAAAGAGGCTGCACAGCAACAGGAAATATAAATGAACACAAAAAAACTGCCTAGTGCTAACCTTACACAACGCTGGCAGTGGACTTGCGCTCATAGTTCTGGGTTTTTTTGTGGGTTTTTTTGCAGCTGCGGACAAATTCTTTCGACGCACACACAATAACACTCTGTGCGTATGTTTTAAAAACATAATCTAACATATAAATTCACACTTTTAAATATCCCACTTAAAGTGTTCATTACAAATAAATGACTAAATGCTAAAAATGAATAAATGTTAAAGGGAACCCCGATTATTAAGACACATAGGCCTAAATATGCTACAATTGCTCTCTCCTACAAAATACATAGTTATAAATACATAAAATATTTTCGTTATTTAAAAAATCCTCAGTGTTTTTCAGAATTTGAGCTACAAAGGCAGCCATTATTTTAGCGCGCGCAGTGCATTCTGGGTCGATGACGTGTATTGGTTGCGTTCAGAGCAGAGAGAGGTGAGCTAATGGCGCTGTAAACTGTAGCTACATCCTAAACGTTAATATAATGCCACATTGTGCAGCGTTTGGTTGCAATTTCCAATCCAAAGGAAATAAGGGGAGTGATGTTAGCCTCCACTGCTTTCCAAAGGAGAAAAAAATACGAAAAGAGTGGGAAGTTGCTTGTGGACGAGTACAACTCCCTAAAGACCCACGGCTGTGTTCCCGTCACTTCAGCCCTGATGCATTTGAGGCATTTAGTCGGCTAAAAGAGTTCACAGGTGCAGCTGGTTACAAGCGAAGGCTAAAACCAAATGCCGTGCCTTCAATTTTCCCCCACAAGGAGCCTAAACGTCCGCGCGTAGCAAGTGAAAGCCGCGCTAACAAGCGTCAAAGGCAAGAGACTCTGGACACTCTCCTGCTAAGATGTAAACAACCCGCTCCTTTCGTCGCGGAAGACGAATCATCGGACACTACGCCGATCATGGAGGTAACCGACAATCCACCAGATGCTGTTAATAAATTCGTAACTGTAGGCCTACAGTGTTCTCCAATTATGACCGATGCAGCAACGCAGACGGATGTTTACAAGTCGGATGCAGCGGTACAGTGGTCAGCTGATGTGGACTACTCGGTAAAAAAGGACCATACTTACACAGGTAAATAGGAAATTGAGTTGGGCAAACCTGTACAGGAGGATGACGTTGATAACTCCCAGGATCTGTTCCTCTCAGATGATGAACTTAGTGAACAGAGTCAACCACAGTACAGTCACTGTGATCCGGAATACATTGCAAGTTCATCTGAGTTTTCTCAAAGCACCCAGGGATCACAAGCTTCAACTAACACACATAAAGAAAATAGGCTTTTTCTAGTTTTTGAGGAACAGTTAAACCAATTGCTTCAGCGTTGTTTAAAGGGTGGCTCCCTGATTGTCCAGGAAGAAGTGAAAGAGCTAAAAAATGAAGGATCACAGTTGACACTAGAGCTCACATGTGCTAACAGCTGTAGTTACAGATGGCAGTCTCAGCCTACTCTGAGCGGGACTAAAGGGACAGGAAACCTGCTTTTAACAGCATCAGTTTTCTTCAGTGGCATCCATTTTGCTAAATTTGAGCGTTTCTGTAGTAACATGAACCTCAAAACAATAAGTGAAGACACATACACATCACTGAGGAAGAAGTTTGTGTTTCCTGTCATTGAAAAAATGTGGATTAAAGAGCAGAGTACAGTGTTAACTAACATGAAATCGCAAGAAGTTGTTGAACTCTGTGGAGATGGCCGGTGTGACTCTCCGGGGCACTCAGCAAAATACTGTACATACACTTTTTTAGATGCACAGAGTGAAAAGGTTGTGGACTTCAAGGTAATAAGCTGCACCCAAGTTTCAAGCTCTAATACCATGGAAATCAAAGGTTTTAAAGATGCTCTCAAAACCATAGAAGAAAATGGAGTGAAGGTCTCAACCATCTCCACTGACAGACATCCACAAATCATCAAAGAAATGAGGGTCAGTAATCCAGAAAAACACCATGAATTTGACCCTTGGCATGTGGCAAAAGGAGTGTCCAAAAAATTGGCAACTGAAGCTAAGAGAAGGGAATGTGAAGGCCTGGGACAGTGGATTCCATCCATTATAAATCATTTCTGGTGGAGTGCACAAACCTGTGAGGGTAATGCCGAAGTGTTGAAAGAGAAGTGGATATCTGTAATACACCATGTTACCAACCGACACGACTGGCCAGGGAACAGGCACTATCACCAATGTGGTCATGAGCCCCTTGATGAGACGGACCAGAGAAGAAAGCTTTGGTTAAAGCCAGGATCTGAAGCCCACAACGCACTTGTGAAGGTTGTGAAACACAAGCGGCTTTTGAAAGACCTGGATCATCTGACAAAGTGCATCCACACAACAAAACTAGAGGTATGATCAAATACAGACATATTTAATAATTATGCCATTCATTATGATGTGACTCACATATTTTAATAGTTTAATTTCAAATTCAAATTTGTTTCAGGTGTATCACTCCATGTACCTGAAATACCTCCCAAAGAGAACACATTTTGGATATGATGTGATGATCCATGCCTCCATGCTTGCTGCTCTGGATCATAACAACAATGTGAACAGGGAACAGGTGTGTGAACTGTAATAAATCCTATAATTTGCAAGCACTATGGCTTTGATTACACTTGGCATTAACATGTGATCACCGTGATCCGATCATTAGCCAATCAGGACACGGTGCGTTTACATTTGATCATATAAAGTAGCCTCTCTATCTGGATAACGATCGGATTTCTGTTTCCTGACTAATATTTAAAGGGATACTCCACCGTTTTTTCATATTAAACTATGTTATTCCCTTATCTAAGACGAGTTAATACATACCTCTCTCATCTCAGTGCGTGCACTTAAAGGGATAGTTCACCCAAAAATGAAAATTCTGTCATCATTTACTCACCCTCAA
Organism: Leuciscus leuciscus; assembly: GCF_965113295.1. NCBI lineage: Eukaryota > Metazoa > Chordata > Actinopteri > Cypriniformes > Leuciscidae > Leuciscus > Leuciscus leuciscus. Next base: position 15,291,643 of record NC_138734.1, on the reverse strand, counting down.
GTTGTTCCAAACCTGTATGAGTTTCTTTGTTCTGCTGAACACAAAGGAAGATATTTGGAAGAATGTTTGTAATCAAACAGATCTCTGTCCCCATTGACTTCCATAGTAGGAAAAAATATATACTATGGAAGTCAATGGGGACCGAGATCTGTTTGATTACAAACATTCTTCCAAATATCTTCCTTTGTGTTCAGCAGAACAAAGAAACTCATACAGGTTTGGAACAACTTGAGGGTGAGTAAATGATGACAGAATTTTCATTTTTGGGTGAACTATCCCTTTAATCGCTCAGGTGCGCGCGGTGACACTTTGATAGCACTTAGCTTAGCCCAGTATATTCAGTGGTATCTAACAGCAATGAATTTAGAAGTGACCAAACACATCAACGTTTTTCCTATTTAAAAACAGTTACACGAGTAGTTAGACGAAAAGGATAACTATAATGTATGGCGAAATAACACTTTTGGGAGTACTTCAACTCGGCGCAGTAAAAAGTCACGCCTGATCCTCTTCCCACTATTGACAGAAGTGAGAGGAAGAGGATCAGGCGTGACTTTTTACTGCGCCAAGTTGAAGTACTCCCCAAAGTGCTATTCCGCCATACATTATAGTTATCCTTTTTAACCCGCTTAGAAAAGCGTTGCGTTTTATTTTGTCACCATACTTGGTCGTATAACTTCTCGTGTAACTGTAAGTACATGTAGTTACTTAATATTACTCAGTACTTAAATGTTTAATTACACTGTAACACTGACACCTTAAAATAAAGTGTAACCAAATATACAATAACAATTGGAGAGGGAAGGAATAGTGCATATCAGTATAGTCTTGAAATTTAAGTTTTTAAATATGTTGTGCAAGGCAATTCAGTGCAATTGTGATTTTTAATAACAATATCGTAATTGTAAGATTTTAAATGTACATGACGTAGATGAGCAAAACAGTGTTGACTTTGTTCAGTGTAAGGGGGAGAGGGTATTTTTGCGCGTTCAACATAGTGACTGCTTGGGGAAAATAAAGCAAACGAGGGCGGTAAGACTTATTAAATTATTTATACTGATAGTACGATTGTCTGATCTAGCCTATACTTAGCCTACCCTGGACAGCTGCTGACAAAAAGTGAAGCTCTTTACAGCAAACGCTCTCGTTCTCGCTTGGCATTGGCAAGCAGTTGCCGCACAGACACCATCTGTTTTGCCCCACTCTCGCTTCCTCAACTCTCTGATAATCTTCAGGCCTATCGTCTTCCGCGCTATTCTCCTGATCTAAGCCTACTGTGAGCTCGGGTTCAAACTGAAAAGGCTGAACGGCAGACGTATTCATCTCGCTAGTCGCTACTGTCAAAACTTAGCTAGCTAGCCGGTACTGCTGCAATCCATTGACAGTAAGCAACCTTTACACGTCACTACACAGAATGCATTGAGACGTAAATAACTATGGCGGCCTACGAGTGAACGGATTTTCGTCTTTTTTTTATAAAAATAAAACCATTTGAAGTGTTTTTGTATCACCTTTTTATAGCTGACGCCTACGTTAATCTTATAAGGCCAACATGCCGCACAAGTCGGGGTTCCTTTTAATGAATAAACATATGCATTGCATTTACAATTCTGTGAAAACAGGGAGTGCTGCACCCCACTTCCCACGGCCCTGTATTATATAATAAAGTAGTACACAACCAAGCAATGAAAAAAAGCTTGTAATTAAGAACGCAACATTGACTTGCCTGTCGAGAAGAAAGCTTTTGAAAGCTTTCTCCTAGTTGCTCTGTCCACCTGGAAAAAGCTATCCCGACATTAACCCTTTTTTTTTTTTTGTAATCTCCTTTCACGTTTCCTTTTACGGTCTTTTTTGGACTTTTCGATGACGAGGACTCTTTATCCTGTGACTCAGCATATGTATGGACTCCTCCATTATAAATAACCGTACAGTGCAGCCTTTTAAACTTGCAGGGGCAGTGACAAGCGCCTCTCACTGCTCTGCTCCTCCGCTTCTGCTGGTTTCAGTCACGTGATGCTGGCTCTGAACGAAAACGCGTTGTGGAAACGCGTTGGCCTAGTACTTTTTGTCCCTCTCTGCTATTATAGTTTTTCAAGATGGCGGAACTACATGGAAGCCTTCGTGGACCTACCCGTCCCATGTATATAAAGATAATAAATTCTTCGTTAACGAGGATAAGTCCGATAATTAGCAGAGGTATTTGTACACCATTGAGGACATATTTATGAATAAAAATATTCATTTTAGATAATAAAATACCTAAAAAGTTACACATTGTCCCTTTAACTACAGCAGAGTGGGACAGACTGCAGAGGCTTCGAGACCGTCCTTAAACCATGCAGGTAAACACCCACCAACTGTTTTTAAAGTTATTGTACTGAATATCAATATCACTATGACTATAGTATAAAGTTGCTACTGTTTTTAATCTACTATTAATTGGCACAATAATTAATCTCTTTCCTAAACTATCCTCTGCAAATATGTGACTGAGCTCCTTGGGGGTGAGACTTATGTCTCGTGCTCTGTTGTGTTACCTGCTCTCCGCCACCTGACCCACACCATGGAGGTCTCAGATGACGACCCAGCCTATGTGGTGAGGTTCAAGGGTGACTTTAAAAAGGACCTGTCTCAACGGCAAGATACACTCAACCATGGATGGCTCAGGGTGGCTACAGCACTCAACCCACGCTTTAAGGTAACATGTGTAATGATTTTTTTTAGTTTTTTTTTTTACCCCCTTTCAGAGGATGAAGAGGGGCCCAACGGGGCTCTGGCCCGCTACAGGGCAGAGCCCACCATCAGTGAGACAGACTGCCCACTGCAGTGGTGGTCCACTCATGAGGGAGCCCATCCACAGCTTTCTGCCCTGGCCCGCAAGTATCTGGGCAGCCCTGCCACTTCTGTCCCTTGCGAGAGACTTTTCTCACTGGCAGGTAACGTAGTTCAAAAGAAAAGGGCAGCCTTGAGCTCTGAAAATGTGAACAGGCTAGTTTGTCTCAGCAACTGGCTGAAAGAGAAGTATAAGAAATAGTCATAGAGGTATCCTGAGGCCAATGGGGTTGTTGTTACTGAAATGTTGATCAAACAGTGGCCTGAGCAACAGAGATATTTATTTTTCATCAGGATATTGGAAGATTAGGGACTGAGGTCAATCACTGGCACTTTTTTTATTTTATTTTAAATGGTACACTTTATGTTGAACTCTTTATTGTTTTGGCCAAGGTTATTGAGAATTGGACTTAGTCAGTTATGGCCTCTGAAGCAACAGAGAGATGTTTTCTAATAGTCAGGGTTTCCAATGTTCTGAATGTACTTGAAAGATTTGTGTTTAACTTAAAAAAAAACATAGTTTACAGAAGGTCTACCTACCTATAGGCTACCTGAATTTCTGAAATGTACTATATTTCTAAATATGCTATTGCTACACTTAAAGCCACACTAAGTAGAAATTGTGTTTTTGTCAAACAGCGACCCCTAGAGTCACTGTGGAATACTTGCACTGTCGTAAATATATTAGCCTATATTATAACGTTTTTACATGATTGCAGCTAAATCACAAGTAAATAGTCTATAGTCTAGGCCTACTGTATAATTTAATTTGTGTTGTTTTTATTGGAATGTAAACATTACAAAATGCCAGATAACATCAATTAAGTTAAATGTACGTCACATTATTTCATAACATTGGCCGTTATGATGTCATTAGACATGATTATTGCAATTTATCATAATAGTTTGCAAATTGTGCTCGTTTACACTATACAACCTCTCCGTTAGGCGTATTTATGTCCTGATAATTATGTGAGATATTGAAAGCAGTTCTCATGATAATCGCAGGAATCAACGTCAACAGCGTCGTCTGATATCCCTCAGGACTACGTGATAAATACATCTCACAACACCTGAGTTCAGCTGGCAAACTAATTCGTGAGGCATAGCTATCTGATTTATCAAAACGATTCCATTTACACCTGGTCACATAAATGTATTTTTGCGAAACGGATTTAAATTCGATCTTCAATTCTCGCGCTATATGCAGATTTAATGGAGTGCACGTCACCGAAAGCAACAGATATGAGCTGCATTTTATAGATCATCAGCTAAAATTTCAAAATCAAAGACCGCAATAAGAGAGAGCAGTAAGCCTGGTAAGATCATTTCGTTTCTTTACTTTTAATGATGAAGATTGTGTGTTAAGCGTCTGCGACTTACTTTCACTTTGATTTGCGATAGTTTGCACGTTGGCTTGATGCAGTTGCTCATCTGCGGTGATGCGTGTTCCAGCGCGTCGTCATATCTGGATCTAACATATAGCCTATAACACGTTTTTTTTTTTTAGCATTTTTGGGAGGAGTACAATTTACATATGTGGTTTCAACAACCATATGCATTTACACTTGTCCAGTTTCGTCTGGAATGCGTCTCAGATCTCCTCCTGAAGTGGTTTGAGGGATCGGATTCAAATCCGTCTCAAATGCGTTTCGGAGGGCATTTAAACCTGGACTTTTCACGATCGGATAGCTATCCGATCTGAGAAAACGCATGAAGTGGCCAGGTGTAAACAACCCCCATGACAAAAACCTACGCACGAAAGCCGAAAACAAACGCTGGTTGGCCTCTCACGTCCAAATTTGACGAAGTGGTGGGGGAAGTGACGTATGCCGTAAAGCAATCGAATTTTGTAGTTCTTTTTGTGCTCTGGTTACTACCCGATAACCCCGAAGTTACATAGTGCCAGTAAAAGCGATACAGACCCTGTCAGGCTATGGCAGACGTGTCATTCAACCTATTGTAAGTCGATGTACCATCACAAGGATCTTGGAAATATATTATGAAGGTTGAAAAGTTACAAAGTGTTGCTTTAATGGCAAAAATTGCACTGGTCTACAATATTTTGTTGCTTAAGCTTATGTATTCAGTCATTATTCAATGGTATACTAAAAATCCATGTGAAAAAAATTACTTCTCACTGTTCTCAGGTCAAATATTTATATGCAATTAAAATGCGATTAATTTCGATTAATTAATTACAAAGCCTCAAATTAATTAGATAAAAAAATGTAATCGAGTCCCGGCCCTAATTGTTTTATGTGAATGATTAGGCAGGATGATTTTCACATCATTTTGAAGAAAAAAGTCTAGGCGACAAAATGCATTATTCAGAAGTCTTATGGACACATATTTAGTATGTGTTTTGTGGCCTTATTTCAGAAACTTAAATTTTTTGTTTTTTCAATAACCATGCATAAACATCATTCTCTCAAAAATACAAACATGTACATACATTTTGCTCACATAATATGGTATCCCTGTTTGTGCTAAATAGAGTGTAATTACACCTTTGCCATTAATATGTTTATAAGCAACTGAAAAAAGCACAAATGTCAGGGCATGTCAAAACATCTCAAGGATCCCAAAAACACCTCAGACCCCAGAGGGTTAAGCCCAAACACGTGATACAGCTATTGTGACCGTGCCCTACCGCACCCAGAAACACACGGATGGAATGGCATCTTGAAAAAGACGCAAACACACCTGTGTTGCTCTCTCAGGAAATGGGACCCATCACCAGTGCTGGAGCACACGGGAATGACCGCGGCGACACTGTCACAGTGACAGTGAAGCACTCACTTCTTTCTGCCCTCAACCAGCCGTCAACAAACATAGGCTACTAGAAATTGTATGCTGTTAAAACAGCAGTTGAGAGCTTCAGAAGCTCGTGATCACCGCTGCACTCTTCGCTGTAGAAACACCAGAACTGGGAGATTCTTCCAGAAGAACACAGACACACTCGCACGTTGTAAGATAACAACATTCTAACATTCACAAACTAACATGGCGGCACCCATCGCGCATGCAGCTCAACTAACGCAATCGTTAAAAAAGGTGTTTAAACAACAAAACACTACTTGCATATATTTGACAATCAGAATATCAGATATTTCATGTCATAACTTAGAAATTTGTGAATATTTTGAATAAAAAAGGAAAAATTACATAAAAGCAGATCATAATTCATTCAGCGCTGTTGTTGCTGCGATGTGTCACATGACAAGCAATGACGCGTCACCATGGAAACCATAAAGTGACACGTTCTAAATGACAGTCGCCTTGAAAAACTCACGCTGGAGGGTCAGCCAGAATATTTTAAACTTGCGTGTGAAAGGGTTAAAGATGACAGGCTCCCTTAGCATGATCCCAATCAGTCGACACGTCGACTATGTCGAACGTGAGCGACTGAAAGGGAATCAAGGTTAGTAATATCAGGGTAGTACTCTTTGAATGAACAAGACCAGACAGTGAACAGGAGTGAATCTTTATAGTGGTGGTGATGATGAGGTGCAGGTGTGTGTGAATGACTTGCAGGTAGGAGCAGAGGAGAGTGATAGGAAGTGTAGTGCAGGAGCCTGGCAGACCTGTAACATTTATGGTGCAGGCCACCTTTACTGTACGACTCTCAGCCTCATTTTCATTTGTGGTCAATTTAAAATGGCTTCTAATCTGACTAAGGTCTGTAATAACCACCTGTAATAGAACTGCAAAGTTAGAAGATGATCCGATTTCTTTCTATTCTCCATGTCTTGTAATCCATGTTTTATCACTGTATAAAAAGCAAAACTCCTTATCTGATGTTTTTCTGACCACTTGAATATCAGAATGAGGCAAAGAGAGATCCTTTATTTGTTTTACATTAAATGCTTGTGTTCACATTTGTATTTACCTTTTTCTAAATATATGTATTATCTCTGAGGTTTAAACCCACCCTGGGGTAACTGTTTTCTTTCTTATTTGTCACACAGACACACAACATACACACTCTTAATTTCCAATCTCAAAAAAGCTAAAAAAAATATGCATCACACTTTGCCAGATGAGAGTTATAAGCAGGATGTCCAAATGGTGCACCAAAAGACAAATGACTGATGTATTACATTGCAAACAATGCAGTTTTGAAAGCAAATCTGTGGAAGGGCATCTAGCCCCCTATACACTCAGGTCTTTTGTAAAAATAATAATATAAAGGTTAATTTACTGAACTGTGCACATTGTTTACTTCGACAAAGTCCCAGTCCATTGTTTTCTCCATAAAGCTGTATACAGAAATGCAAGTTATTTTGTAAAAAACCCAGTTTGTTTTTTGTTATCCACATTACTGCCATTGTTTGCTTGGATTTTCAATTTCCTCGAATGATGCCCAGGGTTCTGTTTCTTTCCTGGGAGGGCAGGAAGGTGAAAAAGAGGGATTAGAGAGAGAAAGATACTGAGAGAAAGAGAATGAGAGAGCTGTATGTCCAGGCCCTGTGGAGTGGGACGAGAGTGATTAATCTAGAGAGTTCCAGTGCTTTCATACTATTCCCCCAGATGTACCCCACAGCAAATATAGCTGCACACTTTTTTTAGTTAGCGAGAAAAACAGTGTGACAGAGAATATTCTCCTGAAAAGGACATGAGTGCTTAAAAATGGGGAGGGCATTTTTTTTTTTTTATGAGGATGTTTTGTCTCAGATGAAATGTGCATACTGTTGATAGCCATTATGGAAGTCTCTCCACAAAGAACATAAGAAATCAGAATTGGTGCATGATCCTAACCCCACATCCCATTATTATTATTATTATTATATATTTTTTTACTTTAAAAAAGAAATTGTGAAGTCAAGAGAGAGCTTGTATCTTCTCCCTAAGTAGTGTAAATTCCATCATTCAAAAAGTATGCGAGTTTATCTTGGAGCTGGTGGTCTTATGTATAAAACTTTGCATAGATATCGTCCTAAATGTGTGAAAAAGGTAGATTCTCTCTCTCTCTATTTGTGACTCTCTCACATACCATTATTTGACTTTATTAACCACTATCAGTCCACAAATAAATAAACAGTGTGCAGAAAATCAATGTTTTCTTTTCTTACTGACTGTTTGAATCTATTGTGCCCATGATTTAATTTAATTAGATTGTTTAAAAAAAACAAAAAAAAACATGCAAATATATTTCTCTCTGGGTTTGTTAATGGCAGCTGTACCTTTTATGGTTATTAGTAGAAAATTAGAACATAAAAAAAAAGAAGAAAAAAAAAAGCATAAGTTAAAATCACTAACTGAAAGTGAAAATAAATAGTAACAAAAGCACAGACAACATTTTAACTGGTAGGAGTAGGCCCATATTAGCCTAAATTTATTAAAAACCTCTCATTAAGAAACCACAATTACATCATAATAACCTAGCAAATTACAGACCCATTTCAAATCTTCCATTTATGTCTAAATACTAGAAAAAGTTGTGTCCGCTCAATTGTGCTCTTTCTTGCAAGAAAATCTATGAAAAATTTCAGTCAGGATTCAGGCTGCATCACAGAAACTGCGCTCGTTAAAATTATAAATGATTTACTTCTAGCTTCTGACCAAGGCTGTATCTCAATACAAGTTTTACTCGATCTTAGCGCTGCGTTCGACACTATAGATCACAAAATACTCTTAGATCGACTACAAAACTACACTGGTGTTCATGGACAGGCATTAAGCTGGTTTAGATCGTACTTATCAGACCGCTACCATTTTGTCTGTTTAAATGGGGAAAAATCGAAGATAACGTCAGTAAACTACGGAGTACCGCAAGGATCTGTGTTAGGCCCTCTGCTATTCTCAATATATATGCTGCCACTTGGTAATATTATAAGAAAACATGGAATTAATTTCCACTGTTATGCTGATGACACTCAACTATATATTTCATCACGACCAGATGAAAACACTAAATTATCTAAATTGACTGAGTGTGTTAAAGATATAAAATACTGGATGACGTTTCATTTTCTGCTATTAAATTCAGATAAAACGTACTCGGTTACTAACGTAACCTCGGTTCTCTCTAGAAGAGGGAACGAGTACTGCGTAAGTATCTTACGCTAGGGGAAAATCCCTTTTCCGCGAGATATTGAAGCCAAAAAATTATCCTTAATTTTGTATTATTGTAAAACGCGTTGCGGCAGCATACAGACATAGGCAAGACGGCTCGCGTGCCTATTGGCTGTTCTGTGGCAACTGCAGCAGCCTATCGAGCGAGGCCTAGCGTGACGTCAGACCCAATGAGGGTGCTTCGCGCCCGTTGCGTCACGTCCCGCCGAAACGGGCATGGCTTAGGCCTATAAATACAGCTCGCAGGCAGCTGATATCTGGTTTTTCATCGCCGAAGCGAACCAGAGCATGTGCATGCACGGCAAGATACGCAGTACTCGTTCCCTCTTCTAGAGAGAACCGAGGTTACGTTAGTAACCGAGTACGTTCTCTTACGAGAGGTCTCTCGTACTGCGTAAGTATATTACGCTAGGGGACCCAATGTAAAACGCCGTGCGTGCTGGGATCTGACACCAAAGACCCAAGGGCGAAAGCCCGGGGTTCATATAGTGCACAATCACCAAGGGAACTCACAGGGAGTCCGGGAAGAGGGAGGGGCGGAACCACGCTCTTCCACATATAGCAGCGTCCCTCAGACGCAAATTACATCATACAGACAGGGCGGAGTACGGCCTGAACTGATGGAAAATTGTGGGTCTTATTCATTTGCCCATAAGCATTTAATGGTCGATCAGCGAACAGTGCTCAGCGAGCAGTGCTTTACTCGGACACAGTATTCTGAACCGATAGCATCAGAACAGACAGTACTGGTTTGTTTAGACCGACAACAGCCTGGCCTGTAAGGCGGGAACCTCTAGGTTATAAAACCTTATAAATGTAGACGGGGAGGCCCAGCCTGCCGTCATACATATATCTTGCAAGGAAAACCCACTTGACCAGGCCCACGATGAAGCCATGCTTCTCGTGGAGTGCGCTCTGACACCCAACTGCATGCCCTTGGAAGTGTATGCCAGCGCAATGGCGTCAACTATCCATCTGGATAGGCTCTGTTTCGATGCGGCTAGTCCCTTGGAACGTCCGCTGAACGAAACGAAGAGCTGCTCCGTCTGTCGGAAGACAGATGAGCGAGACACATAAGCTCTTAATGCCCTGACTGGGCAAAGGAAGCTCGCGTCTCCTTCCTCGTCAGAGACCGGTAGGGCTGACAGGGAAATGACCTGCGCCCTAAACGGTGTGTTGAGGGATTTTGGAACATAACCGTGCCTAGGTTTGAGTATAACTCTTGAGTCATTAGGCCCAAACTCCATGCACGTCGCACTTACTGAGAGCGCGTGTAAGTCCCCTATGCGCTTCACTGAAGCGAGAGCCAGAAGAAACACTGTCTTGAAAGACAGGTGTTTAAGATCAATTGTCTGTAAAGGCTCGAATGGGTCACCTTTCATGGCTTCCAGTACCGTAGAAAGGTCCCATACAGGGACTGAGGGAGGTCTGGGAGGATTCAGTCTCTTAGCTCCTCTAAGGAAGCGGATGACTAAATCGTTCCTTCCTATTGACTGACCAAGCGTTGTTTTTGAGAACGCTGCTATGGCTGCCACATAAACTTTGAGCGTGGAAGGGGACCTGCCCTTGTCCAACAGCTCTTGTAGGAAGGAGAGAACCTCTGTCACCCCACAGTCTGGGGGCGACACGCCACGAGCTGTGCACCAGCTGGAGAACACTGACCATTTCGAGGAATAGAGACGTCGCGTCGACGGAGCTCTAGCCTGCGTGATCGTGTTTAACACTCCGCTTGGGAGGTCAGCGGGTACCCGTTGATGGCCCAAACATGAAGGGACCACAGCTCTGGGCGCGGATGCCAAATCGAGCCCTTGGCCTGAGAGAGGAGGTCCCTCCTCACTGGCACTGGCCATGTGGCACTGCTCGCTAGCTGCATCAGAACTGGGAACCAGGGTTGGTTTTTCCAGAACGGCGCTACGAGTAGCACTGAGCATCCTTCTTCCCTGATCCGTTCTATCACCTGAGGCAGGAGAGAGACGGGAGGAAAGGCATAGAGCGGGCGGCGGGGCCATACATGAGCCAGCGCGTCCCTGCTCTTGGAGAAAAATTCCAGACAGTGAGCGTTTTCTTGAGACGCGAACAGGTCTACTTCCGCTCTGCCGAATTTCTTCCACAGCAGCTGGACTGTCTGTGGGTGTAGAGACCGCTCGCCTGTCGGAACATTGTTCCTGGACAGTCTGTCCGGTCCTACGTTTAAGAGCCCTGGCACATGCGCTGCTCTCAGTGAGAGCAGGTTGCGCTGAGCCCACACCAGGAGGCGTTCTGTCAGCCTGTTCTGTCAGCCTACTTCTGTTTTTACCGTGGTTTCGACGCGCGCGTCGGCAAAACTGTAGCAAATAGCCTCTTTCTATAATGTCTAGCACCCACTTCGAAACCCCGGGTAGCCTTGCCCATGCGTCTGCACGAATGGCTAGGGGTTGAATGCGAAGCGCGCTCTGGTCGCTCAGCGACAGAGGGGCTTCGGTGTGCTGCAGCATAAGCGTCGCGCTTATGACATTTGAGGCAGGGGGCGCGCTGATAACAGTGGGCAGATTGCCCGCGCTCGACTCCTCTGCGGTGGTCAACCGAGAGGGGGAGGGCTGGGCGAGTCCCGTAAGACCTGTCATGTCTATGTGTGAATGTGGGCGCGGGATAGCGGGCACATTTACAACACTGAGAGCATTGTCTGCCTGAGCAGAGCGAATGCACGTTGGTTTCGTTTTTACAGAAACCTTGAGACATGCAGAACGTAGTGTTTGTGGGCACTGGGCAGTGGGCACATTTACCACGTTTAATGCGCAATCGATCTGGGTCGATTTCATTTGCGCGAGCCCTGTGTGACGGGCTGTGTTTGTGTGTAGGAATGAGCACTGGGCAGTGGGCATTTTGTCTACATTCATAACACCATCGGCCGTGGCCGGGACACCAGAAAATACACTCTTATGGGATTTATCTGGGTAGCCGTAAAAGCGGCGTTTGTGTGCAGGCAAGCGGGCTGTGTCGCTGACTTGTTTACTGCAGAATACACTGGAACAGTCACATTTACTAGAACTGAACGAGCGAGAAGTTACCATAGAAACAGAGAGTGTCAACATGCTGGCGTTTGTTTGCAGGTGTGCGTGTATTACAACAGGCTCGTCCACTGCAATATTCACATTTCCAGTCGCCTGAACTTCAGAGGGGAATGAGAAATGTGTGAGAAATGGAGGTCTGAACACTCTCTTTTCTCCTTCCGCCAGTGACGCACGGAAACCATAGAAATGGTGTTTGGGTGCAGGCGAGCGGGTTGTACAACGCGCTCGTTGGCTGCAAAATGCACATCTGTAGTCGCCTTTTCAGGGAACTGACAGAGCGAGCATTGACGGCATAATTTTATCTGCCGGTAGACCCGGGATCGAACACACGGGTCTCTCGCGCGAAAACCTAAGAATTTACCACTGGGCCACAGGGGAAGACACATAGGCATACAGTTAGCGCGAGTATTATCAGAGAGCGTCAACATGCTGGCGTTTGTTTGCAGGCGTGCGTGTATTATAACAGGCTCAGAGGGGAATGAGAAATGTGTGAGAAATGGAATTCGGCCCGGCCGCAGCGGGACATAAAACACTCTTTTCTCCTTTCGCCAGTGACGCACGGGAACCATAGAAACGGTGTTTGGGTGCAGGCGAGCGGGTTGTACAACGCGCTCGTTGGCTGCAAAATGCACATCTGCAGTCGCCTTTCAGGGAACTGACAGAGCGAAGCATTGGAGGCATAATTTATCTGCCGTTAGACCGGGATTCGAACACCGGTCTCTCGTGCGAAAAACCAAAGATTCCGCCACTGAGCCACAGGGGGGAACACAAAGGCTTTCAGATGCACGAGCATATAAGAGCGTCAACATGTTTTCTTCGGCGTTTGCTTGCAGGAGGAGCAGTCTCGGAGAAGGATGCCAGGTGAGTCCTCAGAGTCACCATAGGCAGTAACTAGCTCGCAGTGAGGGCAGTCGCCGTCAGCGAGGGCAGTCGCCGTCAGCGAGCGCGAGAGCTGCGTGATCCTCAGGAAAGGGGCGTCTTGAAAAAGACGCCCGGCTCTTTTAGTGCAATGAGAGTGTGTGTCGCGGCAGCGAGCACACACACATACACAAAACACAGAAGCAGAGAAAGGATATAACGCCGGATAGCGCAGCAGGAAGGCGACTGAAGGCGGCGCGGCCAGCGGCTTCAGAGTGTTGACTCGTCCTGCTGAAAGGCTCCTTCAGACGGCGCGGCTTCTCTCCGGATCAAGCGATGCGAGAGCTTCGCTGAAGAGATGAAAAATCAGATATCAGCTGCCTGCGAGCCGGATTTATAGGCCTAAGCCACGCCCGTTGCGGCGGGACGTGACGCAACGGGTGCGAAGCACTCTCATTGGGTCTGACGTCACGCTAGGCCTCGCTCGATAGGCTGCTGCAGTTGCCGCAGAACAGCCAATAGGCACGCGAGCCGTCTTGCCTATGTCTGTATGCTGCCGCAACGCGTTTTACAATAAAACAAAATTAAGGATAACTTTTTGGCTTCAATATCTCGCGGAAAAGGGATTTTCCCCTAGCGTAAGATACTTACGCAGTACAAGAGACCTCTTGTAAGAGAACGGAGGTATTACTTATTGGTCCAAAAAACTGCCCACAAAACCTCTTACAATACAACTTTAATTTAGAAGAATGTCCTGTTACTTTATCCACTACAGTAAAAGACCTGGGTGTTATACTAGACCGCAACTTGTCTTTCAAAAATCATATTTCATATGTTACAAGAAAAGCCTTTTTCCACCTTAGAAACATTGCTAAGCTACGTATGCTATCTGTTTCTGATGCAGAAAAGTTAGTTCATGCATTCATGACCTCAAGACTAGATTACTGTAATGCTTTATTAGCTGGTTGTCCTGCATCCTCAATAAACAAGCTACAGTTAGTCCAAAATGCAGCTGCTAGACTTCTTACTAGGTCAAGAAAATATGATCATATAACACCAATTCTATCATCTCTACACTGGTTACCTATTAAGTTCCGTATCAATTACAAAGTATTACTACTGACCTATAAAGCCTTAAATGGTTTAGCTCCTGGGTATTTAACAGAACTTCTATCGCCCTACAATCCATCGCGCTCTTTAAGATCACTAAATTCGAGGCTTCTGGTCACTCCGAGGATATCGAAGTCCACTAAAGGAGGGAGGGCGTTTTCACATTTAGCTCCTAAACTCTGGAATGGCCTTCCTGATATTGTTCGAGGCTCAGACTCGCTGTCCCAGTTTAAAACTAGAATAAAGACGCATCTCTTTAGCCAAGCATTCACATAATACTTACCTTTTATACTACAGTTGAATCCATGGGCGTCGGAAGCAAAACAAATGTGGGTGGGTCATCTTCCAATTTATTTATTTTTTTACTGGAGCAGATTAGGGGTGTTCCTGAAGTTCCCGAAATCTCTATGCAATAATGAGTGAATGAATGAGAGTAAAATGAAACGAGCGCAAATCTGTCTATGCGTGCATCTCTCAGAAATCAGAGCTTGGCAAGAGTAATATCAACTCAAATAAGCTACTACATCATATGTTCTACAATATGATATTGTATATTATTGTATGTATATTTAAATGATTTAGGCTTTGTACAATATCGAATGAATATGTAGGATTGAGTGCGAACCAAAACACAAATGAATCTTCCAGGTGATTTGTTAAAACGTAACTCCACTCAGAACTAAACATTCCAAGCCCCAAATCACCCATCCCGGCTCCTGCCAGTCTACCTAACCAACAAAAAACCCCAGCTAAGAACTTTTATGAGCCCAACTAAAGGAAGAACTTGTCAATGTGAGATAGCTTGGAAAAGAATGATTGGCTCAGAGATGGCACAGCTCAGTGCTCGATCAAGATAACAGCAGAAGCTGCTCGACCCCCACGACAGAGACACAAAACAGACCATCTTCTCCTTAGGACCTCTGAATGACCAAACCAGAGTTCTAATCTCTTCAAACCACAATAACTGATATTTTACCTATAAATACATAAAACCATCCCAGAACAATTTTCAATGGACTTATAATCAAACATGCAACTACATGATTCTATTTTGTGTCTACAATATATGTGTGTGCCTAATATGCTTAGATCCCATATAATTCATGTAATTGGTATAACTATTAGGTGTGTGAATGAAAGTGTGTCGTGCTAACTGTCAGCATGATCGTATGTTCTTAATTCAAAAGATGGCTTGATTGAAATCTGTGTAAAATGTTTTGTATTCTTATAATAGTAATAATGTCTAAACTGTGGCCTCTTTCCTCTCTGCTAGAGCTTAGAGAGTAAGGAGAGCACAGATAAGCATGATTTACGATCAGAACTGAAAAGAATGCCACCTCCTAAATAAAGACAGTGTCTAATTGGTTAGAACTGATCCAGGAGGCTGGACAAACATGTGAGTTTAAAATCTTAGACTCTCAGAAGAGTTCTCAACAAAGTTAGAAAAATGCGCGAAGGGAGAAGAGACCAGAAAGACTAGTAACCATGTAAACGCGCAGACGAAAGAACCCAAATCAAGATCAGAAGAACATGGGTTAAACAACTTCATTCAAGCCATCATCTACTCTCTCTCAATTTCCTTTCTTTTCTTAGTTTCCTTTCTTTTCCGTTGTGAATCTTGGTTCTAAGTTAAGTTTTGCGGCAAGATTTCGGTCCACGTTTCTTCTGCAAAGCCAGCTTCAACAAAGACTTTCATTCACCCGCCAGCAAACCACGTGACGGGCCGCCCCAGACCCAGGCACAAGGAGACCAGCCAACAAACTGAGGAAACCCCTTTTTACAGACAAAGGGAATCCCCAAAGCAAAGACAAGCAAGTACTGCCTCCAGACTCTTAAGCTGAACTGGTGTATTGATATAAATGTAATAACCTGTCTAAGAAACGATAGAAGGGTTAAATTAATGATTGATGGTTCATTCCAGGTCATGTCTTATAAGTGCATATAGAAACTTGGGATTTCATCATCTCACTCTTAAAACTATTTCTTTCCTCACTCTCTTTCTTTCTGCAACTCGTATGAATGTGTGTGCATGTGTTTGTGTTAGATATTAGTTTTATGTGTTAGAATAATCAATAAAGTCTTGTTTGTATTTTAAAGAGAAGTATTACTTGTGTTATGTGCTTACGAATTTAATGTCTTAAACTTCGGATCTAAATTACCTTGCTAACTATAGTGTTTCACTATAGTTCGGATATTTATATCCGTTGCAGAGTTGATAGTTACAGCCAGTTCAAATGAACCGCGAACGAGTCATTTGCTTGGTTGTAATAAGTGACTCTTTCGAATTCCCTATAAATTAATTAATAATTCCTTTGAGCTAAATTGACGAATCACTACAAATACAAATATCTTACAAATAGAATATAAGCACAGCACGATCACAAATCAAACAGCGTGTTAATTGCCGTCTCTGCACGTGTCTGTCTCAGAGCAACCGGCTCTAATAGCCTATAATCAACTAAGATTCAGATACATTAATTACTACTTGATATGTCTATTTAAATGTTTTAAACTTCGTATGTCCATAGGAACCTGAGACTCGCGCTTAGGACAGCACATGCGCATTGGCTCATCTAGCCTGAAAGGTAAGAGTTTGGTCGGACTCTGAATGAGCCAAGTGGATTTGAGAAGCAGCGTGGAAATCAATGCTGTAGCTAAAATTATTAGGTCATTCCTCAAGTGGAATGGATTTGACTGACAAGTGACTGAAAAGTGAGCAGACATTTGCGATGAATTAGAGACGGTTAACCCTCTGAGGTCTGAGCTGTTTTCTGGGCTCTGGAGGTGTTCTGACATGCTCTGACATTTGTGTTTTTTTCTGTTACTAGTGACATTTTCATGGCTAAAGTCTAATTACACTGTATTCAGCACAAACTCTGCTACAATAATATATCAGCAGCATGTATGTAAAAGTTTGTAGTTTTGAGATAATGACATTTATGCGTGGTTTGTGAAAATACAAAAAAAAAATTCTCACTGAAATAAGGCCATGAAACCCATACTGATTATTTCTTCAAAATTGTATGACATAGCCTAGAATATTTGCTCCAAAACTATGTGAAAATCACCCTGACTGCTCATTCAGATAAGACAATATATTGATTAAAAATTTCTAAGACGTGTTTTGTGTGACAAAGCCATATGCGAAGAGGCGTGATCATCTCATGAATATGTAAGCTTTTAACACCTGAGGAAGACAAAGACACTCCCCTAACTGCCCTATTAGGAGCGATCAGGCCCTGTCATTCAGAGCAACCTTGCACAAAGAATGAGGAGATTTAAAAAAGAATGGCTTTTAGATTGTTTGGATTTATTTACAACACAACACAATCCAAAAATACAAATGACAAAAGAGCACATTGAAAACAATGATCCAAAGACAGAGACCTTTGTGCCATTCCTAAAAACATTGTACATACCTTTGATTTCCAAGGTGTTTGATTTTCACTTTACCATGTTCATGTACAGAGACTCATGTGAATGTTGAAGTCAGCAGGACTCAGTTGCATCTGGTCCCTGAAAGAAAAAAAAAAAGAAAAAAACTGTGAACATACTGATATCAAGAGAAAGTATAGGGCTGCACGATTTTGGGAATAGATTTTAGATTTTTCTGGTTAAAATTTATTTTTAAAATTCACAGAATACACACACACACGCACGTTTCCAACAATATATAATGAACACCAGGTTTGTTGTGCCTTGTAGGCATAGGCTACACAGTGCTGCATAAAATAATAATAACAATGAATTAAATCTTCCAAAAGATTTCAAGAACAACTACGCTAGAGAAAAATATATTGATTATCATATGTTACTTCAAATGTTTCCATTCGTTATGATGATATGAAATGAGATAATAGTAAAAACATAAAGCCTAATGTTTGGTGCATTTTTCCTTTCAAACGCAATCGCGCTCCAAAATATGATACATTAAAACCCACAGCGCGCTCCAAAATATGATACATTCAAACCCACAGCGCGCTCCAAAATATGATACTCAAACCCACAGCGCGCTCCAAAATATGATACATTCAAACGCCATCGCACTCCAAAATATTAAACATTATGGTTATACATATCTATGTTTGAGCAGATATCCACAAACAGTATTTAACAGGAAACACGGGTCTAAATAGTATAATATTCACCATATATCTAGCAACAGTTCAACTGCAATGTGAAGTTTATGCAACAATACCATAAACTAATAAGTAAGAATTTCTTACCTTACATCTTTCTTGTCTTCAAATCGTGTTCTTCTTCTTCTGAGGTAAATCCAATGTAAGCTCAGACGTGTCTTCCAAACTCGACGAAAAGCAGAGACTTGTGAAGTTTTTTGGTGTTTTGTGTTTGAGGTAACGAGGGCGTTCGCGTCCCATGTGGAGATTTGTATGTGAATCACTTTTGCGCGAGTGGGCGTGTCGAATTAAAAAGTAATTAGCAAGCGTTTGAGATACTGGACATCCTGTTGGTTTTATACAAATTACTTAAACAGAGAATATTTGTTTGCAGTTTGAATCCGATCATTTAAAAGTACACACTTAAATGTGTATAAAGGTATATGGCTCATAAATGTGTGAGAAGGATTCGCTGAGTTTTGTTTCAGTTTATAGACGTGCTCAAGAAAAAAAAGTTCACCGCGACGGAGAGGCAGAACGCACACCCTGTTTATTTTCTTTATTTTACAAAAGCACAATGTTTTGATTTGATTGTAAGTGGACACATACAAAAGTAGAACTATCACAGATTATTTTTTTATATTTCTTTTTTCTGTATAACCATAAATGACGGAGTAATTTAAGCTTATGTTGCTGCTATGTGAAAAAAATCCAGCAAAACGCGTCGGCGCGTTTCTCGACCTCAGAGGGTTAAAGCGTGTGACTACGGTGTTAACCGAGTCACCAAACAGGCCAGATGGAGATATAGGAGAGTCAATCAGAAACAATCGATCTTTTTCTTTAATCCCTGTCAGATTAAGCCACAGATGCCTCTCCGTGCTGACTAAAGCAGACATAGAACGGCCGATGGCACGGGCCGTCTGCTTGGTCGCACGGAGAGACAGATCTGTGGCACGACGAAGCTCCGTGAAAGATTCCTCGTCGATCGTACTGCCCGCACTCAAATCCTTCAACAGGTCAGCCTGGTACGCCTGTAATACTGCCATAGTGTGCAGCGCAGCACCAGCCTGACCTGCAGCTTGATAAGCTTTTCCCACTAACGATGATGTAATACGACAGGGTTTAGTGGGGAGGGTAGGTTTCTTTATCGAAGATGCTGATTCGGGTGAGAGATAGCCCGCGAGCGTCTCTTCAACCCGAGGCATCTCCGTATACCCCCGCGCTTTCGCACCCACGATAGTCGAAAAAGTCGACGTCGAGGGCACAAAAACACGAGAAGTATATGGTTTACTTCATGACTTAGACAGCTCGTCATGGAGGTCATCGAAAAAGGGGAGAGACTGATGTAATGTTCTCTCCCCCCTGCCACCGGACAGAAACCTATCCTCAAGCTTACTGGGTTTGGGGGTCTCTTGGTCGCGTGGCCAGTCAAGCTGTAACCTGGCCACCGCGCGAGTAACCACCTCTAGCAATTCCTCGACAGATTTCTTATCACGAGTGGAATGCTCAGAAGGTGGCTGCTCGTTATGATCTGACGAACCAAGAGATATATCATCCCCCTCGTGAACCGAAGAAGCACCGGAGCGCGCTTCGAAATCACGAGAAGGGATGTTTGGATCTGGTGACGCAGCAAGCGAAAGGGACGGACCCGTCTCTTGCTCGTCATGCAGATCCATGCGAGAGCCCCACGATGGTAATGTGGGTGCGGACTGGAAATAGTTCAGGCGGGCGCGGAGCATCTTAACTGTGAGCTGATCGCACTGCTCACACCCGCCCTTCTCTATAGCCTGTACCGCGTGCTCTTCCCCCAAACAAACAAAGCAATAATCGTGTGTATCCAGCTCAGACATAGGACGGGAGCATGGAGGAACACAACGCTTACTGCTTTGTTGACTCATTTCACTTCTTTTTTTACTTTTTAAACTCTATGATGTAACGAGAGAGAAAAAGATTTTAGAAATGAGAAAGATGAAAATTTCTGCACACTGCCTGTAGTAAACTAACTCCTAGCAACAGATCTGTATCAGAACGAAGGTAGAGAGAGAGTTTTTGACGCACACACTGCACAGTAATGGTCTGAAAACAAAAGACCTGATGATGCACCTGTGGCTCATCTATTTATAGCCTCGTGTCGCGGGAGCGCGCCGATGACGTCACCGACCGAGGCTATATTACCTCCGGGTCAATTCTATCGACGTGTTACACACAATATTCACAGCTGGTCACGATTAAAGACGTTCCCAATGCGCGGAGCAGCGCAGCATCGATTGTAGCTTTCGAAAGGGAACTGCAGTTGCTTCGCCTTGTCTGTACCAAAGGCTTGAATTAAACATTCCCTCCATTCTCTTGACAGCTTCAGTCCCCTCTCTGTCTGGGCAGCAAGTGATGGGATGCTGCTACATGTTTTGCCGCCCAGTTTGTTATCAGAGATAACAAGCCACAAGTTAAAAACGAGCCACGAGTTAAAAACTCTTTGTTATCTTTAAAAATGAGTTATCTTTAACGCTAGCTGTTCTGCTTACATCAACATTAACATTAGTTTGAAGCTCATGAATCGTACCCGATGTTTCTGGTTGGACTTGGACCTCTATTGACGTGTCTGGCTCTGGCACACGCAGTCTTTTAGTACCTTTCTGAAGCCAGGTTAACATAATGACTTACAAACTCAACACACTTCTTTTTAGTTCCTAGGTTTTCAATTTCAGCAGTGAAAAATCTGTTACGGTCAGGCGGAAGCCGCAGGCATCAGACTGCTTTTTTGAACTAGCATCCGTTGAGAAGCAAACTTCTGATAGGGTGGGCCGACTGCTTGCCTTTACGTGATTCGTCAAGATCTGAAGTAAGTCAAGTAGTGCCCTCTGGGTAGTGTAATTTATGTAACGTAAGGTCATTACCAATCCCTCTGACACTGACGCTTTTTCTGTCAGTGGTAGAGTACCGGCTACATGTGATGTGAGAAGTAGCGGTATGCAAGAAAAAGTGCAGGTACGCTTAAGAGTAAAATGTAGAAGTGCCGGTACTGTGTACAGGTGAGTACCGCCCCACTTCGAGCACTGATTGCTCTAAAGAATAGTCTTAAGCTTTGACTTAAGTGTCAAAAAATTCTCAGTAAAAAGTAGGACTTCTCTAAGAGTAGGAGACTTTTATAAAGAAGCTAAAAGCAACTTTCAGTAAAGTATACGACTGATTCTTAAGTGCTGACTGAAGTGGAACTGAAGTGTTGTAAACTAAGGACTACAATAATGTCAAACCAAAATGGCCGCCCTCAACCACTGAATAAGCCAATAGTGAGCCTGCAAGGGTGAGGTCACTGCAGCATGACACCAATCATTTAATGTAATTATATAAAAAATATTTAATTAAGACACTGAAACTTTAATATTTAAATTTATTTTTGCGCAAAATTTATGTGCAAAATATGTCTGTACAATTTGGAATGTTTCATTGTGCATTGTGCAAAATTATCACAAATTAGTATTGATGCTGTGGAATCCCCTGTGGAAAAGTGAGGCAAAGGAAAATTGTCAGATTCACCCTTTATTCAAATAGTATTAAAAATGTGTGAAAGATTTTGTAAGCGTATTGTGTAGTTGTGCCTGGAGTCAATTGTTTATTTGTGATAACACAATGAAACATTCCAAATTGTACAGACATATTTTTTAGCCAGGCTGTCATACAAAGAAATTATGAACACATGAAAAAACAAGAGAGGACAATGAAATATTAATAAATGACTATGTTGCAGATAATGTATGATTTTTTTTTTCTCCTGTGAGCTTTTTAGTTTTTCTAAAACCTGTAACTGTAGTTTGCCTTTTTTTGTCACTTAATATTCAACAATATTACTGCATTGACACCATTATATGAGAACTGAACTGAGCTGGACGATGACATAATTTATCTATAAAGCCGCTCTGGAGAAATCAGTGAACTAAATAGATAACTAATGATTTTTTACAATGGAAGTGAAAGCTTTAGCTTAAGTCCTGCCAGGAAGACTAAATTGTTATGTCACTTATTACCTTCTCATCTATCCAATCGTGTTCTAATACTTGTATAAAAGATCGGTACTTACACATGTCTGAGTTCGCAGATGCTGATGCCTACATTCACCTCCATACTCCCCACCACCACCAGGATGGTCCCTCTCCATACCTCCCAGGGGTTCAGCTGCGCCCCTGCCTTCATCTTCAGGCAGGAAATGCAGATTCCGTACCTTCTAATTGCGAGCTACGGACGGGGCCTACGCCAAAGAACTTTGTAACACAATACTTGCTTGCTGGGCTGTTAATAAATGTATACTTGTTTCAGTATTTTGCCTCCTGAGTCTTTCTGGTAGAAATTAATCAACACTGAACTTACTTAAGCCGGATAATGACACTATTTTCTTCTAGAGCTGCTGTACAGCCAAGATTCAATTTGTTGCATTATTTTCCTGTTAGCTCTGTAAAGCTGCTTTGAAACAATCTGTATTGTAAAAAGCACTGTAGAAATAAAGGTGACTTGAAATCATTTTGTCAGATAAATACCTTCACTAAGTTTAGTGTTTTGTTCTTCCCTCATATTTAAAAATATAAATATACAATTATTTTCCTCATAATTTGATGGCTTAAAGCATACATGCCAACCCTCCCGATTTTCCCGGGAGACTCCCGAATTCCAAAGCCCCTCCTGAAAATCTCCCGGACCGACCTTTCTCCCGAATTTCTCCCGATTTCCACCTGGACAACAATATTGCTACACCATCCGTTAAAATAAAGTTAATTCTGTACATACCTGTATTTACATCCTGTTTTCGGTTGAAGTCCAAAGTAGTCGATTGTCGAGTTCACGTGCGTGATCATAGGTAACTAAACATATGCGCGTGAACTCGACAATCGACTACTTTGGACTTCAACCGAAAACAGGATGTAAACACAGGTATGAGCGCTGGCCGAATTAACTTTATTCATATCTTTCACATCTACTGCAGTCAGATTCACCCGTGTTAACTCTAAAGGAATCACTCACATGACCTGTGCACTTGTAATGTAAACTTGCACTTGTAAAAGCAGATTTAAAATATGCCCCATTGAAGTCAACAGGGTGCAAATTTTAAAAAGAGGATAACACGGTGTAGGCAACACCGAATTTGTCATTGTTCTCTGTATTGACAGCACTCCAAATTTACAACAAAATGAGCTCAATGTTAAAACTGACCGGAGTTCTCCTTTAAGGAAATTCATTTGTCAAATAAATCCCCCTCCCGGTCCTTTTAAATATCTCCCTAATTCTGAGGTCTCAAGGTTGGCAAGTATGGCTTAAAGTGATACTTTTCACTTTTTTTTTTTTTTTTACTTTTAAAACTGCATTTTCCAAAATATGGGCAAAAAATCTTACACTAAACCATGTCAAATTATCCATATTATCCCCATGAATGAAATTCAGAAATGTGGATCTTTTGTAAGGTGAATTTTACATAAAATACAGTTCTTTTTTTTTTTTTTTACCTATTTATTTTATTTTTTTATTTGTTTTATTTATATACATTTTGTGGAGTAAAAATGTCCAAATGTGAAGTAAAAATATTAATAAACGGAGTAAAATTACATTTGTTTTAAAAAATATATATATATAATTTTGTTACAAAATTACATTTTGTTGCCTGGGGTCTGTACTTACAAGGCATTTGTACTTACAAGGCATTTGCCCACCGGCAACTATAGTTGCCCTTTGGACTTTTGACTAAGTATACAAAAAACTACAGATCTCTTGTAAGATTTGTTTTGTATGGATTATTCTAGAGACCTTCATGATTATGTATATATATATATATATATATATATATATATATATATATATATATATATATATATATATATATATATATATAATACTATACTATTATATATATATAATACTATACTATTATATATATATAATACTATACTATTATATATATATATGATAATATAATATATATATATAATACTTTTTTTCTTTTTTTCTTGAAATCCTTTATTTGGTTGTTTGCTTGCATGTCATTTAGACATAAAACATGGACCACATCTAGAAAAATACTTACAAAAGGAAAATGACAACTATACACTGTAGCAACTATAGTTGCCGGTGGGCTTAAAACCACGCTGTGTATTGTAAATAATATAATGATATAAATTTAAAATAACTGTGTAAGTATAATAAAACAATACAAATGCAAACGGGGCAAAAAAGTTTAGAAACATTTTGAGTCCCTCACTGTGCTTTGCTCCACTGCCTGCTTTCCCCCTTTACCTCACACACACAAGTCCGGTGGGAGAGAAAAAAAGTTCTTCAGTAGTTCAATGGAGCTCCAGTAATGCTGGGCATACACTGCGATTCTTTTTTTTTTTTTTTGAGTCGGGACGATTTTCAGCTTTGTCTCTCCCGATCGGCAATCGGATGAATTTCTGTCATGTCAGAAATTTTGGTCACCCCTCATGAGGGTATTGCACAGTTGAAGCAGAGCTACGAACCGATTGCCTTAAACTCAGTGTTTTTCCCTTACTGTGCCTGCGCGAAAACAGAGGTTGAACTATTTCACCTCTAATGCAGCAAGAAAGAAAACGAAAAGAGGGATATCTTTAAGTTCTGTTGCAATCAAAATAGCTGCAATTAAGAAAACAGATGCTTAGGGACTGTTCGGTATTTACGGAATGGACCACCGGAGGAAAATAGGGGAGGGTCATGTCTTTTTAATCTTTGTTGAGGGGAGGGTCATCTAACTTTTTTTAGTCTAGGGGGAGGGTCACCCAACTTTTGTATTCATGAAAACAGCAACATTTCAAAGTGGCTTGTTTGGTGCACATTTTTCCATGTCGCTCCATGTAGCTCTCTCAGTCTCGGCCCCCCATCGCTAGCAGATGGGTCTGACCCAACAAAAATCAGACGCGAAAGATAAAGTCCAGTTTGGCACTGTTTGACAGTGCGCCGACATGCGCGCTTCGGGCGTACGCGCTCAGAAAAAGTGCATCATTTCAGAACAGAAGGCCAATGAAATGTTAACCTGGCAAAGCTTTAAAGCACAAGCAAATAATGAACTTTTGTGATTGCGAATAAGTGCTTTAACATGTGATGTAAATATTAGGGGTGCGCCGATCCGATATTCGGTATCGGTATTAGTCCGATACTGGCCAAAATCACTGGATCGGATATTGCATGAATCGCGGGAGTATAACCCGATCCGATACGATCACGTCCCTTAGTCCTAAATTGTCATACAAATGCTTAACAACACCTGAGAGACATGCCGTAAAGAGAGATGAGCAACACGCGTCACGCAGCGTTGCCAGATTTTCACATACAAATCCCGTCCAATTGCTTCTTAAAAATAGCCAATCGCGTTTCGGGGTGGGAGAGACCGCGGACTTGGCAACACTGGCATCACGTGAACGGTAGCTAGAGGTGAGTGAGGTAAGCCCTCTCAGCAATTAAGTTATCATGTCAGCTGTGTGGAGTTATTTAAAATAAGACGCGATACGTTCATAATTAATAAACTACAGAACAGCGCGAGCAGGAAGCGGCGCGCCTCACGCGGGCACGGCTTATGCTCCGAGAACGGATTACTGCACTAGTGATATAAAACGCATCTTCCCCATGAACAACACAAAGTAAATACACTCGCACGTAACACACACACACACACACACACAGGTCTGTTAACTTAAGCAATACTTTTAATAAGGTAGTCTAATATTTTTCTGACTAACAAATTACTGACACAGTAAAGGGTAGATTTAAATAAATAAAAACGAAATTTAAATAAAGAAAAACGAAATTTAATTAAAGAAAAAAACGAATTTAAATAAAGAAAAACGAAATTAAGTTAAATTAAAAATGAGATTAATTTAGATTGATAATAAGGGGTAAAAAGCTTAATACATTTTGTTTCTATTGTTCTATTTTCCACAATGTCAAAGCAACGCAGCTTAACCCAAAATACAAGCTCGCAGGCATGCACTTCTGTCCTTACAAACTCCGCTGTTCTGCGCTCTAGCCAGAGAATACTACCGTTGCAGGAACACTTTAGTAGGCCAACTCAAGAAGCATCAAATAACGAGGTTGGGTTCCTTCAACTGTCCATCCTATTAAAAATGGCTAGGCCTTATAAGATAGTTGTAAAAAAGAGTTCTCGGAGCATATAAGCCCTGCCCGCGTGAGGCGCGCCGCTTCCCACTCGCGCTGTTCTGTAGTTTATTCAAAGTTTATTCATTCTGAACGTGTCTCGTCTCGTGTGTCTATCTATATTTCGTCAGATTTTATAGTGTTGAACATATTCAAGCGCGAATGAGAACCATTTCGAGGGGGATGCCAGGTGTAAAAAACAAAACAAAAAAAAAACGAATATTCGAATGTCAAATTCTCAAATCGAATACCAACCCACCGAACGAATATTCGAATAGTCGGGTACAGCCCTATGACTACATAAGAGTTTTGTGTTACATCCAGTTTTTGGCACTGGAATTATAATTTTTGTTTTATTTGCACAGTTGCACTTTAAATTTCATTAATTGAATGGTGCTGAATAATTAAAAATGCTGCTACAAGTTCTGTTTAAAAATTGTTTTAATAAAAATTAAGCAGCAGTATTGCACAACTGAGTCATGTTGTGGGCTACTTATATAGAACATTTATTGCACTGTTTGAGCATGATGCTTTTTAGATGGCTAGGTTAAGCAGTGCATCCTCCTGACAAATGTGTTATTAACAGCTTAATTAAGAAAAAAATATATGGTATTGTATCGGTATCGACAGATACTCAATTGTGTGTTATCGGTATCGGTATCGGACATGAAAAAGTGGTATCGAGCCACCCCTAGTAAATATACGTCAAGTTTTACAGTATTGGGACTGAGGCGCCAGAACTGCAGCTGATAGAATATGCGCTGCAGCAAGATACTACCATATTTCTTCAAAAGCAGATTGTGGAGACATTAAATCATCCACGATCAAAAATCGTGATATCGCATAAGCACAAGAATAAAACGACTGTTATCATGTCTGAAAACAAACACAAGTAACAGAGTTTACAAAACTGTATTGCACGCGTGTTACAGTGGTACATTTAGGGGCTGTTTACACCTGGCCACTTCATGCGTTTTCTCAGATCGGATAGCTATCTGATTTATCAAAACGATTCCATTTACACCAGGTCACATAAATGTGTTTTTGGCAAACAGATTTAAATCCGATCTTCAATTCCCGCGCTATATGCAGATTTAATGGAGTGCACGTCACCGAAAGCAACAGATATGAGCTGCATTTTATTTATCATCAGCTAACATTTCAAAATCAAAGACCGCAATAAGAGAGAGCGGCAACAGCCCTGGTAAGATCATTTTGTTTCTTTACTTTTAATGATGATGATTGTGTGTTAAGCCTGGTTCACACGGCAGGATAATTAGGCCGATTTTAGCCCCGATTCATCCCTTCCGACAATCTTAAGGATGCTCCGATTATCATAAAATAATCTGATCAGATATTCCTGCCGTGTGTGGTGTGTTAAGACTGCTCTCGTCTGCTCGGAAGGACGTCGGGACCGCTCCGATCTCAAATCGGGGATATCCAACATGTTGGATTTTTTTGGCCCGATTTCTCCTCGTGTGTGGTGTCCCCCGGGGACAAACGAGCACGCAGCCTGTGGATTGTGGCGTGTAGCCAATCAGAAAGCGGGGTGACGAGGCGGCGAGGAAGCACCGGGAAACAGCCGGCGGCCTTTTCTTTTGATAATGTTTTTTTTTTAGGTTAAAAACAAACTACAAACTACCACCACTGCATCCTCTTCGTCCGCCATGATTGTTTACTCTGAAGTCACATTTGATCTCGAGGGATTTTGCGAGATTTCCCGTCTGACCTGGGAATGCTCGGGAGTCAAATCGGTTTGTGTGTGATGTGTTGATTTTGCCGTGTGGCTGCGCACCACACACTGTACGACCAAAACTGTTAGACCCGAGATTTTTTATCTCAGGTTTGGAAAATCGGCAGACAATTTTAAAATCGGCCCGTGTGAACCAGGCTTTAAGCGTCTCCGACTTACTTTCAATTTGATTTGCGATAGTTTGCATGTTGGCTTGATGAATAGATGCTCAGCTGCTCATCTGCGGTTAGGTTAGGGTTAGGTTAGGGTCACATGTTTATTTTTTTAGCATTTTTTGGAGGAGTAAAATTTACATAAGTGGTTTCAACAACTAGATGCATTTACACTTGTCCAGTTTGGTCTGGAATGTGGCCCAGACCACCTCCTGAAGTGGTTTGAGAGATCGGATTCACGAATGCGTTTCAGAGGGCATTTACAACTGGTCTTTTTACGATCAGATAGCTATCCGATCACAGAAAACGCATGAAGTGGCCAGGTGTAAACAGCCCTTCATCGCACAGACCAATCTTTTCGTATATATATGTCGCACTGTACAGCCCTGTACAAGACCCTTTTAAATGAACATTTGGTGTAGGTCTACTAGGCATAGAGATATCTGAACATCTTTGCCAAGCACAAACCAGTACAGAAGTAATCAATAAATTATCGGGGAGGGTCATGCCTTTTTTCACAATCATTTTGGAGGGTCATAGAAAAATGTATTGCTGGCGAAGGGAGTCAATTTTGACTATAGATCTCAAAACTCCTCCGGTAGCCCCTTAAATAAAAAACGAACAGTCCCTTACCTCCAGTTCGCATTGCAAACAGATAAACCATATCTGATTACCAACATCTTCTAAGCCACAAGTGTGTAGCCTACATATACACCGGCGCCTCTTATTAATTTACTTGATCATTCATTTACTTTTTTCACTTTTCACTTTCACTTTATTTACTCATTTATTAAATTTATAAAATTATTTACTTAAGTTTATTATCACGGGAAATGGGAACTATTGTTCATCATTTGACAATTGGTCATAAAGAAAAATGTCATGTCGCAAATTCGCAATATAGGACATTTTTCCGTTTTAAACCTTGAAGGTGAGTCAGTGGATATCGCACAAGCAATGTACAAACTTTGCGCGAGTTATACCGATGAAGAAGTCTCAAAACCCCAGTCAATTATTCACTACAGAAAGTGAAAGTAAAAACTGACAAGCTTTCAGTGCATATTCTCTCAATGAGAGACAATGAGAGATAAATCCTACTTCAACATATGCTGATTACGGTATAACTGTCTTAATTTATTTTCTTAATATTTCGCTTGTGGCCCATGTGTAGTGAACAAATGAGAAGAGAAGTATTTCATGTTAATCCAGTTGTTTTTAAAATAAAGCTGCTCTTACTTTTCATTGATGACTGATTATTGCAGTGTTCGGAAATTTTATAGATTCATTTTAATTATAGGCCTCTAATTCACTGTATAATCATATAAACCACACGCTGCCTTATTTTGCCCCAATGTGGCAACAGCAAAAATATTCTGCTCATCCTTGGGGAGAAGAGCTGGTAATACAGCCAAATATGAAGAACATGTAAGTCCAAATAGAGTGCCAGTGAAGTCTGAAACTCATACTCAAACTATCTCAGCTGACTTGTGTGCAAGACTGCGTGGTGAGCATGC
The DNA here is from genome assembly GCF_965113295.1 of Leuciscus leuciscus. NCBI lineage: Eukaryota > Metazoa > Chordata > Actinopteri > Cypriniformes > Leuciscidae > Leuciscus > Leuciscus leuciscus. Next base: position 15,262,036 of record NC_138734.1, on the reverse strand, counting down.
TATTGCTTGTGCATTATCTCCCCAATTCCCCACACCACCCAGACTTTTTTAAGGGTTATTTCCTAGAAATAACATGTTTATGCAGTGGTGTACAGATGTGCACTCTGGCTCTCTTTTCTCCAAACCCCCACATAGCCATAGCCTACCCTCTCAAAAGCAGGCTTTTCCCATGAGACTGTCACACAGTGAAGATGATCCATATTGTTGTCATTGTTGTTATCATTGCTATTGTTGTTCCAACAAGATTCCCCATAGCTAGTGCCACCCACCCTAGACTGGGGTCTCAATTCCTGGGCAGAAAAATGGATGTCCAGAAACTCGGGATAATCCATCATGCACTGAAAGCAGAGGTCACATAGGAAATGAACGCAGGTAAGACCTGTCTCCTTTATGGAGATGCTTTCTGCACCCAGTGAAAAAACAGGAGAGTTTCAGAATGAGTGTTGAAGTTGCTGGATCTGGAAGTCCCACTCTAAAATCACAGAAAGTTTTGACATTGCCACAAGGGTGTCCTGTGTCTTTCAGAGAGAGTCCGTTTGAAATGTGCTTTTGTTCTCTAGTTGAAGGACCACAGAGTAGACCTTATCCTTTTCATCTCAAACTGAATTTACCGTCCCTGGAAACACTATAGGAATGTGAAGAGAGGCTGTTTTTTGTATTTTTTTAATTTTTTTAATTTTTTTTAGTTAGTTCTTTTGAACACAAAAGCAGTTTTTCAATATGTTCAAGCTGTTATTTTCAATTAAAGCAGATGGTGATGTAAAAAAAAAAACCCCAAAAACCCCCACATTTAATCTGTACTCACTCTTTCTGACAAAAAGCATTTTAAATTATCCATAAATGTTTTTAAAACATTAAAGTAGCGGGAACTTTCACTACAATGTAGGGGTAAGTATTTCTTCTGCAATATCTTGGAGGCCTAGGAAAATGACACGATCTAAGTCCCCACTCCTAGTACGATTAATTCCTGTACTTATTATAAGTATGTTTTAATCTGTCTTGATCAAATGTGCTTTCTTTTTAGCAACGGCTGGCGAGGAGGAGGCTCCAGGACTTAAAGTGTACACGGTAGCTTTCCCAGAGAGTAATACAATTAATTAAGCCTTTTCCTACTACCAGCCTACAAGACAGGAGGAATGCCCCTACTCCAAGATGACAGAAATTGTAGATTTATTTTTCTAAATGTTCAATAAAATAAAATAAAGAAAATGATAGTAGTAAGTGCCACAAATAAACTTTTGTTTCACATCACTTATAAAAAAAAATAAAAAAAAACATTCACAGAAATAAAGCTTCACTTAGCTTCAGGCGTTTGTTCAGTCTCTTTCCTTTCTGCAGCAATACTCAAGTCAAACAGAAAAAATAAATAAACAACAGTTCCAATAGAATATTCAAATAAGAACCAGTTTACTCAACAGTACATAATAAATGTTACATTTCACATCAAATACTTTTCCTCATGTCAATCAACATACCTGAATGAGATTCACAACCCGAGATTTAAATTTTACCTCGCAGCAGAACGTCTCGGTTACGTATGTAACCCTCGTTCCCTGAGTAGGGAACGGAGACGTTACGTCGGATGACGACGAATGGGGTTTCGCTTAGAAAGCCTATCACCTTCGAGTATATAAAACGAGCCAATGGCAATGAAATGCCATGGGTCTGCGGAATTTGCATAGCGTAGGTCCGCCCCCCTCTGGGGGTATATAAGGAAGTACGCTGGCAACATGCAGATATGTCTTCGCTGAGGAGCCGAGACTGAACTCAGGCGTTCCCAGCGGTACAGCTGAAGTGGCAGGGAGACGTAACTCTCCCTGCTCAGGGAACGAGGGTTACATACGTAACCGAGACGTTCCCTTTCGTGGTCACTCCGAGTTACGTCGGATGACGACGAATGGGGTCCCCAGTCTAATCACGCCACCTCGGCTGTCTTCCAGTGCCCTGCGTAAGTCTGAGCTCCCTGTCGTGAGACTAGCACGGACGAAGGACTCCTACTTAACACAGGAATACCAAGGTACACTGGGAAGCATATCTCAGAGGAAATATGCAATTATGCCCAGCCCTAAGGGGGAGGGGGGGGACTTGGAAAACACATATGACCCCGAGGGGCTGCATATGGAATATCACTGGGGTGTCCAGCCGCAGGTGGAATGTTTCAACCCCAGGGGTGGCAAGGTGGCTTGCCGAGGGAAAGACACATGCTCAGAGAGGCTTACAGTGGAAATACACATGTGGGGGTCGCCCAGAGGGGGAACCATGCACATGGAGGCACCTAGCCAAGCACGAAAGCTGCCAGTGACATAACTCTGGCGTTGACGTCGACAGTGCTGGAGGAGACTCAGGGCTTATTAGGCTCACCTGAGGAAAATATCGCACGTATCCCGTCCGTGGAGAGGAATGGCGAGCAAGCGAAGACACCTGAGCAGAATCTAGTACCGGCTAGTTGAAGCGAGTACATGAGAAGAAACTGGCTCCACTCGGAGATATAGAATCTCGCGAATGTGTTAGGTGTCGCCCAGCCTGCAGCTCTACAAATGTCTGTTAGCGAGGCACCATGCGCTAGAGCCCAAGAGGATGCCACACTCCGAGTGGAGTGGGCCATCACACCAAGGGGGCATGGTCGACCTTGCTGCTGGTATGCCAAAGCAATGGCGTCCACTATCCAGTAAGACAACCTTTGCTTGGAGAGAGCCTTTCCCTTCAGCTTCCCACCATAACAGACAAAGAGCTGGTCTGAGGTCCTGAAACACAGCGTTCTGTCTACGTAACCACTGATTGCAGAGGCTCAAAGGGAGCACTCTGCAGGGCAGTTAAATCCACTGAGAGGTCCCAAGAGGGTACGAGGGGAGGACGAGGAGGATTCAGTCTCCTCGCTCCCCTCAGGAACCTGATGATCAGGTCGTGCTTTCCCAGAGACTTACCATCAACTGCGTCGTGATGTGCGGCAATGGCGGCAACATACACTTTCAGGGTGGAGGGAGACAGCCTTCGCTCCCACCCTTCTTGCAGGAAGGAAAGCACGACACTGATCGGGCATTTCGTGGGTTCTTGATGTTTAGAAGAACACCAGTTGACGAAGAGGTTCCACTTCAACGCATAGGCATGTCTCGTGGACGATACTCTAGCGGAAGTGATGGTAGCCACCACCGCTGGTGGTAGGGTACTCAAACCTACCTCGTCCCGTCCAGGAGTCACACGTGGAGGTTCCAAAGATCGGGACGAGGGTGCCAAAGGGGGAAAGCAGGTCCTTCCTCAGGGGAATTGGCCAGGGAGGTGCTGTCGCGAGGAGTACTAGTTCTGAGAACCAGGTCCGGTTGTGCCAGTATGGGGCAACCAAAATGACCTGCTCCTCGTCCTCCCTGATCTTGCGCAAGGTCTGCGCAAGAAGGCTCACTGGGGGAAACGCATACTTGCGTAGGCCCCGCGGCCAGCTGTGCGCCAGTGCATCCGTGCCGAGCGTGCCCTCGGTCAGGGAATAATACAGGTCGCAGTGGGACGAGTCGTGGGAGGCAAACAGGTCTACCTGTGCGTCCCCGAACTGATCCCAAATCAGCTGGACCGACTGGGGATGGAGTCTCCATTCTCCAGCGAGAGGCCGAAGCCGGGACAGCTCGTTGGCCGCCTGGTTCAGGTCTCCCGGGATATAAATGGCTCGAAGCGACCTCAGATGCTTCTGACTCTATAAGAGGAGGTGGCGAGCGAGTTGCGACATACGGCGGAAGCGTAGACCACCTTGATGGTTGATGTACGCTACTGTCGCGGTATTGTCTGATCGGACTAGTACGTGCTGACCCTTGAGCAACGCACGGAAGCGGTGCAGGGCGAGACGTACAGCCAGCAACTCGAGGCAATTGACATGCCAAAGGCGCTGGGGTCCTGTCCAGGAGCCCGCGGCAGCATGTCCATTGCGCATGGCGCCCCAGCCCGTGGTGGAGGCATCTGTTGATACAACAACATGCCGGGAAACTCGTTCTAAGGGCACTCCGGCCCGTAGAAAACTGAGGTTCGACCACGGGGTGAAGGTCTGACGGCAGGCCGGAGTCACTGGAACTCGGAGCGTGCCGTGATGCCATGCCCACCTCGGGACTCGATCGCGAAGCCAAAGCTGAAGCGGTCTCATATGAAGCAATCTGAGCGGCGTTACTGCGGCTGCGGCTGCCATATGCCCCAGGAGCTTCTGAAATAGTTTCAGTGGAACCGCACTCTTGTCTTCGAACTGGCGAAGACAAGTCAGCAGTGACTGCGTGCGCTCGTTCGTAAGCTGCGCGCACATGGCGACCGAGTCGATCTCCCTACCGAGAAAAGTGATCCTCTGCACGGGGCAGAGTTTGCTCTTCTCCCAGTTGACCCGAAGGCCCAGACGAGCTAGGTGCCGGAGCACTAGGTCCCTGTGTTCGCAAACCTGGTCTCGAGAGTGAGCTAGGATAAGCCAGTCGTCGAGATAGTTTAGGATGCGAACCCCGTGTTCCCCGAGGGGAACAAGGGCTGCCTCGACGACTTTCGTAAAGACGCGAGGAGACAGGGCTAGCCCGAATGGGAGAACCGCGTACTGGTATGCCCGCCCCTCGAAACCAAACCGAAGAAACGGTCTGTGTCGAGGTAAAATGGAGACATGGAAGTAAGCGTCCTTCAGGTCAATTGCTGCAAACCAATCCTGCGGCCGTGTTTGGCTGTGAGCATCTTGAACGACAGCCTTTGAAGGGAGCGGTTCAAGACGCGCAGATTGAGGATTGGCCGTAACCCACTGGATTTCTTCAGTACAATGAAGTAGGGGCTGTATAAGCCGGACTTCATTTCGGCTGGAGGGACAGTCTCGATCGCACCCTTCGCCAGTAGGGTGACCACCTCCGCTCTCATGACAGGGGCATTGCCACTGTCCACAGTGAAGCGGACTCCCCTGAAGCGGGGAGGAGACCGCGCGAACTGAATCGCGTAGCCGAGTCTGATGGTTCTCGCGACCCAGCGGGACAGTCTGGGAAGCTCTAGCCAGGCTTCCAGAAACTGCGCCAGCGGGGTCATTCGAACCACAGACGTACCGTCGGTGGTGCAGCGAGGCGGAATGACCGGCCCAGGCGAGGGTGGCATAGCGGCCCTGTGCGGGGGCACGGTCATTAGCCTCGTCCTGCCAGAGGAGGCCAGGGGAGGACCAGCGTCCCACGGGGGCGTGCTCTGGCAGGGGTCTGGCGACAGAGGGGGATGAGAGGAGCGTGGCCCGTGGGTGGCGCGTGCTGTCATCCACAGCCTCTTGGGGCTCAGAGAAAGAGCATCAGTTCTTTTGAACGAGGTTCTCCCCCAGCCCTCCACCGGGGGAAGTGGTCCTGCTACCAGCTTCTGAAAGAACTGAGCCCTAACTCCAAGCTGCCTGTCTCAAGAGTGCTACTTAGCCAGGTGTTAGCCGGCTAAGGGGCAGAGACAGGCGGTGCCAGCCTCCAGCGACCTCCTCCTACCCAGGGCCGGTGAAGGCCCGAGGGGAGGAGCCGCATGGAGGTGGCCTTGGCGGGAAGCAGACCAAGGAGACCACACGGATGGATGACCATCAGTGCAGACGAACCTGAGTCCGCTTCTGGTGGCCGAAGCCACCCCGCCGAAGAGCCCAGCCTGGGACATGGGGGAGCTGAGAAAATGAATTCTCAGACCCCCTCACATCAACCTGGCTAAGCCCATGTCTGGACCACTCTAGTGGACACCACCTGACCCAGGATCACGCAGGTACCGATGTCGCCCGAGAGCGAGGTCAGTAGTGTCCGCGGCGGAACGACCAGGCCGGGCATGGGAGGCATAGCGTCCCAGCAAGGGGGCGTGGTCGAGTTTCCTCGTTCTGTCAGTGTTGGCCAGGGAAGGACTAGCGTTCCACTGCGGCCGGTTCTGACAGAACTCCTGAGTCAGCACTGCCTCGAAGGCGAAGGCGACACACAGGACTGCATGCCTGTGTCACAATAGTGACAGAGAACATACAGACCAAGATCGCCTCACGATCAAGGGCAGCGAAGGCGGAGGACGCCCGCGGGCCGCGAAAAGTCACGTGGACTCCCGCGGGAAGCGTCCTGATGCACATCCGGGAAAGCCTACAGTGCTCGGGGGAGGGCGGCGCCACTCCAACCGATGCTTTCAGCTGCTTTCAGCTGCCTCGACTAACGCTGACCCCTGATGGAGGCAACGCAGTCGAATCCTCATTTCCAGAGGAATCAAGCCGCCTTGTGATGCTGTGAGTGACATGACACCATCTGCTGGAGCCCCGAATGAAACACTGGGTCCCCGAGAGGAACCAGGCACACACGGAAGCCCCACGGTTTGCGATGTAGAGGGGGACGTGTTTTTTTTATATTTTTTTTATTTTAGTATTGTACCACACTGTAACCCTCAGATCACCCTGGCCACCAGCCAAAGTATCCCGTAGGAGAGATAGATTGGGGTGTGGCAGAGGGGACTCTACCCACACTGAGATCATTGAGTCTCGATCTATAAACATCGCGATGGTCATGTTCCCGCAATGAAAACATGACTCATCCACGAGCACTGCCGAGCGTGATTAAGCCCAACACGCGAAACAGCGCTCGTGACCGTTAGGCAGATGAATCACGCACCCACATCCAGTAAATACACGGCCGAACCGTCTTGAAAAAGACGTGCCGCGTGCAGCTCTTTTAGAGAGGAAAAAGCTCAGCAGAGTGGTGAAGCGCCCAGGGAGAAACACACTCACTGTCGGCAGATCACTGCACAAAACAGCAGCAGGCAATACGATCTCGCTGGAACGCGCCATCACACAAACACACTGAAGAGCCGCTCGTCTCGTAGAATGAAGATGATTCAGAATGGCTTGTAGGAGTGAAGAGAACTCTTGGCTCAGAAGCGAAAACATATCTGTATGTTGCCAGCGTACTTCCTTATATACCCCCAGAGGGGGGTGGACCTACGCTATGCAAATTCCGCAGACCCATGGTATTTCATTGCCATTGGCTCGTTTTATATACTCGAAGGTGATACGCTTTCTAAGCGAAACCCCATTCGTCGTCATCCGACGTAACTCGGAGTGACCACGAAAGGGAACTGGGCTGGCGTTGGAAGGTCCAGGTATGGGAGGGTAATCAGGTCAACTATCAGGAACCTGTTTAAATATAGCAAGTCTCCTCCTTTTTCAAACACAGGAAAATTTATGTTTTTAGGAAAAAAATGAGAGAGAAAATAAATATTATTCCCACGAATGTTCTCGGTAGACGAGACAGTCTCTTGAAACCAAAGTACCAATTTATTTGTAGTGCATTTACAATAGTTTTATATAATTAGTTTATTAATTAAATTAACTTGGTCCATAAACTTGGTCCATAAATCAAGCATGATTGCATGAATTAGTATGAAACTCGGTACACATATAGATCTCATCGGGCCGGACAACTTTCATGCTCTAAGTTATACGCCGGGCCAACAGGAAGTCAGCTATTATGGGTTGTTTGGAAAACGCATGATCTGGAATTTGAAATATTCCTCCAAGGGAATTCATCCAATCGCCATCAAACTCGGTGTGAATGAACTCAAGACATTGAGGATGCTAAATTGCGGAGGGATTTTTGATATCTGGATCGGTTTGGCCGTGGCGAGGAAACAAATTTATGGTGAGAAAAGAGAAACACGAAGTGTTATAACTTCTGCGTACATTAACTGATCTTGATGAAACTTTAGCAGTGTGTTCGTGGTAAGAGGCCGACCAGATGGATGTAACTATTGTGAGTCAAAGTTATAGTGCCACCAACTGGCAGCAGGAAGTGTGTCACTTTCAAAATGCTTTTACCTACAGTAACAAAACTCAGTACGTATATTGTTCTCATCGAACCGGACAACTTTCTTATTTACAGTCATTAGCTCCGAACAAAAGGAAGTTAGATATTTTGGTTTGAATGTGGATTTTTTTGTGTGATATTTCAGACTCTGAGTTTTTAGCTACTCCTCCTAAGTGGTTTACTTTATTGACACCAAACTTTTTCAACATGATGAAAATACATTAAAGATGCTGAATTGTGAACGGATATTAAATATCTCAAATGGTTTTGCAATAGTGAAGGATTAAAGTAAATGTCCAAAAAGAAAACACTAAAAGCCTAATATCTTCTAAAAATGTAATTATACACCATTTATTTCTATATAAAATTATACAAATATCAGAACTAAACCCATTTTATTCTTTCTTTTTTTTCAATTTAAGAATTATTTATATGTTTAAAAACAGTAACAGTACTATTTAGTCAAACAAAATAAATAAATCAAGTCATACATAAGGCTATACTGCCCTCTTGTGTTCAAAATCAGGTACCTATTGTATTTATATATAAAAATATTAGGTATGTGACTGTGAGGATATTTTCCCATCGGTTAATCGATGTGTGACACTGGCGGGGGCTTTTAAATCGCTAATATAAAAGTGAAAGTAAAATACTTGCACGGACATTGGTGTGGAGCAGAGCTAGCGTTTTCAATTAATTCCAATGGTAGTAGGAATGAACTAAAAAACATTCACTCTGTTCTGCTCTCTCCTCGCCGTGGACGCACACCTTTATGAATGCCCGTGCTGCCGTGCACTTTTTAGTTTCAATTATATATTTAAATCTGCATATTGTAATATCTGCAGGGCACCCTCTAGTCTATTCTTAATAAATGTATGCTTCATCTTTCATTTTTAATTTCTAAATTTGATCAATAAATTAAATTATTTAGATGTTTACCGTATAAAGGCACCGGGGTAAATAATTAGTTTAATAATTAGATTAATAAAAATATAAAAAAGACATTGAGATAAAAAACTGTCCTTATGCAAAAGTTAACTTCGCACTCATTTTAAAGTGACCTATGACATTCAATGACATGAATCCATCTAAATGTAAATGATCTCATGGATGTGGCTGTTATATATATATATATATATATATATATATATATAAATAATTGTAATTAGGGCCCGAGCACCGATGGTGAGAGGACCCTATTGTTTTTGCTCCGTTTATTATTATTCTTCTCCAAAGTGAATCGCTTTTTTGAGGGCCTAAACATGCTCGAAAACTCATGAAACTTTGCACACGCTTCAGAAGTGGTGAAAATGTACGTGTGATATGGGTTTCAGAATTGTGTGGGGCAAAATGGCTCAATTATTGCCCCTACATTTTGCCCCGGCTCTACGTTTCACGTACATGTATGAAATTCGGTACATACATGTAATGACCCAATACCTACAAAAAAGTATCTTGGAGCATAGCCCTAAACACAACAGGAAGTCAGCTATTTTGAACTTCCTCTCAGATTTTGAGCAGTTTTCGCCATTTCCTGATGTTGTACTTTAACAAACTCCTCCTACAGTTTTGAACTGATCCTCTTCAAATTTGGGAGTGTAACGTTAAATTGCGAAGATCTTGAGTTTTCGTCGAAGGGTGTGTCCTCGGCGGCCTGACAAATGTAGATGTGCACACCCAATTTCAGCCTTTTGGTGATATATGCAGCATCAGATAAGTTCTCTGTCAATATTGCTTGCAGTTCCGATGTTGCTAGGCAACCACAAACAGCCTGCAGTAACTCAGGCATGTAATGTCCAATCTGCCCCTAACTTCACCTGTTTGATAAGAGTCCTGTCCTGAACACATGACCGTGCTCATATTCAGTTATAGTAATAGCGCCACCTGCTGGAAGCAGGAAGTGTGGCAAATACAAATTACCTTAACATAGTCCTCCTATATTTACTGCCCACCGTGCTCTGTTTTCCTAAAGGCGCCGGGTGGTGGTGCCACGGGGGCGAGGGCCCTTTTCATCACTGCTTGCAGCTTTAATTATAATTATTGTTATTATTATTTTCTTTTTTTTTAAATTGACATGATACTTTTTTTTTGGGGGGGGGGGGGGGGGGGGGGGGGGCACAAATATTAATTTATTTATTTATTTTAGTGTTTAAAATGTTTCTTCTGGTTCAACTTTGTAAACAGGCTAAGCATTCAGTTGTCAATTACACTCTGACAAGAGTTTAACCCTTCCATTGCTGTGTGCATTGGCCTGCATTGAAGGACAATAACTGTATTAGGCCTTGTCTCTTCTTTACAAGTTTGATTAACAAAGTCATAGAACAAGTTTATTTGTATGCACTGACAACATAGTTTAAAAAAAATAGTTTAACCCTCTGAGGTCTGAGCTGTTTTCTGGGCCTGGAGGTGTTCTGACATGCTCTGACATTTGTGTTTTTTTCTGTTACTAGTGACATTTTCATGGCTAAAGTCTAATTGCACTGTATTCAGCACAAACTCTGCTACAATAATATATCAGCAGCATGTATGTAAAAGTTTGTAGTTTTGAGATAATGAAATTTATGCGTGGTTTGTGAAAATACAAAAAAAAATTGTCACTGAAATAAGGCCATGAAACCCATACTGATTATTTCTTCACAAGACTTTTGAAAATTGTATGACGTAGCCTAGAATATTTGCTCCAAAACTATGTGAAAATCACCCTGACTGCTCATTCAGATAAGACAATATATTGATTTAAAATTTCTAAGACGTGTTTTGTGTGACAAAGCCATATTCGAAGAGGCGTGATCATCTCATGAATATGTAAGCTTTTAACACCTGAGAAAGACAAAGACACTCCCCTAACTGCCCTATTAGGAGCGATCAGGCCCTGTCATTCAGAGCAACCTTGCACAAAGAATGAGGAGATTTAAAAAAGATTGACTTTTAGATTGTTTGGATTTATTTACAACACAACATAATCCAAAAATACACAACAAATGACAAAAGAGCACATTGAAAACAATGATCCAAAGACAGAGACCTTTGTGCCATTCCTAAAAACATTGTACATACCATTTCCAAGGTGTTTGATTTTCACTTTACCATGTTCATGTACAGAGACTCATGTGAATGTTGAAGTCAGCAGGACTCAGTTGCATCTGGTCCCTGAAAGAAAAGAAAAAAGTGAACATACTGGTATCAAGAGAAACTAGGCCTGCACGATTTTGGGAATACATTTTAGATTTTTCTGGTTAAAATTGCTTTTTAAAATTCACAGAATACACACACACACACACACACACACACACACACACACACACACACACACACACACACACACACACACACACACACAAATGTTTCCAACAATATATAATATAAAGAACACCATATTTGTTGTGCCTTGTAGGCAAAAGCTATGTGCAGTACTGCATAAAATAATTGTATTTTACAAAGCAGCCTATAAATCTTCCAAAAGATTTCAGTAACAATGCTAGAGAAAAATATATTGATTATCTTATGTTACTTCAAATGTTTCCATTCGTTATGATGATATGAAATGAGATAATAGTAAAAACATAAAGCCTAATGTTTGGTGCATTTTTCCTTTCAAACGCAATCGCGCTCCAAAATATGATACATTCAAACCCACAGCGCGCTCCAAAATATGATACATTCAAATCGCGCTCCAAAATATTAAACATTATGGTTATACATATCTATGCTTGAGCAGATATCCACAAACAGTATTTAACAGTAAACACGGGTCTAAATAGTATAATATTCACCATATATCTAGCAACAGTTCAACTGCAATGTGAAGTTTATGCAACAATACCATAAACTAATAAGTAAGAATTTCTTACCTTACATCTTTCTTGTCTTCAAATCGCGTTCTTCTTCTTCTGATGTAAATCCAATGTAAGCTCACAGCGCGTCTTCCAAACTCGACGAAAAGCAGAGACTTGTGAAGTGTTTTGGTGTTTTGTGTTTGAGGTAACGAGGGCGTTCGCGTTCCATGTGGAGATTTGCATGTGAATCTCTTTTGCGCGAGTGGGCGTGGCCGAATTAAGGCGAGACACTACAGGTGAATAGGGTAAAATTGTTAACTTACAGATATCACCATCAAACTTTACCAGTTGATTACTCACATGAATAGGAGAAAAAAATGCATTGCAAGTTTTTGGTAATTTTATTTGTAAATATGCTAATGAGGCTATATCTAATTAAATATGCACTAATTTGCATATATTTTGAAGTGACGAATCTGACCATAGAAAAAAACAAGGTTCAAAATTATTTTTGCATTTTGTTGATATATTCAATGAAAAGACTTGTTCAGAGGGGATTATGAATATCCCCTTTTGTTACCCTGTAAATCAGAAAATACTGGCAATAGCCTTAAAAAATTGATTTCCGCCCTATTTTTAGGCATAAAATGTCATATAAATCAGGCCAAGAATGATATATCAACAAATCCCTCTGAACAAATCTTCACAATATAGTTAGGAATACGACTGTAAAGTTTGGTGTATGTAGGTGCTACAGAAGCGGAAAATCGTCACTAGGAGTGCAAGAAAAAACTCATTTTGAGAAAACGGCCTTTAAAGATTTTTATGGCAAAATTCCACTAATTTCTATTGAAAGCCATGAATTACAGACAAAATGTGCTTTAGGTCCAAGTAAAATCCATCTATCACACTGTTTAACATCCAGAACTCATTATTGCTTCATCCATCACTGATCATAACATCCAAAACAACACATCAACAGTCCATCACTGCAGGTGGAATAGAAAAACTAAATACCGGTAGGCCTATATCACAGTCCCTCAGGCAGATTCAGTGGAGCTGCTGTACCCTCTCCTAGGAGAACTTCCAGCTTCTTTTCTGGTGCTAACTTTGGGAAGTTTTATTCTTTTGGCTATTTGTCCAAGGTGTAAATCACTTAGTGAAGATACTTTTTCCCAGTGGAGGAAGTGCATCTCTGTCTGACCCAGTTGGTGGTCACTGAGCCTGTATTTAGTCAGGATCTGTCTCTTCTTCTCTGACAGAGTGCAGATACTCTGTCAAATAACAATTTAGTCTACTTTGTTTGCTTTCTCCAATGTTCTAAATATTGATATTTTGAATGATTCATAATTAGTTTTGTTCTGTTGAGTTGTTTTGAACCAGTGCTGAAGGGAGCCTGGTTGGTTAGCTTCACCATCAGCTGACTGAGGCGACTGTTTTCAGGATTTGGCTTGTGGGTTTTAAGTGCTTTGAAATGTAATGTGTCTTTTTGACTTACATTTAGATGTGTTCAAAATGTTACAGCTTGATCGTAACGCATCGGCGCACGCACTATGGTAACTCATTGCGCGGCTTGCGAGCCTCGTGCGGCCCGCCAAGCTTTAATTTGTCACTCGCATGGCTGTAAAAAATACGGCGATATCATGCAGCCACTCACTACAGATATTTCTTAAAAACATAAAAAAATAAGTAGGGCTATAACATAACCCATTACAAACTCAAAGTGTCAGCTATATTACAAATAATTTCGATCGGATTGAAAGAGGTGGTTTATCGAGAGAACATGTAAACACTTGGTCGATTGAGAACCGAAACTGAAAGGACGACGTATGGCTCTCCTACTGACTTGTCCTTATCAGTGCGGCTCTCATGAAAAAAATTGTGAAGACCCATATGGCATTTCATCATCTTTTGTCTTCGTTGGTAATCCCTTGTGTCTTCTAGCTAATGACAACTGTTTTCGACTTCTCTGAGAGAATTTTACACGCATATCTTTCGACATTTTGAACTACCGCGGAAATGTCAAAGAGCGTCACGTGACGATTCTGGACGAATCACGTTGTCAGAAATAGGCATCAGCCAATGAGATTGCGCATTTCGAGTTAAATCACCTGTTTTACTTTCATGATTGGTTGCTGAAAGACAGGAAATGACCATATTTGGATCCGACAGCATTGTACAGAAGAGAGAGAGCTTTCCAACGGTATACGAGATGAAGGGGTACAGAGAGCGATCGCGGAGCAGCGGGATGATTTAGAACGCCAACTTTTGAAGAATTTAGGTGAAATCTGCACACTCAAACAGACAAAGTGTAGTAAAATAAAGAGCTAAATGTGTATTTTGGACTTTTTTTCAGCACAAGTCTGAAAGAATACATGTTATTGAAGACAAATAACCCAAAATCTCAAAATTGACCAGTGAAAAAAAAACGATGTTTTTGCCTGCCGTGTCTCGCCTTAAAAGTAATTAGCAAGCGTTTGAGATACTGGACATCCTGTTGGTTTTATACAAATTACTTAAACAGAGAATATTTGTTTTCAGTTTGAATCCGATCATTTAAAAGTACACACTTAAATGTGTATAAAGGTGTATGGCTCATAAATGTGTGAGAAGGATTCGCTGAGTTTTGTTTCAGTTTATAGACGTGCTCAAGAAAAAAAAGTTCACCGCGACGGAGAGGCAGAACGCACACCCTGTTTATTTTCTTTATTTTACAAAAGCACAATGTTTTGATTTGATTGTAAGTGGACACATACAAAAGTAGAAATATCACAGATTCTTTTTTTATATTTCTTTTTTCTGTATAACCATAAATGACGGAGTAATTTAAGTTTATTGTACTACAATGTGAAGAAAATCCAGCAAAACGCGGGGGGCGCGTTTTCCGACCTCAGAGGGTTAATAATTTGATTAATAAAAAATATAAAAAAGACCTTGAGATAAAAACTGTCCTTATGCAAAAGTTAACTTCACACTCATATTAAACTCATTACTTCAGACTTATGAGCCATCCAGAAACTTGCGCTCTGCAAGCGAACGACGTCTTGTGGTGCCATCTCAAAGAGGCACAAAATCTCTTTCACGGACCTTTACCATGACTGTTCCCTGCTGGTGGAATAGCCACTTTCAAGAAACGGCTGACGACGCATCTTTTTCAACAGCACTTGATCCAGTAATACAAACACTTTCTCTTCTATTCTATTCTATAATTATTATCTTCAGTCGGCTGACTTGAAGCCTCTTTTGCTCAAGACCACACTCCTGCTAGTCCTAGCATCAGTCAAGCGAGTGGGCGACTTGCAAGCACTCTCTATGAACGCTTCCTGTCTCGAATTCCAAGACACAGTTATGTACCCGTGGTGCTCTCAACTCCGTTCAGAGCCCAGGTCATTTCGCTATCTGCGCTTCCCTTACTGGAGGACGATAGATAATTGAGTCTACTCTGCCCTGTTAGGGGTCTCAGAATTTATCTAAAGTGTTCTGCCACATTCACACAGTCAGAACAGCTCTTTGTATGCTTCGGCGGCCGTACCAAAGGGCTTCCGGTCACAAAGCAGAGATTATCACGATGGATAGTGGACGCTATCTCTCTAGCCTACGCCTTGATGGGCCTTCAATGTCCCATAGGCGTCAGAGCTCATTCCACAAGGGGCATGGCCTCTTCAAGGGTTTGGTCCAGTGGTGTACCAATTTACATTTGTGCGGTGGCCGGCTGATCTTCGCCGTCCACATTTGTACAATTTTATAACTTGGAAGTATTGCTAGCACTGCAGGCACGAGTTCTTCTATCTGAGAGGTATCTAAACCTCTAGGTATTCCTTTGCGGGCTCCCTTCCACCCTTCCACCCCTCCACCCCTCCAGAGATAACAATGGATCAAAACCCTAATTGATAGAAAGCATTTAGGGCGAGTGTTGTGAACCTGATCTACACCAGGTTGGATTTGTTTGGTTTAATTAATCTGAAACTAAAATTTTGTTAAACTAGCTTTATGTAACAGGCCACTGGTTAGGTGTTGATGTAATTACTAGCATACCTTTACAGATTTTGAAATCAAAAGATTAACTTACCCAGTTAAGTTGCTTAACCTGCTTGCTGGAATAACCACATTGGTGTAAATATTTTAGAGTTTAATCGAATTGGTCTCTCTTGGCTAGGCCAGAATGATTCGGGGGTTAAAGAGTTACAAGTCCCCCTGTCCTGGGCCAAGCAGTGTAGGACTGATAAGACTAATAGTCTTCTTTTGAGGACCCTGCTCTTCTCTCCTTATTAGTCATTGATCACACGTGGCAGCCTGGCTGAACCATAATTACTCTGGCTTTATCCTCTTCATGCTGTCATGTCTATGAAAAAGAGGGGGTGGGGTAGAGTGAGGGGTAGAGTGAGGGGGGGAGAGAGGGAGACAGACCAGCATTAAAAAACAGACGAGATGTGCTAGTTATCCCCATTACAGAGTCACATTGATGAGCTTGCAGCAGAAAATAGCATGAAAACCATACTGATATTCATAAGAGTGTGTGGAGGAAGAGCTAATCCAACAGATGTAACTCTCATTTTGCATACATTTCTTTTCAGATGATAGAAGAGGGTGGAACCTAATCTTGTGCACAGAAGTAAAATCTGCAGACTAATACCTATTGTGTCACTAATAGGAACGGGGTTTGTCATGTTGAGAAGTGACAAATATTTGACAGTGAAAATTAATCTTTAAAAAGACATGTTTAGGACATTAAATGCACATTTAAACACAAAAAAAGCATTGATATACTTTCACACCATTGTCCTTCAATGATATGCTATGCAATTTTCTGAAGTACACAAAGGGCCCTATTTTAACGATCTAAGTGCATGGTCTAAAGCGCAGGGCGCAAATTCACTTAGGGCGTGTCCGAATCCACTTTTGCTAGTTTAACGACGGGAAAAATGGTCGGCGCACCATGCGCATGGTGTAAAAGGGTTGTCCCTATTCTCTTAATGAGTAATGGGTGTGTTTTGGGATTTACATGCGTTAAACCAATCAGAGTCTCATCTCCCATTCCCTTTAAATGCCAGTTGCGCTCGCGCCATGGCAGATTCGCTATTTACATTACGGAATTTGATAGTGGAAAGGCCGAACGCGTCTCCAGAGCGCAAACGGAACTGCTCGTGCGAGGTAAAAGTGCGCAAGCAGACCATCTACGGGACAAGCCGGATTCCACCATATTTTTTTCAGTACACAATAATAATCTTTTACATGATGTGGACCCGCCAATAGGCATACATTACTAAAACGCTCTTTAAATAACCAAACAAATATTGCGCCATTAACTTTAGACCAGGTTTCAGTTGGTCAATGGCGCAATTTGGCCAAGATTTGGCGTGGTGGTATATCATTTTTTCAAGGTTTTTGTTTCCTGTGCGCCTTTTTATCCATCTTTCGTGAAGAATGAAGTGTTTTGGGTGCTGGATCATATCACTTTACACCATACAACTATACAATTTGCAGAAAGAGAAAGCTGAAAACCATCAGAAAAGCAAAAACAAAAAGAAATATAGTGAAAGCAGCAATGATGGGCCCAAGCCGGTGGCACCGCCACCCCGGTGCCTGAAGAGTAACTGTGCACGACAGGCAATATGAAGTTAAACCCTGTATATGTAAAAAAATATATATATCACTTTGAAATCTTATATATATTGAAATCGAATATCTTTGCAGCTCAAAATGTTTTAAGTCCAGCATTCATCTAAATTTTTATATTTTTAGATATTAGATATTAGATATTAGATATTTAGATATTTTTATTAACCTAACTAACTAACTAACTAACTAATTGAACTAATTATATAAAACTATATTCTAGGTTCCCTTACAAATTAACTGTTTCTATGCATTTATTGTATTAGTCAAACTAAGGATGCATTTACATTGGCACAAAAAAATCTGATCTTTTACTTACTTTACTTGCAATTGTGGTTTTAAAGGGGTCATATAATGGTACATGCACTTTTACAAGTTGATTGTACTGAAATGTGTGTTGGCAGTGCCTGTACACAACCATCATAAAATGATAAAAATCCATCCAGTGTTTTTTTTTTAAATCTTCTTATATGTTTCCTCCCATCTCAAATCAAGCTGTTCGATATTGTGACGTCACAAAATCGACGCCCCTCCCACGATGGTTGATTGACAGCAGCGTTTCAACACAGACCCGCCCTCGCGCCCTCGTGAGCGAGCTGTCAAGTAGAATGAGTAGAATGGTGTCTAAGCGATTGTGGTGTTCTGTTCTTGGGTGTAATAAAGAACACAGCAGTCATATTGATGTTCCTAAATCCGTACAGCTGAAGACGCAGTGGCTGAGTTTGTTTTCGAAGGGAATATTCCTCACGATCAACGTCAATGCTTTCATGTTTGCGCGAATCATTTCACCAGACTGCTTTACAAACGAGGATCAGTAAAAAGCTGGTTATTTGCTAAGAAGCTGCTCCTGAAAAAAGGATCAGTATCAACTATTCGTGTTCCTGCTGCACCTCCAGAAGAACTGAAGTGAGTGTAACGTTTTATTGACCTTTATATTAATCTTTATATTAAACTTTGCAAATTGCTTGCACGCTTCACGATGAATGCGGCTATTTTTACACTCAGGGTACATTACGGCATGTTTTCTATGTACGACGTTATCAATATAATTCATAATCCCACGTTTATAATGAACGACGCGTTATGGTTATTGTGTTATTGTGTTACAAACAGTGTGCGCACAGAACAGAGGGGCGGGGTGAGCAAAGCTCATTATCATTTAAAGACACATGCACTTAAACGGCGTGCTGAAAACAGAGCTGTTTTTGACCAGGTAAAATTAGTGTTTTCTTACAATACTAATGAGAATTTTTAATTTAAGTATATTACAAACTTTTAATTTAGACCCTAAATAATCATATTAGCTTGTACAAAAATGACATTATATGACCCCTTTAAATCAGATACATATCCGATATCTGGACATCCAACCTACGTCTAAACA